>NC_082681.1:140239567-140869836 GCF_025265405.1 Mesoplodon densirostris | reverse complement strand
CACATTTAGAAAACACTCTTATGCCTGCATAAAGGGGATGGAGAGGTGGGGTGATGCATAAAACCAGAGTTTGATATAAGCACATGGACCGTTCCAAAAACCAACTTTGGAATAGACAAGACCTACACCTTCCTCAGTGAAAGAGGCGCAAAACCCCATATTTCCCGCAGAGGAATATATCTGACTAGTAAGAATCTTAAAACCTATGTATTGATATGACTCCATAAGGGAATCAAGTGTGTCTAGAGTGGCATAACCATGGCAGCGAGAATCAGCTCAAACCCACTATAAAAAGGAATTTCAAAAGCAAAACCAAAAAACAGGGAAATTCTTTACAATTCCTTCAGGGTGTCTGAGGAAACCTGGAAAGACCCTATCTACAATGACAGCTGGATGTGGCATAAGGCTGGACACTTGGGACTGAGAGGATTGTTGAGATTGGGTGAGCAAATGCAGACCCTTTCAAGCAATAATGCATGGCCCCCATTCCATGGGTCCCAACTCTCCAGGTTCAAGGGAATATTACTACAGCTATAACATGTACAGGAAACCTAGAGAATGGACACACTGTGAATATGAAAGGTTTCTAAAACTCAACGAATAGTCCCTCTCCTGGTGCTCCAGTTTGACTTTCCAACTGCCTTACTATCAATCTCCCAACTTTGAGAGACAGGCCCTTTAACCTCCTGGTTTGCACAGGTTCCCAATTTGGCAGAGGATGGAAGGGACGAGGGAGAACCCATGAGAGAGTAGCTGTTAGGCATTTGGATGGGCACATGTCACTCTAATTTCCCGGCAGGAAGAAGAATTAACCAAAGTCTCAGCCACCCACCGGGAACCAGTATAGGACATGATCCAAAATTTTGGACTTGCGTTCAGCTCACAAAAAACGAGTTGAGAAATGGAGCTCAGGGGCACAGCAATTCACAAACTGGCAGAGTGATAAAGGACAACTATCGTCCAAAAATCTGTTGAGGGAAGTCATCGAGGCGGACTTGAAAGTGAGGCAAAATAGCAGGAAACAGATTTCAAGAGGTACGTTGGAATCGCCTGTAAAGCACAGGAAGAGGGGCACAACTTGGACAATGGTGCACTTGGACAAAAAAGGCGTATGCGTTTTCTCCTGAATATATTCAGGAGAAAACGCATACGCCCTTTTTGGCCAAGCAAGCAAGCGGGCAATGCAAATCTGCACTACAAAGAAGTATCACTTCCCACAGGTCAAAAGGGACATCCACAAAATGTGTAAAAACCAGAAAGGCAAGACAGGCCCTGGAGAACTGGGAGCCTTGTTATGCTAATGGGCGGGATGTAAATTGCCAACTGCCTCACTGGAGGAGTGCATTGTGTTCCCTAAAACAAGTAAACAACAGAGCTATAGAGCCAAGGCCACATCCAGTCTAGGGAATATACCTTGGGAAAACTGAAAATCAATAAGAAAGAGCCACCTCCAAATTTAGGGCTGCACTGGCTACAAGAACCTCAACTTGGGTACACCTTAAATATCCCAGGAAATATAAAAATGGTTCAAAACATTGTGGTACTTACGTACGATGGAATATCCCTCAGCGATGAAATCAATGTCATAAAACCAGTAGCAGCAAAGTGAGTGGATTCAGGTACGATGATTCTAAGTGAAATAAGTCACACAGAAAAAGGAACTTATCATAAGATATCACTTATGAAGATCCTGTAAACATGGCTACACGTGAACTGAGTTAGGAAATAGAACAGAGTCTCACATTTAGAAAACACTCTTATGCCTGCATAAAGGGGATGGAGAGGTGGGGTGATGCATAAAACCAGAGTTTGATATAAGCACATGGACCGTTCCAAAAACCAACTTTGGAATAGACAAGACCTACACCTTCCTCAGTGAAAGAGGCTCAAAACCCCATATTTCCCGCAGAGGAATATATCTGACTAGTAAGAATCTTAAAACCTATGTATTGATATGACTCCATAAGGGAATCAAGTGTGTCTAGAGTGGCATAACCATGGCAGCGAGAATCAGCTCAAACCCACTATAAAAAGGAATTTCAAAAGCAAAACCAAAAAACAGGGAAATTCTTTACAATTCCTTCAGGGTGTCTGAGGAAACCTGGAAAGACCCTATCTACAATGACAGCTGGATGTGGCATAAGGCTGGACACTTGGGACTGAGAGGATTGGTGAGATTGGGTGAGCAAATGCAGACCCTTTCAAGCAATAATGCATGGCCCCCATTCCATGGGTCCCAACTCTCCAGGTTCAAGGGAATATTACTACAGCTATAACATGTACAGGAAACCTAGAGAATGGACACACTGTGAATACGAAAGGTTTCTAAAACTCAACGAATAGTCCCTCTCCTGGTGCTCCAGTTTGACTTTCCAACTGCCTTACTATCAATCTCCCAACTTGGAGAGACAGGCCCTTTAACCTCCTGGTTTGCACAGGTTCCCAATTTGGCAGAGGATGGAAGGGACGAGGGAGAACCCATGAGAGAGTAGCTGTTAGGCATTTGGACGGGCACATGTCACTCTAATTTCCCGGCAGGAAGAAGAATTTACCAAAGTCTCAGCCACCCACCGGGAACCAGTATAGGACATGATCCAAAATTTTGGACTTGCGTTCAGCTCACAAAAAACGAGTTGAGAAATGGAGCTCAGGGGCACAGCAATTCACAAACTGGCAGAGTGATAAAGGACAACTATCGTCCAAAAATCTGTTGAGGGAAGTCAACGAGGCGGACTTGAAAGCGAGGCAAAATAGCAGGAAACAGATTTCAAGAGGTACGTTGGAATCGCCTGTAAAGCACAGGAAGAGGGGCACAACTTGGACAATGATGCACTTGGCCAAAAAGGGCGTATGCGTTTTCTCCTGAATATATTCAGGAGAAAACGCATACGCCCTTTTTGGCCAAGCAAGCAAGCGGGCAATGCAAATCTGCACTACAAAGAAGTATCACTTCCCACCGGTCAAAAGGGACATCCACAAAATGTGTAAAAACCAGAAAGGCAAGACAGGCCCTGGAGAACAGGGGGCCTTTTTATGCTGATGGGCGGGATGTCAATTGCCAACTGCCTCACTGGAGGAGTGCATTGTGTTCCCTAAAACAAGTAAACAACAGAGCTACAGAGCCAAGGCCACTTCCAGTCTAGGGAATATACCTTGGGAAAACTGAAAATCAATAAGAAAGAGCCACCTCCAAATTTAGGGCTGCACTGACTACAAGAACCTAAACTTGGGTACACCTTAAATATCCCAGGAAATATAAAAATGGTTCAAAACATTGTGGTACTTACGTACGATGGAATATCCCTCAGCGATGAAATCAATGTCATAAAACCAGTAGCAGCAAAGTGAGTGGATTCAGGTACGATGATTCTAAGTGAAATAAGTCACACAGAAAAAGGAACTTATCATAAGATATCACTTATGAAGATCCTGTAAACATGGCTACACGTGAACTGAGTTAGGAAATAGAACAGAGTCTCACATTTAGAAAACACTCTTATGCCTGCATAAAGGGGATGGAGAGGTGGGGTGATGCATAAAACCAGAGTTTGATATAAGCACATGGACCGTTCCAAAAACCAACTTTGGAATAGACAAGACCTACACCTTCCTCAGTGAAAGAGGCTCAAAACCCCATATTTCCCGCAGAGGAATATATCTGACTAGTAAGAATCTTAAAACCTATGTATTGATATGACTCCATAAGGGAATCAAGTGTGTCTAGAGTGGCATAACCATGGCAGCGAGAATCAGCTCAAACCCACTATAAAAAGGAATTTCAAAAGCAAAACCAAAAAACAGGGAAATTCTTTACAATTCCTTCAGGGTGTCTGAGGAAACCTGGAAAGACCCTGTCTACAATGACAGCTGGATGTGGCATAAGGCTGGACACTTGGGACTGAGAGGATTGGTGAGATTGGGTGAGCAAATGCAGACCCTTTCAAGCAATAATGCATGGCCCCCATTCCATGGGTCCCAACTCTCCAGGTTCAAGGGAATATTACTACAGCTATAACATGTACAGGAAACCTAGAGAATGGACACACTGTGAATACGAAAGGTTTCTAAAACTCAACGAATAGTCCCTCTCCTGGTGCTCCAGTTTGACTTTCCAACTGCCTTACTATCAATCTCCCAACTTGGAGAGACAGGCCCTTTAACCTCCTGGTTTGCACAGGTTCCCAATTTGGCAGAGGATGGAAGGGACGAGGGAGAACCCATGAGAGAGTAGCTGTTAGGCATTTGGACGGGCACATGTCACTCTAATTTCCCGGCAGGAAGAAGAATTAACCAAAGTCTCAGCCACCCACCGGGAACCAGTATAGGACATGATCCAAAATTTTGGACTTGCGTTCAGCTCACAAAAAACGAGTTGAGAAATGGAGCTCAGGGGCACAGCAATTCACAAACTGGCAGAGTGATAAAGGACAACTATCATCCAAAAATCTGTTGAGGGAAGTCAACGAGGTGGACTTGAAAGCGAGGCAAAATAGCAGGAAACAGATTTCAAGAGGTACGTTGGAATCACCTGTAAAGCACAGGAAGAGGGGCACAAGTTGGACAATGATGCACTTGGCCAAAAAGGGTGTATGCGTTTTCTCCTGAATATATTCAGGAGAAAACGCATACGCCCTTTTTGGCCAAGCAAGCAAGCGGGCAATGCAAATCTGCACTACAAAGAAGTATCACTTCCCACCGGTCAAAAGGGACATCCACAAAATGTGTAAAAACCAGAAAGGCAAGACAGGCCCTGGAGAACAGGGGGGCTTTTTATGCTGATGGGCGGGATGTCAATTGCCAACTGCCTCACTGGAGGAGTTCATTGTGTTCCCTAAAACAAGTAAACAACAGAGCTACAGAGCCAAGGCCACATCCAGTCTAGGGAATATACCTTTGGAAAACTGAAAATCAATAAGAAAGAGCCACCTCCAAATTTAAGGCTGCACTGGCTACAAGAACCTCAACTTGGGTACACCTTAAATATCCCAGGAAATATAAAAATGGTTCAAAACATTGTGGTACTTACGTATGATGGAATATTCCTCAGCCATGAAATCAATGTCATAAGACCAGTAGCAGCAAAGTGAGTGGATTCAGGTACGATGATTCTAAGTGAAATAAGTCACACAGAAAAAGAAACCTATCATAAGATATCACTTATGAAGATCCTGTAAACATGGCTACACATGAACTGAGTTAGGAAAGAGAACAGAGTCTCACATTTAGAAAACACTCTTATGCCTGCATAAAGGGGAAGGAGAGGTGGGGTGATGCATAAAACCAGAGATTGATATAAGCACAGGGACCGTTTCAAAAACCAACTTTGGAATTGACAAAACCGACACCTTCCTCAGTGAAAGAGGCTCAAAACCCCATATTTCCCGCAGAGGAATATATCTGACTAGTAAGAATCTTAAAACCTATGTATTGATATGACTCCATAAGGGAATCAAGTGTGTCTAGAGTGGCATAAACATGGCAGGGAGAATCAGCTCAAACCCACTATAAAAAGGAATTTCAAAAGCAAAACCAAAAAACAGGGAAATTCTTTACAATTCCTTCAGGGTGTCTGAGGAAACCTGGAAAGACCCTATCTACAATGACAGCTGGATGTGGCATAAGGCTGGACACTTGGGACTGAGAGGATTGGTGAGATTGGGTGAGCAAATGCAGACCCTTTCAAGCAATAATGCATGGCCCCCATTCCATGGGTCCCAACTCTCCAGGTTCAAGGGAATATTACTACAGCTATAACATGTACAGGAAACCTAGAGAATGGACACACTGTGAATACGAAAGGTTTCTAAAACTCAACGAATAGTCCCTCTCCTGGTGCTCCAGTTTGACTTTCCAACTGCCTTACTATCAATCTCCCAACTTGGAGAGACAGGCCCTTTAACCTCCTGGTTTGCACAGGTTCCCAATTTGGCAGAGGATGGAAGGGACGAGGGAGAACCCATGAGAGAGTAGCTGTTAGGCATTTGGACGGGCACATGTCACTCTAATTTCCCGGCAGGAAGAAGAATTAACCAAAGTCTCAGCCACCCACCGGGAACCAGTATAGGACATGATCCAAAATTTTGGACTTGCGTTCAGCTCACAAAAAACGAGTTGAGAAATGGAGCTCAGGGGCACAGCAATTCACAAACTGGCAGAGTGATAAAGGTCAACTATCGTCCAAAAATCTGTTGAGGGAAGTCAACGAGGTGGACTTGAAAGTGAGGCAAAATAGCAGGAAACAGATTTCAAGAGGTACGTTGGAATAGCCTGTAAAGCACAGGAAGAGGGGCACAACTTGGACAATGGTGCACTTGGCCAATAAGGGCGTATGCGTTTTCTCCTGAATATATTCAGGAGAAAAAGCATACGCCCTTTTTGGCCAAGCAAGCAAGTGGGCAATGCAAATCTGCACTACAAAGAAGTATCACTTCCCACCGGTCAAAAGGGACATCCACAAAATGTGTAAAAACCAGAAAGGCAAGACAGGCCCTGGAGAACAGGGAGCATTGTCATGCTGATGGGCGGGATGTGAATTGCCAACTGCCTCACTGGAGGAGTGCATTGTGTTCCCTAAAACAAGTAAACAACAGAGCTACAGAGCCAAGGCCACTTCCAGTCTATGGAATATACCTTGTGAAAACTGAAAATCAATAAGAAAGTGCCACCTCCAAATTTAGGGCTGCACTGACTACAAGAACCTCAACTTGGGTACACCTTAAATATCCCAGGAAATATAAAAATGGTTCAAAACATTGTGGTACTTACGTACGATGGAATATCCCTCAGCGATGAAATCAATGTCATAAAACCAGTAGCAGCAAAGTGAGTGGATTCAGGTACGATGATTCTAAGTGAAATAAGTCACACAGAAAAAGAAACCTATCATAAGATATCACTTATGAAGATCCTGTAAACATGGCTACATGTGAACTGAGTTAGGAAAGAGAACAGAGTCTCACATTTAGAAAACACTCTTATGCCTGCATAAAGGGGAAGGAGAGGTGGGGTGATGCATAAAACCAGAGTTTGATATAAGCACAGGGACCGTTCCAAAAACCAACTTTGGAATAGACAAGACCTACACCTTCCTCAGTGAAAGAGGCTCAAAACCCCATATTTCCCGCAGAGGAATATATCTGACTAGTAAGAATCTTAAAACCTATGTATTGATATGACTCCATAAGGGAATCAAGTGTGTCTAGAGTGGCATAAACATGGCAGCGAGAATCAGCTCAAACCCACTATAAAAAGGAATTTCAAAAGCAAAACGAAAAAACAGGGAAATTCTTTACAATTCCTTCAGGGTGTCTGAGGAAACCTGGAAAGACCCTATCTACAATGACAGCTGGATGTGGCATAAGGCTGGACACTTGGGACTGAGAGGATTGGTGAGATTGGGTGAGCAAATGCAGACCCTTTCAAGCAATAATGCATGGCCCCCATTCCATGGGTCCCAACTCTCCAGGTTCAAGGGAATATTACTACAGCTATAACATGTACAGGAAACCTAGAGAATGGACACACTGTGAATACGAAAGGTTTCTAAAACTCAACGAATAGTCCCTCTCCTGGTGCTCCAGTTTGACTTTCCAACTGCCTTACTATCAATCTCCCAACTTGGAGAGACAGGCCCTTTAACCTCCTGGTTTGCACAGGTTCCCAATTTGGCAGAGGATGGAAGGGACGAGGGAGAACCCATGAGAGAGTAGCTGTTAGGCATTTGGACGGGCACATGTCACTCTAATTTCCCGGCAGGAAGAAGAATTTACCAAAGTCTCAGCCACCCACCGGGAACCAGTATAGGACATGATCCAAAATTTTGGACTTGCGTTCAGCTCACAAAAAACGAGTTGAGAAATGGAGCTCAGGGGCACAGCAATTCACAAACTGGCAGAGTGATAAAGGACAACTATCGTCCAAAAATCTGTTGAGGGAAGTCAACGAGGCGGACTTGAAAGCGAGGCAAAATAGCAGGAAACAGATTTCAAGAGGTACGTTGGAATCGCCTGTAAAGCACAGGAAGAGGGGCACAACTTGGACAATGATGCACTTGGCCAAAAAGGGCGTATGCGTTTTCTCCTGAATATATTCAGGAGAAAACGCATACGCCCTTTTTGGCCAAGCAAGCAAGCGGGCAATGCAAATTTGCACTACAAAGAATTATCACTTCCCACCGGTCAAAAGGGACATCCACAAAATGTGTAAAAACCAGAAAGGCAAGACAGGCCCTGGAGAACAGGGGGCCTTTTTATGCTGATGGGCGGGATGTCAATTGCCAACTGCCTCACTGGAGGAGTGCATTGTGTTCCCTAAAACAAGTAAACAACAGAGCTACAGAGCCAAGGCCACTTCCAGTCTAGGAATATACCTTGGGAAAACTGAAAATCAATAAGAAAGAGCCACCTCCAAATTTAGGGCTGCACTGACTACAAGAACCTAAACTTGGGTACACCTTAAATATCCCAGGAAATATAAAAATGGTTCAAAACATTGTGGTACTTACGTACGATGGAATATTCCTCAGCCATGAAATCAATGTCATAAGACCAGTAGCAGCAAAGTGAGTGGATTCAGGTACGATGATTCTAAGTGAAATAAGTCACACAGAAAAAGAAACCTATCATAAGATATCACTTATGAAGATCCTGTAAACATGGCTACATGTGAACTGAGTTAGGAAAGAGAACAGAGTCTCACATTTAGAAAACACTCTTATGCCTGCATAAAGGGGAAGGAGAGGTGGGGTGATGCATAAAACCAGAGTTTGATATAAGCACAGGGACCGTTCCAAAAACCAACTTTGGAATAGACAAGACCTACACCTTCCTCAGTGAAAGAGGCTCAAAACCCCATATTTCCCGCAGAGGAATATATCTGACTAGTAAGAATCTTAAAACCTATGTATTGATATGACTCCATAAGGGAATCAAGTGTGTCTAGAGTGGCATAAACATGGCAGCGAGAATCAGCTCAAACCCACTATAAAAAGGAATTTCAAAAGCAAAACGAAAAAACAGGGAAATTCTTTACAATTCCTTCAGGGTGTCTGAGGAAACCTGGAAAGACCCTATCTACAATGACAGCTGGATGTGGCATAAGGCTGGACACTTGGGACTGAGAGGATTGGTGAGATTGGGTGAGCAAATGCAGACCCTTTCAAGCAATAATGCATGGCCCCCATTCCATGGGTCCCAACTCTCCAGGTTCAAGGGAATATTACTACAGCTATAACATGTACAGGAAACCTAGAGAATGGACACACTGTGAATACGAAAGGTTTCTAAAACTCAACGAATAGTCCCTCTCCTGGTGCTCCAGTTTGACTTTCCAACTGCCTTACTATCAATCTCCCAACTTGGAGAGACAGGCCCTTTAACCTCCTGGTTTGCACAGGTTCCCAATTTGGCAGAGGATGGAAGGGACGAGGGAGAACCCATGAGAGAGTAGCTGTTAGGCATTTGGACGGGCACATGTCACTCTAATTTCCCGGCAGGAAGAAGAATTAACGAAAGTCTCAGCCACCCACCGGGAACCAGTATAGGACATGATCCAAAATTTTGGACTTGCGTTCAGCTCACAAAAAACGAGTTGAGAAATGGAGCTCAGGGGCACAGCAATTCACAAACTGGCAGAGTGATAAAGGACAACTATCGTCCAAAAATCTGTTGAGGGAAGTCAACGAGGTGGACTTGAAAGCGAGGCAAAATAGCAGGAAACAGATTTCAAGAGGTACGTTGGAATCGCCTGTAAAGCACAGGAAGAGGGGCACAACTTGGACAATGATGCACTTGGCCAAAAAGGGCGTATGCGTTTTCTCCTGAATATATTCAGGAGAAAACGCATACGCCCTTTTTGGCCAAGCAAGCAAGCGGGCAATGCAAATCTGCACTACAAAGAAGTATCACTTCCCACCGGTCAAAAGGGACATCCACAAAATGTGTAAAAACCAGAAAGGCAAGACAGGCCCTGGAGAACAGGGGGCCTTTTTATGCTGATGGGCGGGATGTGAATTGCCAACTGCCTCACTGGAGGAGTGCATTGTGTTCCCTAAAACAAGTAAACAACAGAGCTACAGAGCCAAGGCCACTTCCAGTCTAGGGAATATACCTTGGGAAAACTGAAAATCAATAAGAAAGAGCCACCTCCAAATTTAAGGCTGCACTGGCTACAAGAACCTCAACTTGGGTACACCTTAAATATCCCAGGCAATATAAAAATGGTTCAAAACTTTGTGGTACTTACGTACGATGGAATATCCCTCAGCGATGAAATCAATGTCATAAAACCAGTAGCAGCAAAGTGAGTGGATTCAGCTACTATGATTCTAAGTGAAATAAGTCACACAGAAAAAGGAAATTATCATAAGATATCACTTATGAAGATCCTGTATACATGGCTACACGTGAACTGAGTTAGGAAAGAGAACAGAGTCTCACATTTAGAAAACACTCTTATGCCTGCATAAAGGGGATAGAGAGGTGGGGTGATGCATAAAACCAGAGTTTGATATAAGCACATGGACCGTTCCAAAAACCAACTTTGGAATAGACAAGACCTACACCTTCCTCAGTGAAAGAGGCGCAAAACCCCATATTTCCCGCAGAGGAATATATCTGACTAGTAAGAATCTTAAAACCTATGTATTGATATGACTCCATAAGGGAATCAAGTGTGTCTAGAGTGGCATAACCATGGCAGCGAGAATCAGCTCAAACCCACTATAAAAAGGAATTTCAAAAGCAAAACCAAAAAACAGGGAAATTCTTTACAATTCCTTCAGGGTGTCTGAGGAAACCTGGAAAGACCCTATCTACAATGACAGCTGGATGTGGCATAAGGCTGGACACTTGGGACTGAGAGGATTGTTGAGATTGGGTGAGCAAATGCAGACCCTTTCAAGCAATAATGCATGGCCCCCATTCCATGGGTCCCAACTCTCCAGGTTCAAGGGAATATTACTACAGCTATAACATGTACAGGAAACCTAGAGAATGGACACACTGTGAATATGAAAGGTTTCTAAAACTCAACGAATAGTCCCTCTCCTGGTGCTCCAGTTTGACTTTCCAACTGCCTTACTATCAATCTCCCAACTTTGAGAGACAGGCCCTTTAACCTCCTGGTTTGCACAGGTTCCCAATTTGGCAGAGGATGGAAGGGACGAGGGAGAACCCATGAGAGAGTAGCTGTTAGGCATTTGGATGGGCACATGTCACTCTAATTTCCCGGCAGGAAGAAGAATTAACCAAAGTCTCAGCCACCAACCGGGAACCAGTATAGGACATGATCCAAAATTTTGGACTTGCGTTCAGCTCACAAAAAACGAGTTGAGAAATGGAGCTCAGGGGCACAGCAATTCACAAACTGGCAGAGTGATAAAGGACAACTATCGTCCAAAAATCTGTTGAGGGAAGTCATCGAGGCGGACTTGAAAGTGAGGCAAAATAGCAGGAAACAGATTTCAAGAGGTACGTTGGAATCGCCTGTAAAGCACAGGAAGAGGGGCACAACTTGGACAATGGTGCACTTGGACAAAAAAGGCGTATGCGTTTTCTCCTGAATATATTCAGGAGAAAACGCATACGCCCTTTTTGGCCAAGCAAGCAAGCGGGCAATGCAAATCTGCACTACAAAGAAGTATCACTTCCCACAGGTCAAAAGGGACATCCACAAAATGTGTAAAAACCAGAAAGGCAAGACAGGCCCTGGAGAACTGGGAGCCTTGTTATGCTAATGGGCGGGATGTAAATTGCCAACTGCCTCACTGGAGGAGTGCATTGTGTTCCCTAAAACAAGTAAACAACAGAGCTATAGAGCCAAGGCCACATCCAGTCTAGGGAATATACCTTGGGAAAACTGAAAATCAATAAGAAAGAGCCACCTCCAAATTTAGGGCTGCACTGGCTACAAGAACCTCAACTTGGGTACACCTTAAATATCCCAGGAAATATAAAAATGGTTCAAAACATTGTGGTACTTACGTACGATGGAATATCCCTCAGCGATGAAATCAATGTCATAAAACCAGTAGCAGCAAAGTGAGTGGATTCAGGTACGATGATTCTAAGTGAAATAAGTCACACAGAAAAAGGAACTTATCATAAGATATCACTTATGAAGATCCTGTAAACATGGCTACACGTGAACTGAGTTAGGAAATAGAACAGAGTCTCACATTTAGAAAACACTCTTATGCCTGCATAAAGGGGATGGAGAGGTGGGGTGATGCATAAAACCAGAGTTTGATATAAGCACATGGACCGTTCCAAAAACCAACTTTGGAATAGACAAGACCTACACCTTCCTCAGTGAAAGAGGCTCAAAACCCCATATTTCCCGCAGAGGAATATATCTGACTAGTAAGAATCTTAAAACCTATGTATTGATATGACTCCATAAGGGAATCAAGTGTGTCTAGAGTGGCATAACCATGGCAGCGAGAATCAGCTCAAACCCACTATAAAAAGGAATTTCAAAAGCAAAACCAAAAAACAGGGAAATTCTTTACAATTCCTTCAGGGTGTCTGAGGAAACCTGGAAAGACCCTATCTACAATGACAGCTGGATGTGGCATAAGGCTGGACACTTGGGACTGAGAGGATTGGTGAGATTGGGTGAGCAAATGCAGACCCTTTCAAGCAATAATGCATGGCCCCCATTCCATGGGTCCCAACTCTCCAGGTTCAAGGGAATATTACTACAGCTATAACATGTACAGGAAACCTAGAGAATGGACACACTGTGAATACGAAAGGTTTCTAAAACTCAACGAATAGTCCCTCTCCTGGTGCTCCAGTTTGACTTTCCAACTGCCTTACTATCAATCTCCCAACTTGGAGAGACAGGCCCTTTAACCTCCTGGTTTGCACAGGTTCCCAATTTGGCAGAGGATGGAAGGGACGAGGGAGAACCCATGAGAGAGTAGCTGTTAGGCATTTGGACGGGCACATGTCACTCTAATTTCCCGGCAGGAAGAAGAATTTACCAAAGTCTCAGCCACCCACCGGGAACCAGTATAGGACATGATCCAAAATTTTGGACTTGCGTTCAGCTCACAAAAAACGAGTTGAGAAATGGAGCTCAGGGGCACAGCAATTCACAAACTGGCAGAGTGATAAAGGACAACTATCGTCCAAAAATCTGTTGAGGGAAGTCAACGAGGCGGACTTGAAAGCGAGGCAAAATAGCAGGAAACAGATTTCAAGAGGTACGTTGGAATCGCCTGTAAAGCACAGGAAGAGGGGCACAACTTGGACAATGATGCACTTGGCCAAAAAGGGCGTATGCGTTTTCTCCTGAATATATTCAGGAGAAAACGCATACGCCCTTTTTGGCCAAGCAAGCAAGCGGGCAATGCAAATCTGCACTACAAAGAAGTATCACTTCCCACCGGTCAAAAGGGACATCCACAAAATGTGTAAAAACCAGAAAGGCAAGACAGGCCCTGGAGAACAGGGGGCCTTTTTATGCTGATGGGCGGGATGTCAATTGCCAACTGCCTCACTGGAGGAGTGCATTGTGTTCCCTAAAACAAGTAAACAACAGAGCTACAGAGCCAAGGCCACTTCCAGTCTAGGGAATATACCTTGGGAAAACTGAAAATCAATAAGAAAGAGCCACCTCCAAATTTAGGGCTGCACTGACTACAAGAACCTAAACTTGGGTACACCTTAAATATCCCAGGAAATATAAAAATGGTTCAAAACATTGTGGTACTTACGTACGATGGAATATCCCTCAGCGATGAAATCAATGTCATAAAACCAGTAGCAGCAAAGTGAGTGGATTCAGGTACGATGATTCTAAGTGAAATAAGTCACACAGAAAAAGGAACTTATCATAAGATATCACTTATGAAGATCCTGTAAACATGGCTACACGTGAACTGAGTTAGGAAATAGAACAGAGTCTCACATTTAGAAAACACTCTTATGCCTGCATAAAGGGGATGGAGAGGTGGGGTGATGCATAAAACCAGAGTTTGATATAAGCACATGGACCGTTCCAAAAACCAACTTTGGAATAGACAAGACCTACACCTTCCTCAGTGAAAGAGGCTCAAAACCCCATATTTCCCGCAGAGGAATATATCTGACTAGTAAGAATCTTAAAACCTATGTATTGATATGACTCCATAAGGGAATCAAGTGTGTCTAGAGTGGCATAACCATGGCAGCGAGAATCAGCTCAAACCCACTATAAAAAGGAATTTCAAAAGCAAAACCAAAAAACAGGGAAATTCTTTACAATTCCTTCAGGGTGTCTGAGGAAACCTGGAAAGACCCTGTCTACAATGACAGCTGGATGTGGCATAAGGCTGGACACTTGGGACTGAGAGGATTGGTGAGATTGGGTGAGCAAATGCAGACCCTTTCAAGCAATAATGCATGGCCCCCATTCCATGGGTCCCAACTCTCCAGGTTCAAGGGAATATTACTACAGCTATAACATGTACAGGAAACCTAGAGAATGGACACACTGTGAATACGAAAGGTTTCTAAAACTCAACGAATAGTCCCTCTCCTGGTGCTCCAGTTTGACTTTCCAACTGCCTTACTATCAATCTCCCAACTTGGAGAGACAGGCCCTTTAACCTCCTGGTTTGCACAGGTTCCCAATTTGGCAGAGGATGGAAGGGACGAGGGAGAACCCATGAGAGAGTAGCTGTTAGGCATTTGGACGGGCACATGTCACTCTAATTTCCCGGCAGGAAGAAGAATTAACCAAAGTCTCAGCCACCCACCGGGAACCAGTATAGGACATGATCCAAAATTTTGGACTTGCGTTCAGCTCACAAAAAACGAGTTGAGAAATGGAGCTCAGGGGCACAGCAATTCACAAACTGGCAGAGTGATAAAGGACAACTATCATCCAAAAATCTGTTGAGGGAAGTCAACGAGTTGGACTTGAAAGCGAGGCAAAATAGCAGGAAACAGATTTCAAGAGGTACGTTGGAATCACCTGTAAAGCACAGGAAGAGGGGCACAAGTTGGACAATGATGCACTTGGCCAAAAAGGGTGTATGCGTTTTCTCCTGAATATATTCAGGAGAAAACGCATACGCCCTTTTTGGCCAAGCAAGCAAGCGGGCAATGCAAATCTGCACTACAAAGAAGTATCACTTCCCACCGGTCAAAAGGGACATCCACAAAATGTGTAAAAACCAGAAAGGCAAGACAGGCCCTGGAGAACAGGGGGGCTTTTTATGCTGATGGGCGGGATGTCAATTGCCAACTGCCTCACTGGAGGAGTTCATTGTGTTCCCTAAAACAAGTAAACAACAGAGCTACAGAGCCAAGGCCACATCCAGTCTAGGGAATATACCTTTGGAAAACTGAAAATCAATAAGAAAGAGCCACCTCCAAATTTAAGGCTGCACTGGCTACAAGAACCTCAACTTGGGTACACCTTAAATATCCCAGGAAATATAAAAATGGTTCAAAACATTGTGGTACTTACGTATGATGGAATATTCCTCAGCCATGAAATCAATGTCATAAGACCAGTAGCAGCAAAGTGAGTGGATTCAGGTACGATGATTCTAAGTGAAATAAGTCACACAGAAAAAGAAACCTATCATAAGATATCACTTATGAAGATCCTGTAAACATGGCTACACGTGAACTGAGTTAGGAAAGAGAACAGAGTCTCACATTTAGAAAACACTCTTATGCCTGCATAAAGGGGAAGGAGAGGTGGGGTGATGCATAAAACCAGAGATTGATATAAGCACAGGGACCGTTTCAAAAACCAACTTTGGAATTGACAAAACCGACACCTTCCTCAGTGAAAGAGGCTCAAAACCCCATATTTCCCGCAGAGGAATATATCTGACTAGTAAGAATCTTAAAACCTATGTATTGATATGACTCCATAAGGGAATCAAGTGTGTCTAGAGTGGCATAAACATGGCAGGGAGAATCAGCTCAAACCCACTATAAAAAGGAATTTCAAAAGCAAAACCAAAAAACAGGGAAATTCTTTACAATTCCTTCAGGGTGTCTGAGGAAACCTGGAAAGACCCTATCTACAATGACAGCTGGATGTGGCATAAGGCTGGACACTTGGGACTGAGAGGATTGGTGAGATTGGGTGAGCAAATGCAGACCCTTTCAAGCAATAATGCATGGCCCCCATTCCATGGGTCCCAACTCTCCAGGTTCAAGGGAATATTACTACAGCTATAACATGTACAGGAAACCTAGAGAATGGACACACTGTGAATACGAAAGGTTTCTAAAACTCAACGAATAGTCCCTCTCCTGGTGCTCCAGTTTGACTTTCCAACTGCCTTACTATCAATCTCCCAACTTGGAGAGACAGGCCCTTTAACCTCCTGGTTTGCACAGGTTCCCAATTTGGCAGAGGATGGAAGGGACGAGGGAGAACCCATGAGAGAGTAGCTGTTAGGCATTTGGACGGGCACATGTCACTCTAATTTCCCGGCAGGAAGAAGAATTAACCAAAGTCTCAGCCACCCACCGGGAACCAGTATAGGACATGATCCAAAATTTTGGACTTGCGTTCAGCTCACAAAAAACGAGTTGAGAAATGGAGCTCAGGGGCACAGCAATTCACAAACTGGCAGAGTGATAAAGGTCAACTATCGTCCAAAAATCTGTTGAGGGAAGTCAACGAGGTGGACTTGAAAGTGAGGCAAAATAGCAGGAAACAGATTTCAAGAGGTACGTTGGAATAGCCTGTAAAGCACAGGAAGAGGGGCACAACTTGGACAATGGTGCACTTGGCCAATAAGGGCGTATGCGTTTTCTCCTGAATATATTCAGGAGAAAAAGCATACGCCCTTTTTGGCCAAGCAAGCAAGTGGGCAATGCAAATCTGCACTACAAAGAAGTATCACTTCCCACCGGTCAAAAGGGACATCCACAAAATGTGTAAAAACCAGAAAGGCAAGACAGGCCCTGGAGAACAGGGAGCATTGGCATGCTGATGGGCGGGATGTGAATTGCCAACTGCCTCACTGGAGGAGTGCATTGTGTTCCCTAAAACAAGTAAACAACAGAGCTACAGAGCCAAGGCCACTTCCAGTCTATGGAATATACCTTGTGAAAACTGAAAATCAATAAGAAAGTGCCACCTCCAAATTTAGGGCTGCACTGACTACAAGAACCTCAACTTGGGTACACCTTAAATATCCCAGGAAATATAAAAATGGTTCAAAACATTGTGGTACTTACGTACGATGGAATATCCCTCAGCGATGAAATCAATGTCATAAAACCAGTAGCAGCAAAGTGAGTGGATTCAGGTACGATGATTCTAAGTGAAATAAGTCACACAGAAAAAGGAACTTATCATAAGATATCACTTATGAAGATCCTGTAAACATGGCTACACGTGAACTGAGTTAGGAAATAGAACAGAGTCTCACATTTAGAAAACACTCTTATGCCTGCATAAAGGGGATGGAGAGGTGGGGTGATGCATAAAACCAGAGTTTGATATAAGCACATGGACCGTTCCAAAAACCAACTTTGGAATAGACAAGACCTACACCTTCCTCAGTGAAAGAGGCTCAAAACCCCATATTTCCCGCAGAGGAATATATCTGACTAGTAAGAATCTTAAAACCTATGTATTGATATGACTCCATAAGGGAATCAAGTGTGTCTAGAGTGGCATAACCATGGCAGCGAGAATCAGCTCAAACCCACTATAAAAAGGAATTTCAAAAGCAAAACCAAAAAACAGGGAAATTCTTTACAATTCCTTCAGGGTGTCTGAGGAAACCTGGAAAGACCCTATCTACAATGACAGCTGGATGTGGCATAAGGCTGGACACTTGGGACTGAGAGGATTGGTGAGATTGG
This sequence comes from Mesoplodon densirostris, assembly GCF_025265405.1. Taxonomy (NCBI): domain Eukaryota; kingdom Metazoa; phylum Chordata; class Mammalia; order Artiodactyla; family Ziphiidae; genus Mesoplodon; species Mesoplodon densirostris. Next base: position 140,852,005 of record NC_082681.1, on the reverse strand, counting down.
GTGAGCAAATGCAGACCCTTTCAAGCAATAATGCATGGCCCCCATTCCATGGGTCCCAACTCTCCAGGTTCAAGGGAATATTACTACAGCTATAACATGTACAGGAAACCTAGAGAATGGACACACTGTGAATACGAAAGGTTTCTAAAACTCAACGAATAGTCCCTCTCCTGGTGCTCCAGTTTGACTTTCCAACTGCCTTACTATCAATCTCCCAACTTGGAGAGACAGGCCCTTTAACCTCCTGGTTTGCACAGGTTCCCAATTTGGCAGAGGATGGAAGGGACGAGGGAGAACCCATGAGAGAGTAGCTGTTAGGCATTTGGACGGGCACATGTCACTCTAATTTCCCGGCAGGAAGAAGAATTTACCAAAGTCTCAGCCACCCACCGGGAACCAGTATAGGACATGATCCAAAATTTTGGACTTGCGTTCAGCTCACAAAAAACGAGTTGAGAAATGGAGCTCAGGGGCACAGCAATTCACAAACTGGCAGAGTGATAAAGGACAACTATCGTCCAAAAATCTGTTGAGGGAAGTCAACGAGGCGGACTTGAAAGCGAGGCAAAATAGCAGGAAACAGATTTCAAGAGGTACGTTGGAATCGCCTGTAAAGCACAGGAAGAGGGGCACAACTTGGACAATGATGCACTTGGCCAAAAAGGGCGTATGCGTTTTCTCCTGAATATATTCAGGAGAAAACGCATACGCCCTTTTTGGCCAAGCAAGCAAGCGGGCAATGCAAATCTGCACTACAAAGAAGTATCACTTCCCACCGGTCAAAAGGGACATCCACAAAATGTGTAAAAACCAGAAAGGCAAGACAGGCCCTGGAGAACAGGGGGCCTTTTTATGCTGATGGGCGGGATGTCAATTGCCAACTGCCTCACTGGAGGAGTGCATTGTGTTCCCTAAAACAAGTAAACAACAGAGCTACAGAGCCAAGGCCACTTCCAGTCTAGGGAATATACCTTGGGAAAACTGAAAATCAATAAGAAAGAGCCACCTCCAAATTTAGGGCTGCACTGACTACAAGAACCTAAACTTGGGTACACCTTAAATATCCCAGGAAATATAAAAATGGTTCAAAACATTGTGGTACTTACGTACGATGGAATATCCCTCAGCGATGAAATCAATGTCATAAAACCAGTAGCAGCAAAGTGAGTGGATTCAGGTACGATGATTCTAAGTGAAATAAGTCACACAGAAAAAGGAACTTATCATAAGATATCACTTATGAAGATCCTGTAAACATGGCTACACGTGAACTGAGTTAGGAAATAGAACAGAGTCTCACATTTAGAAAACACTCTTATGCCTGCATAAAGGGGATGGAGAGGTGGGGTGATGCATAAAACCAGAGTTTGATATAAGCACATGGACCGTTCCAAAAACCAACTTTGGAATAGACAAGACCTACACCTTCCTCAGTGAAAGAGGCTCAAAACCCCATATTTCCCGCAGAGGAATATATCTGACTAGTAAGAATCTTAAAACCTATGTATTGATATGACTCCATAAGGGAATCAAGTGTGTCTAGAGTGGCATAACCATGGCAGCGAGAATCAGCTCAAACCCACTATAAAAAGGAATTTCAAAAGCAAAACCAAAAAACAGGGAAATTCTTTACAATTCCTTCAGGGTGTCTGAGGAAACCTGGAAAGACCCTGTCTACAATGACAGCTGGATGTGGCATAAGGCTGGACACTTGGGACTGAGAGGATTGGTGAGATTGGGTGAGCAAATGCAGACCCTTTCAAGCAATAATGCATGGCCCCCATTCCATGGGTCCCAACTCTCCAGGTTCAAGGGAATATTACTACAGCTATAACATGTACAGGAAACCTAGAGAATGGACACACTGTGAATACGAAAGGTTTCTAAAACTCAACGAATAGTCCCTCTCCTGGTGCTCCAGTTTGACTTTCCAACTGCCTTACTATCAATCTCCCAACTTGGAGAGACAGGCCCTTTAACCTCCTGGTTTGCACAGGTTCCCAATTTGGCAGAGGATGGAAGGGACGAGGGAGAACCCATGAGAGAGTAGCTGTTAGGCATTTGGACGGGCACATGTCACTCTAATTTCCCGGCAGGAAGAAGAATTAACCAAAGTCTCAGCCACCCACCGGGAACCAGTATAGGACATGATCCAAAATTTTGGACTTGCGTTCAGCTCACAAAAAACGAGTTGAGAAATGGAGCTCAGGGGCACAGCAATTCACAAACTGGCAGAGTGATAAAGGACAACTATCATCCAAAAATCTGTTGAGGGAAGTCAACGAGGTGGACTTGAAAGCGAGGCAAAATAGCAGGAAACAGATTTCAAGAGGTACGTTGGAATCACCTGTAAAGCACAGGAAGAGGGGCACAAGTTGGACAATGATGCACTTGGCCAAAAAGGGTGTATGCGTTTTCTCCTGAATATATTCAGGAGAAAACGCATACGCCCTTTTTGGCCAAGCAAGCAAGCGGGCAATGCAAATCTGCACTACAAAGAAGTATCACTTCCCACCGGTCAAAAGGGACATCCACAAAATGTGTAAAAACCAGAAAGGCAAGACAGGCCCTGGAGAACAGGGGGGCTTTTTATGCTGATGGGCGGGATGTCAATTGCCAACTGCCTCACTGGAGGAGTTCATTGTGTTCCCTAAAACAAGTAAACAACAGAGCTACAGAGCCAAGGCCACATCCAGTCTAGGGAATATACCTTTGGAAAACTGAAAATCAATAAGAAAGAGCCACCTCCAAATTTAAGGCTGCACTGGCTACAAGAACCTCAACTTGGGTACACCTTAAATATCCCAGGAAATATAAAAATGGTTCAAAACATTGTGGTACTTACGTATGATGGAATATTCCTCAGCCATGAAATCAATGTCATAAGACCAGTAGCAGCAAAGTGAGTGGATTCAGGTACGATGATTCTAAGTGAAATAAGTCACACAGAAAAAGAAACCTATCATAAGATATCACTTATGAAGATCCTGTAAACATGGCTACACGTGAACTGAGTTAGGAAAGAGAACAGAGTCTCACATTTAGAAAACACTCTTATGCCTGCATAAAGGGGAAGGAGAGGTGGGGTGATGCATAAAACCAGAGATTGATATAAGCACAGGGACCGTTTCAAAAACCAACTTTGGAATTGACAAAACCGACACCTTCCTCAGTGAAAGAGGCTCAAAACCCCATATTTCCCGCAGAGGAATATATCTGACTAGTAAGAATCTTAAAACCTATGTATTGATATGACTCCATAAGGGAATCAAGTGTGTCTAGAGTGGCATAAACATGGCAGGGAGAATCAGCTCAAACCCACTATAAAAAGGAATTTCAAAAGCAAAACCAAAAAACAGGGAAATTCTTTACAATTCCTTCAGGGTGTCTGAGGAAACCTGGAAAGACCCTATCTACAATGACAGCTGGATGTGGCATAAGGCTGGACACTTGGGACTGAGAGGATTGGTGAGATTGGGTGAGCAAATGCAGACCCTTTCAAGCAATAATGCATGGCCCCCATTCCATGGGTCCCAACTCTCCAGGTTCAAGGGAATATTACTACAGCTATAACATGTACAGGAAACCTAGAGAATGGACACACTGTGAATACGAAAGGTTTCTAAAACTCAACGAATAGTCCCTCTCCTGGTGCTCCAGTTTGACTTTCCAACTGCCTTACTATCAATCTCCCAACTTGGAGAGACAGGCCCTTTAACCTCCTGGTTTGCACAGGTTCCCAATTTGGCAGAGGATGGAAGGGACGAGGGAGAACCCATGAGAGAGTAGCTGTTAGGCATTTGGACGGGCACATGTCACTCTAATTTCCCGGCAGGAAGAAGAATTAACCAAAGTCTCAGCCACCCACCGGGAACCAGTATAGGACATGATCCAAAATTTTGGACTTGCGTTCAGCTCACAAAAAACGAGTTGAGAAATGGAGCTCAGGGGCACAGCAATTCACAAACTGGCAGAGTGATAAAGGTCAACTATCGTCCAAAAATCTGTTGAGGGAAGTCAACGAGGTGGACTTGAAAGTGAGGCAAAATAGCAGGAAACAGATTTCAAGAGGTACGTTGGAATAGCCTGTAAAGCACAGGAAGAGGGGCACAACTTGGACAATGGTGCACTTGGCCAATAAGGGCGTATGCGTTTTCTCCTGAATATATTCAGGAGAAAAAGCATACGCCCTTTTTGGCCAAGCAAGCAAGTGGGCAATGCAAATCTGCACTACAAAGAAGTATCACTTCCCACCGGTCAAAAGGGACATCCACAAAATGTGTAAAAACCAGAAAGGCAAGACAGGCCCTGGAGAACAGGGAGCATTGTCATGCTGATGGGCGGGATGTCAATTGCCAACTGCCTCACTGGAGGAGTGCATTGTGTTCCCTAAAACAAGTAAACAACAGAGCTACAGAGCCAAGGCCACTTCCAGTCTATGGAATATACCTTGTGAAAACTGAAAATCAATAAGAAAGTGCCACCTCCAAATTTAGGGCTGCACTGACTACAAGAACCTCAACTTGGGTACACCTTAAATATCCCAGGAAATATAAAAATGGTTCAAAACATTGTGGTACTTACGTACGATGGAATATCCCTCAGCGATGAAATCAATGTCATAAGACCAGAAGCAGCAAAGTGAGTGGAGTCAGGTACGATGATTCTAAGTGAAATAAGTCACACAGAAAAACGAACTTATCATAAGATATCACTTATGAAGATCCTGTAAACATGGCTACACGTGAACTGAGTTAGGAAAGAGAACAGAGTCTCACATTTAGAAAACACTCTTATGCCTGCATAAAGGGGATGGAGAGGTGGGGTGATGCATAAAACCAGAGTTTGATATAAGCACAGGGACCGTTCCAAAAACCAACTATGGAATAGACAAGACCTACACCTTCCTCAGTGAAAGAGACTCAAAACCCCATATTTCCCACAGAGGAATATATTTGACTAGTAAGAATCTTAAAACCTATGTATTGATATGACTCCATAAGGGAATCAAGTGTGTCTAGAGTGGCATAAACATGGCAGCGAGAATCAGCTCAAACCCACTATAAAAAGGAATTTCAAAAGCAAAACGAAAAAACAGGGAAATTCTTTACAATTCCTTCAGGGTGTCTGAGGAAACCTGGAAAGACCCTATCTACAATGACAGCTGGATGTGGCATAAGGCTGGACACTTGGGACTGAGAGGATTGGTGAGATTGGGTGAGCAAATGCAGACCCTTTCAAGCAATAATGCATGGCCCCCATTCCATGGGTCCCAACTCTCCAGGTTCAAGGGAATATTACTACAGCTATAACATGTACAGGAAACCTAGAGAATGGACACACTGTGAATACGAAAGGTTTCTAAAACTCAACGAATAGTCCCTCTCCTGGTGCTCCAGTTTGACTTTCCAACTGCCTTACTATCAATCTCCCAACTTGGAGAGACAGGCCCTTTAACCTCCTGGTTTGCACAGGTTCCCAATTTGGCAGAGGATGGAAGGGACGAGGGAGAACCCATGAGAGAGTAGCTGTTAGGCATTTGGACGGGCACATGTCACTCTAATTTCCCGGCAGGAAGAAGAATTAACCAAAGTCTCAGCCACCCACCGGGAACCAGTATAGGACATGATCCAAAATTTTGGACTTGCGTTCAGCTCACAAAAAACGAGTTGAGAATTTTAGCTCAGGGGCACAGCAATTCACAAACTGGCAGAGTGATAAAGGACAACTATCGTCCAAAAATCTGTTGAGGGAAGTCAACGAGGCGGACTTGAATGTGAGGCAAAATAGCAGGAAACAGATTTCAAGAGGTACCTTGGAATCGCCTGTAAAGCACAGGAAGAGGGGCACAAATTGGACAATGGTGCACTTGGCCATAAAGGGCGTATGCGTTTTCTCCTGAATATATTCAGGAGAAAATGCATACGCCCTTTTTGGCCAAGCAAGCAAGCGGGCAATGCAAATCTGCACTACAAAGAAGTATCACTTCCCACCGGTCAAAAGGGACATCCACAAAATGTGTAAAAACCAGAAAGGCAAGACAGGCCCTGGAGAACAGGGGGCCTTTTTATGCTGATGGGCGGGATGTGAATTGCCAACTGCCTCACTGGAGGAGTGCATTGTGTTCCCTAAAACAAGTAAACAACAGAGCTACAGAGCCAAGGCCACTTCCAGTCTAGGGAATATACCTTGGGAAAACTGAAAATCAATAAGAAAGAGCCACCTCCAAATTTAGGGCTGCACTGACTACAAGAACCTCAACTTGGGTACACCTTAAATATCCCAGGAAATATAAAAATGGTTCAAAACATTGTGGTACTTACGTACGATGGAATATTCCTCAGCCATGAAATCAATGTCATAAGACCAGTAGCAGCAAAGTGAGTGGATTCAGGTACGATGATTCTAAGTGAAATAAGTCACACAGAAAAAAGAAACTTATAATAAGATATCACTTATGAAGAGCCTGTAAACATGGCAGCATGTGAACTGAGTTAGGAAAGAGAACAGAGTCTCACATTTAGAAAACACTCTTATGCCTGCATAAAGGGGAAGGAGAGGTGGGGTGATGCATAAAACCAGAGTGTGATATAAGCACAGGGACCGTTTCAAAAACCAACTTTGGAATAGACAATACCTACACCTTCCTCAGTGAAAGAGACTCAAAACCCCATATTTCCCACAGAGGAATATATCTGACTAGTAAGAATCTTAAAACCTATGTATTGATATGTCTCCATAAAGGAATCAAGTGTATCTAGAGTGGCATAAACATGGCAGCGAGAATCAGCTCAAACCCACTATGAAAAGGAATTTCAAAAGCAAAACCAAAAAACAGGGAAATTCTTTACAATTCCTTCAGGGTGTCTGAGGAAACCTGCAAAGACCCTATCTACAATGACAGCTGGATGTGGCATAAGGCTGGACACTTGGGACTGAGAGGATTGGTGAGATTGGGTGAGCAAATGCAGACCCATTCAAGCAATAATGCATGGCCCCCATTCCATGGGTCCCAACTCTCCAGGTTCAAGGGAATATTACTACAGCTATAACATGTACAGGAAACCTAGAGAATGGACACACTGTGAATACGAAAGGTTTCTAAAACTCAACGAATAGTCCCTCTCCTGGTGCTCCAGTTTGACTTTCCAACTGCCTTACTATCAATCTCCCAACTTGGAGAGACAGGCCCTTTAACCTCCTGGTTTGCACAGGTTCCCAATTTGGCAGAGGATGGAAGGGACGAGGGAGAACCCATGAGAGAGTAGCTGTTAGGCATTTGGACGGGCACATGTCACTCTAATTTCCCGGCAGGAAGAAGAATTAACCAAAGTCTCAGCCACCCACCGGGAACCAGTATAGCACAGGATCCAAAATTTTGGACTTGCGTTCAGCTCACAAAAAACGAGTTGAGAAATGGAGCTCAGGGGCACAGCAATTCACAAACTGGCAGAGTGATAAAGGACAACTATCGTCCAAACATCTGTTGAGGGAAGTCAACGAGGCGAAATTGAAAGCGAGGCAAAATAGCAGGAAACAGATTTCAAGAGGTACGTTGGAATCGCCTGTAAAGCACAGGAAGAGGGGCACAACTTGGACAATGGTGCACTTGGCCAAAAAGGGCGTATGCGTTTTCTCCTGAATATATTCAGGAGAAAACGCATACGCCCTTTTTGGCCAAGCAAGCAAGCGGGCAATGCAAATCTGCACTACAAAGAAGTATCACTTCCCACCGGTCAAAAGGGACATCCACAAAATGTGTAAAAACCAGAAAGGCAAGACAGGCCCTGGAGAACAGGGGGCCTTTTTATGCTGATGGGCGGGATGTGAATTGCCAACTGCCTCACTGGAGGAGTGCATTGTGTTCCCTAAAACAAGCAAACAACAGAGCTACAGAGCCAAGGCCACTTCCAGTCTAGGGAATATACCTTGGGAAAACTGAAAATCAATAAGAAAAGGCCACCTCCAAATTTAGGGCTGCACTGACGACAAGAACCTCAACTTGGGTACACCTTAAATATCCCAGGAAATATAAAAATGGTTCAAAACATTGTGGTACTTACGTACGATGGAATATCCCTCAGCGATGAAATCAATGTCATAAGACCAGTAGCAGCAAAGTGAGTGGATTCAGGTACGATGATTCTAAGTGAAATAAGTCACACAGAAAATGGAAATTATCATAAGATATCACTTATGAAGGTCCTGTAAACATGGCTACACGTGAACTGAGTTAGGAAATAGAACAGAGTCTCACATTTAGAAAACACTCTTATGCCTGCATAAAGGGGATGGAGAAGTGGGGTGATGCATAAAACCAGAGTTTGATATAAGCACATGGACCGTTCCAAAAACCAACTTTGGTATAGACAAGACCTACACCTTCCTCAGTGAAAGAGGCTCAAAACCCCATATTTCCCGCAGAGGAATATATCTGACTAGTAAGAATCTTAAAACCTATGTATTGATATGACTCCATAAGGGAATCAAGTGTGTCTAGAGTGGCATAAACATGGCAGCGAGAATCACCTCAAACCCACTATAAAAAGGAATTTCAAAAGCAAAACCAAAAAACAGGGAAATTCTTTACAATTCCTTCAGGGTGTCTGAGGAAACCTGCAAAGACCCTATCTACAATGACAGCTGGATGTGGCATAAGGCTGGACACTTGGGACTGAGAGGATTGGTGAGATTGGGTGAGCAAATGCAGACCCTTTCAAGCAATAATGCATGGCCCCCATTCCATGGGTCCCAACTCTCCAGGTTCAAGGGAATATTACTACAGCTATAACATGTACAGGAAACCTAGAGAATGGACACACTGTGAATACGAAAGGTTTCTAAAACTCAACGAATAGTCCCTCTCCTGGTGCTCCAGTTTGACTTTCCAACTGCCTTACTATCAATCTCCCAACTTGGAGAGACAGGCCCTTTAACCTCCTGGTTTGCACAGGTTCCCAATTTGGCAGAGGATGGAAGGGACGAGGGAGAACCCATGAGAGAGTAGCTGTTAGGCATTTGGACGGGCACATGTCACTCTAATTTCCCGGCAGGAAGAAGAATTAACCAAAGTCTCAGCCACCCACCGGGAACCAGTAAAGGACATGATCCAAAATTTTGGACTTGCGTTCAGCTCACAAAAAAACGAGTTGAGAAATGGAGCTCAGGGGCACAGCAATTCACAAACTGGCAGAGTGATAAAGGACAACTATCGTCCAAAAATCTGTTGAGGGAAGTCAACGAGGCGGACTTGAAAGCGAGGCAAAATAGCAGGAAACAGATTTCAAGAGGTACGTTGGAATCGCCTGTAAAGCACAGGAAGAGGGGCACAACTTGGACAATGGTGCACTTGGCCAAAAAGGGCGTATGCGTTTTCTCCTGAATATATTCAGGAGAAAACGCATACGCCCTTTTTGGCCAAGCAAGCAAGCAGGCAATGCAAATCTGCACTACAAAGAAGTATCACTTCCCACCGGTCAAAAGGGACATCCACAAAATGTGTAAAAACCAGAAAGGCAAGACAGGCCCTGGAGAACAGGGAGCCTTGTTATGCTGATGGGCGGGATGTAAATTGCCAACTGCCTCACTGGAGGAGTGCATTGTGTTCCCTAAAACAAGTAAACAACAGAGCTACAGAGCCAAGGCCACTTCCAGTCTAGGGAATATACCTTGGGAAAACTGAAAATCAATAAGAAAAGGCCACCTCCAAATTTAGGGCTGCACTGACGACAAGAACCTCAACTTGGGTACACCTTAAATATCCCAGGAAATATAAAAATGGTTCAAAACATTGTGGTACTTACGTAAGATGGAATATCCCTCAGCGATGAAATCAATGTCATAAGACCAGTAGCAGCAAAGTGAGTGGATTCAGGTACGATGATTCTAAGTGAAATAAGTCACACAGAAAAAGGAAATTATCATAAGATATCACTTATGAAGATCCTGTAAACATGGCTACACGTGAACTGAGTTAGGAAATAGAACAGAGTCTCACATTTAGAAAACACTCTTATGCCTGCATAAAGGGGATGGAGACGTGGGGTGATGCATAAAACCAGAGTTTGATATAAGCACATGGACCGTTCCAAAAACCAACTTTGGAATAGACAAGACCTACACCTTCCTCAGTGAAAGAGGCTCAAAACCCCATATTTCCCGCAGAGGAATATATCTGACTAGTAAGAATCTTAAAACCTATGTATTGATATGACTCCATAAGGGAATCAAGTGTGTCTAGAGTGGCATAAACATGGCAGCGAGAATCAGCTCAAACCCACTATAAAAAGGAATTTCAAAAGCAAAACCAAAAAACAGGGAAATTCTTTACAATTCCTTCAGGGTGTCTGAGGAAACCTGCAAAGACCCTATCTACAATGACAGCTGGATGTGGCATAAGGCTTGACACTTGGGACTGAGAGGATTGGTGAGATTGGGTGAGCAAATGCAGACCCATTCAAGCAATAATGCATGGCCCCCATTCCATGGGTCCCAACTCTCCAGGTTCAAGGGAATATTACTACAGCTATAACATGTACATGAAACCTAGAGAATGGACACACTGTGAATACGAAAGGTTTCTAAAACTCAACGAATAGTCCCTCTCCTGGTGCTCCAGTTTGACTTTCCAACTGCCTTACTATCAATCTCCCAACTTGGAGAGACAGGCCCTTTAACCTCCTGGTTTGCACAGGTTCCCAATTTGGCAGAGGATGGAAGGGACGAGGGAGAACCCATGAGAGAGTAGCTGTTAGGCATTTGGAGGGGCACATGTCACTCTAATTTCCCGGCAGGAAGAAGAATTAACCAAAGTCTCAGCCACCCACCGGGAACCAGTATAGGACATGATCCAAAATTTTGGACTTGCGTTCAGCTCACAAAAAAACGAGTTGAGAAATGGAGCTCAGGGGCACAGCAATTCACAAACTGGCAGAGTGATAAAGGACAATTATCGTCCAAAAATCTGTTGAGGGAAGTCAACGAGGCGGACTTGAAAGCGAGGCAAAATAGCAGGAAACAGATTTCAAGAGGTACCTTGGAATCGCCTGTAAAGCACAGGAAGAGGGGCACAACTTGGACAATGGTGCACTTGGCCAAAAAGGGCGTATGCGTTTTCTCCTGAATATATTCAGGAGAAAACGCATACGCCCTTTTTGGCCAAGCAAGCAAGCCGGCAATGCAAATCTGCACTACAAAGAAGTATCACTTCCCACTGGTCAAAAGGGACATCCACAAAATGTGTAAAAAACAGAAAGGCAAGACAGGCCCTGGAGAACAGGGAGCCTTGTTATGCTGATGGGCGGGATGTCAATTGCCAACTGCCTCACTGGAGGAGTGCATTGTGTTCCCTAAAACAAGTAAACAACAGAGCTACAGAGCCAAGGCCACTTCCAGTCTAGGCAATATACCCTGGGAAAAATGAAAATCCATAAGAAAGAGCCACCTCCAAATTTAGGGCTGCACTGACGACAAGAACCTCAACTTGGGTACACCTTAAATATCCCAGGAAATATAAAAATGGTTCAAAACATTGTGGTACTTACGTACGATGGAATATCCCTCAGCCATGAAATCAATGTCATAAGACCAGTAGCAGCAAAGTGATTGGATTCAGGTACGATGATTCTAAGTGAAATAAGTCACACAGAAAAAGGAACTTATCATAAGATATCACTTATGAAGATCCTGTAAACATGGCTACACGTGAACTGAGTTAGGAAATAGAACAGAGTCTCACATTTAGAAAACACTCTTATGCCTGCATAAAGGGGATGGAGAGGTGGGGTGATGCATAAAACCAGAGTTTGATATAAGCACATGGACCGTTCCAAAAACCAACTTTGGAATAGACAAGACCTACACCTTCCTAGTGAAAGACGCTCAAAACCCCATATTTCCCGCAGAGGAATATATCTGACTAGTAAGAATCTTAAAACCTATGTATTGATATGACTCCATAAGGGAATCAAGTGTGTCTAGAGTGGCATAACCATGGCAGCGAGAATCAGCTCAAACCCACTATAAAAAGGAATTTCAAAAGCAAAACCAAAAAACAGGGAAATTCTTTACAATTCCTTCAGGGTGTCTGAGGAAACCTGGAAAGACCCTATCTACAATGACAGCTGGATGTGGCATAAGGCTGGACACTTGGGACTGAGAGGATTGGTGAGATTGGGTGAGCAAATGCAGACCCTTTCAAGCAATAATGCATGGCCCCCATTCCATGGGTCCCAACTCTCCAGGTTCAAGGGAATATTACTACAGCTATAACATGTACAGGAAACCTAGAGAATGGACACACTGTGAATACGAAAGGTTTCTAAAACTCAACGAATAGTCCCTCTCCTGGTGCTCCAGTTTGACTTTCCAACTGCCTTACTATCAATCTCCCAACTTGGAGAGACAGGCCCTTTAACCTCCTGGTTTGCACAGGTTCCCAATTTGGCAGAGGATGGAAGGGACGAGGGAGAACCCATGAGAGAGTAGCTGTTAGGCATTTGGACGGGCACATGTCACTCTAATTTCCCGGCAGGAAGAAGAATTTACCAAAGTCTCAGCCACCCACCGGGAACCAGTATAGGACATGATCCAAAATTTTGGACTTGCGTTCAGCTCACAAAAAACGAGTTGAGAAATGGAGCTCAGGGGCACAGCAATTCACAAACTGGCAGAGTGATAAAGGACAACTATCGTCCAAAAATCTGTGGAGGGAAGTCAACGAGGCGGACTTGAAAGCGAGGCAAAATAGCAGGAAACAGATTTCAAGAGGTACGTTGGAATCGCCTGTAAAGCACAGGAAGAGGGGCACAACTTGGACAATGATGCACTTGGCCAAAAAGGGCGTATGCGTTTTCTCCTGAATATATTCAGGAGAAAACGCATACGCCCTTTTTGGCCAAGCAAGCAAGCGGGCAATGCAAATCTGCACTACAAAGAAGTATCACTTCCCACCGGTCAAAAGGGACATCCACAAAATGTGTAAAAACCAGAAAGGCAAGACAGGCCCTGGAGAACAGGGGGCCTTTTTATGCTGATGGGCGGGATGTCAATTGCCAACTGCCTCACTGGAGGAGTGCATTGTGTTCCCTAAAACAAGTAAACAACAGAGCTACAGAGCCAAGGCCACTTCCAGTCTAGGGAATATACCTTGGGAAAACTGAAAATCAATAAGAAAGAGCCACCTCCAAATTTAGGGCTGCACTGACTACAAGAACCTAAACTTGGGTACACCTTAAATATCCCAGGAAATATAAAAATGGTTCAAAACATTGTGGTACTTACGTACGATGGAATATTCCTCAGCCATGAAATCAATGTCATAAGACCAGTAGCAGCAAAGTGAGTGGATTCAGGTACGATGATTCTAAGTGAAATAAGTCACACAGAAAAAGAAACCTATCATAAGATATCACTTATGAAGATCCTGTAAACATGGCTACACGTGAACTGAGTTAGGAGAGAGAACAGAGTCTCACATTTAGAAAACACTCTTATGCCTGCATAAAGGGGAAGGAGAGGTGGGGTGATGCATAAAACCAGAGTTTGATATAAGCACAGGGACCGTTCCAAAAACCAACTTTGGAATAGACAAGACCTACACCTTCCTCAGTGAAAGAGGCTCAAAACCCCATATTTCCCGCAGAGGAATATATCTGACTAGTAAGAATCTTAAAACCTATGTATTGATATGACTCCATAAGGGAATCAAGTGTGTCTAGAGTGGCATAAACATGGCAGCGAGAATCAGCTCAAACCCACTATAAAAAGGAATTTCAAAAGCAAAACGAAAAAACAGGGAAATTCTTTACAATTCCTTCAGGGTGTCTGAGGAAACCTGGAAAGACCCTATCTACAATGACAGCTGGATGTGGCATAAGGCTGGACACTTGGGACTGAGAGGATTGGTGAGATTGGGTGAGCAAATGCAGACCCTTTCAAGCAATAATGCATGGCCCCCATTCCATGGGTCCCAACTCTCCAGGTTCAAGGGAATATTACTACAGCTATAACATGTACAGGAAACCTAGAGAATGGACACACTGTGAATACGAAAGGTTTCTAAAACTCAACGAATAGTCCCTCTCCTGGTGCTCCAGTTTGACTTTCCAACTGCCTTACTATCAATCTCCCAACTTGGAGAGACAGGCCCTTTAACCTCCTGGTTTGCACAGGTTCCCAATTTGGCAGAGGATGGAAGGGACGAGGGAGAACCCATGAGAGAGTAGCTGTTAGGCATTTGGACGGGCACATGTCACTCTAATTTCCCGGCAGGAAGAAGAATTTACCAAAGTCTCAGCCACCCACCGGGAACCAGTATAGGACATGATCCAAAATTTTGGACTTGCGTTCAGCTCACAAAAAACGAGTTGAGAAATGGAGCTCAGGGGCACAGCAATTCACAAACTGGCAGAGTGATAAAGGACAACTATCGTCCAAAAATCTGTGGAGGGAAGTCAACGAGGCGGACTTGAAAGCGAGGCAAAATAGCAGGAAACAGATTTCAAGAGGTACGTTGGAATCGCCTGTAAAGCACAGGAAGAGGGGCACAACTTGGACAATGATGCACTTGGCCAAAAAGGGCGTATGCGTTTTCTCCTGAATATATTCAGGAGAAAACGCATACGCCCTTTTTGGCCAAGCAAGCAAGCGGGCAATGCAAATCTGCACTACAAAGAAGTATCACTTCCCACCGGTCAAAAGGGACATCCACAAAATGTGTAAAAACCAGAAAGGCAAGACAGGCCCTGGAGAACAGGGGGCCTTTTTATGCTGATGGGCGGGATGTCAATTGCCAACTGCCTCACTGGAGGAGTGCATTGTGTTCCCTAAAACAAGTAAACAACAGAGCTACAGAGCCAAGGCCACTTCCAGTCTAGGGAATATACCTTGGGAAAACTGAAAATCAATAAGAAAGAGCCACCTCCAAATTTAGGGCTGCACTGACTACAAGAACCTAAACTTGGGTACACCTTAAATATCCCAGGAAATATAAAAATGGTTCAAAACATTGTGGTACTTACGTACGATGGAATATTCCTCAGCCATGAAATCAATGTCATAAGACCAGTAGCAGCAAAGTGAGTGGATTCAGGTACGATGATTCTAAGTGAAATAAGTCACACAGAAAAAGAAACCTATCATAAGATATCACTTATGAAGATCCTGTAAACATGGCTACACGTGAACTGAGTTAGGAAAGAGAACAGAGTCTCACATTTAGAAAACACTCTTATGCCTGCATAAAGGGGAAGGAGAGGTGGGGTGATGCATAAAACCAGAGTTTGATATAAGCACAGGGACCGTTCCAAAAACCAACTTTGGAATAGACAAGACCTACACCTTCCTCAGTGAAAGAGGCTCAAAACCCCATATTTCCCGCAGAGGAATATATCTGACTAGTAAGAATCTTAAAACCTATGTATTGATATGACTCCATAAGGGAATCAAGTGTGTCTAGAGTGGCATAAACATGGCAGCGAGAATCAGCTCAAACCCACTATAAAAAGGAATTTCAAAAGCAAAACGAAAAAACAGGGAAATTCTTTACAATTCCTTCAGGGTGTCTGAGGAAACCTGGAAAGACCCTATCTACAATGACAGCTGGATGTGGCATAAGGCTGGACACTTGGGACTGAGAGGATTGGTGAGATTGGGTGAGCAAATGCAGACCCTTTCAAGCAATAATGCATGGCCCCCATTCCATGGGTCCCAACTCTCCAGGTTCAAGGGAATATTACTACAGCTATAACATGTACAGGAAACCTAGAGAATGGACACACTGTGAATACGAAAGGTTTCTAAAACTCAACGAATAGTCCCTCTCCTGGTGCTCCAGTTTGACTTTCCAACTGCCTTACTATCAATCTCCCAACTTGGAGAGACAGGCCCTTTAACCTCCTGGTTTGCACAGGTTCCCAATTTGGCAGAGGATGGAAGGGACGAGGGAGAACCCATGAGAGAGTAGCTGTTAGGCATTTGGACGGGCACATGTCACTCTAATTTCCCGGCAGGAAGAAGAATTAACCAAAGTCTCAGCCACCCACCGGGAACCAGTATAGGACATGATCCAAAATTTTGGACTTGCGTTCAGCTCACAAAAAACGAGTTGAGAAATGGAGCTCAGGGGCACAGCAATTCACAAACTGGCAGAGTGATAAAGGACAACTATCATCCAAAAATCTGTTGAGGGAAGTCAACGAGGTGGACTTGAAAGCGAGGCAAAATAGCAGGAAACAGATTTCAAGAGGTACGTTGGAATCACCTGTAAAGCACAGGAAGAGGGGCACAACTTGGACAATGATGCACTTGGCCAAAAAGGGCGTATGCGTTTTCTCCTGAATATATTCAGGAGAAAACGCATACGCCCTTTTTGGCCAAGCAAGCAAGCGGGCAATGCAAATCTGCACTACAAAGAAGTATCACTTCCCACCGGTCAAAAGGGACATCCACAAAATGTGTAAAAACCAGAAAGGCAAGACAGGCCCTGGAGAACAGGGGGCCTTTTTATGCTGATGGGCGGGATGTGAATTGCCAACTGCCTCACTGGAGGAGTGCATTGTGTTCCCTAAAACAAGTAAACAACAGAGCTACAGAGCCAAGGCCACATCCAGTCTAGGGAATATACCTTGGGAAAACTGAAAATCAATAAGAAAGAGCCACCTCCAAATTTAGGGCTGCACTGGCTACAAGAACCTCAACTTGGGTACACCTTAAATATCCCAGGAAATATAAAAATGGTTCAAAACATTGTGGTACTTACGTATGATGGAATATTCCTCAGCCATGAAATCAATGTCATAAGACCAGTAGCAGCAAAGTGAGTGGATTCAGGTACGATGATTCTAAGTGAAATAAGTCACACAGAAAAAGAAACCTATCATAAGATATCACTTATGAAGATCCTGTAAACATGGCTACACGTGAACTGAGTTAGGAAAGAGAACAGAGTCTCACATTTAGAAAACACTCTTATGCCTGCATAAAGGGAATGGAGAGGTGGGGTGATGCATAAAACCAGAGTTTGATATAAGCACATGGACCGTTCCAAAAACCAACTTTGGAATAGACAAGACCTACACCTTCCTCAGTGAAAGAGGCGCAAAACCCCATATTTCCCACAGAGGAATATATCTGACTAGTAAGAATCTTAAAACTTATGTATTGATATGACTCCATAAGGGAATCAAGTGTGTCTAGAGTGGCATAACCATGGCAGCGAGAATCAGCTCAAACCCACTATAAAAAGGAATTTCAAAAGCAAAACCAAAAAACAGGGAAATTCTTTACAATTCCTTCAGGGTGTCTGAGGAAACCTGGAAAGACCCTATCTACAATGACAGCTGGATGTGGCATAAGGCTGGACACTTGGTACTGAGAGGATTGGTGAGATTGGGTGAGCAAATGCAGACCCTTTCAAGCAATAATACATGGCCCCCATTCCATGGGTCCCAACTCTCCAGGTTCAAGGGAATATTACTACAGCTATAACATGTACAGGAAACCTAGAGAATGGACACACTGTGAATACGAAAGGTTTCTAAAACTCAACGAATAGTCCCTCTCCTGGTGCTCCAGTTTGACTTTCCAACTGCCTTACTATCAATCTCCCAACTTGGAGAGACAGGCCCTTTAACCTCCTGGTTTGCACAGGTTCCCAATTTGGCAGAGGATGGAAGGGACGAGGGAGAACCCATGAGAGAGTAGCTGTTAGGCATTTGGACGGGCACATGTCACTCTAATTTCCCGGCAGGAAGCAGAATTTACCAAAGTCTCAGCCACCCACCGGGAACCAGTATAGGACATGATCCAAAATTTTGGACTTGCGTTCAGCTCACAAAAAACGAGTTGAGAAATGGAGCTCAGGGGCACAGCAATTCACAAACTGGCAGAGTGATAAAGGACAACTATCGTCCAAAAATCTGTTGAGGGAAGTCAACGAGGCGGACTTGAAAGCGAGGCAAAATAGCAGGAAACAGATTTCAAGAGGTACGTTGGAATCGCCTGTAAAGCACAGGAAGAGGGGCACAACTTGGACAATGATGCACTTGGCCAAAAAGGGCGTATGCGTTTTCTCCTGAATATATTCAGGAGAAAACGCATACGCCCTTTTTGGCCAAGCAAGCAAGCGGGCAATGCAAATCTGCACTACAAAGAAGTATCACTTCCCACCGGTCAAAAGGGACATCCACAAAATGTGTAAAAACCAGAAAGGCAAGACAGGCCCTGGAGAACAGGGGGCCTTTTTATGCTGATGGGCGGGATGTGAATTGCCAACTGCCTCACTGGAGGAGTGCATTGTGTTCCCTAAAACAAGTAAACAACAGAGCTACAGAGCCAAGGCCACTTCCAGTCTAGGGAATATACCTTGGGAAAACTGAAAATCAATAAGAAAGAGCCACCTCCAAATTTAGGGCTGCACTGACTACAAGAACCTAAACTTGGGTACACCTTAAATATCCCAGGAAATATAAAAATGGTTCAAAACATTGTGGTACTTACGTACGATGGAATATTCCTCAGCCATGAAATCAATGTCATAAGACCAGTAGCAGCAAAGTGAGTGGATTCAGGTACGATGATTCTAAGTGAAATAAGTCACACAGAAAAAGAAACCTATCATAAGATATCACTTATGAAGATCCTGTAAACATGGCTACACGTGAACTGAGTTAGGAAAGAGAACAGAGTCTCACATTTAGAAAATACTCTTATGCCTGCATAAAGGGGAAGGAGAGGTGGGGTGATGCATAAAACCAGAGTTTGATATAAGCACAGGGACCGTTCCAAAAACCAACTTTGGAATAGACAAGACCTGCACCTTCCTCAGTGAAAGAGGCTCAAAACCCCATATTTCCCGCAGAGGAATATATCTGACTAGTAAGAATCTTAAAACCTATGTATTGATATGACTCCATAAGGGAATCAAGTGTGTCTAGAGTGGCATAAACATGGCAGCGAGAATCAGCTCAAACCCACTATAAAAAGGAATTTCAAAAGCAAAACCAAAAAACAGGGAAATTCTTTACAATTCCTTCAGGGTGTCTGAGGAAACCTGGAAAGACCCTATCTACAATGACAGCTGGATGTGGCATAAGGCTGGACACTTGGGACTGAGAGGATTGGTGAGATTGGGTGAGCAAATGCAGACCCTTTCAAGCAATAATGCATGGCCCCCATTCCATGTGTCCCAACTGTCCAGGTTCAAGGGAATATTACTACAGCTATAACATGTACAGGAAACCTAGAGAATGGACACACTGTGAATACGAAAGGTTTCTAAAACTCAACGAATAGTCCCTCTCCTGGTGCTCCAGTTTGACTTTCCAACTGCCTTACTATCAATCTCCCAACTTGGAGAGACAGGCCCTTTAACCTCCTGGTTTGCACAGGTTCCCAATTTGGCAGAGGATGGAAGGGACGAGGGAGAACCCATGAGAGAGTAGCTGTTAGGCATTTGGACGGGCACATGTCACTCTAATTTCCCGGCAGGAAGAAGAATTAACCAAAGTCTCAGCCACCCACCGGGAACCAGTATAGGACATGATCCAAAATTTTGGACTTGCGTTCAGCTCACAAAAAACGAGTTGAGAAATGGAGCTCAGGGGCACAGCAATTCACAAACTGGCAGAGTGATAAAGGACAACTATCATCCAAAAATCTGTTGAGGGAAGTCAACGAGGTGGACTTGAAAGCGAGGCAAAATAGCAGGAAACAGATTTCAAGAGGTACGTTGGAATCACCTGTAAAGCACAGGAAGAGGGGCACAACTTGGACAATGATGCACTTGGCCAAAAAGGGCGTATGCGTTTTCTCCTGAATATATTCAGGAGAAAACGCATACGCCCTTTTTGGCCAAGCAAGCAAGCGGGCAATGCAAATCTGCACTACAAAGAAGTATCACTTCCCACCGGTCAAAAGGGACATCCACAAAATGTGTAAAAACCAGAAAGGCAAGACAGGCCCTGGAGAACAGGGGGCCTTTTTATGCTGATGGGCGGGATGTCAATTGCCAACTGCCTCACTGGAGGAGTGCATTGTGTTCCCTAAAATAAGTAAACAACAGAGCTACAGAGCCAAGTCCACATCCAGTCTAGGGAATATACCTTTGGAAAACTGAAAATCAATAAGAAAGAGCCACCTCCAAATTTAGGGCTGCACTGGCTACAAGAACCTCAACTTGGGTACACCTTAAATATCCCAGGAAATATAAAAATGGTTCAAAACATTGTGGTACTTACGTATGATGGAATATTCCTCAGCCATGAAATCAATGTCATAAGACCAGTAGCAGCAAAGTGAGTGGATTCAGGTACGATGATTCTAAGTGAAATAAGTCACACAGAAAAAGAAACCTATCATAAGATATCACTTATGAAGATCCTGTAAACATGGCTACACGTGAACTGAGTTAGGAAAGAGAACAGAGTCTCACATTTAGAAAACACTCTTATGCCTGCATAAAGGGGAAGGAGAGGTGGGGTGATGCATAAAACCAGAGTTTGATATAAGCACAGGGACCGTTCCAAAAACCAACTTTGGAATAGACAAGACCTACACCTTCCTCAGTGAAAGAGGCTCAAAACCCCATATTTCCCGCAGAGGAATATATCTGACTAGTAAGAATCTTAAAACCTATGTATTGATATGACTCCATAAGGGAATCAAGTGTGTCTAGAGTGGCATAAACATGGCAGCGAGAATCAGCTCAAACCCACTATAAAAAGGAATTTCAAAAGCAAAACCAAAAAACAGGGAAATTCTTTACAATTCCTTCAGGGTGTCTGAGGAAACCTGGAAAGACCCTATCTACAATGACAGCTGGATGTGGCATAAGGCTGGACACTTGGGACTGAGAGGATTGGTGAGATTGGGTGAGCAAATGCAGACCCTTTCAAGCAATAATGCATGGCCCCCATTCCATGGTCCCAACTCTCCAGGTTCAAGGGAATATTACTACAGCTATAACATGTACAGGAAACCTAGAGAATGGACACACTGTGAATACGAAAGGTTTCTAAAACTCAACGAATAGTCCCTCTCCTGGTGCTCCAGTTTGACTTTCCAACTGCCTTACTATCAATCTCCCAACTTGGAGAGACAGGCCCTTTAACCTCCTGGTTTGCACAGGTTCCCAATTTGGCAGAGGATGGAAGGGACGAGGGAGAACCCATGAGAGAGTAGCTGTTAGGCATTTGGACGGGCACATGTCACTCTAATTTCCCGGCAGGAAGAAGAATTAACCAAAGTCTCAGCCACCCACCGGGAACCAGTATAGGACATGATCCAAAATTTTGGACTTGCGTTCAGCTCACAAAAAACGAGTTGAGAAATGGAGCTCAGGGGCACAGCAATTCACAAACTGGCAGAGAGATAAAGGTCAACTATCGTCCAAAAATCTGTTGAGGGAAGTCAACGAGGTGGTGTTGAAAGTGAGGCAAAATAGCAGGAAACAGATTTCAAGAGGTACGTTGGAATAGCCTGTAAAGCACAGGAAGAGGGGCACAACTTGGACAATGGTGCACTTGGCCAAAAAGGGCGTATGCGTTTTCTCCTGAATATATTCAGGAGAAAAAGCATACGCCCTTTTTGGCCAAGCAAGCAAGTGGGCAATGCAAATCTGCACTACAAAGAAGTATCACTTCCCACCGGTCAAAAGGGACATCCACAAAATGTGTAAAAACCAGAAAGGCAAGACAGGCCCTGGAGAACAGGGAGCCTTGTCATGCTGATGGGCGGGATGTCAATTGCCAACTGCCTCACTGGAGGAGTGCATTGTGTTCCCTAAAACAAGTAAACAACAGAGCTACAGAGCCAAGGCCACTTCCAGTCTATGGAATATACCTTGTGAAAACTGAAAATCAATAAGAAAGTGCCACCTCCAAATTTAGGACTGCACTGACTACAAGAACCTCAACTTGGGTACACCTTAAATATCCCAGGAAATATAAAAATGGTTCAAAACATTGTGGTACTTACGTACGATGGAATATCCCTCAGCGATGAAA
Organism: Mesoplodon densirostris; assembly: GCF_025265405.1. Classification (NCBI taxonomy): domain Eukaryota; kingdom Metazoa; phylum Chordata; class Mammalia; order Artiodactyla; family Ziphiidae; genus Mesoplodon; species Mesoplodon densirostris. Next base: position 140,830,001 of record NC_082681.1, on the reverse strand, counting down.
TCAATGTCATAAGACCAGAAGCAGCAAAGTGAGTGGATTCAGGTACGATGATTCTAAGTGAAATAAGTCACACAGAAAAACGAACTTATCATAAGATATCACTTATGAAGATCCTGTAAACATGGCTACACGTGAACTGAGTTAGGAAAGAGAACAGAGTCTCACATTTAGAAAACACTCTTATGCCTGCATAAAGGGGATGGAGAGGTGAGGTGATGCATAAAACCACAGTTTGATATAAGCACAGGGACCGTTCCAAAAACCAACTATGGAATAGACAAGACCTACACCTTCCTCAGTGAAAGAGACTCAAAACCCCATATTTCCCACAGAGGAATATATCTGACTAGTAAGAATCTTAAAACCTATGTATTGATATGACTCCATAAGGGAATCAAGTGTGTCTAGAGTGGCATAAACATGGCAGCGAGAATCAGCTCAAACCCACTATAAAAAGGAATTTCAAAAGCAAAACGAAAAAACAGGGAAATTCTTTACAATTCCTTCAGGGTGTCTGAGGAAACCTGGAAAGACCCTATCTACAATGACAGCTGGATGTGGCATAAGGCTGGACACTTGGGACTGAGAGGATTGTTGAGATTGGGTGAGCAAATGCAGACCCTTTCAAGCAATAATGCATGGCCCCCATTCCATGGGTCCCAACTCTCCAGGTTCAAGGGAATATTACTACAGCTATAACATGTACAGGAAACCTAGAGAATGGACACACTGTGAATACGAAAGGTTTCTAAAACTCAACGAATAGTCCCTCTCCTGGTGCTCCAGTTTGACTTTCCAACTGCCTTACTATCAATCTCCCAACTTGGAGAGACAGGCCCTTTAACCTCCTGGTTTGCACAGGTTCCCAATTTGGCAGAGGATGGAAGGGACGAGGGAGAACCCATGAGAGAGTAGCTGTTAGGCATTTGGACGGGGACATGTCACTCTAATTTCCCGGCAGGAAGAAGAATTAACCAAAGTCTCAGCCACCCACCGGGAACCAGTATAGGACATGATCCAAAATTTTGGACTTGCGTTCAGCTCCCAAAAAACGAGTTGAGAATTTTAGCTCAGGGGCACAGCAATTCACAAACTGGCAGAGTGATAAAGGACAACTATCGTCCAAAAATCTGTTGAGGGAAGTCAACGAGGCGGACTTGAATGTGAGGCAAAATAGCAGGAAAAAGATTTCAAGAGGTACCTTGGAATCGCCTGTAAAGCACAGGAAGAGGGGCACAACTTGGACAATGGTGCACTTGGCCAAAAAGGGCGTATGCGTTTTCTCCTGAATATATTCAGGAGAAAACGCATACGCCGTTTTTGGACAAGCAAGCAAGCGGGCAATGCAAATCTGCACTACAAAGAAGTATCATTTCCCACCGGTCAAAAGGGACATCCACAAAATGTGTAAAAACCAGAAAGGCAAGACAGGCACTGGAGAACTGGAAGCCTTATTATGCTGATGGGCGGGATGTAAACTGCCAACTGCCTCACTGGAGGAGTGCATTGTGTTCCCTAAAACAAGTAAACAACAGAGCTACAGAGCCAAGGCCACTTCCAGTCTAGGGAATATACCTTGGGAAAACTGAAAATCAATAAGAAAGAGCCACCTCCAAATTTAGGGCTGCACTGACTACAAGAACCTCAACTTGGGTACACCTTAAATATCCCAGGAAATATAAAAATGGTTCAAAACATTGTGGTACTTACGTACGATGGAATATCCCTCAGCCATGAAATCAATGTCATAAGACCAGTAGCAGCAAAGTGAGTGGATTCAGGTACGATGATTCTAAGTGAAATAAGTCACACAGAAAAAGAAACTTATCATAAGATATCACTTAGGAAGATCCTGTAAACATGGCTACACGTGAACTGAGTTAGGAAAGAGAACAGAGTCTCACATTTAGAAAACGCTCTTATGCCTGCATAAAGGGGAAGGAGAGGTGGGGTGATGCATAAAACCAGAGTTTGATATAAGCACAGGGACCGTTTCAAAAGCCAACTTTGGAATAGACAAGACCTACACCTTCCTCAGTGAAAGAGACTCAAAACCCCATATTTCCCACAGAGGAATATATCTGACTAGTAAGAATCTTAAAACCTATGTATTGATATGTCTCCATAAGGGAATCAAGTGTATCTAGAGTGGCATAAACATGGCAGCGAGAATCAGCTCAAACCCACTATAAAAAGGAATTTCAAAAGCAAAACGAAAAAACAGGGAAATTCTTTACAATTCCTTCAGGGTGTCTGAGGAAACCTGGAAAGACCCTATCTACAATGACAGCTGTATGTGGCATAAGGCTGGACACTTGGGACTGAGAGGATTGGTGAGATTGGGTGAGCAAATGCAGACCCTTTCAAGCAATAATGCATGGCCCCCATTCCATGGGTCCCAACTCTCCAGGTTCAAGGGAATATTACTACAGCTATAACATGTACAGGAAACCTAGAGAATGGACACACTGTGAATACGAAAGGTTTCTAAAACTCAACGAATAGTCCCTCTCCTGGTGCTCCAGTTTGACTTTCCAACTGCCTTACTATCAATCTCCCAACTTGGAGAGACAGGCCCTTTAACCTCCTGGTTTGCACAAGTTCCCAATTTGGCAGAGGATGGAAGGGACGAGGGAGAACCCATGAGAGAGTAGCTGTTAGGCATTTGGACGGGCACATGTCACTCTAATTTCCCGGCAGGAAGAAGAATTAACCAAAGTCTCAGCCACCCACCGGGAACCAGTATAGGACATGATCCAAAATTTTGGACTTGCGTTCAGCTCACAAAAAACGAGTTGAGAAATGGAGCTCAGGGGCACAGCAATTCACAAACTGGCAAAGTGATAAAGGACAACTATCGTCCAAAAATCTGTTGAGGGAAGTCAACGAGGCGGACTTGAAAGTGAGGCAAAATAGCAGGAAACAGATTTCAAGAGGTACGTTGGAATCGCCTGTAAAGCACAGGAAGAGGGGCACAACTTGGACAATGATGCACTTGGCCAAAAAGGGCGTATGCGTTTTCTCCTGAATATATTCAGGAGAAAACGCATACGCCCTTTTTGGCCAAGCAAGCAAGCGGGCAATGCAAATCTGCACTACAAAGAAGTATCACTTCCCACCAGTCAAAAGGGACATCCACAAAATGTGTAAAAACCAGAAAGGCAAGACAGGCCCTGGAGAACAGGGAGCCTTGTCATGCTGATGGGCGGGATGTCAATTGCCAACTGCCTCACTGGAGGAGTGCATTGTGTTCCCTAAAACAAGTAAACAACAGAGCTACAGAGCCAAGGCCACTTCCAGTCTATGGAATATACCTTGTGAAAACTGAAAATCAATAAGAAAGTGCCACCTCCAAATTTAGGACTGCACTGACTACAAGAACCTCAACTTGGGTACACCTTAAATATCCCAGGAAATATAAAAATGGTTCAAAACATTGTGGTACTTACGTACGATGGAATATCCCTCAGCGATGAAATCAATGTCATAAGACCAGAAGCAGCAAAGTGAGTGGATTCAGGTACGATGATTCTAAGTGAAATAAGTCACACAGAAAAACGAACTTATCATAAGATATCACTTATGAAGATCCTGTAAACATGGCTACACGTGAACTGAGTTAGGAAAGAGAACAGAGTCTCACATTTAGAAAACACTCTTATGCCTGCATAAAGGGGATGGAGAGGTGAGGTGATGCATAAAACCACAGTTTGATATAAGCACAGGGACCGTTCCAAAAACCAACTATGGAATAGACAAGACCTACACCTTCCTCAGTGAAAGAGACTCAAAACCCCATATTTCCCACAGAGGAATATATCTGACTAGTAAGAATCTTAAAACCTATGTATTGATATGACTCCATAAGGGAATCAAGTGTGTCTAGAGTGGCATAAACATGGCAGCGAGAATCAGCTCAAACCCACTATAAAAAGGAATTTCAAAAGCAAAACGAAAAAACAGGGAAATTCTTTACAATTCCTTCAGGGTGTCTGAGGAAACCTGGAAAGACCCTATCTACAATGACAGCTGGATGTGGCATAAGGCTGGACACTTGGGACTGAGAGGATTGTTGAGATTGGGTGAGCAAATGCAGACCCTTTCAAGCAATAATGCATGGCCCCCATTCCATGGGTCCCAACTCTCCAGGTTCAAGGGAATATTACTACAGCTATAACATGTACAGGAAACCTAGAGAATGGACACACTGTGAATACGAAAGGTTTCTAAAACTCAACGAATAGTCCCTCTCCTGGTGCTCCAGTTTGACTTTCCAACTGCCTTACTATCAATCTCCCAACTTGGAGAGACAGGCCCTTTAACCTCCTGGTTTGCACAGGTTCCCAATTTGGCAGAGGATGGAAGGGACGAGGGAGAACCCATGAGAGAGTAGCTGTTAGGCATTTGGACGGGGACATGTCACTCTAATTTCCCGGCAGGAAGAAGAATTAACCAAAGTCTCAGCCACCCACCGGGAACCAGTATAGGACATGATCCAAAATTTTGGACTTGCGTTCAGCTCCCAAAAAACGAGTTGAGAATTTTAGCTCAGGGGCACAGCAATTCACAAACTGGCAGAGTGATAAAGGACAACTATCGTCCAAAAATCTGTTGAGGGAAGTCAACGAGGCGGACTTGAATGTGAGGCAAAATAGCAGGAAAAAGATTTCAAGAGGTACCTTGGAATCGCCTGTAAAGCACAGGAAGAGGGGCACAACTTGGACAATGGTGCACTTGGCCAAAAAGGGCGTATGCGTTTTCTCCTGAATATATTCAGGAGAAAACGCATACGCCGTTTTTGGACAAGCAAGCAAGCGGGCAATGCAAATCTGCACTACAAAGAAGTATCATTTCCCACCGGTCAAAAGGGACATCCACAAAATGTGTAAAAACCAGAAAGGCAAGACAGGCACTGGAGAACTGGAAGCCTTATTATGCTGATGGGCGGGATGTAAACTGCCAACTGCCTCACTGGAGGAGTGCATTGTGTTCCCTAAAACAAGTAAACAACAGAGCTACAGAGCCAAGGCCACTTCCAGTCTAGGGAATATACCTTGGGAAAACTGAAAATCAATAAGAAAGAGCCACCTCCAAATTTAGGGCTGCACTGACTACAAGAACCTCAACTTGGGTACACCTTAAATATCCCAGGAAATATAAAAATGGTTCAAAACATTGTGGTACTTACGTACGATGGAATATCCCTCAGCCATGAAATCAATGTCATAAGACCAGTAGCAGCAAAGTGAGTGGATTCAGGTACGATGATTCTAAGTGAAATAAGTCACACAGAAAAAGAAACTTATCATAAGATATCACTTAGGAAGATCCTGTAAACATGGCTACACGTGAACTGAGTTAGGAAAGAGAACAGAGTCTCACATTTAGAAAACGCTCTTATGCCTGCATAAAGGGGAAGGAGAGGTGGGGTGATGCATAAAACCAGAGTTTGATATAAGCACAGGGACCGTTTCAAAAGCCAACTTTGGAATAGACAAGACCTACACCTTCCTCAGTGAAAGAGACTCAAAACCCCATATTTCCCACAGAGGAATATATCTGACTAGTAAGAATCTTAAAACCTATGTATTGATATGTCTCCATAAGGGAATCAAGTGTATCTAGAGTGGCATAAACATGGCAGCGAGAATCAGCTCAAACCCACTATAAAAAGGAATTTCAAAAGCAAAACGAAAAAACAGGGAAATTCTTTACAATTCCTTCAGGGTGTCTGAGGAAACCTGGAAAGACCCTATCTACAATGACAGCTGTATGTGGCATAAGGCTGGACACTTGGGACTGAGAGGATTGGTGAGATTGGGTGAGCAAATGCAGACCCTTTCAAGCAATAATGCATGGCCCCCATTCCATGGGTCCCAACTCTCCAGGTTCAAGGGAATATTACTACAGCTATAACATGTACAGGAAACCTAGAGAATGGACACACTGTGAATACGAAAGGTTTCTAAAACTCAACGAATAGTCCCTCTCCTGGTGCTCCAGTTTGACTTTCCAACTGCCTTACTATCAATCTCCCAACTTGGAGAGACAGGCCCTTTAACCTCCTGGTTTGCACAAGTTCCCAATTTGGCAGAGGATGGAAGGGACGAGGGAGAACCCATGAGAGAGTAGCTGTTAGGCATTTGGACGGGCACATGTCACTCTAATTTCCCGGCAGGAAGAAGAATTAACCAAAGTCTCAGCCACCCACCGGGAACCAGTATAGGACATGATCCAAAATTTTGGACTTGCGTTCAGCTCACAAAAAACGAGTTGAGAAATGGAGCTCAGGGGCACAGCAATTCACAAACTGGCAAAGTGATAAAGGACAACTATCGTCCAAAAATCTGTTGAGGGAAGTCAACGAGGCGGACTTGAAAGTGAGGCAAAATAGCAGGAAACAGATTTCAAGAGGTACGTTGGAATCGCCTGTAAAGCACAGGAAGAGGGGCACAACTTGGACAATGATGCACTTGGCCAAAAAGGGCGTATGCGTTTTCTCCTGAATATATTCAGGAGAAAACGCATACGCCCTTTTTGGCCAAGCAAGCAAGCGGGCAATGCAAATCTGCACTACAAAGAAGTATCACTTCCCACCAGTCAAAAGGGACATCCACAAAATGTGTAAAAACCAGAAAGGCAAGACAGGCCCTGAAGAACAGGGGGCCTTGTTATGCTGATGGGCGGGATGTCAATTGCCAACTGCCTCACTGGAGGAGTGCTTTGTGTTCCCTAAAACAAGTAAAAAACAGAGCTACAGAGCCAAGGCCACTTCCAGTCTAGGGAATATACCTGGGGAAAACTGAAAATCAATAAGAAAGAGCCACCTCCAATTTTAGGGCTGCACTGACTACAAGAACCTAAACTTGGGTACACCTTAAATATCTCAGGCAATATAAAAATGGTTCAAAACATTGTGGTACTTACGTACGATGGAATATCCCTCAGCCATGAAATCAATGTCATAAAACCAGTAGCAGCAAAGTGAGTGGATTCAGGTACGATGATTCTAAGTGAAATAAGTCACACAGAAAAAGAAACTTATCATAAGATATCACTTATGAAGATCCTGTAAACATGGCTACACGTGAACTGAGTTAGGATAGAGAACAGAGTCTCACATTTAGAAAACACTCTTATGCCTGCATAAAGGGGAAGGAGAGGTGGGGTGATGCATAAAACCAGAGTTTGATATAAGCACAGGGACCGTTCCAAAAACCAACTTTGGAATAGACAAGACCTACACCTTCCTCAGTGAAAGAGACTCAAAACCCCATATTTCCCACAGAGGAATATATCTGACTAGTAAGAATCTTAAAACCTATGTATTGATATGACTCCATAAGGGAATCAAGTGTGTCTAGAGTGGCATAAACATGGCAGCGAGAATCAGCTCAAACCCACTATAAAAAGGAATTTCAAAAGCAAAACCAAAAAACAGGGAAATTCTTTACAATTCCTTCAGGGTGTCTGAGGAAACCTGGAAAGACACTATCTACAATGACAGCTGGATGTGGCATAAGGCTGGACACTTGGGACTGAGAGGATTGGTGAGATTGGGTGAGCAAATGCAGACCCTTTCAAGCAATAATGCATGGCCCCCATTCCATGGGTCCCAACTCTCCAGGTTCAAGGGAATATTACTACAGCTATAACATGTACAGGAAACCTAGAGAATGGACACACTGTGAATACGAAAGGTTTCTAAAACTCAACGAATAGTCCCTCTCCTGGTGCTCCAGTTTGACTTTCCAACTGCCTTACTATCAATCTCCCAACTTGGAGAGTCAGGCCCTTTAACCTCCTGGTTTGCACAGGTTCCCAATTTGGCAGAGGATGGAAGGGACGAGGGAGAACCCATGAGAGAGTAGCTGTTAGGCATTTGGACGGGCACATGTCACTCTAATTTCCCGGCAGGAAGAAGAATTTACCAAAGTCTCAGCCACCCACCGGGAACCAGTATAGGACATGATCCAAAATTTTGGACTTGCGTTCAGCTCACAAAAAACGAGTTGAGAAATGGAGCTCAGGGGCACAGCAATTCACAAACTGGCAGAGTGATAAAGGAGAACTATCGTCCAAATATCAGTTGAGGGAAGTCAACGAGGCGGACTTGAAAGCGAGGCAAAATAGCAGGAAACAGATTTCAAGAGGTACCTTGGAATCGCCTGTAAAGCACAGGAAGAGGGGCACAACTTGGACAATGGTGCACTTGGCCAAAAAGGGCGTATGTGTTTTCTCCTGAATATATTCAGGAGAAAACGCATACGCCCTTTTTGGCCAAGCAAGCAAGCGGGCAATGCAAATCTGCACTACAAAGAAGTATCACTTCCCACCGGTCAAAAGGGACATCCAAAAAAATGTGTAAAAACCAGAAAGGCAAGACAGGCCCTGGAGAACAGGGAGCCTTGTTATGCTGATGATCGGGATGTAAATTGCCAACTGCCTCACTGGAGGAGTGCATTGTGTTCCCTAAAACAAGTAAACAACAGAGCTACAGAGCCAAGGCCACTTCCAGTCTAGGGAATATACCTTGGGAAAACTGAAAATCAATAAGAAAGAGCCACCTCCAAATTTAGGGCTGCACTGACTACAAGAACCTCAACTTGGGTACACCTTAAATATCCCAGGAAATATAAAAATGGTTCAAAACATTGTGGTACTTACGTACGATGGAATATTCCTCAGCCATGAAATCAATGTCATAAGACCAGTAGCAGCAAAGTGAGTGGATTCAGGTACGATGATTCTAAGTGAAATAAGTTACACAGAAAAAAGAAACTTATCATAAGATATCACTTATGAAGATCCTGTAAACATGGCTACACGTGAACTGAGTTAGGAAAGAGAACAGAGTCTAACATTTAGAAAACACTCTTATGCCTGCATAAAGGGGAAGGAGAGGTGGGGTGATGCATAAAACCAGAGTTTGATATAAGCACAGGGACCGTTTCAAAAACTAACTTTGGAATAGACAAGACCTACACCTTCCTCAGTGAAAGAGACTCAAAACCCCATATTTCCCACAGAGGAATATATCTGACTAGTAAGAATCTTAAAACCTATGTATTGATATTTCTCCATAAAGGAATCAAGTGTATCTAGAGTGGCATAAACATGGCAGCGAGAATCAGCTCAAACCCACTATAAAAAGGAATTTCAAAACCAAACCAAAAAACAGGGAAATTCTTTACAATTCCTTCAGGGTGTCTGAGGAAACCTGGAAAGACCCTCTCTACAATGACAGCTGGATGTGGCATAAGGCTGGACACTTGGGACTGAGAGGATTGGAGAGATTGGGTGAGCAAATGCAGACCCTTTCAAGCAATAATGCATGGCCCCCATTCCATGGGTCCCAACTCTCCAGGTTCAAGGGAATATTACTACAGCTATAACATGTACAGGAAACCTAGAGAATGGACACACTGTGAATACGAAAGGTTTCTAAAACTCAACGAATAGTCCCTCTCCTGGTGCTCCAGTTTGACTTTCCAACTGCCTTACTATCAATCTCCCAACTTGGAGAGACAGGCCCTTTAACCTCCTGGTTTGCACAGGTTCCCAAATTGGCAGAGGATGGAAGGGACGAGGGAGAACCCATGAGAGAGTAGCTGTTAGGCATTTGGACGGGCACATGTCACTCTAATTTCCCGGCAGGAAGAAGAATTTACCAAAGTCTCAGCCACCCACCGGGAACCAGTATAGGACATGATCCAAAATTTTGGACTTGCGTTCAGCTCACAAAAAACGAGTTGAGAAATGGAGCTCAGGGGCACAGCAATTCACAAACTGGCAGAGTGATAAAGGACAACTATCGTCCAAAAATCCGTTGAGGGAAGTCAACGAGGCGGACTTGAAAGCGAGGCAAAATAGCAGGAAACAGATTTCAAGAGGTACGTTGGAATCGCCTGTAAAGCACAGGAAGAGGGGCACAACTTGGACAATGGTGCACTTGGCCAAAAAGGGCGTATGCGTTTTCTCCTGAATATATTCAGGAGAAAACGCATACGCCCTTTTTGGCCAAGGAAGCAAGCTGGCAATGCAAATCTGCACTACAAAGAAGTATCATTTCCCACCGGTCAAAAGGGACATCCACAAAATGTGTAAAAACCAGAAAGGCAAGACAGGCCCTGGAGAACTGGAAGCCTTGTTATGCTGATGGGCGGGATGTAAACTGCCAACTGCCTCACTGGAGGAGTGCATTGTGTTCCCTAAAACAAGTATACAACAGAGCTACAGAGCCAAGGCCACTTCCAGTCTAGGGAATATACCTTGGGAAAACTGAAAATCAATAAGAAAGAGCCACCTCCAAATTTAGGGCTGCACTGACTACAAGAACCTCAACTTGGGTACACCTTAAATATCCCAGGAAATATAAAAATGGTTCAAAACATTGTGGTACTTACGTATGATGGAATATCCCTCAGCCATGAAATCAATGTCATAAGACCAGTAGCAGCAAAGTGAGTGGATTCAGGTACGATGATTCTAAGTGAAATAAGTCACACAGAAAAAGAAACTTATCATAAGATATCACTTAGGAAGATCCTGTAAACATGGCTACACGTGAACTGAGTTAGGAAAGAGAACAGAGTCTCACATTTAGAAAACGCTCTTATGCCTGCATAAAGGGGAAGGAGAGGTGGGGTGATGCATAAAACCAGAGTTTGATATAAGCACAGGGACCGTTTCAAAAACCAACTTTGGAATAGACAAGACCTATACCTTCCTCAGTGAAAGAGACTCAAAACCCCATATTTCCCACAGAGGAATATATCTGACTAGTAAGAATCTTAAAACCTATGTATTGATATGTCTCCATAAGGGAATCAAGTGTATCTAGAGTGGCATAAACATGGCAGCGAGAATCAGCTCAAACCCACTATAAAAAGGAATTTCAAAAGCAAAACCAAAAAACAGGGAAATTCTTTACAATTCCTTCAGGGTGTCTGAGGAAACCTGGAAAGACCCTATCTACAATGACAGCTGTATGTGGCATAAGGCTCTACACTTGGGACTGAGAGGATTGGTGAGATTGGGTGAGCAAATGCAGACCCTTTCAAGCAATAATGCATGGCCCCCATTCCATGGGTCCCAACTCTCCAGGTTCAAGGGAATATTACTACAGCTATAACATGTACAGGAAACCTAGAGAATGGACACACTGTAAATACGATAGGTTTCTAAAACTTAACGAATAGTCCCTCGCCTGGTGCTCCAGTTTGACTTTCCAACTGCCTTACTATCAATCTCCCAACTTGGAGAGACAGGCCCTTTAACTTCCTGGTTTTCACAGGTTCCCAATTTGGCAGAGGATGGAAGGGACGAGGGAGAACCCATGAGAGAGTAGCTGTTAGGCATTTGGACGGGCACATGTCACTCTAATTTCCCGGCAGGAAGAAGAATTAACCAAAGTCTCAGCCACCCACCGGGAACCAGTATAGGACATGATCCAAAATTTTGGACTTGCGTTCAGCTCACAAAAAACGAGTTGAGAAATGGAGCTCAGGGGCACAGCAATTCACAAACTGGCAGAGTGATAAAGGACAACTATCGTCCAAAAATCTGTTGAGGGAAGTCAACGAGGCGGACTTGAAAGCGAGGCAAAATAGCAGGAAACAGATTTCAAGAGGTACCTTGGAATCGCCTGTAAAGCACAGGAAGAGGGCCACAACTTGGACAATGATGCACTCGGCCAAAAAGGGCCTATGCGTTTTCTCCTGAATATATTCAGGAGAAAACGCATAGGCCCTTTTTGGCCAAGAAAGCAAGCGGGCAATGCAAATCTGCACTACAAAGAAGTATCATTTCCCACCGTTCAAAAGGGACATCCACAAAATGTGTAAAAACCAGAAAGGCAAGACAGGCCCTGGAGAACAGGGAGCCTTGTTATGCTCATGGGCGGGATGTAAATTGCCAACTGCCTCACTGGAGGAGTGCATTGTGTTCCCTAAAACAAGTAAACAACAGAGCTACAGAGCCAAGGCCACTTCCAGTCTAGGTAATATACCTTGGGAAAACTGAAAATCAATAAGAAAGAGCCACCTCCAAATTTAGGGCTGCACTGACTACAAGAACCTAAACTTGGGTACACCTTAAATATCCCAGGAAATATAAAAATAGTTCAAAACATTGTGGTACTTACGTACGATGGAATATTCCTCAGCCATGAAATCAATGTCATAAGACCAGTAGCAGCAAAGTGAGTGGATTCAGGTACGATGATTCTAAGTGAAATAAGTCACACAGAAAATGAAACTTATCATAAGATATCACTTATGAAGATCCTGTAAACATGGCTACACGTGAACTGAGTTAGGAAAGAGAACAGAGTCTCACATTTAGAAAACACTCTTATGCCTGCATAAAGGGGAATGAGAGGTGAGGTGATGCATAAAACCACAGTTTGATATAAGCACAGGGACCGTTTCAAAAGCCAACTTTGGAATAGACAAGACCTACACCTTCCTCAGTGAAAGAGACTCAAAACCCCATATTTCCCACAGAGGAATATATCTGACTAGTAAGAATCTTAAAACCTATGTATTGATATGTCTCCATAAGGGAATCAAGTGTATCTAGAGTGGCATAAACATGGCAGCGAGAATCAGCTCAAACCCACTATAAAAAGGAATTTCAAAAGCAAAACGAAAAAACAGGGAAATTCTTTACAATTCCTTCAGGGTGTCTGAGGAAACCTGGAAAGACCCTATCTACAATGACAGCTGTATGTGGCATAAGGCTGGACACTTGGGACTGAGAGGATTGGTGAGATTGGGTGAGCAAATGCAGACCCTTTCAAGCAATAATGCATGGCCCCCATTCCATGGGTCCCAACTCTCCAGGTTCAAGGGAATATTACTACAGCTATAACATGTACAGGAAACCTAGAGAATGGACACACTGTGAATACGAAAGGTTTCTAAAACTCAACGAATAGTCCCTCTCCTGGTGCTCCAGTTTGACTTTCCAACTGCCTTACTATCAATCTCCCAACTTGGAGAGACAGGCCCTTTAACCTCCTCGTTTGCACAAGTTCCCAATTTGGCAGAGGATGGAAGGGACGAGGGAGAACCCATGAGAGAGTAGCTGTTAGGCATTTGGACGGGCACATGTCACTCTAATTTCCCGGCAGGAAGAAGAATTAACCAAAGTCTCAGCCACCCACCGGGAACCAGTATAGGACATGATCCAAAATTTTGGACTTGCGTTCAGCTCACAAAAAACGAGTTGAGAAATGGAGCTCAGGGGCACAGCAATTCACAAACTGGCAAAGTGATAAAGGACAACTATCGTCCAAAAATCTGTTGAGGGAAGTCAACGAGGTGGACTTGAAAGTGAGGCAAAATAGCAGGAAACAGATTTCAAGAGGTACGTTGGAATCGCCTGTAAAGCACAGGAAGAGGGGCACAACTTGGACAATGATGCACTTGGCCAAAAAGGGCGTATGCGTTTTCTCCTGAATATATTCAGGAGAAAACGCATACGCCCTTTTTGGCCAAGCAAGCAAGCGGGCAATGCAAATCTGCACTACAAAGAAGTATCACTTCCCACCAGTCAAAAGGGACATCCACAAAATGTGTAAAAACCAGAAAGGCAAGACAGGCCCTGAAGAACAGGGGGCCTTGTTATGCTGATGGGCGGGATGTCAATTGCCAACTGCCTCACTGGAGGAGTGCTTTGTGTTCCCTAAAACAAGTAAAAAACAGAGCTACAGAGCCAAGGCCACTTCCAGTCTAGGGAATATACCTGGGGAAAACTGAAAATCAATAAGAAAGAGCCACCTCCAATTTTAGGGCTGCACTGACTACAAGAACCTAAACTTGGGTACACCTTAAATATCCCAGGCAATATAAAAATGGTTCAAAACATTGTGGTACTTACGTACGATGGAATATCCCTCAGCCATGAAATCAATGTCATAAAACCAGTAGCAGCAAAGTGAGTGGATTCAGGTACGATGATTCTAAGTGAAATAAGTCACACAGAAAAAGAAACTTATCATAAGATATCACTTATGAAGATCCTGTAAACATGGCTACACGTGAACTGAGTTAGGAAAGAGAACAGAGTCTCACATTTAGAAAACACTCTTATGCCTGCATAAAGGGGAAGGAGAGGTGGGGTGATGCATAAAACCAGCGTTTGATATAAGCACAGGGACCGTTCCAAAAACCAACTTTGGAATAGACAAGACCTACACCTTCCTCAGTGAAAGAGACTCAAAACCCCATATTTCCCACAGAGGAATATATCTGACTAGTAAGAATCTTAAAACCTATGTATTGATATGACTCCATAAGGGAATCAAGTGTGTCTAGAGTGGCATAAACATGGCAGCGAGAATCAGCTCAAACCCACTATAAAAAGGAATTTCAAAAGCAAAACCAAAAACAGGGAAATTCTTTACAATTCCTTCAGGGTGTCTGAGGAAACCTGGAAAGACCCTATCTACAATGACAGCTGGATGTGGCATAAGGCTGGACACTTGGGACTGAGAGGATTGGTGAGATTGGGTGAGCAAATGCAGACCCTTTCAAGCAATAATGCATGGCCCCCATTCCATGGGTCCCAACTCTCCAGGTTCAAGGGAATATTACTACAGCTATAACATGTACAGGAAACCTAGAGAATGGACACACTGTGAATACAAAAGGTTTCTAAAACTCAACGAATAGTCCCTCTCCTGGTGCTCCAGTTTGACTTTCCAACTGCCTTACTATCAATCTCCCAACTTGGAGAGTCAGGCCCTTTAACCTCCTGGTTTGCACAGGTTCCCAATTTGGCAGAGGATGGAAGGGATGAGGGAGAACCCATGAGAGAGTAGCTGTTAGGCATTTGGACGGGCACATGTCACTCTAATTTCCCGGCAGGAAGAAGAATTTACCAAAGTCTCAGCCACCCACCGGGAACCAGTATAGGACATGATCCAAAATTTTGGACTTGCGTTCAGCTCACAAAAAACGAGTTGAGAAATGGAGCTCAGGGGCACAGCAATTCACAAACTGGCAGAGTGATAAAGGAGAACTATCGTCCAAATATCAGTTGAGCGAAGTCAACGAGGCGGACTTGAAAGCGAGGCAAAATAGCAGGAAACAGATTTCAAGAGGTACCTTGGAATCGCCTGTAAAGCACAGGAAGAGGGGCACAACTTGGACAATGGTGCACTTGGCCAAAAAGGGCGTATGTGTTTTCACCTGAATATATTCAGGAGAAAACGCATACGCCCTTTTTGGCCAAGCAAGCAAGCGGGCAATGCAAATCTGCACTACAAAGAAGTATCATTTCCCACCGGTCAAAAGGGACATCCAAAAAAATGTGTAAAAACCAGAAAGGCAAGACAGGCCCTGGAGAACAGGGAGCCTTGTTATGCTGATGATCGGGATGTAAATTGCCAACTGCCTCACTGGAGGAGTGCATTGTGTTCCCTAAAACAAGTAAACAACAGAGCTACAGAGCCAAGGCCACTTCCAGTCTAGGGAATATACCTTGGGAAAACTGAAAATCAATAAGAAAGAGCCACCTCCAAATTTAGGGCTGCACTGACTACAAGAACCTCAACTTGGGTACACCTTAAATATCCCAGGAAATATAAAAATGGTTCAAAACATTGTGGTACTTACGTACGATGGAATATTCCTCAGCCATGAAATCAATGTCATAAGACCAGTAGCAGCAAAGTGAGTGGATTCAGGTACGATGATTCTAAGTTAAATAAGTCACACAGAAAAAAGAAACTTATCATAAGATATCACTTATGAAGATCCTGTAAACATGGCTACACGTGAACTGAGTTAGGAAAGAGAACAGAGTCTAACATTTAGAAAACACTCTTATGCCTGCATAAAGGGGAAGGAGAGGTGGGGTGATGCATAAAACCAGAGTTTGATATAAGCACATGGACCGTTTCAAAAACTAACTTTGGAATAGACAAGACCTACACCTTCCTCAGTGAAAGAGACTCAAAACCCCATATTTCCCACAGAGGAATATATCTGACTAGTAAGAATCTTAAAACCTATGTATTGATATTTCTCCATAAAGGAATCAAGTGTATCTAGAGTGGCATAAACATGGCAGCGAGAATCAGCTCAAACCCACTATAAAAAGGAATTTCAAAACCAAACCAAAAAACAGGGAAATTCTTTACAATTCCTTCAGGGTGTCTGAGGAAACCTGGAAAGACCCTCTCTACAATGACAGCTGGATGTGGCATAAGGCTGGACACTTGGGACTGAGAGGATTGGAGAGATTGGGTGAGCAAATGCAGACCCTTTCAAGCAATAATGCATGGCCCCCATTCCATGGGTCCCAACTCTCCAGGTTCAAGGGAATATTACTACAGCTATAACATGTACAGGAAACCTAGAGAATGGACACACTGTGAATACGAAAGGTTTCTAAAACTCAACGAATAGTCCCTCTCCTGGTGCTCCAGTTTGACTTTCCAACTGCCTTACTATCAATCTCCCAACTTGGAGAGACAGGCCCTTTAACCTCCTGGTTTGCACAGGTTCCCAAATTGGCAGAGGATGAAAGGGACGAGGGAGAACCCATGAGAGAGTAGCTGTTAGGCATTTGGACGGGCACATGTCACTCTAATTTCCCGGCAGGAAGAAGAATTAAACAAAGTCTCAGCCACCCACCGGGAACCAGTATAGGACATGATCCAAAATTTTGGACTTGCGTTCAGCTCACAAAAAACGAGTTGAGAAATGGAGCTCAGGGGCACAGCAATTCACAAACTGGAAGAGTGATAAAGGACAACTATCATCCAAAAATCCGTTGAGGGAAGTCAACGAGGCGGACTTGAAAGCGAGGCAAAATAGCAGGAAACAGATTTCAAGAGGTACCTTGGAATCGCCTGTAAAGCACAGGAAGAGGGGCACAACTTGGACAATGATGCACTTGGCCAAAAAGGGCGTATGCGTTTTCACCTGAATATATTCAGGAGAAAACGCATACGCCCTTTTTGGCCAAGCAAGCAAGCGGGCAATGCAAATCTGCACTACAAAGAAGTATCATTTCCCACCGGTCAAAAGGGACATCCACAAAATGTGTAAAAACCAGAAAGGCAAGACAGGCCCTGGAGAACAGGGAGCCTTGTTATGCTGATGGGCGGGATGTAAATTGCCAACTGCCTCACTGGAGGAGTGCATTGTGTTCCCTAAAACAAGTAAACAACAGAGCTACAGAGCCAAGGCCACTTCCAGTCTAGGGAATATACCTGGGGAAAACTGAAAATCAATAAGAAAGAGCCACCTCCAAATTTAGGGCTGCACTGGCTACAAGAACCTCAACTTGGGTACACCTTAAATATCGAAGGAAATATAAAAATGGTTCAAAACATTGTGGTAATTACGTACGATGGAACATCCCTCAGCCATGAAATCAATGTCATAAGACCAGTAGCAGCAAAGTGAGTGGATTCAGGTACGATGATTCTAAGTGAAATAAGTCACACAGAAAAAGAAACTTATCATAAGATATCACTTATGAAGATCCTGTAAACATGGCTACACGTGAACTGAGTTAGGAAAGAGAACAGAGTCTCACATTTAGAAAACACTCTTATGCCTGCATAAAGGGGAAGGAGAGGTGGGGTGATGCATAAAACCAGAGTTTGATATAAGCACAGGGACCGTTCCAAAAACCTACTTTGGAATAGACAAGACCTACACCTTCCTCAGTGAAAGAGACTCAAAACCCCATATTTCCCGCAGAGGAATATATCTGACTAGTAAGAATCTTAAAACCTATGTATTGATATGACTCCATAAGGGAATCAAGTGTGTCTAGAGTGGCATAAACATGGCAGCGAGAATCAGCTCAAACCCAGTATAAAAAGGAATTTCAAAAGCAAAACCAAAAAACAGGGAAATTCTTTACAAATCCTTCAGGGTGTCTGAGGAAACCTGGAAAGACCCTATCTACAATGACAGCTGGATGTGGCATAAGGCTGGACACTTGGGACTGAGAGGATTGGTGAGATTGGGTGAGCAAATGCAGACCCTTTCAAGCAATAATGCATGGCCCCCATTCCATGGGACCCAACTCTCCAGGTTCAAGGGAATATTACTACAGCTATAACATGTACAGGAAACCTAGAGAATGGACACACTGAATACGAAAGGTTTCTAAAACTCAACGAATAGTCCCTCTCCTGGTGCTCCAGTTTGACTTTCCAACTGCCTTACTATCAATCTCCCAACTTGGAGAGACAGGCCCTTTAACCTCCTGTTTTGCACAGGTTCCCAATTTGGCAGAGGATGGAAGGGACGAGGGAGAACCCATGAGAGAGTAGCTGTTAGGCATTTGGACGGGCACATGTCACTCTAATTTCCCGGCAGGAAGAAGAATTAACCAAAGTCTCAGCCACCCACTGGGAACCAGTATAGGACATGATCCAAAATTTTGGACTTGCGTTCAGCTCACAAAAAACGAGTTGAGAAATGGAGCTCAGGGGCACAGCAATTCACAAACTGGCAAAGTGATAAAGGACAACTATCGTCCAAAAATCTGTTTAGGGAAGTCAACGAGGTGGACTTGAAAGTGAGGCAAAATAGCAGGAAACAGATTTCAAGAGGTACGTTGGAATCGCCTGTAAAGCACAGGAAGAGGGGCACAACTTGGACAATGGTGCACTTGGCCAAAAAGGGCGTATGCGTTTTCTCCTGAATATATATAGGAGAAAACGCATACGCCCTTTTTGGCCAAGCAAGCAAGCGGGCAATGCAAATCTGCACTACAAAGAAGTATCACTTCCCACCGGTCAAAAGGGACATCAACAAAATGTGTAAAAACCAGAAAGGCAAGACAGGCCCTGGAGAACAGGGAGCCTTGTTATGCTGATGGGCGGGATGTAAATTGCCAACTGCCTAGCTGGAGAAGTGCATTGTGTTCCCTAAAACAAGTAAACAACAGAGCTACAGAGCCAAGGCCACTTCCAGTCTAGGGAATAAACCTTGGGAAAACTGAAAATCAATAAGAAAGAGCCACCTCCAAATTTAGGGCTGCACTGACTACAAGAAACTCAGCTTGGGTACACCTTAAATATCCCAGGAAATATAAAAATGGTTCAAAACATTGTGGTACTTACGTACGATGGAATATCCCTCAGCCATGAAATCAATGTCATAAGACCAGTAGCAGCAAAGTGAGTGGATTCAGGTACGATGATTCTAAGTGAAATAAGTCACACAGAAAAAGAAACTTATCATAAGATATCACTTAGGAAGATCCTGTAAACATGGCTACACGTGAACTGAGTTAGGAAAGAGAACAGAGTCTCACATTTAGAAAACGCTCTTATGCCTGCATAAAGGGGAAGGAGAAGTTGGGTGATGCATAAAACCAGAGTTTGATATAAGCACAGGGACCGTTTCAAAAACCAACTTTGGAATAGACAAGACCTACACCTTCCTCAGTGAAAGAGACTCAAAACCCCATATTTCCCACAGAGGAATATATCTGACTAGTAAGAATCTTAAAACCTATGTATTGATATGTCTCCATAAGGGAATCAAGTGTATCTAGAGTGGCATAAACATGGCAGCGAGAATCAGCTCAAACCCACTATAAAAAGGAATTTCAAAAGCAAAACCAAAAAACAGGGAAATTCTTTACAATTCCTTCAGGGTGTCTGAGGAAACCTGGAAAGACCCTATCTACAATGACAGCTGTATGTGGCATAAGGCTCTACACTTGGGACTGAGAGGATTGGTGAGATTGGGTGAGCAAATGCAGACCCTTTCAAGCAATAATGCATGGCCCCCATTCCATGGGTCCCAACTCTCCAGGTTCAAGGGAATATTACTACAGCTATAACATGTACAGGAAACCTAGAGAATGGACACACTGTGAATACGAAAGGTTTCTAAAACTTAACGAATAGTCCCTCTCCTGGTGCTCCAGTTTGACTTTCCAACTGCCTTACTATCAATCTCCCAACTTGGAGAGACAGGCCCTTTAACCTTCTGGTTTGCACAGGTTCCCAATTTGGCAGAGGATGGAAGGGACGAGGGAGAACCCATGAGAGAGTAGCTGTTAGGCATTTGGACGGGCACATGTCACTCTAATTTCCCGGCAGGAAGAAGAATTAACCAAAGTCTCAGCCACCCACTGGGAACCAGTATAGGACATGATCCAAAATTTTGGACT
Source organism: Mesoplodon densirostris (assembly GCF_025265405.1). Lineage (NCBI taxonomy): Eukaryota > Metazoa > Chordata > Mammalia > Artiodactyla > Ziphiidae > Mesoplodon > Mesoplodon densirostris. The sequence continues at coordinate 140,809,841 of NC_082681.1, read as the reverse complement.
GGCGTTCAGCTCACAAAAAACGAGTTGAGAAATGGAGCTCAGGGGCACAGCAATTCACAAACTGGCAAAGTGATAAAGGACAACTATCGTCCAAAAATCTGTTGAGGGAAGTCAACGAGGTGGACTTGAAAGCGAGGCAAAATAGAAGGAAACAGATTTCAAGAGGTACCTTGGAATCGCCTGTAAAGCACAGGAAGAGGGGCACAACTTGGACAATGATGCACTTGGCCAAAAAGGGCGTATGCGTTTTCACCTGAATATATTCAGGAGAAAACGCATACGCCCTTTTTGGCCAAGCAAGCAAGCGGGCAATGCAAATCTGCACTACAAAGAAGTATCATTTCCCACCGGTCAAAAGGGACATCCACAAAATGTGTAAAAACCAGAAAGGCAAGACAGGCCCTGGAGAACAGGGAGCCTTGTTATGCTGATGGGCGGGATGTAAATTGCCAACTGCCTCACTGGAGGAGTGCATTGTGTTCCCTAAAACAAGTAAACAACAGAGCTACAGAGCCAAGGCCACTTCCAGTCTAGGGAATATACCTGGGGAAAACTGAAAATCAATAAGAAAGAGCCACCTCCAAATTTAGGGCTGCACTGGCTACAAGAACCTCAACTTGGGTACACCTTAAATATCGAAGGAAATATAAAAATGGTTCAAAACATTGTGGTACTTACGTACGATGGAACATCCCTCAGCCATGAAATCAATGTCATAAGACCAGTAGCAGCAAAGTGAGTGGATTCAGGTATGATGATTCTAAGTGAAATAAGTCACACAGAAAAAGAAACTTATCATAAGATATCACTTATGAAGATCCTGTAAACATGGCTACACGTGAACTGAGTTAGGAAAGAGAACAGAGTCTCACATTTAGAAAACACTCTTATGCCTGCATAAAGGGGAAGGAGAGGTGGGGTGATGCATAAAACCAGAGTTTGATATAAGCACAGGGACCGTTCCAAAAACCAACTTTGGAATAGACAAGACCTACACCTTCCTCAGTGAAAGAGACTCAAAACCCCATATTTCCCGCAGAGGAATATATCTGACTAGTAAGAATCTTAAAACCTATGTATTGATATGACTCCATAAGGGAATCAAGTGTGTCTAGAGTGGCATAAACATGGCAGCGAGAATCAGCTCAAACCCACTATAAAAAGGAATTTCAAAAGCAAAACCAAAAAACAGGGAAATTCTTTACAAATCCTTCAGGGTGTCTGAGGAAACCTGGAAAGACCCTATCTACAATGACAGCTGGATGTGGCATAAGGCTGGACACTTGGGACTGAGAGGATTGGTGAGATTGGGTGAGCAAATGCAGACCCTTTCAAGCAATAATGCATTGCCCCCATTCCATGGGACCCAACTCTCCAGGTTCAAGGGAATATTACTACAGCTATAACATGTACAGGAAACCTAGAGAATGGACACACTGTGAATACGAAAGGTTTCTAAAACTCAACGAATAGTCCCTCTCCTGGTGCTCCAGTTTGACTTTCCAACTGCCTTACTATCAATCTCCCAACTTGGAGAGACAGGCCCTTTAACCTACTGGTTTGCACAAGTTCCCAATTTGGCAGAGGATGGAAGGGACGAGGGAGAACCCATGAGAGAGTAGCTGTTAGGCATTTGGACGGGCACATGTCACTCTAATTTCCCGGCAGGAAGAAGAATTAACCAAAGTCTCAGCCACCCACCGGGAACCAGTATAGGACATGATCCAAAATTTTGGACTTGCGTTTAGCTCACAAAAAACGAGTTGAGAAATGGAGCTCAGGGGCACAGCAATTCACATACTGGCAGAGTGATAAAGGACAAATATCGTCCAAAAATCTGTTTAGGGAAGTCAACGAGGTGGACTTGAAAGTGAGGCAAAATAGCAGGAAACAGATTTCAAGAGGTACGTTGGAATCGCCTGTAAAGCACAGGAAGAGGGGCACAACTTGGACAATGGTGCACTTGGCCAAAAAGGGCGTATGCGTTTTCTCCTGAATATATTCAGGAGAAAACGCATACGCCCTTTTTGGCCAAGCAAGCAAGCGGGCAATGCAAATCTGCACTACAAAGAAGTATCACTTCCCACCGGTCAAAAGGGACATCCACAAAATGTGTAAAAACCAGAAAGGCAAGACAGGCCCTGGAGAACTGGGAGCCTTGTTATGCTGATGGGCGGGATGTAAATTGCCAACTGCCTCACTGGAGGAGTGCATTGTGTTCCCTAAAACAAGTAAACAACAGAGCTACAGAGCCAAGGCCACTTCCAGTCTAGGGAATATACCTTGGGAAAACTGAAAATCAATAAGAAAGAGCCACCTCCAAATTTAGGGCTGCACTGACTACAAGAAACTCAGCTTGGGTACACCTTAAATATCCCAGGAAATATAAAAATGGTTCAAAACATTGTGGTACTTACGTACGATGGAATATCCCTCAGCCATGAAATCAATGTCATAAGACCAGTAGCAGCAAAGTGAGTGGATTCAGGTACGATGATTCTAAGTGAAATAAGTCACACAGAAAAAGAAACTTATCATAAGATATCACTTATGAAGATCCTGTAAACATGGCTACACGTGAACTGAGTTAGGAAAGAGAACAGAGTCTCACATTTAGAAAACACTCTTATGCCTGCATAAAGGGGAAGGAGAGGTGGGGTGATGCATAAAACCAGAGTTTGATATAAGCACAGGGACCGTTTCAAAAACCAACTTTGGAATTGACAAGACCGACACCTTCCTTAGTGAAAGAGACTCAAAACCCCATATTTCACACAGAGGAATATATCTGACTAGTAAGAATCTTAAAACCTATGTATTGATATGTCTCCATAAGGGAATCAAGTGTGTCTAGAGTGGCATAAACATGGCAGCGAGAATCAGCTCAAACCCACTATAAAAAGGAATTTCAAAAGCAAAACCAAAAAACAGGGAAATTCTTTACAATTCCTTCAGGGTGTCTGAGGAAACCTGGAAAGACCCTATCTACAATGACAGCTGGATGTGGCATAAGGCTGGACACTTGGGACTGAGAGGATTGGTGAGATTGGGTGAGCAAATGCAGACCCTTTCAAGCAATAATGCATGACCCCCATTCCATGGGTCCCAACTCTCCAGGTTCAAGGGAATATTACTACAGCTATAACATGTACAGGAAACCTAGAGAATGGACACACTGTGAATACGAAAGGTTTCTAAAACTCAACGAATAGTCCCTCTCCTGGTGCTCCAGTTTGACTTTCCAACTGCCTTACTATCAATCTCCCAACTTGGAGAGACAGGCCCTTTAACCTCCTGGTTTGCACAGGTTCCCAATTTGGCAGAGGATGGAAGGGACGAGGGAGAACCCATGAGAGAGTAGCTGTTAGGCATTTGGACGGGCACATGTCACTCTAATTTCCCGGCAGGAAGAAGAATTTACCAAAGTCTCAGCCACCCACCGGGATCCAGTATAGGACATGATCCAAAATTTTGGACTTGCGTTCAGCTCACAAAAAACGAGTTGAGAAATGGAGCTCAGGGGCACAGCAATTCACAAACTGGCAAAGTGATAAAGGACAACTATCGTCCAAAAATCTGTTGAGGGAAGTCAACGAGGTGGACTTGAAAGCGAGGCAAAATAGAAGGAAACAGATTTCAAGAGGTACCTTGGAATCGCCTGTAAAGCACAGGAAGAGGGGCACAACTTGGACAATGATGCACTTGGCCAAAAAGGGCGTATGCGTTTTCACCTGAATATATTCAGGAGAAAACGCATACGCCCTTTTTGGCCAAGCAAGCAAGCGGGCAATGCAAATCTGCACTACAAAGAAGTATCATTTCCCACCGGTCAAAAGGGACATCCACAAAATGTGTAAAAACCAGAAAGGCAAGACAGGCCCTGGAGAACAGGGAGCCTTGTTATGCTGATGGGCGGGATGTAAATTGCCAACTGCCTCACTGGAGGAGTGCATTGTGTTCCCTAAAACAAGTAAACAACAGAGCTACAGAGCCAAGGCCACTTCCAGTCTAGGGAATATACCTGGGGAAAACTGAAAATCAATAAGAAAGAGCCACCTCCAAATTTAGGGCTGCACTGGCTACAAGAACCTCAACTTGGGTACACCTTAAATATCGAAGGAAATATAAAAATGGTTCAAAACATTGTGGTACTTACGTACGATGGAACATCCCTCAGCCATGAAATCAATGTCATAAGACCAGTAGCAGCAAAGTGAGTGGATTCAGGTATGATGATTCTAAGTGAAATAAGTCACACAGAAAAAGAAACTTATCATAAGATATCACTTATGAAGATCCTGTAAACATGGCTACACGTGAACTGAGTTAGGAAAGAGAACAGAGTCTCACATTTAGAAAACACCCTTATGCCTGCATAAAGGGGAAGGAGAGGTGGGGTGATGCATAAAACCAGAGTTTGATATAAGCACAGGGACCGTTCCAAAAACCAACTTTGGAATAGACAAGACCTACACCTTCCTCAGTGAAAGAGACTCAAAACCCCATATTTCCCGCAGAGGAATATATCTGACTAGTAAGAATCTTAAAACCTATGTATTGATATGACTCCATAAGGGAATCAAGTGTGTCTAGAGTGGCATAAACATGGCAGCGAGAATCAGCTCAAACCCACTATAAAAAGGAATTTCAAAAGCAAAACCAAAAAACAGGGAAATTCTTTACAAATCCTTCAGGGTGTCTGAGGAAACCTGGAAAGACCCTATCTACAATGACAGCTGGATGTGGCATAAGGCTGGACACTTGGGACTGAGAGGATTGGTGAGATTGGGTGAGCAAATGCAGACACTTTCAAGCAATAATGCATTGCCCCCATTCCATGGGACCCAACTCTCCAGGTTCAAGGGAATATTACTACAGCTATAACATGTACAGGAAACCTAGAGAATGGACACACTGTGAATACGAAAGGTTTCTAAAACTCAACGAATAGTCCCTCTCCTGGTGCTCCAGTTTGACTTTCCAACTGCCTTACTATCAATCTCCCAACTTGGAGAGACAGGCCCTTTAACCTACTGGTTTGCACAAGTTCCCAATTTGGCAGAGGATGGAAGGGACGAGGGAGAACCCATGAGAGAGTAGCTGTTAGGCATTTGGACGGGCACATGTCACTCTAATTTCCCGGCAGGAAGAAGAATTAACCAAAGTCTCAGCCACCCACCGGGAACCAGTATAGGACATGATCCAAAATTTTGGACTTGCGTTCAGCTCACAAAAAACGAGTTGAGAAATGGAGCTCAGGGGCACAGCAATTCACATACTGGCAGAGTGATAAAGGACAAATATCGTCCAAAAATCTGTTTAGGGAAGTCAACGAGGTGGACTTGAAAGTGAGGCAAAATAGCAGGAAACAGATTTCAAGAGGTACGTTGGAATCGCCTGTAAAGCACAGGAAGAGGGACACAACTTGGACAATGGTGCACTTGGCCAAAAAGGGCGTATGCGTTTTCTCCTGAATATATTCAGGAGAAAACGCATACGCCCTTTTTGGCCAAGCAAGCAAGCGGGCAATGCAAATCTGCACTACAAAGAAGTATCACTTCCCACCGGTCAAAAGGGACATCCACAAAATGTGTAAAAACCAGAAAGGCAAGACAGGCCCTGGAGAACTGGGAGCCTTGTTATGCTGATGGGCGGGATGTAAATTGCCAACTGCCTCACTGGAGGAGTGCATTGTGTTCCCTAAAACAAGTAAACAACAGAGCTACAGAGCCAAGGCCACTTCCAGTCTAGGGAATATACCTTGGGAAAACTGAAAATCAATAAGAAAGAGCCACCTCCAAATTTAGGGCTGCACTGACTACAAGAAACTCAGCTTGGGTACACCTTAAATATCCCAGGAAATATAAAAATGGTTCAAAACATTGTGGTACTTACGTACGATGGAATATCCCTCAGCCATGAAATCAATGTCATAAGACCAGTAGCAGCAAAGTGAGTGGATTCAGGTACGATGACTCTAAGTGAAATAAGTCACACAGAAAAAGAAACTTATCATAAGATATCACTTATGAAGATCCTGTAAGCATGGCTACACGTGAACTGAGTTAGGAAAGAGAACAGAGTCTCACATTTAGAAAACACTCTTATGCCTGCATAAAGGGGAAGGAGAGGTAGGGTGATGCATAAAACCAGAGTTTGATATAAGCACAGGGACCGTTTCAAAAACCAACTTTGGAATTGACAAGACCGACACCTTCCTTAGTGAAAGAGACTCAAAACCCCATATTTCACACAGAGGAATATATCTGACTAGTAAGAATCTTAAAACCTATGTATTGATATGTCTCCATAAGGGAATCAAGTGTGTCTAGAGTGGCATAAACATGGCAGCGAGAATCAGCTCAAACCCACTATAAAAAGGAATTTCAAAAGCAAAACCAAAAAACAGGGAAATTCTTTCCAATTCCTTCAGGGTGTCTGAGGAAACCTGGAAAGACCCTATCTACAATGACAGCTGGATGTGGCATAAGGCTGGACACTTGGGACTGAGAGGATTGGTGAGATTGGGTGAGCAAATGCAGACCCTTTCAAGCAATAATGCATGACCCCCATTCCATGGGTCCCAACTCTCCAGGTTCAAGGGAATATTACTACAGCTATAACATGTACAGGAAACCTAGAGAATGGACACACTGTGAATACGAAAGGTTTCTAAAACTCAACGAATAGTCCCTCTCCTGGTGCTCCAGTTTGACTTTCCAACTGCCTTACTATCAATCTCCCAACTTGGAGAGACAGGCCCTTTAACCTCCTGGTTTTCACAGGTTCCCAATTTGGCAGAGGATGGAAGGGACGAGGGAGAACCCATGAGAGAGTAGCTGTTAGGCATTTGGACGGGCACATGTCACTCTAATTTCCCGGCAGGAAGAAGAATTTACCAAAGTCTCAGCCACCCACCGGGAACCAGTATAGGACATGATCCAAAATTTTGGACTTGCGTTCAGCTCACAAAAAACGAGTTGAGAAATGGAGCTCAGGGGCACAGCAATTCACAAACTGGCAGAATGATAAAGGACAACTACCGTCCAAAAATCTGTTGAGGGAATGCAGTGAGCCAGACTTGAAAGCAAGGCAGAAGAGCAGGAAACAGATTTCAAGAGGTACGTTGGAATCGCCTTTAAAGCACAGGAAGAGGGGCACAACTTTGACACTGATGGAATTGGACAAAAAGGGCATATGCGTTTTCTCCTGAATATATTCAGGAGAAAACGCATACGCCCTTTTTGGCCAAGCAAGCAAGCGGGCAATGCAAATCTGCACTACAAAGAAGTATCACTTCCCACCGGTCAAAAGGGACATCCACAAAATGTGTAAAAACCTGAAAGGCAAGACATGCCCTGGAGAACACGTAGCCATGTTATGCTGATGGGCAGGATGTAAATTGCCAACTGCCTCTCTGGAGGAGTGCATTGTGTTCCCTAAAACAAGCAAACAACAGAGCTACAGAGCCAAGGGCGCTTCCTGTCTAGGGAATATACCTTGGGAAAACTGAAAATCAATAATACAAAGCCACCCCAAAATTTAGGGCTGCACGGCTTACAAGAACCTCAACTTGGGGACACCTTAAATATCCCAGGAAATATAAAAATGGTTCAAAATATTGTGGTACTTACGTATGATGGAATATCCCTCAGCCATGAAATCAATGTCATAAGACCAGTTGCACAAAATGAGTCGATTCAGGTACGATGATTCTAAGTGAAATAAGTCACACAGTAAAAGAAACCTATCATAAGATATCACTTATGAAGCTCCTTTAAACATGGCTACACATGAACTGAGTTAGGAAAGAGAACAGAGTCTCACATTTAGAAAACACTCTTATGCCTTCTTAAAGGGGAAGGAGAGGTGGGGTGATGAATAAAACCAGAGTTTGATATAAGCTCAGGCCACGTTCCAAAAACCAACTATTGAATAGACAAGACCTACACCCTCCTCAGTGAAAGGGAATCAAAACCCCATATTTCCTGCAGAGGAATATATTTCACTTGTAAGAATATTAAAACCAATGTATTGATATATCTGCATAAGGGAATCAAGTGTGTCTAGAGTGTCATAAACATGGCAGCGAGAATCAGCTCAAACCCACTATAAAAAGTAATTTCAAAAACAAAAGAAAAAAACAGGGAAATTCTTTATAAATCCCTCAGCGTCTCTGATGAACCCTGAAATGACTCTATCTACAATGACAGCTGGATGTGGCATAAGGCTGGACACTTGACACTGAGAGGACTGGGGAGATTGGGTGAACAAAAGCAGACCCTTTAAAGCAATAATGCCTGGCACCCATTCCATGGGTCCCAACTCTTCAGATTGAAGTGAATATTACGACAGCTATAACATGTACGGGAAACCTAGAGAATGGACACACTGGGAATACGAAAGGTTACTAAAACTCAATGAATTGTCCCTCTCCTGGTGCTCTGGTTTGACTTTCCAACTGATTTACTATCAATCTCCCAACATGGAGAGACAGCCCCTTTTACCTCCTGGTTTGCACAGGTTGCCAATTTGGCTGAGGAGGAATGGGAAGAGGGAGATCCAATGAGAGAGTAGCTGTTAGGCATTTGGACGGGCACATGTCACTCTAATTTCCCGGCAGGAAGAAGAATTAACCAAAATCTCTCCCACCCACCGGGAACCAGTATAAGTCCTGAACCAAAATTTTGGACTTGCGTTCAGCTCACAAAAAACGAGTTGAAAAATGGAGCTCAGGGGCACAGCAATTCACAAACTGGCAGAGTAATAAAGGACAACTATCGTCCAAAAATCTGTTGAGGGAAGGCAACGAGGCGGACTTGAATGTGAGGCAGAATAGCAGGAAACAGATTTCAAGAGGTACGTTGGAATCGCCTTTAAAGCACAGGAAGAGGGACACAACTTGGACAATGATGCACTTGGCCAAAAAGGGCGTATGCGTTTTCTCCTGAATATATTCAGGAGAAAACGCATACGCCCTTTTTGGCCAAGCAAGCAAGCGGGCAATGCAAATCTGCACTACAAAGAAGTATCACTTCCCAACGGTCAAAAGGGACATCCACAAAATGTGTAAAAACCTGAAAGGCAAGACAGACCCTGGAGAACAAGGAGCCTTGTTATGCTGATGGGCGGGATGTAAATTGCCAACTGCCTCTCTGGAAGAGTGCATTGTGTTCCCTAAAACAAGTAAACAACAGAGCTACAGAGCCAAGGGCGCTTCCAGTCTAGGGAATATACCTTGGGAAAACTGAAAATCAATAAGACAGAGCCATCCCAAAATTTAGGGCTGCACTGCTTACAAGAACCTCAACATGGGTACACCTTAAATATCCTAGGAAATATAAAATTGGTTCAAAAAATTGTGGTACTTACGTACGATGGAATATCCCTCAGCCATGAAATCAATGTCATAAGACCAGTTGCACCAAAATGAGTGGATTCAGGTACGATGATTCTAAGTGAAATATGTCACACAGAAAATGAAACTTATCATAAGATATCACTTATGAAGATCCTGTAAACATGGCTACACATGAACTGAGTTAGGAAAGAGAACAGAGTCTCACATTTAGAAAACACTCTTATGCCTTCTTAAGGGGGAAGGTGAGGTGTGGTGATGCATAAAACCAGAGTTTGATATAAGCACAGGGACCGTTTCAAAAACCAACTTTGGAATTGACAAGACCGACACCTTCCTTAGTGAAAGAGACTCAAAACCCCATATTTCACACAGAGGAATATATCTGACTAGTAAGAATCTTAAAACCTATGTATTGATATGTCTCCATAAGGGAATCAAGTGTGTCTAGAGTGGCATAAACATGGCAGCGAGAATCAGCTCAAACCCACTATAAAAAGGAATTTCAAAAGCAAAACCAAAAAACAGGGAAATTCTTTCCAATTCCTTCAGGGTGTCTGAGGAAACCTGGAAAGACCCTATCTACAATGACAGCTGGATGTGGCATAAGGCTGGACACTTGGGACTGAGAGGATTGGTGAGATTGGGTGAGCAAATGCAGACCCTTTCAAGCAATAATGCATGACCCCCATTCCATGGGTCCCAACTCTCCAGGTTCAAGGGAATATTACTACAGCTATAACATGTACAGGAAACCTAGAGAATGGACACACTGTGAATACGAAAGGTTTCTAAAACTCAACGAATAGTCCCTCTCCTGGTGCTCCAGTTTGACTTTCCAACTGCCTTACTATCAATCTCCCAACTTGGAGAGACAGGCCCTTTAACCTCCTGGTTTTCACAGGTTCCCAATTTGGCAGAGGATGGAAGGGACGAGGGAGAACCCATGAGAGAGTAGCTGTTAGGCATTTGGACGGGCACATGTCACTCTAATTTCCCGGCAGGAAGAAGAATTTACCAAAGTCTCAGCCACCCACCGGGAACCAGTATAGGACATGATCCAAAATTTTGGACTTGCGTTCAGCTCACAAAAAACGAGTTGAGAAATGGAGCTCAGGGGCACAGCAATTCACAAACTGGCAGAATGATAAAGGACAACTACCGTCCAAAAATCTGTTGAGGGAATGCAGTGAGCCAGACTTGAAAGCAAGGCAGAAGAGCAGGAAACAGATTTCAAGAGGTACGTTGGAATCGCCTTTAAAGCACAGGAAGAGGGGCACAACTTTGACACTGATGGAATTGGACAAAAAGGGCATATGCGTTTTCTCCTGAATATATTCAGGAGAAAACGCATACGCCCTTTTTGGCCAAGCAAGCAAGCGGGCAATGCAAATCTGCACTACAAAGAAGTATCACTTCCCACCGGTCAAAAGGGACATCCACAAAATGTGTAAAAACCTGAAAGGCAAGACATGCCCTGGAGAACACGTAGCCATGTTATGCTGATGGGCAGGATGTAAATTGCCAACTGCCTCTCTGGAGGAGTGCATTGTGTTCCCTAAAACAAGCAAACAACAGAGCTACAGAGCCAAGGGCGCTTCCTGTCTAGGGAATATACCTTGGGAAAACTGAAAATCAATAATACAAAGCCACCCCAAAATTTAGGGCTGCACGGCTTACAAGAACCTCAACTTGGGGACACCTTAAATATCCCAGGAAATATAAAAATGGTTCAAAATATTGTGGTACTTACGTATGATGGAATATCCCTCAGCCATGAAATCAATGTCATAAGACCAGTTGCACAAAATGAGTCGATTCAGGTACGATGATTCTAAGTGAAATAAGTCACACAGTAAAAGAAACCTATCATAAGATATCACTTATGAAGCTCCTTTAAACATGGCTACACATGAACTGAGTTAGGAAAGAGAACAGAGTCTCACATTTAGAAAACACTCTTATGCCTTCTTAAAGGGGAAGGAGAGGTGGGGTGATGAATAAAACCAGAGTTTGATATAAGCTCAGGCCACGTTCCAAAAACCAACTATTGAATAGACAAGACCTACACCCTCCTCAGTGAAAGGGAATCAAAACCCCATATTTCCTGCAGAGGAATATATTTCACTTGTAAGAATATTAAAACCAATGTATTGATATATCTGCATAAGGGAATCAAGTGTGTCTAGAGTGTCATAAACATGGCAGCGAGAATCAGCTCAAACCCACTATAAAAAGTAATTTCAAAAACAAAAGAAAAAAACAGGGAAATTCTTTATAAATCCCTCAGCGTCTCTGATGAACCCTGAAATGACTCTATCTACAATGACAGCTGGATGTGGCATAAGGCTGGACACTTGACACTGAGAGGACTGGGGAGATTGGGTGAACAAAAGCAGACCCTTTAAAGCAATAATGCCTGGCACCCATTCCATGGGTCCCAACTCTTCAGATTGAAGTGAATATTACGACAGCTATAACATGTACGGGAAACCTAGAGAATGGACACACTGGGAATACGAAAGGTTACTAAAACTCAATGAATTGTCCCTCTCCTGGTGCTCTGGTTTGACTTTCCAACTGATTTACTATCAATCTCCCAACATGGAGAGACAGCCCCTTTTACCTCCTGGTTTGCACAGGTTGCCAATTTGGCTGAGGAGGAATGGGAAGAGGGAGATCCAATGAGAGAGTAGCTGTTAGGCATTTGGACGGGCACATGTCACTCTAATTTCCCGGCAGGAAGAAGAATTAACCAAAATCTCTCCCACCCACCGGGAACCAGTATAAGTCCTGAACCAAAATTTTGGACTTGCGTTCAGCTCACAAAAAACGAGTTGAAAAATGGAGCTCAGGGGCACAGCAATTCACAAACTGGCAGAGTAATAAAGGACAACTATCGTCCAAAAATCTGTTGAGGGAAGGCAACGAGGCGGACTTGAATGTGAGGCAGAATAGCAGGAAACAGATTTCAAGAGGTACGTTGGAATCGCCTTTAAAGCACAGGAAGAGGGACACAACTTGGACAATGATGCACTTGGCCAAAAAGGGCGTATGCGTTTTCTCCTGAATATATTCAGGAGAAAACGCATACGCCCTTTTTGGCCAAGCAAGCAAGCGGGCAATGCAAATCTGCACTACAAAGAAGTATCACTTCCCAACGGTCAAAAGGGACATCCACAAAATGTGTAAAAACCTGAAAGGCAAGACAGACCCTGGAGAACAAGGAGCCTTGTTATGCTGATGGGCGGGATGTAAATTGCCAACTGCCTCTCTGGAAGAGTGCATTGTGTTCCCTAAAACAAGTAAACAACAGAGCTACAGAGCCAAGGGCGCTTCCAGTCTAGGGAATATACCTTGGGAAAACTGAAAATCAATAAGACAGAGCCATCCCAAAATTTAGGGCTGCACTGCTTACAAGAACCTCAACATGGGTACACCTTAAATATCCTAGGAAATATAAAATTGGTTCAAAAAATTGTGGTACTTACGTACGATGGAATATCCCTCAGCCATGAAATCAATGTCATAAGACCAGTTGCACCAAAATGAGTGGATTCAGGTACGATGATTCTAAGTGAAATATGTCACACAGAAAATGAAACTTATCATAAGATATCACTTATGAAGATCCTGTAAACATGGCTACACATGAACTGAGTTAGGAAAGAGAACAGAGTCTCACATTTAGAAAACACTCTTATGCCTTCTTAAGGGGGAAGGTGAGGTGTGGTGATGCATAAAACCAGAGTTTGATATAAGCACAGGGACCGTTTCAAAAACCAACTTTGGAATTGACAAGACCGACACCTTCCTCAGTGAAAGAGACTCAAAACCCCATATTTCCCACAGAGGAATATATCTGACTAGTAAGAATCTTAAAACCTATGTATTGATATGTCTCCATAAGGGAATCAAGTGTGTCTAGAGTGGCATAAACATGGCAGCGAGAATCAGCTCAAACACACAATAAAAAGGAATTACAAAAACGAAACAAAAAAACCGGGTAATTCTTTAAAATTCCTTCGGGGTCTCTGATGAAACCTGGAATGACCCTATCTACAATGACAGCTGGATGTGGCATAAGGCTGGACACTTGGGACTGAGAAAATTGGTGAGATTGGGTGAGCAAAGGCAGTCCCTTTCAAGCAATAATGCATGCCACCTCTTCCATGGGTCCCAACTCTTCATGTTGAAGGGAATATTACTACAGCTATAACATGTACGTGAAACCTAGAGAATAGACACACTGTGATTATGAAAGGTTTCTAAAACTCAACGAATAGTCCCTCTACTGCTGCTCTGGTTTGACTTTCCAACTGCTTTACTATCAATCAACCAACTAGGAGAGACAGCCCCTTTAACCTCCTGGTTCGCACAGGTTGTCAATTTGGCAGAGGATGAAAGGGAAGAGGAAGAACCCATGAGAGAGTAGCTGTTAGGCATTTGCACGGGCACATGTCACTCTAATTTCCCGGCAGGAAGAAGAATTAACCAAAGTCTCAGCCACCCACCGGGAACCAGTATAGGACATGATCCAAAATTTTGGACTTGCGTTCAGCTCACAAAACAAGGGTTGAGAAATGGAGCTCAGGGGCACAGCAATTCACAAACTGGCAGAGTGATAAAGGACAACTATCATCCAAAAATCTCTTGAGGGAAGTCAACGAGGTGGACTTGAAAGCGAGGCAAAATAGCAGGAAACAGATTTCAAGAGGTACGTTGGAATCGCCTGTAAAGCACAGGAAGAGAGGCACAACTTGGACAATGATGCACTTGGCCAAAAAGGGCGTATGCGTTTTCTCCTGAATATATTCAGGAGAAAACGCATACGCCCTTTTTGGCCAAGCAAGCAAGCGGGCAATGCAAATCTGCACTACAAAGAAGTATCACTTCCCAAAGGTCAAAAGGGACATCCACAAAATGTGTAAAAAACTGAAAGGCAAGACAGACCCTGGAGAACAAGGAGCCTTTTTATGCTGATGGTCCGGATGTAAATTGCCAACTGCCTCTCTGGAGGAGTGCACTGTGTTCCCTAAAACAAGTAAACAACAGAGCTACAGAGCCAAGGCCACTTCTAGTCTAGGGAATATACCTTGGGAAAACTGAAAATCAATAAGACAGAGCCACCCCAAAATTTAGGGCTGCAATGCTTACAAGAACCTCAACATGGGTACACCTTAAATATCCTAGGAAATATAAAATTGGTTCAAAAAATTGTGGTAGTTACGTACGATGGAATATCCCTCATCCATGAAATCAATGTCATAAGACCAGTTGCACCAAAATGAGTGGATTCAGGTACGATGATTCTAAGTGAAATATGTCACACAGAAAATGAAATTTATCATAAGATATCACTTATGAAGATCCTGTAAACATGGCTACACATGAACTGAGTTAGGAAAGAGAACAGAGTCTCACATTTAGAAAACACTCTTATGCCTGCATAAAGGGGAAGGAGAGGTGGGGTGATGCATAAAACCAGAGTTTGATATAAGCACAGGGACCGTTTCAAAAACCAACTTTGGAATAGACAAGACCTACACCTTCCTCAGTGAAAGGGACTCAAACCCCATATTTCCCACAGATGAATATTTCTCACGAGTAAGAATCATAAAACTTATTTATTGATATGTATCCATAAGGGAATCTACTGAGTCTAGAATGGCATAAACATGTCAGCGAGAATCAGCTCAAACACACAATAAAAAGGAATTACAAAAACAAAACAAAAAAACCGGGTAATTCTTTAAAATTCCTTCGGGGTCTCTGATGAAACCTGGAATGACCCTATCTACAATGACAGCTGGATGTGGCATAAGGCTGGACACTTGGGACTGAGAAAATTTGTGAGATTGGGTGAGCAAAGGCAGTCCCTTTCAAGCAATAATGCATGCCACCTCTTCCATGGGTCCCAACTCTTCATGTTGAAGGGAATATTACTACAGCTATAACATGTACGTGAAACCTAGAGAATAGACACACTGTGATTATGAAAGGTTTCTAAAACTCAACGAATAGTCCCTCTACTGCTGCTCTGGTTTGACTTTCCAACTGCTTTACTATCAATCAACCAACTAGGAGAGACAGCCCCTTTAACCTCCTGGTTCGCACAGGTTGTCAATTTGGCAGAGGATGAAAGGGAAGAGGAAGAAACAATGAGAGAGTAGCTGTTAGGCATTTGGACAGGCACATTTCATACTAATTTCCCGGCAGGAAGAAGAATTAACCAAAGTCTCAGCCACCCACCGGGAACCAGTATAGATCCTGAACCAAAATTTTGGACTTACGTTCAGCTCACAAAAATCGAGTTGTAAAATGGAGCTCAGGGGCACAGCAATTCACAAACTGGCAGAGTAATGCAGGACATCTATCGTCCATAAATCTGTTGAGGGAAGGAAACGAGGCGGACTTGAAAGCGATGCTGAATAGCAGGAAACAGATTTCAAGAGGTACGTTGGAATCGCCTTTAAAGCACAGGAAGAGAGGCACAACTTGGACAATGATGCACTTGGACAAAAAGGGCGTATGCGTTTTCTCCTGAATATATTCAGGAGAAAACGCATACGCCCTTTTTGGCCAAGCAAGCAAGCGGGCAATGCAAATTTGCACTACAAAGAAGTGTCACTTCCCACCGGTCAAAAGGGACATCCACAAAATGTGTAAAAACCAGAAAGGCATGACAGGGCCTGGAGAACACGGAGCCTTTTTATGCTGATGGTCCGGATGTAAATTGCCAACTGCCTCTCTGGAGGAGTGCACTGTGTTCCCTAAAACAAGTAAACAACAGAGCTACAGAGCCAAGGCCACTTCTAGTCTAGGGAATATACCTTGGGAAAACTGAAAATCAATAAGAAAGAGCCACCTCCAAATTTAGGGCTGCACTGCCTACAAGAACCTCAACTTGGGTACACCTTAAATATCCCAGGAAATATAAAATGGATTCAAAAAACTGTGGTACATACGAAAGATGTAATATCCCTCATCCATGAAATCAATGTCATAAGACCAGTAGCAGCAAAGTGAGTGGATTCAGGTACGATGATTCTAAGTGAAATAAGTCACACAGAAAAAGAAACTTATCATAAGATATCACTTAGGAAGATCCTGTAAACATGGCTACACGTGAACTGAGTTAGGAAAGAGAACAGAGTCTCACATTTAGAAAACACTCTTATGCCTGCATAAAGGGGAAGGAGAGGTGGGGTGATGCATAAAACCAGAGTTTGATATAAGCACAGGGACCGTTTCAAAAACCAACTTTGGAATAGACAAGACCTACACCTTCCTCAGTGAAAGAGACTCAAAACCCCATATTTCCCGCAGAGGAATATATCTGACTAGTAAGAATCTTAAAACCTATGTATTGATATGTCTCCATAAGGGAATCAAGTGTATCTAGAGTGGCATAAACATGGCAGCAAGAATCAGCTCAAACCCAGTATAAAAAGGAATTTCAAAAGCAAAACCAAAAAACAGGGAAATTCTTTACAATTCCTTCAGGGTGTCTGAGGAAACCTGGAAAGACCCTGTCTACAATGACAGCTGGATGTGGCATAAGGCTGGACACTTGGGACTGAGAGGATTGGTGAGATTGGGTGAGCAAATGCAGACCCTTTCAAGCAATAATGCATGGCCCCCATTCCATGGGTCCCAACTCTCCAGGTTCAAGGGAATATTACTACAGCTATAACATGTACAGGAAACCTAGAGAATGGACACACTGTGAATACGAAAGGTTTCTAAAACTCAACGAATAGTCCCTCTCCTGGTGCTCCAGTTTGACTTTCCAACTGCCTTACTATCAATCTCCCAACGTGGAGAGACAGGCCCTTTAACCTCTTGGTTTGCACAGGTTCCCAATTTGGCAGAGGATGGAAGGGACGAGGGAGAACCCATGAGAGAGTAGCTGTTAGGCATTTGCACGGGCACATGTCACTCTAATTTCCCGGCAGGAAGAAGAATTAACCAAAATCTCAGCCACCCACCGGGAACCAGTATAGGACATGATCCAAAATTTTGGACTTACGTTCAGCTCACAAAAATCGAGTTGTAAAATGGAGCTCAGGGGCACAGCAATTCACAAACTGGCAGAGTAATGCAGGACATCTATCGTCAATAAATCTGTTGAGGGAAGGAAACGAGGCGGACTTGAAAGCGATGCCGAATAGCAGGAAACAGATTTCAAGAGGTACCTTGGAATCGCCTTTAAAGCACAGGAAGAGAGGCACAACTTGGACAATGATGCACTTGGCCAAAAAGGGCGTATGCGTTTTCTCCTGAATATATTCAGGAGAAAACGCATACGCCCTTTTTGGCCAAGCAAGCAAGCGGGCAATGCAAATTTGCACTACAAAGAAGTGTCACTTCCCACCGGTCAAAAGAGACATCCACAAAATGTGTAAAAACCAGAAAGCATGACAGGGCCTGGAGAACATGGAGCCTTTTTATGCTGATGGTCCGGATGTAAATTGCCAACTGCCTCTCTGGAGGAGTGCACTGTGTTCCCTAAAACAAGTAAACAACAGAGCTACAGAGCCAAGGACACTTTCAGTCTAGGGAATATATCTTGGGAAAACTGAAAATCAATAAGACAGAGTCACCCCAAAATTTAGGGCTGCACTGCTTACAAGAACCTCAACTTGGGTACACCTTAAATATCCCAGGAAATATAAAATGGATTCAAAAAATTGTGGTACATACGAAAGATGTAATATCCCTCATCCATGAAATCAATGTCATAAGACCAGTAGCAGCAAAATGAGTCGATTCAGGTACGATGATTCTAAGTGAAATAAGTCACACAGAAAAAGAAACTTATCATAAGATATGACTTTTGGAGATCCTGTAAACATGGCTACATATGAACTGAGTTAGGAAAGAGAACAGTGTCTCACATTTAGAAAAAAACTCGTATGCATGCTTAAGGGAGAAAGAGAGGTGGGGTAATGCATAAAACCAGAGTTTGATATAATCACAGGGACCGTTCCAAAAACTTACTATGGAATAGATAAGACCTACACCTTCCTCAGTGAAAGGGACTCAAAACCACATATTTCCCGCAGAGGAATAGATCTGACTAGTAAGAATCTTAAAACCTATGTATTGATATGTCTCCATAAGGTTATCAAGTGTGTCTTGACTGGCATAAACATGGCAGCGAGAATCAGCTCAAACCCACTATAAAAAGGAATTTCAAAAACAAAACAAAAAGACAGGGAAAGTCTTTACAATTCCTTCAGGGTCTCTGATGAAACGTGGAATGAACCTATCTACAATGACAGCTGGATATGGCATAAGGCTGGACACTTGGGACTGAGAGGATTGGTGAGATTGGGTGAGCAAATGCAGACCCTTCCAAGCATAATGCATGGCCCCCATTCCATGGGTCCCAACTCTCCAGGTTCAAGGGAATATTACTACAGCTATAACATGTACAGGAAACCTAGAGAATGGACACACTGTGAATACGAAAGGTTTCTAAAACTCAACGAATAGTCCCTCTCCTGGTGCTCCAGTTTGACTTTCCAACTGCCTTACTATCAATCTCCCAACTTGGAGAGACAGGCCCTTTAACCTCCTGGTTTGCACAGGTTCCCAATTTGGCAGAGGATGGAAGGGACGAGGGAGAACCCATGAGAGAGTAGCTGTTAGGCATTTGGACGGGCACATGTCACTCTAATTTCCCGGCAGGATGAAGAATTAAACAAAGTCTCAGCCACCCACCGGGAACCAGTATAGGACATGATCCAAAATTTTGGACTTGCGTTCAGCTCACAAAAAACGAGTTGAGAAATGGAGCTCAGGGGCACAGCAATTCACAAACTGGCAGAGTGATAAAGGACAACTATCGTCCAAAAATCTGTTGAGGGAAGTCAACGAGGCGGACTTGAAAGCGAGGCAAAATAGCAGGAAACAGATTTCAAGAGGTACCTTGGAATCGCCTGTAAAGCACAGGAATAGGGGCACAACTTGGACAATGGTGCACTTGGCCAAAAAGGGCGTATGCGTTTTCTCCTGAATATATTCAGGAGAAAACGCATACGCCCTTTTTGGCCAAGCAAGCAAGGGGGCAATGCAAATCTGCACTACAAAGAAGTATCATTTCCCACCGTTCAAAAGGGACATCCACAAAATGTGTAAAAACCAGAAAGGCAAGACAGGCCCTGGAGAACTGGAAGCCTTGTTATGCTGATGGGCGGGATGTAAACTGCCAACTGCCTGACTGGAGGAGTGCATTGTGTTCCCTAAAACAAGTAAACAACAGAGCTACAGAGCCAAGGCCACTTCCAGTCTAGGGAATATACCTTGGGAAAAATGAAAATCAATAAGAAAGAGCCACCTCCAAATTTAGGGCTGCACTGACTACAAGAACCTCAACTTGGGTACACCTTAAATATCCCAGGAAATATAAAAATGGTTCAAAACATTGTGGTACTTACGTAAGATGGAATATCCCTCAGCCATGAAATCAATGTCATAGGACCAGTAGCAGCAAAGTGAGTGGATTCAGGTACGATGATTCTAAGTGAAATAAGTCACACAGAAAAAGAAACTTATCATAAGATATCACTTATGAAGATCCTGTAAACATGGCTACACGTGAACTGAGTTAGGAAAGAGAACAGAGTCTCACATTTAGAAAACACTCTTATGCCTGCATAAAGGGGAAGGAGAGGTGGGGTGATGCATAAAACCAGAGTTTGATATAAGCACAGGAACCGTTTCAAAAACCAACTTTGGAATAGACAAGACCTACACCTTCCTCAGTGAAAGAGACTCAAAACCCCATATTTCCCACAGAGGAATATATCTGACTAGTAAGAATCTTAAAACCTATGTATTGATATGTCTCCATAAGGGAATCAAGTGTGTCTAGAGTGGCATAAACATGGCAGCGAGAATCAGCTCAAACCCACTATAAAAAGTAATTTCAAAAGAAAAACCAAAAAACAGGGAAATTCTTTACAATTCCTTCAGGGTGTCTGAGGAAACCTGGAAAGACCCTATCTACAATGATAGCTGGATGTGGCATAAGGCTGGACACTTGGGACTGAGAGGATTGGTGAGATTGGGTGAGCGAATGCAGACACTTTCAAGCAGTAATGCATAGCCCCCATTCCATGGGTCCCAACTCTCCAGGTTGAAGGGAATATTACAACAGCTATAACATGTACAGGAAACCTAGAGAATGTACACATGGTGAATACGAAAGGTTTCTAAAACTCAACGATTAGTCCCTCTCCTGGTGCTCCAGTTTGACTTTCCAACTGCCTTACTATCAATCTCCCAACTTGGAGAGACAGGCCCTTTAACCTCCTGGTTTTCACAGGTTCCCAATTTGGCAGAGGATGGAAGGGACGAGGGAGAACCCATGAGAGAGTAGCTGTTAGGCATTTGGATGGGCACATGTCACTCTAATTTACCGGCAGGAAGAAGAATTAACCAAAGTCTCAGCCACCCACCGGGAACCAGTATAGGACATGATCCAAAATTTTGAACTTGCGTTCAGCTCACAAAAGACGAGTTGAGAAATGGAGCTCAGGGGCACAGCAATTCACAAACTGGCAGAGTGATAAAGGACAACTACCATCCAAAAATCTGTTGAAGGAATGCAGCGAGCCAGACTTGAAAGTGAGGCAGAAGAGGAGGAAACAGATTTCAAGAGGTACGTTGGAATCGCCTTTAAAGCACAGGAAGAGGGGCACAACTTTGACACTGATGGAATTGGACAAAAAGGGCGTATGCGTTTTCTCCTGAATATATTCAGGAGAAAACGCATACGCCCTTTTTGGCCAAGCAAGCAAGCGGGCAATGCAAATCTGCACTACAAAGAAGTATCACACCAAACGGTCAAAAGGGACATCCACAAAATGTGTAAAAACCTGAAAGGCAAGACATGCCCTGGAGAACACGGAGCCATGTTATGCTGATGGGCGGGATGTAAACTGCCAACTGCCTCACTGGAGGAGTGCATTGTGTTCCCTAAAACAAGTAAACAACAGACCTACAGAGCCAAGGGCGCTTCGAGTCTAGGGAATATACCTTGGGAAAACTGAAAATCAAAAAGACACGGCCACCCCAAAATTTAGGGCTGCACTGCTTACATGAAGCTCAACGTGGGTACACCTTAAATATCCCACGAAATATAACCTTGGTTCAAATTATTGTGGTACTTACATATGATGGAATATCCGTCAGCCATGAAATCAATGTCATAAGACCAGTAGAAGCAAAATGAATGGATTCAGGTAAGATGATTCTTAGTGAAATAAGTCACACAGAAAAAGAAACTTATCATAAAATATCACTTATGAAGATCCTGTAAACATGGCTACACATGAACTGAGTTAGGAAAGAGAACAGAGTCTCACATTTAAAAACATTCTTATGCCTGCTTAAGGGGAAAGGAGAGGTGGGGTGATGCATAAAACTAGACTTTGATAGAATCACACGTTCCCTTCCAAAAACCATCTATGGAATAGAAAAGACCTACACCTTCCTCACTGAAAGGTACTCAGAACCCCATATTTCCCGGAGAGGAATATATCACACTAGAAAGAATCTTAAAACCTATGTATTGATATGTCTCCATAAGGGAATCAAGTGTGTCTAGATTGGCATAAACATGGCAGCGAGAATCAGCTCAAACCCACTATAAAAGGGAATTTCAAAAACAATACAAATAAACAGGGAAATTCTTTACAATTCCTTCAGGGTCTCTGATGAAACCTGGAATAAGCCTATCTACAATGACAGCTGGATGTGGCATAAGGCTGGACACTTGGGACTGAGCGGATTGGTGAGATTGGGTGAGCAAATGCAGACCCTTTCAAGCAATATTTCATGGCACCCATTCCATGGCTCCCAACTCTCCAGGTTGAAGGGAATATTACTACAGCTATAACATGTACAGGAAACCTAGAGAATGTACACATGGTGAATACGACAGGTTTCTAAAACTCAACGATTAGTCCCTCTCCTGGTGCTCCAGTTTGACTTTCCAACTGCCTTACTATCAATCTCCCAACTTGGAGAGACAGGCCCTTTAACCTCCTGGTTTTCACAGGTTCCCAATTTGGCAGAGGATGGAAGGGACGAAGGAGAACCCATGAGAGAGTAGCTGTTAGGCATTTGGATGGGCACATGTCACTCTAATCTCCCGGCAGGAAGAAGAGTTAACCAAAGTCTCAGCCACCCACCGGGAACCAGTATAGGACATGATCCAAAATTTTGGACTTGCGTTCAGCTCACAAAAAACGAGTTGAGAAATGGAGCTCAGGGGCACAGCAATTCACAAACTGGCAGAGTGATAAAGGACAACTATCGTCCAAAAATCTGTTGAGGGAAGTCAACGAGACGGACTTGAAAGCGAGGCAAAATAGCAGGAAACAGATTTCAAGAGGTACCTTGGAATCGCCTGTAAAGCACAGGAAGAGGGGCACAACTTGGACAATGGTGCACTTGGCCAAAAAGGGCGTATGCGTTTTCTCCTGAATATATTCAGGAGAAAACGCATACGCCCTTTTTGGCCAAGCAAGCAAGCGGGTAATGCAAATCTGCACTACAAAGAAGTATCATTTCCCACCGGTCAAAAGGGACATCCACAAAATGTGTAAAAACCAGAAAGGCAAGACAGGCCCTGGAGAACTGGAAGCCTTGTTATGCTGATGGGCGTGATGTAAACTGCCAACTGCCTGACTGGAGGAGTGCATTGTGTTCCCTAAAACAAGTAAACAACAGAGCTACAGAGCCAAGGCCACTTCCAGTCTAGGGAATATACCTTGGGAAAAATGAAAATCAATAAGAAAGAGCCACCTCCAAATTTAGGGCTGCACTGAATACAAGAACCTCAACTTGGGTACACCTTAAATATCCCAGGAAATATAAAAATGGTTCAAAACATTGTGGTACTTACGTACGATGGAATATCCCTCAGCCATGAAATCAATGTCATAAGACCAGTAGCAGCAAAGTGAGTGGATTCAGGTACGATGATTCTAAGTGAAATAAGTCACACAGAAAAAGAAACTTATCATAAGATATCACTTATGAAGATCCTGTAAACATGGCTACACGTGAACTGAGTTAGGAAAGAGAACAGAGTCTCACATTTAGAAAACACTCTTATGCCTGCATAAAGGGGAAGGAGAGGTGGGGTGATGCATAAAACCAGAGTTTGATATAAGCACAGGGACCGTTTCAAAAACCAACTTTGGAATAGACAAGACCTACACCTTCCTAAGTGAAAGAGACTCAAAACCCCATATTTCCCGCAGAGGAATATATCTGACTAGTAAGAATCTTAAAACCTATGTATTGATATGTCTCCATAAGGGAATCAAGTGTGTCTAGAGTGGCATAAACATGGCAGCGAGAATCAGCTCAAAACCAGTATAAAAATGAATTTCAAAAGCAAAACCAAAAAACAGGGAAATTCTTTACAATTCCTTCAGGGTGTCTGAGGAAACCTGAAAAGACCCTATCTACAATGACAGCTGGATGTGGCATAAGGCTGGACACTTGGGACTGAGAGGATTGGTGAGATTGGGTGAGCAAATGCAGACCCTTTCAAGCAGTAATGCATAGCCCCCATTCCATGGGTCCCAACTCTCCAGGTTCAAGGGAATATTACTACAGCTATAACATGTACAGGAAACCTAGAGAATGTACACATGGTGAATACGAAAGGTTTCTAAAACTCAACGATTAGTCCCTCTCCTGGTGTTCCAGTTTGACTTTCCAACTGCCTTACTATCAATCTCCCAACTTGGAGAGACAGGCCCTTTAACCTCCTGGTTTTCACAGGTTCCCAATTTGGCAGAGGATGGAAGGGACGAGGGAGAACCCATGAGAGACTAGCTGTTAGGTATTTGGACGGGCACATGTCACTCTAATTTCCCGGCAGGAAGAAGAATTAACCAAAGTCTCAGCCACCCCCCGGGAACCAGTATAGGACATGATCCAAAATTTTGGACTTGTGTTCAGCTCAAAAAAAAAGAGTTGAGAAATGGAGCTCAGGAGCACAGCAATTCACAAACGGGCAGAGTGATAAAGGACAACTACCGTCCAAAAATCTGTTGAGGGAATGCAGCGAGCCAGATTTGAAAGTGAGGCAGAAGAGCAGGAAACAGATTTCAAGAGGTACGTTGGAATCGCCTTTAAAGCACAGGAATAGGGGCACAACTTTGACACTGATGGAATTGGACAAAAAGGGCGTATGCGTTTTCTCCTGAATATATTCAGGAGAAAACGCATACGCCCTTTTTGGCCAAGCAAGCAAGCGGGCAATGCAAATCTGCACTACAAAGAAGTATCACACCAAACGGTCAAAAGGGACATCCACAAAATGTGTAAAAACCTGAAAGGCAAGACATGCCCTGGAGAACACGGAGGCATGTTATGCTGATGGGCGGGATGTAAATTGCCAACTGCCTCTCTGGAGGAGTGCATTGTGTTACCTAAAACAAGTAAACAACAGAGCTACAGAGCCAAGGGCGCTTCCTGTCTAGGGAATATACATTGGGAAAACTGAAAATCAATAAGACAGAGCCACCCCAAAATTTAGGGCTGCACGGCTTACAAGAACCTCAACTTGGGTACACCTTAAATATTCAGGAAATATAAAATTGGTTCAAAATATTGTGGTACTTACGTATGATGGAATATCCCTCAGCCATGAAATCAATGTCATAAGACCAGTTGCACAAAATGAGTCGATTCAGGTACGATGATTCTAAGTGAAATAAGTCACACAGAAAAAGAAACCTATCATAAGATATCATTTATGAAGCTCCTTTAAACATGGCTACACATGAACTGAGTTAGGAAAGAGAACAGAGTCTCACATTTAGAAAACACTCTTATGCCTTCTTAAAGGGGAAGGAGAGGTGGGGTGATGCATAAAACCAGAGTTTGATATAAGCTCAGGCCACGTTCCAAAAACCAACTATTGAATAGACAAGACCTACACCTTCCTCAGTGAAAGGGAATCAAAACCCCATATTTCCTGCAGAGGAATATATTTCACTTGTAAGAATATTAAAACCAATGTATTGATATATCTGCATAAGGGAATCAAGTGTGTCTAGAGTGGCATAAACATGGCAGCGAGAATCAGCTCAAACCCACTATAAAAAGTAATTTCAAAAACAAAAGAAAAAAACAGGGAAATTCTTTATAATTCCCTCAGGGTCTCTGATGAACCCTGAAATGACTCTATCTACAATGACAGCTGGATGTGGCATAAGGCTGGACACTTGGGACTGAGAGGACTGGTGAGATTGGGTGAGCAAAAGCAGACGCTTTAAAGCAATAATGCATGGCACCCATTCCATGGGTCCCAACTCTTCATGTTGAAGGGAATATTACTACAGCTATAACATGTACGTGAAACCTAGAGAATAGACACACTGTGATTATGAAAGGTTTCGAAAACTCAACGAATAGTCCCTCTACTGCTGCTCTGGTTTGACTTTCCAACTGCTTTACTATCAATCAACCAACTAGGAGAGATAGCCCCTTTAACCTCCTGGTTCGCACAGGTTGTCAATTTGGCAGAGGATGAAAGGGAAGAGGAAGAAACAATGAGAGAGTAGCTGTTAGGCATTTGGACAGGCACATTTCATACTAATTTCCCGGCAGGAAGAAGAATTAACCAAAGTCTCAGCCACCCACCGGGAACCAGTATAGATCCTGAACCAAAATTTTGGACTTACGTTCAGCTCACAAAAATCGAGTTGTAAAATGGAGCTCAGGGGCACAGCAATTCACAAACTGGCAGAGTAATGCAGGACATCTATCGTCAATAAATCTGTTGAGGGAAGGAAACGAGGCGGACTTGAAAGCGATGCCGAATAGCAGGAAACAGATTTCAAGAGGTACGTTGGAATCGCCTTTAAAGCACAGGAAGAGAGGCACAACTTGGACAATGATGCACTTGGCCAAAAAGGGCGTATGCGTTTTCTCCTGAATATATTCAGGAGAAAACGCATACGCCCTTTTTGGCCAAGCAAGCAAGCGGGCAATGCAAATTTGCACTACAAAGAAGTGTCACTTCCCACCGGTCAAAAGAGACATCCACAAAATGTGTAAAAACCAGAAAGGCATGACAGGGCCTGGAGAACATGGAGCCTTTTTATGCTGATGGTCCGGATGTAAATTGCCAACTGCCTCTCTGGAGGAGTGCACTGTGTTCCCTAAAACAAGTAAACAACAGAGCTACAGAGCCAAGGACACTTTCAGTCTAGGGAATATATCTTGGGAAAACTGAAAATCAATAAGACAGAGTCACCCCAAAATTTAGGGCTGCACTGCTTACAAGAACCTCAACTTGGGTACACCTTAAATATCCCAGGAAATATAAAATGGATTCAAAAAATTGTGGTACATACGAAAGATGTAATATCCCTCATCCATGAAATCAATGTCATAAGACCAGTAGCAGCAAAATGAGTCGATTCAGGTACGATGATTCTAAGTGAAATAAGTCACACAGAAAAAGAAACTTATCATAAGATATGACTTTTGGAGATCCTGTAAACATGGCTACATATGAACTGAGTTAGGAAAGAGAACAGTGTCTCACATTTAGAAAAAAACTCGTATGCATGCTTAAGGGAGAAAGAGAGGTGGGGTAATGCATAAAACCAGAGTTTGATATAATCACAGGGACCGTTCCAAAAACTTACTGTGGAATAGATAAGACCTACACCTTCCTCAGTGAAAGGGACTCAAAACCACATATTTCCCGCAGAGGAATAGATCTGACTAGTAAGAATCTTAAAACCTATGTATTGATATGTCTCCATAAGGTTATCAAGTGTGTCTTGACTGGCATAAACATGGCAGCGAGAATCAGCTCAAACCCACTATAAAAAGGAATTTCAAAAACAAAACAAAAAGACAGGGAAAGTCTTTACAATTCCTTCAGGGTCTCTGATGAAACGTGGAATGAACCTATCTACAATGACAGCTGGATATGGCATAAGGCTGGACACTTGGGACTGAGAGGATTGGTGAGATTGGGTGAGCAAATGCAGACCCTTTCAAGCATAATGCATGGCCCCCATTCCATGGGTCCCAACTCTCCAGGTTCAAGGGAATATTACTACAGCTATAACATGTACAGGAAACCTAGAGAATGGACACACTGTGAATACGAAAGGTTTCTAAAACTCAACGAATAGTCCCTCTCCTGGTGCTCCAGTTTGACTTTCCAACTGCCTTACTATCAATCTCCCAACTTGGAGAGACAGGCCCTTTAACCTCCTGGTTTGCACAGGTTCCCAATTTGGCAGAGGATGGAAGGGACGAGGGAGAACCCATGAGAGAGTAGCTGTTAGGCATTTGGACGGGCACATGTCACTCTAATTTCCCGGCAGGATGAAGAATTAAACAAAGTCTCAGCCACCCACCGGGAACCAGTATAGGACATGATCCAAAATTTTGGACTTGCGTTCAGCTCACAAAAAACGAGTTGAGAAATGGAGCTCAGGGGCACAGCAATTCACAAACTGGCAGAGTGATAAAGGACAACTATCGTCCAAAAATCTGTTGAGGGAAGTCAACGAGGCGGACTTGAAAGCGAGGCAAAATAGCAGGAAACAGATTTCAAGAGGTACCTTGGAATCGCCTGTAAAGCACAGGAATAGGGGCACAACTTGGACAATGGTGCACTTGGCCAAAAAGGGCGTATGCGTTTTCTCCTGAATATATTCAGGAGAAAACGCATACGCCCTTTTTGGCCAAGCAAGCAAGCGGGCAATGCAAATCTGCACTACAAAGAAGTATCACTTCCCACCGGTCAAAAGGGACATCCACAAAATGTGTAAAAACCAGAAAGGCAAGACAGGCCCTGGAGAACTGGAAGCCTTGTTATGCTGATGGGCGGGATGTAAACTGCCAACTGCCTCACTGGAGGAGTGCATTGTGTTCCCTAAAACAAGTAAACAACAGAGCTACAGAGCCAAGACCACTTCCAGTCTAGGGAATATACCTTGGGAAAAATGAAAATCAATAAGAAAGAGCCACCTCCAAATTTAGGGCTGCACTGACTACAAGAACCTCAACTTGGGTACACCTTAAATATCCCAGGAAATATAAAAATGGTTCAAAACATTGTGGTACTTACGTACGATGGAATATTCTTCAGCCATGAAATCAATGTCATAAGACCAGTAGCAGCAAAGTGAGTGGATTCAGGTACGATGATTCTAAGTGAAATAAGTCACGCAGAAAAAGAAACTTATCATAAGATATCACTTATGAAGATCCTGTAAACAAGGCTACACGTGAACTGAGTTAGGAAAGAGAACAGAGTCTCACATTTAGAAAACACTCTTATGCCTGCATAAAGGGGAAGGAGAGGTGGGGTGATGCATAAAACCAGAGTTTGATATAAGCACAGGGACCGTTTCAAAAACCAACTTTGGAATTGACAAGACCGACACCTTCCTCAGTGAAAGAGACTCAAAACCCCATATTTCCCACAGAGGAATATATCTGACTAGTAAGAATCTTAAAACCTATGTATTGATATGTCTCCATAAGGGAATCAAGTGTGTCTAGAGTGGCATAAACATGGCAGCGAGAATCAGCTCAAACCCACTATAAAAAGGAATTTCAAAAGCAAAACCAAAAAACAGGGAAATTCTTTACAATTCCTTCAGGGTGTCTGAGGAAACCTGGAAAGACCCTATCTACAATGACAGCTGGATGTGGCATAAGGCTGGACACTTGGGACTGAGAGGATTGGTGAGATTGGGTGAGCAAATGCAGACCCTTTCAAGCAATAATGCATGGCCCCCATTCCATGGGTCCCAACTCTCCAGGTTCAAGGGAATATTACTACAGCTATAACATGTACAGGAAACCTAGAGAATGGACACACTGTGAATACGAAAGGTTTCTAAAACTCAACGAATAGTCCCTCTCCTGGTGCTCCAGTTTGACTTTCCAACTGCCTTACTATCAATCTCCCAACTTGGAGAGACAGGCCCTTTAACCTCCTGGTTTGCACAGGTTCCCAATTTGGCAGAGGATGGAAGGGACGAGGGAGAACCCATGAGAGAGTAACTTTTAGGCATTTGGACGGGCACATGTCACTCTAATTTCCCAGCAGGAAGAAGAATTAACCAAAGTCTCAGCCACCCACCGGGAACCAGTATAGGACATGATCCAAAATTTTGGACTTGCGTTCAGCTCCCAAAAAAGGAGTTGAGAAACGGAGCTCAGTGGCACAGCGATTCACAAACTGGCAGAGTGATAAAGGACAACTATCGTCCAAAAATCTCTTGAGGGAAGTCAACGAGGTGGACTTGAAAGCGAGGCAAAATAGCAGGAAACAGATTTCAAGAGGTACGTTGGAATCGCCTGTAAAGCACAGGAAGAGGGGCACAACTTGGACAATGATGCACTTGGCCAAAAAGGGCGTATGCGTTTTCTCCTGAATATATTCAGGAGAAAACGCATACGCCCTTTTTGGCCAAGCAAGCAAGCGGGCAATGCAAATCTGCACTACAAAGAAGTATCACTTCCCACCGGTCAAAACGGACATCCACAAAATGTGTAAAAACCAGAAAGGCAAGACAGGCCCTGGAGAACAGGGAGCCTTGTTATGCTGATGATCGGGATATAAATTGCCAACTGCCTCACTGAGGAGTGCATTGTGTTCCCTAAAACAAGTAAACAACAGAGCTACAGAGCCAAGGCCACTTCCAGTCTAGGGAATATACCTTGGGAAAACTGAAAATCAATAAGAAAGAGCCACCTCCAAATTTAGGGCTGCACTGACTACAAGAACCTCAACTTGGGTACACCTTAAATATCCCAGGAAATATAAAAATGGTTCAAAACATTGTGGTACTTACGTACGATGGAATATTCTTCAGCCATGAAATCAATGTCATAAGACCAGTAGCAGCAAAGTGAGTGGATTCAGGTACGATGATTCTAAGTGAAATAAGTCACGCAGAAAAAGAAACTTATCATAAGATATCACTTATGAAGATCCTGTAAACAAGGCTACACGTGAACTGAGTTAGGAAAGAGAACAGAGTCTCACATTTAGAAAACACTCTTATGCCTGCATAAAGGGGAAGGAGAGGTGGGGTGATGCATAAAACCAGAGTTTGATATAAGCACAGGGACCGTTCCAAAAACCAACTTTGGAATAGACAAGACCTACACCTTCCTCAGTGAAAGAGACTCAAAACCCCATATTTCCCACAGAGGAATATATCTGACTAGTAAGAATCTTAAAACCTATGTATTGATATGTCTCCATAAGGGAATCAAGTGTGTCTAGAGTGGCATAAACATGGCAGCGAGAATCAGCTCAAACCCACTATAAAAAGGAATTTCAAAAGCAAATCCAAAAAACAGGGAAATTCTTTACAATTCCTTCAGGGTGTCTGAGGAAACCTGGAAAGACCCTATCTACAATGACAGCTGGATGTGGCATAAGGCTGGACACTTGGGACTGAGAGGATTGGTGAGATTGGGTGAGCAAATGCAGACCCTTTCAAGCAATAATGCATGGCCCCCATTCCATGGGTCCCAACTCTCCAGGTTCAAGGGAATATTACTACAGCTATAACATGTACAGGAAACCTAGAGAATGGACACACTGTGAATACGAAAGGTTTCTAAAACTCAACGAATAGTCCCTCTCCTGGTGCTCCAGTTTGACTTTCCAACTGCCTTACTATCAATCTCCCAACTTGGAGAGACAGGCCCTTTAACCTCCTGGTTTGCACAGGTTCCCAATTTGGCAGAGGATGGAAGGGACGTGGGAGAACCCATGAGAGAGTAGCTTTTAGGCATTTGGACGGGCACATGTCACTCTAATTTCCCGGCAGGAAGAAGAATTAACCAAAGTCTCAGCCACCCACCGGGAACCAGGATAGGACATGATCCAAAATTTTGGACTTGCGTTCAGCTCACAAAAAACGAGTTGAGAAACGGAGCTCAGTGGCAGAGCCATTCACAAACTGGCAGAGTGATAAAGGACAACTATCGTTCAAAAATCTCTTGAGGGAAGTCAATGAGGTGGACTTGAAAGCGAGGCAAAATAGCAGGAAACAGATTTCAAGAGGTACGTTGGAATCTCCTGTAAAGCACAGGAAGAGGGGCACAAGTTCGACAATGATGCACTTGGCCAAAAAGGGCATATGCGTTTTCTCCTGAATATATTCAGGAGAAAACGCATACGCCCTTTTTGGCCAAGCAAGCAAGCGGGCAATGCAAATCTGCACTACAAAGAAGTATCACTTCCCACCGGTCAAAAGGGACATCCACAAAATGTGTAAAAACCAGAAAGGCAAGACAGGCCCTGGAGAACAGGGAGCCTTGTTATGCTGATGGGCGGGATGTAAATTGCCAACTGCCTCACTGGAGGAGTGCATTGTGTTCCCTAAAACAAGTAAACAACAGAGCTACAGAGCCAAGGCCACTTCCAGTCTAGGGAATATACCTTGGGAAAAATGAAAATCAATAAGAAAGAGCCACCTCCAAATTTAGGGCTGCACTGACTACAAAAACCTCAACTTGGGTACACCTTAAATATCCCAGGAAATATAAAAATGGTTCAAAACATTGTGGTACTTACGTACGATGGAATATTCCTCAGCGATGAAATCAATGTCATAAGACCAGTAGCAGCAAAGTGAGTGGATTCAGGTACGATGATTCTAAGTGAAATAAGTCACGCAGAAAAAGAAACTTATCATAAGATATCACTTATGAAGATCCTGTAAACATGGCTACACGTGAACTGAGTTAGGAAAGAGAACAGAGTCTCACATTTAGAAAACACTCTTATGCCTGCATAAAGGGGATGGAGAGGTGGGGTGATGCATAAAACCAGTGTTTGATATAAGCACAGGGACCGTTCCAAAAACCAACTTTGGAATAGACAAGACCTACACCTTCCTCAGTGAAAGAGACTCAAAACCCCATATTTCCCGCAGAGGAATATATCTGACTAGTAAGAATCTTAAAACCTATGTATTGATATGACTCCATAAGGGAATCAAGTGTGTCTAGAGTGGCATAAACATGGCAGCGAGAATCAGCTCAAACCCACTATAAAAAGGAATTTCAAAAGCAAAACGAAAAAACAGGGAAATTCTTTACAATTCCTTCAGGGTGTCTGAGGAAACCTGGAAAGACCCTATCTACAATGACAGCTGGATGTGGCATAAGGCTGGACACTTGGGACTGAGAAAATTGGTGAGATTGGGTGAGCAAAGGCAGTCCCTTTAAAGCAATAATGCATGCCACCTCTTCCATGGGTCCCAACTCTTCATGTTGAAGGGAATATTACTACAGCTATAACATGTACGTGAAACCTAGAGAATAGACACACTGTGATTATGAAAGGTTTCTAAAACTCAACGAATAGTCCCTCTACTGCTGCTCTGGTTTGACTTTCCAACTGCTTTACTATCAATCAACCAACTAGGAGAGACAGCCCCTTTAACCTCCTGGTTCGCATAGGTTGTCAATTTGGCAGAGGATGAAAGGGAAGAGGAAGAAACAATGAGAGAGTAGCTGTTAGGCATTTGGACAGGCACATTTCATACTAATTTCCCGGCAGGAAGAAGAATTAACCAAAGTCTCAGCCACCCACCGGGAACCAGTATAGATCCTGAACCAAAATTTTGGACTTGCGTTCAGCTCACAAAAATCGAGTTGTAAAATGGAGCTCAGGGGCACAGCAATTCACAAACTGGCAGAGTAATGCAGGACATCTATCGTCCATAAATCTGTTGAGGGAAGGAAACGAGGCGGACTTGAAAGTGATGCCAAATAGCAGGAAACAGATTTCAAGAGGTACGTTGGAATCGCCTTTAAAGCACAGGAAGAGAGGCACAACTTGGACAATGATGCGCTTGGCCAAAAAGGGCGTATGCGTTTTCTCCTGAATATATTCAGGAGAAAACGCATACGCCCTTTTTGGCCAAGCAAGCAAGCGGGCAATGCAAATTTGCACTACAAAGAAGTGTCACTTCCCACCGGTCAAAAGGGACATCCACAAAATGTGTAAAAACCAGAAAGGCATGACAGGGCCTGAAGAACATGGAGCCTTTTTATGCTGATGGTCCGGATGTAAATTGCCAACTGCCTCTCTGGAGGAGTGCACTGTGTTCCCTAAAACAAGTAAACAACAGAGCTACAGAGCCAAGGACACTTTCAGTCTAGGGAATATATCTTGGGAAAACTGAAAATCAATAAGACAGAGTCACCCCAAAATTTAGGGCTGCACTGCTTACAAGAACCTCAACTTGGGTACACCTTAAATATCCCAAGAAATATAAAATGGATTCAAAAAATTGTGGTACATACGAAAGATGTAATATCCTTCATCCATGAAATCAATGTCATAAGACCAGTAGCAGCAAAATGAGTCGATTCAGGTACGATGATTCTAAGTGAAATAAGTCACACAGAAAAAGAAACTTATCATAAGATATGACTTTTGGAGATCCTGTAAACATGGCTACATATGAACTGAGTTAGGAAAAAGAACAGTGTCTCACATTTAGAAAAAAACTCGTATGCATGCTTAAGGGAGAAAGAGAGGTGGGGTAATGCATAAAACCAGAGTTTGATATAATCACAGGGACCGTTCCAAAAACTTACTGTGGAATAGATAAGACCTACACCTTCCTCAGTGAAAGGGACTCAAAACCACATATTTCCCGCAGAGGAATAGATCTGACTAGTAAGAATCTTAAAACCTATGTATTGATATGTCTCCATAAGGTTATCAAGTGTGTCTTGACTGGCATAAACATGGCAGCGAGAATCAGATCAAACCCACTATAAAAAGGAATTTCAAAAACAAAACAAAAAAACAGGGAAAGTCTTTACAATTCCTTCAGGGTCTCTGATGAAACGTGGAATGAACTTATCTACAATGACAGCTGGATATGGCATAAGGCTGGACACTTGGGACTGAGAGGATTGGTGAGATTGGGTGAGCAAATGCAGACCCTTTAAAGCAAGAATGCATGGCCCCCATTCCATGGGTCCCAACTCTCGAGCTTGAAGGGAATATTAATACAGCAAGAACTGGTACAGGATACCTAGAGAATGGACACACTGTGAATATGAAATGTTTCTAAATCTCAACGAATAGTCCCTCTCCTGGTGCTCTGGTTTGACTTTCCAACTGCTTTACTATCAATCTCCAAACTTGGAGACACAGCGCCATTTACCTCCTGGTTCGAACAGGTTGCCAATTTGGCAGAGGATGAAAGGGAAGAAGGAGAACCAATGAGAGAGTAGCTGTTAGGCATTTGGACGGGCACGTGTCACTCTAATATACCGTTAGGAAGAAGAATTAACCAAAGTCTCAGCCACCCACCGGGAACCAGTATAGGTCCTGAACCAAAATTTTGGACTTTCATTCAGCTCACTAAAAACGAGTTGAAAAATGGAGCTCAGGGGCACAGCAATTCACAAACTGGCAGAGTAATAAAGCACAACTATCGTCCAAAAATCTGTTGAGGGAAGGCAACGAGGCGGCCTTGAATGCGAGGCAGAATAGCAGGAAACAGATTTAAAGAGGTACGTTGGAATCGCCTGTAAAGCACAGGAAGAGGGGCACAAGTTCGACAATGATGCACTTGGCCAAAAAGGGCGTATGCGTTTTCTCCTGAATATATTCAGGAGAAAACGCATACGCCCTTTTTGGCCAAGCAAGCAAGTGGGCAATGCAAATCTGCACTACAAAGAAGTATCACTTCCCACCGGTCAAAAGGGACATCCACAAAATGTGTAAAATCCAGAAAGGCAAGACAGGCCCTGGAGAACAGGGAGCCTTGTTATGCTGATGGGCGTGATGTAAATTGCCAACTGCCTCTCTGGAGGAGTGCATTGTGTTCCCTAAAACAAGTAAACAACAGACCTACAGAGCCAAGGGCGCCTCCAGTCTAGGGAATATACCTTGGGAAAACTGAAAATCAATAGACACTGCCACCCCAAAATTTAGGGCTGCACTGCTTACAGGAAGCTCAACGTGGGTACACCTTAAATATCCCACGAAATATAAAATTGGTTCAAATTATTGTGGTACTTACGTATGACGGAATATCCGTCAGCCATGAAATCAATGTCATAAGACCAGTAGAAGCAAAATGAATGGATTCAGGTACGATGATTCTTAGTGAAATAAGTCACACAGAAAAAGAAACTTATCATAAAATATCACTTATGAAGATCCTGTAAACATGGCTACACTTGAACTGAGTTAGGAAAGAGAACAGTGTCTCACATTTAAAAAACATTCTTATGCCTGTTTAAGGGGAAAGGCGAGGTGGGGTGATGCATAAAACTAGACTTTGATAGAATCACACGTACCCTTCCAAAAACCATCTATGGAATAGAAAAGACCTACACCTTCCTCACTGAAAGGTACTCAGAACCCCATATTTCCCGGAGAGGAATATATCACACTAGAAAGAATCTTAAAACCTATGTATTGATATGTTTCCATAAGGGAATCAAGTGTGTCTAGATTGGCATAAACATGGCAGCGAGAATCAGCTCAAACCCACTATAAAAGGGAATTTCAAAAACAAAACAAATAAACAGGGAAATTCTTTACAATTCCTTCAGGGTCTCTGATGAAACCTGGAATAAGCCTATCTACAATGACAGCTGGATGTGGCATAAGGCTGGACACTTGGGACTGAGCGGATTGGTGAGATTGGGTGAGCAAATGCAGACCCTTTCAAGCAATATTTCATGGCACCCATTCCATGGCTCCCAACTCTCCAGGTTGAAGGGAATATTACTACAGCTATAACATGTACAGGAAACCTAGAGAATGTACACATGGTGAATACGAAAGGTTTCTAAAACTCAACGATTAGTCCCTCTCCTGGAGCTCCAGTTTGACTTTCCAACTGCCTTACTATCAATCTCCCAACTTGGAGAGACAGGCCCTTTAACCTCCTGGTTTGCACAGGTTCCCAAATTGGCAGAGGATGGAAGGGACGAGGGAGAACCCATGAGAGAGTAGCTGTTAGGCATTTGGATGGGCACATGTCACTCTAATTTCCCGGCAGGAAGAAGAATTAACCAAAGTCTCAGCCACCCACCGGGAACCAGTATAGGACATGATCCAAAATTTTGGACTTGCGTTCAGCTCACAAAAAAAGAGTTGAGAAATGGAGCTCAGGGGCACAGCAATTCACAAACTGGCAGAATGATAAAGGACAACTACCGTCCAAAAATCTGTTGAGGGAATGCAGCGAGCCAGACTTGAAAGCGAGGCAGAAGAGCTGGAAACAGATTTCAAGAGGTACGTTGGAATCGCCTTTAAAGCACTGGAAGAGGGGCACAACTTTGACAATGATGGAATTGGACAAAAAGGGCGTATGCGTTTTCTCCTGAATATATTCAGGAGAAAACGCATACGCCCTTTTTGGCCAAGCAAGCAAGCGGGCAATGCAAATCTGCACTACAAAGAAGTATCACTTCCCACCGGTCAAAAGGGACATCCACAAAATGTGTAAAAACCTGAAAGGCAA
Source organism: Mesoplodon densirostris (assembly GCF_025265405.1). NCBI lineage: Eukaryota > Metazoa > Chordata > Mammalia > Artiodactyla > Ziphiidae > Mesoplodon > Mesoplodon densirostris. The sequence goes on along the minus strand of NC_082681.1, from coordinate 140,772,938 downwards.
GACATGCCCTGGAGAACACGGAGCCATGTTATGCTGATGGGCAGGATGTAAATTGCCAACTGCCTCTCTGGAGGAGTGCATTGTGTTCCCTAAAACAAGTAAACAACAGAGCTACAGAGCCAAGGGCGCATCCTGTCTAGGGAATATATCTAGGGAAAACTGAAAATCAATAAGACAGAGCCACCCCAAAATTTAGGGCTGCACGGCTTACAAGAACCTCAACTTGGGTACACCTTAAATATCCCAGGAAATATAAAATTGGTTCAAAATATTGTGGTACTTATGTACGATGGAATATCCCTCAGCCATGAAATCAATGTCATAAGACCAGTTGCACAAAATGAGTTGATTCAGATACGATGATTCTAAGTGAAATAAGTCACACAGAAAAAGAAACCTATCATAAGATATCACTTATGAAGCTCCTTTAAACATGGCTACACATGAACTGAGTTAGGAAAGAGAACAGAGTCTCACATTTAGAAAACACTCTTATGCCTTCTTAAAGGGGAAGGAGAGGTTGGGTGATGAATAAAACCAGAGTTTGATATAAGCTCAGGCCACGTTCCAAAAGCCAACTATTGAATAGACAAGACCTACACCTTCCTCAGTGAAAGGGAATCAAAACCCCATATTTCCTGCAGAGGAATATATTTCACTTGTAAGAATATTAAAACCAATATATTGATATATCTGCATAAGGGAATCAAGTGTGTCTAGAGTGGCATAAACATGGCAGCGAGAGTCAGCTCAAACCCACTATAAAAAGTAATTTCAAAAACAAAAGAAAAAAACAGGGAAATTCTTTATAATTCCCTCAGGTTCTCTGATGAACCCTGAAATGACTCTATCTACAATGACAGCTGGATGTGGCATAAGGCTGGACACTTGGCACTGAGAGGACTGGTGAGATTGGGTGAGCAAAAGCAGACCCTTTAAAGCAATAATGCATGGCACCCATTCCATGGGTCCCAACTCTCCAGGTTCAAGGGAATATTACTACAGCTATAACATGTACAGGAAACCTAGAGAATGGACACACTGTGAATACGAAAGGTTTCTAAAACTCAACGAATAGTCCCTCTCCTGGTGCTCCAGTTTGACTTTCCAACTGCTTTACTATCAACCTCCCAACCTGGAGAGACAGCCCCTTTAACCTCCTGGTTCGCACAGGTTTCCAATTTGGCAGAGGATGAAATGGAAGAGGGAGAACCAATGAGAGAGTAGCTGTTAGGAATTTGGACGGACACATTTCACTCTAATTTCCCAGCAGGAAGAAAAATTATCCAAAGTCTCAGCCACCCACCCGGAACCAGTATATGCCCTGAACCAAAATTTTGGACTTGCGTTCAGCTCACAAAAAAACGAGTTAAAAAATGGAGCTCAGGGGCACAGCAATTCACAAACTGGCAGAGTAATAAAGGACAAGTATCATCAAAAAATCTGTTGAGGCAAGGCAATGAGGTGGACTTGAAAGCGAGGCAGAATAGCAGGAAACAGATTTCAAGAGGTACCTTGGAATCGCCTTGAAAGCACAGGAAGAGGGGCACAACTTCAACAATGATGCACTTGGCCAAAAAGGGCGTATGCGTTTTCTCCTGAATATATTCAGGGGAAAACGCATACGCCCTTTTTGGCCAAGCAAGCAAGCAGGCAATGCAAATCTGCACTACAAATAAGTTTCAGTTCCCACCGGTCAAAAGGGACATCCACAAAATATGTAAAAACCAGAAAGGCAAGACAGGCCCTGGAGAACAGGGAGGTTTTTAGGCTAATGGGTGGCATGTAAATTGCTAACTGCCTCTCTGGAGGAGTGCATTGTGTTCCCTAAAACAAATAAACAACAGAGCTACAGAGCAATGGGGTGTTCCAGTCTAGGGAATATATCTTTGGAAAACTGAAAATCAATAAGACACAGGCATGCCAAAATTTAAGGCTGCACTGCTTACAAGAACCTCATCGTGGGTACACCTTATATATCCCAGGAAAGACAAAAATATTTCAAGAAACTGTGGTACTTACGTACGATGTAATATCCGTTAGCCATGAAATCAATGTCATAAGGCAAGTAGCAGCAAAATGAGTGGATTCATGTACGTTGATTCTAAGTGAAATAAGTCACACTGAAAAAGAAACTTATCATAAGATATCACTTCTGAAAATCCTGTAAACATGGCTACACATGAACTGAGTTAGGAAAGATAACAGAATAACAAATCTTATCATAAGATATCACTCATAGTGTGAATGTAAACATGAACTGAATTTCAAACACAATAGAGTCATACATTTAGAAAACAATCTTCTGCCTTCTTAAGGGGAAAGGCGAGGTGGGGTGATGCATAAAACCACAGTTTTAAATTAGCACAGATACTGTTACATAAACCAAGTATGTAATAGACAACACCTACTGCCGGAACAATGAACTGGACTTAACGCCCCCTATTCATTGCAGAGGAATATATCTGACTCTAGAATTTTAAAACATATGTATTCTCATGTCTCCATAAAGGTATCATATGTGTGTATAATGGCATGAACACAGCACTGAAATTCAACTAACCCCCCTTATAAAATTAAGTTTCAAAAGCAAAATGCAAAAACAGCGAAACAGAGAGAAAGCCTTAAAAATTACGTTCAGGGCCTGTGATCCCACCTGGATTGACCACCTTTACACCCACAGCTGGATGAGACATAAGACTGGACACTTGGGGCTGACAAGTTTGCTGAGGTTGTGTGAGCAAAAGAACACCACTTAGAGCAATACTGTGTGCTACCCATTCTAGTGGTGCCAACTCTCCAGGTTTAAGGGAATCTTCCTACAGTTAAAACATGCATGGGACACCCAGTGGATGGTACACTGTGCGATTGGGAAAGTTTTCTAAAAGGTACCTCATTTTTCCTTTCGTCGTGCTCGGCTTCACCATTCCATCTGCATTACTAAAAATCTCCTCACTTGGAATGTCAGCGCCTTTACCCTCCTGTATGCACAGTTTGCAAATTGTGCAGAGGATGAAAAGGAAGAGGGGAAACAAATGAGAGATTAGCTGTAGGTGTTTGGATGGGCACATGTCACTCTAGTTTCCCATCAGGAAGAAGAATTAACCAAAGGCTCAGCCTGAAGCCCTGGAACCAGACTAGGCCGTAAAGCCATCCTGCGGTATTGCAGCCAGCTCACAAATAGGCGAGTTGAAAAATGGAGCTCAGGGACACAGCAATTCACAAACTTGCAGAGTTTTAAAGGACAACTATCATCCAGAAATATATTGAGGTAAGGCAGTGAAGAGGATTTGAATGCAAGGCAGAATTGAAGGAAACAGATTTCAAGAGGTACACTGGAGTCATCTTTAAAGCACATGAAAAGCGACAGAACTTCAACAATGTTGCCCTTGACCGAAAAGGGATTATGTGTATTTTCTTGAATATAATTGGGAAAAAATGCATACGCCCTTTTTGGCCAAGCAAGCCATCAGGCATTGAAAATCCACACCACATAGAAGTGTCCCTTACCTCCAGTCAAAAGGGCCATCCACAAACAGTGTAAAAACCACAAATGCAGGACAGGCCATGGAGAAAAGGGAGCCTGGTTACACCGATGGAGAGGATGTAAGTTGCCAACAGCCTCTCTGGAGAACTGTATGTTGTTTTCTAAAACAGAGCTACAGAGCATAGCACACTTCCACTCATGGGCGTGTATTTTGGGAAAACTAAAAATCCACAACACACAGCCAGCCCAAAGTTTAGGGCTGCTCTGTTTACAAGAACCTCGACTTTGGTACACTTTAAATATCCCAGGAAAGGAAAAAAATTGATATAGATGTTGTGGTACTTATATACAATGGAATGTCACTCAGACATAAAATCAATGTCATAAGGCCAATAGCAGCATAATGAGTGGGTTTAGGTACGATGATGCTAAGTGAAATGAGCCTCAAAGAAAAAGAAACTTATTGTAATATATCACTTATAGAGGGAATGTAAACATGGCTACACATGAACTGAATTACAAAAGAGAACAGAGTTACACATTTAGAAAACACACTTATGCCTCCTTAAGGGGAAAGGTGACGTGGGGTGATGTGTAAAAGCAGAGTTTGAAATTAGCACAGATACCATTCCATATACCAAATATGTAATAGACAAGACCTACTCCTTTCTCAATGAACTGGACACAAAACACCCTATTCACTGAAGAGGAATATATCTGACTGGTAATAATCTTGAAACCTATGTATTTATAAGTCTCCATAATGGAATCAAGTGTATGTAGATTGGCATAAACACAGATCAATGGAACAGGACAGAAAGCCCAGAGATAAACCTACATACCTATGGCTATCTCATCTATGACAAAGGAGCTAAGGATATACAATGGAGAAAAGACAGTCTCTTCAGTAATTGGTGCTGGGAAAACTGGACCCCTACACATAAAAGAATGAAATTAGAACACTCCATAACACCATACACAAAAATAAACTCTAAATGGATTAGAGATCTAAATAGAAGACCAGACACTATAAAACACTTAGAGGAAACCATAGGCAGAACACTCTATGACATAAATCACAGCAAGATCCTTTTTGACTCATCTCCTAGAGAAATGGAAATAAAAACAGAAATCAACAAATGGGACCTAATGAAACTTAAAAGCTTTTACACAGTATAGGAAAACATAAACAAGATGCAGAAACAACCCTCAGAATGGGAGAAAATATTTTCAAATGAAGCAATTGACAAAGGATTAATCTCCAAACTTTACAAGCACCACATGTAGCTCAATATCACAAAAACAAACAACCCAATCCAAAAACGGGCAGAAGACTTAAATAGACATTTCTCCAAAGAAGATATACAGATTACCAAGAAACACATGAAAGGATGCTGAACATCACTAATCATTAGAGAAATGCAAATCAAAACTACCGTGAGGTATCACCGCACAGCAGTCAGAGTGGCAATCATCCAAAAAAATCTACAAAACAATAAATGCTGGAGAGGCCTTTATTGGAGAAAAGGGAACACACTTGCACTGTGGGTGGGAATGTAAATTGATATGGGCACTAGGGAGAACACTCCAGAGGTTCCTCTAAATAGCTAACAATAGAGGTACCATACGACACAACAATCCAACTACTGGGCATTTGCCTTGCGAAAACCATAATTCAAAAAGAGTTATGTACAAAAATGTTCATTGCAGCTCTATTTACAATAGCCAGGACATAGAAGCAACCTAAGCGTCCATCGACAGATGAATGGATAAAGAAGATCTGGCACATATATACAATGGAATATTACTCAGCCATAAAAAGAAGCAAAACTGAGTTATTTGTACTGAGGTGGATGGACTTAGAATCTGTCCTACAAAGTGAAGTAAGTCAGAAAGGGAAAAACAAATACTGTATGTTAACAGAGACATACGGAATCTAATGAAGAAAAAAAAAGATTTTGAAGAACCTAGTGGCAGGACAGGATTAAGGACACAGACGTAGAGAAAGGACTTGAGGACACTGGAAGGGGGATGGGTAAGCTGAGACGAAGTGACAGAGTGGCATGGACATAAATACATTACCAAATGTAACACTGATAGCTACTGGAAAGCAGCCACATAGAACAGGGAGATCAGCTCGGTGCTTTGTGACCACATAAAGGGGTGGGATATGGAGTGTGGGAGGGAGATGCAAGAGGGAGGGGATCTGGTGATATTTGTATATGTATAGCTGATTCACTTTGTTATACAGCAGAAACTAACACTCCATTGTAAAACAATTATACTCCAATAAACGTGTAAAAGGAAAAAAAAAAAAAGAATGCCCAGGGATAAACCTACACACCTATGGTCAACTAATCTATGACAAAGGAGGCAAGACTATACAATGGAGATAAGACAGTCTCTTCAATCATTGGTGCTGGGAAATATGGACAGCTACATGTAAAAGAATGAAATTAGAACACTCCCCAACACCATACATAAAAATATATTCAAAATGGATTAGAGACCTTAATGTAAGACGGGACAGTATAAAACTCTGAGAGGAAAACTTACGAAGGATACTCTGACGTAAATCACAGCAAGATCTTTTTTGATCCACCTCCTGTAGTAATGAAATAAAAAAGAAAACTAAACAGATGGGACCTAATGAAATGTAAAAGCTTTTACAAAGCAAAGGAAACTACAAACAAGACGAAAAGACAACCCTCAGAATGGCAGAAAATATTTGCAAATGAATCAATGGACAAATACTTAATCTCCAATATATATATATAAACACCTCATGCAGCTCAATATTAATAAAACAAACAACCCAATACAAAAATGGAAGAAGATCTAAATAGACATTTCTTCCAAGAAGACATAGAGATGGCCAGTACGCACATGAAAATCTGCTCAACATCACTAATTATTAGAGAAATGGAAATCGAAACTACAATGAGGTATCACGTCACACCTGTTAGAATGGGCATCATCAGAAAATCTACAAACAACAAATGCTGGAGACGCTGTGGAGAAAAGGAACCTTCTTCCACTATTGTTGGGAATGTAAATTGATATAGTCTCTATGGAGAACAGTATGGAGGTTCCTTAAAAAACTAAAAATAGAATTACCATATAATCCAGCAATCGCACTACTGGGCATATACCCAGAGAAAACCATAAATCAAAAAGACACATTCACCACAATGTTCATTGCAGCACTATTTACAATAGCCAGGTAATGAAAGCAACCTAAGTGCCCACAGACAGATGAATGGATAAAGATGTGGTACATATATACAATGGAATATTACTCAGCCATACATAGGAATGAAATTGGGTCATTTGTAGAGACCTTGATGGATCTAGAGACTGTCATACAGAGTGAAGTAAGTCAGAAAGAGAAAAACAAATATTGTATGTTAATGCATATATGTGGAACCTAGAAAAATGGTACAGATGAACCGGTTTGCAGGGCAGAGATAGAGACACAGATGTAGAGAACAAACATATGGACACCAAGGGGGTAATGCTATGTGAGGGTGGTGGTGGGATGAATTGGGAGACTGGGATTCACATGTGCACACTTATATGTATAAAATAGATATCCAATAAGAACCTGCTGTATAAAAGAAATAAATAAATTTTAAAAAAATTAAAAATAAATAAATAACATTTAATAAAATAAACCAAAAAAAGTTTTTCCCTTCTCATAGACGTCTTTATCTTAATGCATTATTTCCATGTTTATATCTCCAAATTAAAAAAAAGAGGAATAAATAAAATCTACCTTGAACCAAAAATAAAAAAAAAGAAAAAAGAAAAAAACAGAACCCACCAGTTATACAGAGGAAAATCGTATCAGGGCACTTGCTCCAGTGGTAAAAGATTCTTAAGTTGGTCAGAGGTGGGAAATCTTCTCCCATGCAGTCAGCCCCACAAGGAGCAACCTCATTGCAAAGCTGGGGGACTGTGTCGAGGCGTCTGTGAGTCAATGTGAGCTGAGCCCCAGTCCTGATGCAGCTGAACTCTTCCCACCCTTTCCAGGTAAAACACATGAATATGCACAAGAACTTGCAAGCCTAGAGGAAGGGCTGTGGAGCCACACCAGCGACAGCACGCAGGCCGACTTGGTGCCTGCAGGCCAGCCAGGATGGTCCTGGTCTCAGATGCTCTTCTGGAAGCTTTCCATTTCCCTACCTGTGATACCCCTCCTGCCACGGCCCCCACTGCTTTTTTACTTCCTCACCTCTGCCTGGGGAGACATTCCAGTGGCAGGTATGGGTGACACATCCTCTTCTTTAGCAGGTGGCAGCCTGGCAACTCCTGCAGAAAGTCCAGCAGAGCCCCACTCACAATGGGCCACCCACAAAGCCATGGCCCCTCACTCCCTCCCACCACCCCAGCCCCGACACTGCTGACGGGGCCGAGAATATGGCGTCAGGTACAGCTACAGGGGCTCTTGCTGACTGGAGAGGTGTTTATATTGACCTCAACCAGGCACACGTGGGGAGGGCTGGCAGGCAGCGTCAGGCTGCCCAAATCAGCCAATCCTCACCCCTCAGGGACTCACAGTTGCAGAAAATGAACCTTGCTAAACGGGCCACGCCCAAGGAACAGGTGTGGGCTCTTGAGAGTCAGGATAGACAAGGGGCTGCAGCTGCGGCTTGTTTTCTTCTCATTTTATCTGGTCCATGAGTGGAAAACAACTTCAAGAAGACCCTATACTAATGAGAGGAACCCAGGAGTCAGGGAGAGGAGTGATGGTGGGTGGAGACAGAGGTCTGGTGCCTGGCTGCAGTGGAAGTGTCTGGAAGACCAGGCAGAGAGAGGCTGCACAGAGTGATAGCCAGGGTCACAGACTTGTCAGAGCTGCTGTTTGTTAGTTCAAGTCCTGCTCTGTGGTGTTCTGTGTCAGCTGTGAGCGACAGGTGAGCTGGGGGTTCTCTGCATGGTGGGCTATGTGCACAGTTCCTGTGTTTCCAGCCCTGCTGGGGTACCTGCCCAGGGGAGCTCCGTATCCTGGGAAGGGCCTGACTATGAGAGCCCCATGGGCTGCTGGGTAGCTGCACAGGTGAGCTCCATACCCTGGGAGGGACTTGACCACGAGAGCCCCGTGGGCTGTGGGGTGGGGGTGCAGCCCAGGTGAGCTCCATATCCTGGGATTGGCCTGACAACGAGAGCCCCATGGGCTGCTGGAAACCTGGTAAAGGATATCAGGACAGTCAGTGAAGCCACCGAGGATATACATCCAGTAGCTCCTATTTCCTACACCCTGATGGTCATTCTACCATCCACCAGGCCATGGCATTCTGTATTAGACTTCAATGATGCCTTCTTCTGTATTCCATTCATCTCAGAGTCACAAGAATTTTTGGCTTGTGAGTGGCAGGACACAACATGCAACCAAAGCAATAATGCTGGGCCGTCCTGCCCCAATGGTTCAAAAATCCCCACACCATCATTGGGGAAATGTCCTCTAAAGACCTAAAAGTTCTACCTCTGTGAAAGGGAACCCTCCTTCAATATGCAGCGGACATTCTGATCGCCAGGCCTACTAAAGACGCCTCTGAACTACCTAGCCAAGAAAGGATAGAAGGTGTCCAAGAAAAAGGCTCAAATATCCCAGGCTAAGGTGACATGCCTGAGCTTCATTCTCACAGATATTTGGAGAAACGCATCCCAGGATAGGGAAGAAGCCATTTGCAGCCTTACCTCTTCTAAACCTAGAGGACAGCTTAGGGGTTCCTGGGGAGGCCAAGGTTTTCTGCATCTGGATCCCTAACTACAGTCTAATAGCTGGGCCTCTACATGAAACACTGACATGAAAAGATGATGATCCTTTTGAATAGAATCCAGAAGCAGCCTCTCAAGAATGGAAAGAGCAGTCAATTCAGACCCTTGCCCAGGAACTCCCTAATTTAGCTAAACCCTTTGACCTTTACATACCCGGTCAAAGGTTAATTGCCCTTGGAGCCTTAGTGCAAAAACTGGGACCGCTTGAAATGGAGCAACACAAGAATGCCCTTCAGGTATGATAAACTATGGTCACCAAGGGCTTTGCCCACCGACTCATCAGGCCAGGATACTGGGGTATCTAAAAAGATGGAAATCAGCAGCCCACAAGGCCAGCTCCCTCCTAAGGGAAAAGGACCCCACGTGGTGATCCTAACCACGCATCATGCCCTGAAGTTGCAGGGGTCACTCTGTGGACACACTGACCTCGAGTGAGGAGGCCCTCCAACGCCAACCTCCAGAGAGACAAACGGGGGCAACGGGCCACCAAGATGACTCGTGTGACCATCACTTGACCTGGAGTTTCTCTCAGAAAACAACAAGACTGTGCCCCGAAAGAGCAGACTACTGCTTGCAGGACTTACTGCACCCAGAGGGGAGCTAATAAGCTTGGCGGGGGAAATGTATATCATGCTTTCACCATAGAAAACCCTACAGACACCACGGTGATGGTGGCCAATATGACCGGCTGGACTGCTGGCTACTTCTAAAGGCCGTTGACTCAGTGGACCTCATGGCCCTGGATCACCACTGGCCCTGGACTGTCTGGGAGTTGTGCAGGCAGGGCTCTCACACATGGTGCTGTTTGTACATTAATTCAGGGACCTAATTAAAGAAAGCACAGACTACTGGTCAGAGCATCTAGGCTGGCAAAATCCGTCAGCCTAAGGTCGCCGAACAAATGTGGGGTGGGGTGAAACCTGCCACCGCAGCATCTCTGCGCATCTCTTTCCCGGACCTTAAAGGTCATTAGAATCTATAACACTTCCAATGCTGGTGCTCAGGCAGACGAGAAGTGAGGCAGGAGGCCTTGGGACAATCAACCTCACCTGGAGGCTGGTGGGGAGACATTTTGCCCCTCCCCCCATGTATCAGGGCTCCCACCACAGCATGAAGCAGTTACAAAAGAGGGGTCTGCACCCTCAACACCCCAAGGATGAGGAATGGAACAAAAAGCAGAGGAGGTGTTCATCTCCGGCAACGTTCATTAAAAATTCCTGGGAGATAAAAAGAGAATCTGGGCAATAAAATAAAGTCTAACCTGTTTTTCCTTTGTGCTTTGTCTAATTTCACGTGTTCCTAGGGTTCCGCATGCAGAGGTCCCACACCCGTCACTTCAGACCCGATTTCCTAGTGCAGAATGGCTGGGTCGACACCTCAGCTAGCGGGGTCCCATGCAAACTCTGCGGCATAGAGCCCGAGCTGCAGCCAACCCAGCCCTCGAGAGCTCCATCCCCTCCCTCCCACTGACGCTGCCGGGATCCCTACACAGCAGCCCAGCCCACAGCCCGTGGGGCAGTGCACGTTCTCACCTCTCCATTCTGTTTTCAAAATAATGTTTCCTTTGCTTCTGAACCAAAATCAGTCTTGATCTGTTGGCTCCAATGACACTGGGCACGGGGACTCCTGTTGGGGTCCACTCTGGAGGATCAGTAACAGAAATTGAGAACATTGTAACTTCAATGAACAGGTGTGTGAGCCAAACTGTAGTTAACATAGAGCAGTGTATAATGCTCGGGTAAAATAAGATGTTTTTAAGACTTACATTTGATATTTCCATCACTTTCCTATAAGCAAGTTCAGTGAAGACGTCTGTCTTATTTGTCAGGTCAACATTAGATAAATGAAGTGATTTATTTCCATGGATGTAGATCGAATACTCTTGGCTGAAGCTTCAATCTTGTTTTGAATGCTTTTCCATTGAAAAGGATACCTCTCTTTCAGCTCCCCCATTTCTGAGAAGTATAAAATCTTATAATTTATTATTACCAAAGGGGAAAGGTAGGAGAAGGGATAAATTAACAGTTTGGGATTAACACATACACACTGCTATGTATAAAATAGATCATCAACAAGGAACTACTGTATAGCCCAGGGAACTACACTGAATATTCTGCAATAACCTATAAGGGGAAATAATCTGAAAAAGAATCGATATTTTTATTGACATCATCTATCAATGACAGATAAAATGTAACCTAAGCAAGGCCGATGGTGAGCGCTTCTGACCCTGAAGATTTCAATCATCTAAAGTTTGGGCTCTGCCTATTTCCCAAGGATCTTAATGGACATACGTGTAGCCGTAGCTTAAAAATTCCCCAGTTTGGGGTTCGGGGAGGCACTGATTTGGAAAAATCCCTGGTGTTCTCCTTACATGCACATGACCCTTCCTACAGCTAAAACATGCCTGTCACACCTAGAGGATGGTACACCATTTGATCGGAAAGAGTTTGGAAAAGGCACCTCATCTCCTCATCGCCTGGTGCTCGGGTTCACCCCGCCAGCATCTTTCCTAACAATCTCCTCACTTGGGGATATCAACACCGTCAACATCCTGTTGCACAGAGTTTGGAATTTGTCCAGAGCATGAAGCGGAAGGATGAGAAAAATTTAGAGACCAGTCTTAGGTGTGCGGACAGGCACATGTCACTCTAATTTCCAATCCGGAAGAAAAATTCATCAAAGGCTAGAATTGCCCACGGAAACAGAATAGGGCTAGAGGAAATCCCGCTGTTTTGTGTCCAGTTTCCAAAAACACAAGTTGAAAAATGGAACTCAGGGGCACTAAAATTCATGAAACTGCAGAGTTGAAAATATCTATCGTCGAAAAATGTCTTGAGGTAAGCCACAGAAAAAGACTTGTAAGCAAGGGAGAGTGGCAGGAAACATATTTGAAGAGGTAGAAAGGACTCCCCATTAAAGCACAAGAAAAGGGGCTGAACGTCGCCAATGATGCAGTTGGCCAAAAAGGGCGTATGCATTTTTTTCTGAATATATTCAAGTAAAGGCCATACACACTTTTTATCCAACCAAACAGGTGGACACTGGAAATCAATACTACAAAATATATCACTTCACATCAGTCAGAAGGGCCATCCACATAAAGTGTAAACACCAGAAATGCAGGACAGGGCGAGGAGAAAAGGGAGCCCTGTGAGGCTGATAGTGGAAATGTAATTTGCCAATGGCCACACTGGAGAAGTGTATTGTGTTTGCTAAAACATCTAAAAAATGATCTACAGAGCATAGGGCACTTGCACTCATGCGCATATACCTTGGGAAAAACAAAAAATCAAAAGAAAACAGGCACCCCAACGTTTACCACCTCTCTGTTAAAAAGGGCCTCCACTTGGATATAACCTAAATGTCCCTGGAAGGATAAAATGGATAAAAGAGATGGGGTACTTATGTAGAGTGGAATATTACTCATCCAGAAATCAATGAAATAAGGCCAGTTGGAACAACTCTGGAGGAGTTACCTACGATCATTCTAAGTGACATATGTCAGAAAGAAAAAGACACATATCATAAGATGTCACTTAAAGGTGGAATCAAAAATGGCTACACATGAAATAAATTACAAAACAGAAACATACTCAAATATGTAGAAAATAGACATAAGCCTGCTAAATGGGAAAGGTGGGGAATGGTGAGGTATTATCGACGAGGTTGAAATTAGCAAAGATACCATTCCAAGTACCACATTGAATAACTGACAAGGCCTACACGGTACCTCAAAGAACTGCACTCAGCCCACTCAAGTCACTGGAAAATAATACATAAGACTGGTAAGCATCTGAAAAAGAATTTATTGTTGTCTCACAGTACATGAATCAAGTGGATGTACAGCAGCAAAACACAGAGCTTTGAAAATCAGCTGTAACCAATATAAAAATAAATTTAAAAATATTTATAAAAACAGTGAGACAGACAAAAATTCTTACAACTTTTGTTGAAGGGCTACGATGTAATATGGATTGAACACATGTAGACCCACAGCAGGATGATATATAAGGCTGGAAGCTATGCACGCTAAGAGATGTTAGAGAGGCTGGGTGAGGAAATGCAGACCTTTTAAAGTAATACTGCCTGGTACCCATTCCATGGGTCCCAAATCTGCAGGTTCAAGGGAATCTTCTGACAGTGAATACATGCCTGGGAAACCGAGATGAATGTACACCGTGTGCTCAGGAAAGGTGTCTAATATGCACCTCATTTTTGATCTCCTGGTGCTGGGGTTCACCATTCCAGCTACATTACTAACAATCTCCCCACTTGGAGAATCAGCACCTTTAACCTCCTGTTTTACACAGTTTTCAATTTGTGCAGAGGATAAATGGGAAGAGGGGGAACCAATGAGAGATTAGCTGTAGGAGTTTTGACAGGCATATGTCACTCTAATTTCCCATTAGGAAGAAGAATTAACCAAAGGCTCAGCCTGCCTCCCCAGAACCAGAATAGGGCCGGAAGCAATCCAATGGTTTGGCGGCCAGCTCACAAAAAAAGCGAGTTGCAAAATGGAGCTCAGGAGCAGACAATTCAAAGACCTGCAAAGATATAAATGATAACCAACGTCCAAAAATATATTCAGGTAAGGCAACGAAGAGGATCTGAATGAGAGGCAGAATTGCAGGAAACAGATTTCAAAAGGTAGATTCTACTCACATTTAAAGCATATGAAAAGCAGCAGAATTTCTAAAATGATGCAGTTGGGCAAAAGGGTGTATGCGTTTTTTTCGTGAATATCTTCAGGAAAAAAACACATACAGAGATTTTGGCCAACCAAACAAGAGGGAAATGCAAATCCACACAACAAAGAAGTCTCAATTTCCACTGCTCAGAAAGGCCATCCAAAAAATGTGTGCAAACCAGAAATGCAGGAGAGGCCATGGAAAACAGGGAGCCTAGTCACGCTGATGGGTGGGGTATAAATATCCAAGAGCCATTCTGAAGAAGTGTATGCTGTTTCCTAAAACAAATAAAATACAAAGCCCCCGAGCAAAGGGGACTTCAACTCATGGGTATATAACTTGGGAAGATTAAATATCAATAAGACACAGGCACCCCAAAATTTAGGGCTGCTCTGCATACAAGGACCTCAACTTTGGTACACCTAAAATATGCCAGGAAAAAGAGAAATGCATAAAGAACTTGTGGTAATTTTGCACAATGGAATATCACTCAGACATGAAATCAATGTATATAAGGCCAGTAGCAGCATAAGGAATGGATTTAGGTATGATGAATCTAAGGGAAATTAGTCACACAGAAAAATAATCTTATCATAAGATATCACTTATGAAGATCCTGTAAACATGGCTACACATGAACTGAGTTAGGAAAGAGAACAGAGTCTCTCATTTAGTAAAAACACTTATGACTGCTTAAGGGGGAAGGAGAGGTGGGGTGATGCATAAAACCAGAGTTTGATATAAGTACAAATAACGTTCCAGAAACCAACTATGGAACAGACAAGACCTACAACTTCCTCAGTGAAAGGGACTCAAAACCCCATATTTACCGCAGAGGAATATATCTCACTAGTAAGAATCTTAAAACCTATGTATTGATATGTCTGCATAAGGGAATCAAGTGTGTCTAGACTGGCATAAACATGGCAGCGAGAATCAGCTCAAACCCACTATAAAAAGGAATTTCAAAAACAAAACAAAAAAACAGGGAAATTCTTTACAAATCCTTCAGCGTCTCTGATGAAACGTGGAATGACCCTATCGACAATGACAGGTGGATGTGGCATAAGGCTGGACACTTGGGACTGAGAGGATTGGTGACATTGGGTGAGCAAATGCAGACCCTTTAAAGCAATAAGGCATGGCACCCATTCCTTGGGTCCCAACTCTCCAGGTTGAAGGGAATATTACAACAGCTATAACATGTACGAAAAACATAGAGAATGGACACAGGGTGAATACGAAAGGTTTCTAAACCTCAATGAATAGTCCCTCACCTGGTGCTCCGTTTTGAATTTCCAACTGCTTTACTATCAATCCCCCAACTTGGAGAGACAGCCCCTTAACCTCCTGGTTCACACAGGTTGCCAATTTGGCAGAGGATGAAAGGGAAGAGGGAGTACCAATGAGAGAGTAGCTCTTAGGCATTTGGACTAGCACATGTCACTCTAATATCCTGGCAGGAAGAAGAATTTACCAAAGTCTCAGCCACCCACTGGGAACCAGTATAGGTCCTGAACCAAAATTTTGGACTTGCGTTCAGCTCACAAAAAACGAGTGGAAAAATGGAGCTCAGGGGCACAGCAATTCACAAACT
Organism: Mesoplodon densirostris; assembly: GCF_025265405.1. Taxonomy (NCBI): domain Eukaryota; kingdom Metazoa; phylum Chordata; class Mammalia; order Artiodactyla; family Ziphiidae; genus Mesoplodon; species Mesoplodon densirostris. Next base: position 140,757,382 of record NC_082681.1, on the reverse strand, counting down.
GGCAGAGTAATAAAGGACAACTATCGTCCAAAAATCTGTTTAGGGAAGGCAACGAGGCGGACTTGAAAGCGAGGCTGAATAGCAGGAAACAGATTTCAAGAGGTACGTTGCAATCACATTGAAAGCACAGGAAGAGGGGCACAACTTTGACACTGATGCACTTGGCCAAAAAGGCCGTATGCGTATTCTCCTGAATATATTCAGGAGAAAACGCATACACCCTTTTTGGCCAAGCAAGCTAGCGGGCAATGCAAATCTGCACTACAAAGAAGTATCACTTCCCACTGGTCAAAAGGGACATCCACAAAATGTGTAAAAACCAGAAAGGCAAGACAGGCCCTGGAGAACAGGGAGCCTTGTTATGCTGATGGGCAGGATGTAAATTGCCAACTGCCTCACTGGAGGAGTGCATTGTGTTCCCTAAAACAAGTAAACAACAGAGCTACAGAGCCAAGGGCGCCTCCAGTCTAGGGAATATACCTTGGGAAAACTGAAAATCAATAAGACAGAGCCACACCAAAATTTAGGGCTGCACTGACTACAAGAACCTCAACTTGGGTACACCTTAAATATCCCAGGAAATATAAAAATGGTTCAAAACATTGTGGTACTTACATACGATGGAATATCCCTCAGCCACGAAATGAATGTCATAAGACCAGTAGCAGCAAAATGAGTGGATTCAGGTACGATGATTCTAAGTCAAATAAGTCACACAGAAAAAGAAACTTATCATAAGATATCACTTATGAAGATCCTGTAAACATGGCTACACATGAACTGAGTTAGGAAAGAGAACAGAGTCTCACATTTAGAAAACACTCTTATGCCTGCATAAAGGGGAAGGAGAGGTGGGGTGATGCATAAAACCAGAGTTTGATATAAGCACAGGGATCGTTCCAAAAACCAACTTTGGAATAGACAAGACCGACACCTTCCTCAGTGAAAGAGACTCAAAACCCCATATTTCCCGCAGAGGAATATATCTGACTAGTAAGAATCTTAAAACCTATGTATTGATATGTCTCCATAAGGGAATCAAGTGTGTCTAGAGTGGCATAAACATGGCAGCGAGAATCAGCTCAAACCCACTAGAAAATGGAATTTCAAAAGCAAAACCAAAAAACAGGGAAATTCTTTACAATTCCTTCAGGGTGTCTGAGGAAACCTGGAAAGACCCTATCTACAATGACAGCTGGATGTGGCATAAGGCTGGACACTTGGGACTGAGAGGATTGGTGAGATTGGGTGAGCAAATGCAGACCCTTTCAAGCAATAATGCATGGCCCCCATTCCATGGGTCCCAACTGTCCAGGTTCAAGGGAATATTACTACAGCTATAACATGTACAGGAGACCAAGAGGATGTACACACTGTGAATAAGAAAGGCTTCTAAAACTCAACGAATAGTCCCTCTCCTGGTGCTCCAGTTTGACTTTCCAACTGCCTTACTATCAATCTCCCAACTTGGAGAGACAGGCCCTTTAACCTCCTGGTTTGCACAGGTTCCCAATTTGGCAGAGGATGGAAGGAACGAGGGAGAACCCATGAGAGAGTAGCTGTAAGACATTTGGACGGGCACATGTCACTCTAATTTCCTGGCAGGAAGAAGAATTAACCAAAGTCTCAGCCACCCACCGGGAACCAGTATAGGACATGATCCAAAATTTTGGACTTGCGTTCAGCTCACAAAAAACGAGTTGAGAAATGGAGCTCAGGGGCACAGCAATTCACAAACTGGCAGAGTGATAAAGGACAACTATCGTCCAAAAATCTGTTGAGGGAAGTCAACGAGGCGGACTTGAAAGCGAGGCAAAATAGCAGGAAACAGATTTCAAGAGGTACGTTGGAATCGCCTGTAAAGCACAGGAAGAGGGGCACAACTTGGACAATGGTGCACTTGGCCAAAAAGGGCGTATGCGTTTTCTCCTGAATATATTCAGGAGAAAACGCATACGCCCTTTTTCGACAAGCAAGCAAGCGGGCAATGCAAATCTGCACAACAAAGAAGTATCACTTCCCACCGGTCAAAAGGGACATCCACAAAATGTGTAAAAACCAGAAAGGCAAGACAGGCCCTGAGGAACTGGGAGCCTTGTTATGCTGATGGGCGGGATGTAAATTGCCAACTGCCTCACTGGAGGAGTGCATTGTGTTCCCTAAAACAAGTAAACAACAGAGCTACAGAGCCAAGGCCACTTCCAGTCTAGGGAATATACCTTGGGAAAACTGAAAATCAATAAGAAAGAGCCACCTCCAAATTTAGGGCTGCACTGACTACAAGAACCTCAACTTGGGTACACCTTAAATATCCCAGGAAATATAAAAATGGTTCAAAACATTGTGGTACTTACGTACGATGGAATATCCCTCAGCCATGAAATCAATGTCATAAGCCCAGTAGCAGCAAAGTGATTGGATTCAGGTACGATGATTCTAAGTGAAATAAGTCACACAGAAAAAGAAACTTATCATAAGATATCACTTATGAAGATCCTGTAAACATGGCTACACGTGAACTGAGTTAGGAAAGAGAACAGAGTCTCACATTTAGAAAACACTCTTATGCCTGCATAAAGGGGAAGGAGAGGTGGGGTGATGCATAAAACCAGAGTTTGATATAAGCACAGGGACCGTTTCAAAAACCAACTTTGGAATAGACAAGACCTACACCTTCCTCAGTGAAAGAGACTCAAAACCCCATATTGCCCACAGAGGAATATATCTGACTAGTAAGAATCTTAAAACCTATGTATTGATATGTCTCCATAAGGGAATCAAGTGTGTCTAGTGTGGCATAAACATGGCAGCGAGAATCAGCTCAAACCCACTATAAAAAGGAATTTCAAAAGCAAATCCAAAAAACAGGGAAATTCTTTAAAATTCCTTCAGGGTGTCTGAGGAAACCTGGAAAGACCCTATCTACAATGACAGCTGGATGTGGCATAAGGCTGGACACTTGGGACTGAGAGGATTGGTGAGATTGGGTGAGCAAATGCAGACCCTTTCAAGCAATAATGCATGGCCCCCATTCCATGGGTCCCAACTGTCCAGGTTCAAGGGAATATTACTACAGCTATAACATGTACAGGAAACCTAGAGAATGGACACACTGTGAATACGAAAGGTTTCTAAAACTCAACGAATAGTCCCTCTCCTGGTGCTCCAGTTTGACTTTCCAACTGCCTTACTATCAATCTCCCAACTTGGAGAGACAGGCCCTTTAACCTCCTGGTTTGCACAGGTTCCCAATTTGGCAGAGGATGGAAGGGACGAGGGAGAACCCATGAGAGAGTAGCTGTTAGGCATTTGGACGGGCACATGTCACTCTAATTTCCCGGCAGGAAGAAGAATTAACCAAAGTCTCAGCCACCCACCGGGAACCAGGATAGGACATGATCCAAAATTTTGGACTTGCGTTCAGCTCACAAAAAACGAGTTGAGAAATGGAGCTCAGGGGCACAGCAATTCACAAACTGGCAGAGTGATAAAGGACAACTATCGTCCAAAAGTCTGTTGAGGGAAGTCAACGAGGCGGACTTGAAAGCGAGGCAAAATAGCAGGAAACAGATTTCAAGAGGTACGTTGCAATCACATTGAAAGCACAGGAAGAGGGGCACAACTTTGACACTGATGCACTTGGCCAAAAAGGCCGTATGCGTATTCTCCTGAATATATTCAGGAGAAAACGCATACACCCTTTTTGGCCAAGCAAGCAAGCAGGCAATGCAAATCTGCACTACAAAGAAGTATCACTTCCCACTGGTCAAAAGGGACATCCACAAAATGTGTAAAAACCAGAAAGGCAAGACAGGCCCTGGAGAACAGGGAGCCTTGTTATGCTGATGGGCAGGATGTAAATTGCCAACTGCCTCACTGGAGGAGTGCATTGTGTTCCCTAAAACAAGTAAACAACAGAGCTACAGAGCCAAGGCCACTTCTAGTCTAGGGAATATACCTTGGGAAAACTGAAAATCAATAAGACAGAGCCACACCAAAATTTAGGGCTGAATTGCTTACAAGAACCTCAACTTCGGTACACCTTAAATATCCCAGGAAATATAAAAATGGTTCAAAAAATTGTGGTACTTACATACGATGGAATATCCCTCAGCCATGAAATGAATGTCATAAGACCAGTAGCAGCAAAATGAGTGGATTCAGGTACGATGATTCTAAGTCAAATAAGTCACACAGAAAAAGAAACTTATCATAAGATATCACTTATGAAGATCCTGTAAACATGGCTACACATGAACTGAGTTAGGAAAGAGAACAGAGTCTCACATTTAGAAAACACTCTTATGCCTGCATAAAGGGGAAGGAGAGGTGGGGTGATGCATAAAACCAGAGTTTGATATAAGCACAGGGATCGTTCCAAAAACCAACTTTGGAATAGACAAGACCGACACCTTCCTCAGTGAAAGAGACTCAAAACCCCATATTTCCCGCAGAGGAATATATCTGCCTAGTAAGAATCTTAAAACCTATGTATTGATATGTCTCCATAAGGGAATCAAGTGTGTCTAGAGTGGCATAAACATGGCAGCGAGAATCAGCTCAAACCCACTATAAAAATGAATTTCAAAAGCAAAACCAAAAAACAGGGAAATTCTTTACAATTCCTTCAGGGTGTCTGAGGAAACCTGGAAAGACCCTATCTACAATGACAGCTGGATGTGGCATAAGGCTGGACACTTGGGACTGAGAGGATTGGTGAGATTGGGTGAGCAAATGCAGACCCTTTCAAGCAATAATGCATGGCCCCCATTCCATGGGTCCCAACTGTCCAGGTTCAAGGGAATATTACTACAGCTATAACATGTACAGGAGACCAAGAGGATGTACACACTGTGAATACAAAAGGCTTCTAAAACTCAACGAATAGTCCCTCTCCTGGTGCTCCAGTTTGACTTTCCAACTGCCTTACTATCAATCTCCCAACTTGGAGAGACAGGCCCTTTAACCTCCTGGTTTGCACAGGTTCCCAATTTGGCAGAGGATGGAAGGGACGAGGGAGAACCCATGAGAGAGTAGCTGTTAGGCATTTGGACGGGCACATGTCACTCTAATTTCCCGGCAGGAAGAAGAATTAACCAAAGTCTCAGCCACCCACCGGGAACCAGTATAGGACATGATCCAAAATTTTGGACTTGCGTTCAGCTCACAAAAAACGAGTTGAGAAATGGAGCTCAGGGGCACAGCAATTCACAAACTGGCAGAGTGATAAAGGACAACTATCGTCCAAAAATCTGTTGAGGGAAGTCAACGAGGCAGACTTGAAAGCGAGGCAAAATAGCAGGAAACAGATTTCAAGAGGTACCTTGGAATCGCCTGTAAAGCACAGGAAGAGGGGCACAACTTGGACAATGGTGCACTTGGCCAAAAAGGGCGTATGCGTTTTCTCCTGAATATATTCAGGAGAAAACGCATACGCCCTTTTTGGCCAAGCAAGCAAGCGGGCAATGCAAATCTGCACTACAAAGAAGTATCACTTCCCACCGGTCAAAAGGGACATCCACAAAATGTGTAAAAACCAGAAAGGCAAGACAGGCCCTGGAGAACTGGGAGCCTTGTTATGCTGATGGGCGGGATGTAAATTGCAAACTGCCTCACTGGAGGAGTGCATTGTGTTCCCTAAAACAAGTAAACAACAGAGCTACAGAGCCAAGGCCACTTCCAGTCTAGGGAATATACCTTGGGAAAACTGAAAATGAATAAGAAAGAGCCACCTCCAAATTTAGGTCTGCACTGACTACAAGAACCTCAACATGGGTACACCTTAAATATCCCAGGAAATATAAAAATGGTTCAAAACATTGTGGTACTTACGTACGATGGAATATCCCTCAGCCATGAAATCAATGTCATAAGACCAGTAGCAGCAAAGTGAGTGGATTCAGGTACGATGATTCTAAGTGAAAAAAGTCACACAGAAAAAGAAACTTATCATAAGATATCACTTATGAAGATCCTGTAAACATGGCTACACGTGAACTGAGTTAGGAAAGAGAACAGAGTCTCACATTTAGAAAACACTCTTATGCCTGCATAAAGGGGAAGGAGAGGTGGGGTGATGCATAAAACCAGAGTTTGATATAAGCACAGGGACCGTTTCAAAAACCAACTTTGGAATAGACAAGACCTACACCTTCCTCAGTGAAAGAGACTCAAAATCCCATATTTCCCACAGAGGAATATATCTGACTAGTAAGAATCTTAAAACCTATGTATTGATATGTCTCCATAAGGGAATCAAGTGTGTCTAGAGTGGCATAAACATGGCAGCGAGAATCAGCTCAAACCCACTATAAAAAGGAATTTCAAAAGCAAAACCAAAAAACAGGGAAATTCTTTACAATTCCTTCAGGGTGTCTGAGGAAACCTGGAAAGACCCTATCTACAATGACAGCTGGATGTGGCATAAGGCTGGACACTTGGGACTGAGAGGATTGGTGAGATTGGGTGAGCAAATGCAGACCCTTTCAAGCAATAATGCATGGCCCCCATTCCATGGGTCCCAACTCTCCAGGTTCAAGGGAATATTACTACAGCTATAACATGTACAGGAAATCTAGAGAATGGACACACTGTGAATACGAAAGGTTTCTAAAACTCAACGAATAGTCCCTCTCCTGGTGCTCCAGTTTGACTTTCCAACTGCCTTACTATCAATCTCCCAACTTGGAGAGACAGGCCCTTTAACCTCCTGGTTTGCACAGGTTCCCAATTTGGCAGAGGATGGAAGGGACGAGGGAGAACCCATGAGAGAGTAGCTGTTAGGCATTTGGACGGGCACATGTCACTCTAATTTCCCGGCAGGAAGAAGAATTAACCAAAGTCTCAGCCACCCACCGGGAACCAGTATAGGACATGATCCAAAATTTTGGACTTGCGTTCAGCTCACAAAAAACGAGTTGAGAAATGGAGCTCAGGGGCACAGCAATTCACAAACTGGCAGAGTGATAAAGGACAACTATCGTCCAAAAGTCTGTTGAGGGAAGTCAACGAGGCGGACTTGAAAGCGAGGCAAAATAGCAGGAAACAGATTTCAAGAGGTACGTTGCAATCACATTGAAAGCACAGGAAGAGGGGCACAACTTTGACACTGATGCACTTGGCCAAAAAGGCCGTATGCGTATTCTCCTGAATATATTCAGGAGAAAACGCATACACCCTTTTTGGCCAAGCAAGCAAGCAGGCAATGCAAATCTGCACTACAAAGAAGTATCACTTCCCACTGGTCAAAAGGGACATCCACAAAATGTGTAAAAACCAGAAAGGCAAGACAGGCCCTGGAGAACAGGGAGCCTTGTTATGCTGATGGGCAGGATGTAAATTGCCAACTGCCTCACTGGAGGAGTGCATTGTGTTCCCTAAAACAAGTAAACAACAGAGCTACAGAGCCAAGGCCACTTCTAGTCTAGGGAATATACCTTGGGAAAACTGAAAATCAATAAGACAGAGCCACACCAAAATTTAGGGCTGAATTGCTTACAAGAACCTCAACTTCGGTACACCTTAAATATCCCAGGAAATATAAAAATGGTTCAAAAAATTGTGGTACTTACATACGATGGAATATCCCTCAGCCATGAAATGAATGTCATAAGACCAGTAGCAGCAAAATGAGTGGATTCAGGTACGATGATTCTAAGTCAAATAAGTCACACAGAAAAAGAAACTTATCATAAGATATCACTTATGAAGATCCTGTAAACATGGCTACACATGAACTGAGTTAGGAAAGAGAACAGAGTCTCACATTTAGAAAACACTCTTATGCCTGCATAAAGGGGAAGGAGAGGTGGGGTGTTGCATAAAACCAGAGTTTGATATAAGCACAGGGATCGTTCCAAAAACCAACTTTGGAATAGACAAGACCGACACCTTCCTCAGTGAAAGAGACTCAAAACCCCATATTTCCCGCAGAGGAATATATCTGCCTAGTAAGAATCTTAAAACCTATGTATTGATATGTCTCCATAAGGGAATCAAGTGTGTCTAGAGTGGCATAAACATGGCAGCGAGAATCAGCTCAAACCCACTATAAAAATGAATTTCAAAAGCAAAACCAAAAAACAGGGAAATTCTTTACAATTCCTTCAGGGTGTCTGAGGAAACCTGGAAAGACCCTATCTACAATGACAGCTGGATGTGGCATAAGGCTGGACACTTGGGACTGAGAGGATTGGTGAGATTGGGTGAGCAAATGCAGACCCTTTCAAGCAATAATGCATGGCCCCCATTCCATGGGTCCCAACTGTCCAGGTTCAAGGGAATATTACTACAGCTATAACATGTACAGGAGACCAAGAGGATGTACACACTGTGAATACAAAAGGCTTCTAAAACTCAACGAATAGTCCCTCTCCTGGTGCTCCAGTTTGACTTTCCAACTGCCTTACTATCAATCTCCCAACTTGGAGAGACAGGCCCTTTAACCTCCTGGTTTGCACAGGTTCCCAATTTGGCAGAGGATGGAAGGGACGAGGGAGAACCCATGAGAGAGTAGCTGTTAGGCATTTGGACGGGCACATGTCACTCTAATTTCCCGGCAGGAAGAAGAATTAACCAAAGTCTCAGCCACCCACCGGGAACCAGTATAGGACATGATCCAAAATTTTGGACTTGCGTTCAGCTCACAAAAAACGAGTTGAGAAATGGAGCTCAGGGGCACAGCAATTCACAAACTGGCAGAGTGATAAAGGACAACTATCGTCCAAAAATCTGTTGAGGGAAGTCAACGAGGCAGACTTGAAAGCGAGGCAAAATAGCAGGAAACAGATTTCAAGAGGTACCTTGGAATCGCCTGTAAAGCACAGGAAGAGGGGCACAACTTGGACAATGGTGCACTTGGCCAAAAAGGGCGTATGCGTTTTCTCCTGAATATATTCAGGAGAAAACGCATACGCCCTTTTTGGCCAAGCAAGCAAGCGGGCAATGCAAATCTGCACTACAAAGAAGTATCACTTCCCACCGGTCAAAAGGGACATCCACAAAATGTGTAAAAACCAGAAAGGCAAGACAGGCCCTGGAGAACTGGGAGCCTTGTTATGCTGATGGGCGGGATGTAAATTGCAAACTGCCTCACTGGAGGAGTGCATTGTGTTCCCTAAAACAAGTAAACAACAGAGCTACAGAGCCAAGGCCACTTCCAGTCTAGGGAATATACCTTGGGAAAACTGAAAATCAATAAGAAAGAGCCACCTCCAAATTTAGGTCTGCACTGACTACAAGAACCTCAACATGGGTACACCTTAAATATCCCAGGAAATATAAAAATGGTTCAAAACATTGTGGTACTTACGTACGATGGAATATCCCTCAGCCATGAAATCAATGTCATAAGACCAGTAGCAGCAAAGTGAGTGGATTCAGGTACGATGATTCTAAGTGAAAAAAGTCACACAGAAAAAGAAACTTATCATAAGATATCACTTATGAAGATCCTGTAAACATGGCTACACGTGAACTGAGTTAGGAAAGAGAACAGAGTCTCACATTTAGAAAACACTCTTATGCCTGCATAAAGGGGAAGGAGAGGTGGGGTGATGCATAAAACCAGAGTTTGATATAAGCACAGGGACCGTTTCAAAAACCAACTTTGGAATAGACAAGACCTACACCTTCCTCAGTGAAAGAGACTCAAAATCCCATATTTCCCACAGAGGAATATATCTGACTAGTAAGAATCTTAAAACCTATGTATTGATATGTCTCCATAAGGGAATCAAGTGTGTCTAGAGTGGCATAAACATGGCAGCGAGAATCAGCTCAAACCCACTATAAAAAGGAATTTCAAAAGCAAAACCAAAAAACAGGGAAATTCTTTACAATTCCTTCAGGGTGTCTGAGGAAACCTGGAAAGACCCTATCTACAATGACAGCTGGATGTGGCATAAGGCTGGACACTTGGGACTGAGAGGATTGGTGAGATTGGGTGAGCAAATGCAGACCCTTTCAAGCAATAATGCATGGCCCCCATTCCATGGGTCCCAACTCTCCAGGTTCAAGGGAATATTACTACAGCTATAACATGTACAGGAAATCTAGAGAATGGACACACTGTGAATACGAAAGGTTTCTAAAACTCAACGAATAGTCCCTCTCCTGGTGCTCCAGTTTGACTTTCCAACTGCCTTACTATCAATCTCCCAACTTGGAGAGACAGGCCCTTTAACCTCCTGGTTTGCACAGGTTCCCAATTTGGCAGAGGATGGAAGGGACGAGGGAGAACCCATGAGAGAGTAGCTGTTAGGCATTTGGACGGGCACATGTCACTCTAATTTCCCGGCAGGAAGAAGAATTAACCAAAGTCTCAGCCACCCACCGGGAACCAGTATAGTACATGATCCAAAATTTTGGACTTGCGTTCAGCTCACAAAAAACGAGTTGAGAAATGGAGCTCAGGGGCACAGCAATTCACAAACTGGCAGAGTGATAAAGGACAACTATCGTCCAAAAGTCTGTTGAGGGAAGTCAACGAGGCGGACTTGAAAGCGAGGCAAAATAGCAGGAAACAGATTTCAGGAGGTACGTTGCAATCACATTGAAAGCACAGGAAGAGGGGCACAACTTTGACACTGATGCACTTGGCCAAAAAGGCCGTATGCGTATTCTCCTGAATATATTCAGGAGAAAACGCATACACCCTTTTTGGCCAAGCAAGCAAGCAGGCAATGCAAATCTGCACTACAAAGAAGTATCACTTCCCACTGGTCAAAAGGGACATCCACAAAATGTGTAAAAACCAGAAAGGCAAGACAGGCCCTGGAGAACAGGGAGCCTTGTTATGCTGATGGGCAGGATGTAAATTGCCAACTGCCTCACTGGAGGAGTGCATTGTGTTCCCTAAAACAAGTAAACAACAGAGCTACAGAGCCAAGGGCGCCTCCAGTCTAGGGAATATACCTTGGGAAAACTGAAAATCAATAAGACAGAGCCACACCAAAATTTAGGGCTGAATTGTTTACAAGAACGTCAACTTGGGTACACCTTAAATATCCCAGGAAATAAAAAAATGGTTCAAAAAATTGTGGTACTTACATACGATGGAATATCCCTCAGCCATGAAATGAATGTCATAAGACGAGTAGCAGCAAAATGAGTGGATTCAGGTACGATGATTCTATGTCAAATAAGTCACACAGAAAAAGAAACTTATCATAAGATATCACTTATGAAGATCCTGTAAACATGGCTACACATGAACTGAGTTAGGAAAGAGAACAGAGTCTCACATTTAGAAAACACTCTTATGCCTGCATAAAGGGGAAGGAGAGGTGGGGTGATGCATAAAACCAGAGTTTGATATAAGCACAGGGATCGTTCCAAAAACCAACTTTGGAATAGACAAGACCGACACCTTCCTCAGTGAAAGAGACTCAAAACCCCATATTTCCCGCAGAGGAATATATCTGACTAGTAAGAATCTTAAAACCTATGTATTGATATGTCTCCATAAGGGAATCAAGTGTGTCTAGAGTGGCATAAACATGGCAGCGAGAATCAGCTCAAACCCACTATAAAAATGAATTTCAAAAGCAAAACCAAAAAACAGGGAAATTCTTTACAATTCCTTCAGGGTGTCTGAGGAAACCTGGAAAGACCCTATCTACAATGACAGCTGGATGTGGCATAAGGCTGGACACTTGGGACTGAGAGGATTGGTGAGATTGGGTGAGCAAATGCAGACCCTTTCAAGCAATAATGCATGGCCCCCATTCCAAGGGTCCCAACTGTCCAGGTTCAAGGGAATATTACTACAGCTATAACATGTACAGGAGACCAAGAGGATGTACACACTGTGAATACGAAAGGCTTCTAAAACTCAACGAATAGTCCCTCTCCTGGTGCTCCAGTTTGACTTTCCAACTGCCTTACTATCAATCTCCCAACTTGGAGAGACAGGCCCTTTAACCTCCTGGTTTGCACAGGTTCCCAATTTGGCAGAGGATGGAAGGGACGAGGGAGAACCCATGAGAGAGTAGCTGTTAGGCATTTGGACGGGCACATGTCACTCTAATTTCCCGGCAGGAAGAAGAATTAACCAAAGTCTCAGCCACCCACCGGGAACCAGTATAGGACATGATACAAAATTTTGGACTTGCGTTCAGCTCACAAAAAACGAGTTGAGAAATGGAGCTCAGAGGCACAGCAATTCACAAACTGGCAGAGTGATAAAGGACAAATATCGTCCAAAAATCTGTTGAGGGAAGTCAACGAGGCGGACTTGAAAGCGAGGCAAAATAGCAGGAAACAGATTTCAAGAGGTACGTTGGAATCGCCTGTAAAGCACAGGAAGAGGGGCACAACTTGGACAATGGTGCACTTGGCCAAAAAGGGCGTATGCGTTTTCTCCTGAATATATTCAGGAGAAAAAGCATACGCCCTTTTTGGACAAGCAAGCAAGCGGGCAATGCAAATCTGCACAACAAAGAAGTATCACTTCCCACCGGTCAAAAGGGACATCCACAAAATGTGTAAAAACCAGAAAGGCAAGACAGGCCCTGGAGAACTGGGAGCCTTGTTATGCTGATGGGCGGGATGTCAATTGCCAACTGCCTCACTGGAGGAGTGCATTGTGTTCCCTAAAACAAGTAAACAACAGAGCTACAGAGCCAAGGCCACTTCCAGTCTAGGGAATATACCTTGGGAAAACTGAAAATCAATAAGAAAGAGCCACCTCCAAATTTAGGGCTGCACTGACTACAAGAACCTCAACTTGGGTACACCTTAAATATCCCAGGAAATATAAAAATGGTTCAAAACATTGTGGTACTTATGTACGATGGAATATCCCTCAGCCATGAAATCAATGTCATAAGCCCAGTAGCAGCAAAGTGAGTGGATTCAGGTACGATGATTCTAAGTGAAATAAGTCACACAGAAAAAGAAACTTATCATAAGATATCACTTATGAAGATCCTGTAAACATGGCTACATGTGAACTGAGTTAGGAAAGAGAACAGAGTCTCACATTTAGAAAACACTCTTATGCCTGCATAAAGGGGAAGGAGAGGTGGGGTGATGCATAAAACCAGAGTTTGATATAAGCACAGGGACCGTTTCAAAAACCAACTTTGGAATAGACAAGACCTACACCTTCCTCAGTGAAAGAGACTCAAAACCCCATATTTCCCACAGAGGAATATATCTGACTAGTAAGAATCTTAAAACCTATGTATTGATATGTCTCCATAAGGGAATCAAGTGTGTCTAGAGTGGCATAAACATGGCAGCGAGAATCAGCTCAAACCCACTATAAAAAGGAATTTCAAAAGCAAAACCAAAAAACAGGGAAATTCTTTACAATTCCTTCAGGGTGTCTGAGGAAACCTGGAAAGACCCTATCTACAATGACAGCTGGATGTGGCATAAGGCTGGACACTTGGGACTGAGAGGATTGGTGAGATTGGGTGAGCAAATGCAGACCCTTTCAAGCAATAATGCATGGCCCCCATTCCAAGGGTCCCAACTGTCCAGGTTCAAGGGAATATTACTACAGCTATAACATGTACAGGAGACCAAGAGGATGTACACACTGTGAATACGAAAGGCTTCTAAAACTCAACGAATAGTCCCTCTCCTGGTGCTCCAGTTTGACTTTCCGACTGCCTTACTATCAATCTCCCAACTTGGAGAGACAGGCCCTTTAACCTCCTGGTTTGCACAGGTTCCCAATTTGGCAGAGGATGGAAGGGACGAGGGAGAACCCATGAGAGAGTAGCTGTTAGGCATTTGGACGGGCACATGTCACTCTAATTTCCCGGCAGGAAGAAGAATTAACCAAAGTCTCAGCCACCCACCGGGAACCAGTATAGGACATGATCCAAAATTTTGGACTTGCGTTCAGCTCACAAAAAACGAGTTGAGAAATGGAGCTCAGGGGCACAGCAATTCACAAACTGGCAGAGTGATAAAGGACAACTATCGTCCAAAAATCTGTTGAGGGAAGTCAACGAGGCGGACTTGAAAGCGAGGCAAAATAGCAGGAAACAGATTTCAAGAGGTACGTTGGAATCGCCTGTAAAGCACAGGAAGAGGGGCACAACTTGGACAATGGTGCACTTGGCCAAAAAGGGCGTATGCGTTTTCTCCTGAATATATTCAGGAGAAAACGCATACGCCCTTTTTGGACAAGCAAGCAAGCGGGCAATGCAAATCTGCACAACAAAGAAGTATCACTTCCCACCGGTCAAAGGGACATCCACAAAATGTGTAAAAACCAGAAAGGCAAGACAGGCCCTGGAGAACTGGGAGCCTTGTTATGCTGATGGGCGGGATGTCAATTGCCAACTGCCTCACTGGAGGAGTGCATTGTGTTCCCTAAAACAAGTAAACAACAGAGCTACAGAGCCAAGGCCACTTCCAGTCTAGGGAATATACCTTGGGAAAACTGAAAATCAATAAGAAAGAGCCACCTCCAAATTTAGGGCTGCACTGACTACAAGAACCTCAACTTGGGTACACCTTAAATATCCCAGGAAATATAAAAATGGTTCAAAACATTGTGGTACTTACGTACGATGGAATATCCCTCAGCCATGAAATCAATGTCATAAGCCCAGTAGCAGCAAAGTGAGTGGATTCAGGTACGATGATTCTAAGTGAAATAAGTCACACAGAAAAAGAAACTTATCATAAGATATCACTTATGAAGATCCTGTAAACATGGCTACACGTGAACTGAGTTAGGAAAGAGAACAGAGTCTCACATTTAGAAAACACTCTTATGCCTGCATAAAGGGGAAGGAGAGGTGGGGTGATGCATAAAACCAGAGTTTGATATAAGCACAGGGACCGTTTCAAAAACCAACTTTGGAATAGAAAAGACCTACACCTTCCTCAGTGAAAGAGACTCAAAACCCCATATTTCCCACAGAGGAATATATCTGACTAGTAAGAATCTTAAAACCTATGTATTGATATGTCTCCATAAGGGAATCAAGTGTGTCTAGAGTGGCATAAACATGGCAGCGAGAATCAGCTCAAACCCACTATAAAAAGGAATTTCAAAAGCAAAACCAAAAAACAGGGAAATTCTTTACAATTCCTTCAGGGTTTCTGAGGAAACCTGGAAAGACCCTATCTACAATGACAGCTGGATGTGGCATAAGGCTGGACACTTGGGACTGAGAGGATTGGTGAGATTGGGTGAGCAAATGCAGACCCTTTCAAGCAATAATGCATGGCCCCCATTCCATGGGTCCCAACTCTCCAGGTTCAAGGGAATATTACTACAGCTATAACATGTACAGGAAACCTAGAGAATGGACACACTGTGAATACGAAAGGTTTCTAAAACTCAACGAATAGTCCCTCTCCTGGTGCTCCAGTTTGACTTTCCAACTGCCTTACTATCAATCTCCCAACTTGGAGAGACAGGCCCTTTAACCTCCTGGTTTGCACAGGTTCCCAATTTGGCAGAGGATGGAAGGGACGAGGGAGAACCCATGAGAGAGTAGCTGTTAGGCATTTGGACGGGCAAATGTCACTCTAATTTCCCGGCAGGAAGAAGAATTAACCAAAGTCTCAGCCACCCACCGGGAACCAGTATAGGACATGATCCAAAATTTTGGACTTGCGTTCAGCTCACAAAAAACGAGTTGAGAAATGGAGCTCAGGGGCACAGCAATTCACAAACTGGCAGAGTGATAAAGGACAACTATCGTCCAAAAGTCTGTTGAGGGAAGTCAACGAGGCGGACTTGAAAGCGAGGCAAAATAGCAGGAAACAGATTTCAAGAGGTACGTTGCAATCACATTGAAAGCACAGGAAGAGGGGCACAACTTTGACACTGATGCACTTGGCCAAAAAGGCCGTATGCGTATTCTCCTGAATATATTCAGGAGAAAACGCATACACCCTTTTTGGCCAAGCAAGCAAGCAGGCAATGCAAATCTGCACTACAAAGAAGTATCACTTCCCACTGGTCAAAAGGGACATCCACAAAATGTGTAAAAACCAGAAAGGCAAGACAGGCCCTGGAGAACAGGGAGCCTTGTTATGCTGATGGGCAGGATGTAAATTGCCAACTGCCTCACTGGAGGAGTGCATTGTGTTCCCTAAAACAAGTAAACAACAGAGCTACAGAGCCAAGGCCACTTCTACTCTAGGGAATATACCTTGGGAAAACTGAAAATCAATAAGACAGAGCCACACCAAAATTTAGGGCTGAATTGCTTACAAGAACCTCAACTTGGGTACACCTTAAATATCCCAGGAAATATAAAAATGGTTCAAAAAATTGTGGTACTTACATACGATGGAATATCCCTCAGCCATGAAATGAATGTCATAAGACCAGTAGCAGCAAAATGAGTGGATTCAGGTACGATGATTCTAAGTCAAATAAGTCACACAGAAAAAGAAACTTATCATAAGATATCACTTATGAAGATCCTGTAAACATGGCTACACATGAACTGAGTTAGGAAAGAGAACAGAGTCTCACATTTAGAAAACACTCTTATGCCTGCATAAAGGGGAAGGAGAGGTGGGGTGATGCATAAAACCAGAGTTTGATATAAGCACAGGGATCGTTCCAAAAACCAACTTTGGAATAGACAAGACCGACACCTTCCTCAGTGAAAGAGACTCAAAACCCCATATTTCCCGCAGAGGAATATATCTGACTAGTAAGAATCTTAAAACCTATGTATTGATATGTCTCCATAAGGGAATCAAGTGTGTCTAGAGTGGCATAAACATGGCAGCGAGAATCAGCTCAAACCCACTATAAAAATGAATTTCAAAAGCAAAACCAAAAAACAGGGAAATTCTTTACAATTCCTTCAGGTTGTCTGAGGAAACCTGGAAAGACCCTATCTACAATGACAGCTGGATGTGGCATAAGGCTGGACACTTGGGACTGAGAGGATTGGTGAGATTGGGTGAGCAAATGCAGACCCTTTCAAGCAATAATGCATGGCCCCCATTCCATGGGTCCCAACTGTCCAGGTTCAAGGGAATATTACTACAGCTATAACATGTACAGGAGACCAAGAGGATGTACACACTGTGAATACGAAAGGCTTCTAAAACTCAACGAATAGTCCCTCTCCTGGTGCTCCAGTTTGACTTTCCAACTGCCTTACTATCAATCTCCCAACTTGGAGAGACAGGCCCTTTAACCTCCTGGTTTGCACAGGTTCCCAATTTGGCAGAGGATGGAAGGGACGAGGGAGAACCCATGAGAGAGTAGCTGTTAGGCATTTGGACGGGCACATGTCACTCTAATTTCCCGGCAGGAAGAAGAATTAACCAAAGTCTCAGCCACCCACCGGGAACCAGTATAGGACATGATCCAAAATTTTGGACTTGCGTTCAGCTCACAAAAAACGAGTTGAGAAATGGAGCTCAGGGGCACAGCAATTCACAAACTGGCAGAGTGATAAAGGACAACTATCGTCCAAAAATCTGTTGAGGGAAGTCAACGAGGCGGACTTGAAAGCGAGGCAAAATAGCAGGAAACAGATTTCAAGAGGTACGTTGGAATCGCCTGTAAAGCACAGGAAGAGTGGCACAACTTGGACAATGGTGCACTTGGCCAAAAAGGGCGTATGCATTTTCTCCTGAATATATTCAGGAGAAAACGCATACGCCCTTTTTGGCCAAGCAAGCAAGCGGGCAATGCAAATCTGCACTACAAAGAAGTATCACTTCCCACCGGTCAAAAGGGACATCCACAAAATGTGTAAAAACCAGAAAGGCAAGACAGGCCCTGGAGAACTGGGAGCCTTGTTATGCTGATGGGCGGGATGTCAATTGCCAACTGCCTCACTGGAGGAGTGCATTGTGTTCCCTAAAACAAGTAAACAACAGAGCTACAGAGCCAAGGCCACTTCCAGTCTAGGGAATATACCTTGGGAAAACTGAAAATCAATAAGAAAGAGCCACCTCCAAATTTAGGGCTGCACTGACTACAAGAACCTCAACTTGGGTACACCTTAAATATCCCAGGAAATATAAAAATGGTTCAAAACATTGTGGTACTTATGTACGATGGAATATCCCTCAGCCATGAAATCAATGTCATAAGCCCAGTAGCAGCAAAGTGAGTGGATTCAGGTACGATGATTCTAAGTGAAATAAGTCACACAGAAAAAGAAACTTATCATAAGATATCACTTATGAAGATCCTGTAAACATGGCTACACGTGAACTGAGTTAGGAAAGAGAACAGAGTCTCACATTTAGAAAACACTCTTATGCCTGCATAAAGGGGAAGGAGAGGTGGGGTGATGCATAAAACCAGAGTTTGATATAAGCACAGGGACCGTTTCAAAAACCAACTTTGGAATAGACAAGACCTACACCTTCCTCAGTGAAAGAGACTCAAAACCCCATATTTCCCGCAGAGGAATATATCTGACTAGTAAGAATCTTAAAACCTATGTATTGATATGTCTCCATAAGGGAATCAAGTGTGTCTAGAGTGGCATAAACATGGCAGCGAGAATCAGCTCAAACCCACTATAAAAAGGAATTTCAAAAGCAAAACCAAAAAACAGGGAAATTCTTTACAATTCCTTCAGGGTGTCTGAGGAAACCTGGAAAGACCCTATCTACAATGACAGCTGGATGTGGCATAAGGCTGGACACTTGGGACTGAGAGGATTGGTGAGATTGGGTGAGCAAATGCAGACCCTTTCAAGCAATAATGCATGGCCCCCATTCCAAGGGTCCCAACTGTCCAGGTTCAAGGGAATATTACTACAGCTATAACATGTACAGGAGACCAAGAGGATGTACACACTGTGAATACGAAAGGCTTCTAAAACTCAACGAATAGTCCCTCTCCTGGTGCTCCAGTTTGACTTTCCAACTGCCTTACTATCAATCTCCCAACTTGGAGAGACAGGCCCTTTAACCTCCTGGTTTGCACAGGTTCCCAATTTGGCAGAGGATGGAAGGGACGAGGGAGAACCCATGAGAGAGTAGCTGTTAGGCATTTGGACGGGCACATGTCACTCTAATTTCCCGGCAGGAAGAAGAATTAACCAAAGTCTCAGCCACCCACCGGGAACCAGTATAGGACATGATCCAAAATTTTGGACTTGCGTTCAGCTCACAAAAAACGAGTTGAGAAATGGAGCTCAGGGGCACAGCAATTCACAAACTGGCAGAGTGATAAAGGACAACTATCGTCCAAAAATCTGTTGAGGGAAGTCAACGAGGCGGACTTGAAAGCGAGGCAAAATAGCAGGAAACAGATTTCAAGAGGTACGTTGGAATCGCCTGTAAAGCACAGGAAGAGGGGCACAACTTGGACAATGGTGCACTTGGCCAAAAAGGGCGTATGCGTTTTCTCCTGAATATATTCAGGAGAAAACGCATACGCCCTTTTTGGACAAGCAAGCAAGCGGGCAATGCAAATCTGCACAACAAAGAAGTATCACTTCCCACCGGTCAAAAGGGACATCCACAAAATGTGTAAAAACCAGAAAGGCAAGACAGGCCCTGGAGAACTGGGAGCCTTGTTATGCTGATGGGCGGGATGTCAATTGCCAACTGCCTCACTGGAGGAGTGCATTGTGTTCCCTAAAACAAGTAAACAACAGAGCTACAGAGCCAAGGCCACTTCCAGTCTAGGGAATATACCTTGGGAAAACTGAAAATCAATAAGAAAGAGCCACCTCCAAATTTAGGGCTGCACTGACTACAAGAACCTCAACTTGGGTACACCTTAAATATCCCAGGAAATATAAAAATGGTTCAAAACATTGTGGTACTTATGTACGATGGAATATCCCTCAGCCATGAAATCAATGTCATAAGCCCAGTAGCAGCAAAGTGAGTGGATTCAGGTACGATGATTCTAAGTGAAATAAGTCACACAGAAAAAGAAACTTATCATAAGATATCACTTATGAAGATCCTGTAAACATGGCTACACGTGAACTGAGTTAGGAAAGAGAACAGAGTCTCACATTTAGAAAACACTCTTATGCCTGCATAAAGGGGAAGGAGAGGTGGGGTGATGCATAAAACCAGAGTTTGATATAAGCACAGGGACCGTTTCAAAAACCAACTTTGGAATAGACAAGACCTACACCTTCCTCAGTGAAAGAGACTCAAAACCCCATATTTCCCGCAGAGGAATATATCTGACTAGTAAGAATCTTAAAACCTATGTATTGATATGTCTCCATAAGGGAATCAAGTGTGTCTAGAGTTGCATAAACATGGCAGCGAGAATCAGCTCAAACCCACTATAAAAAGGAATTTCAAAAGCAAAACCAAAAAACAGGGAAATTCTTTACAATTCCTTCAGGGTGTCTGAGGAAACCTGGAAAGACCCTATCTACAATGACAGCTGGATGTGGCATAAGGCTGGACACTTGGGACTGAGAGGATTGGTGAGATTGGGTGAGCAAATGCAGACCCTTTCAAGCAATAATGCATGGCCCCCATTCCAAGGGTCCCAACTGTCCAGGTTCAAGGGAATATTACTACAGCTATAACATGTACAGGAGACCAAGAGGATGTACACACTGTGAATACGAAAGGCTTCTAAAACTCAACGAATAGTCCCTCTCCTGGTGCTCCAGTTTGACTTTCCAACTGCCTTACTATCAATCTCCCAACTTGGAGAGACAGGCCCTTTAACCTCCTGGTTTGCACAGGTTCCCAATTTGGCAGAGGATGGAAGGGACGAGGGAGAACCCATGAGAGAGTAGCTGTTAGGCATTTGGACGGGCACATGTCACTCTAATTTCCCGGCAGGAAGAAGAATTAACCAAAGTCTCAGCCACCCACCGGGAACCAGTATAGGACATGATCCAAAATTTTGGACTTGCGTTCAGCTCACAAAAAACGAGTTGAGAAATGGAGCTCAGGGGCACAGCAATTCACAAACTGGCAGAGTGATAAAGGACAACTATCGTCCAAAAATCTGTTGAGGGAAGTCAACGAGGCGGACTTGAAAGCGAGGCAAAGTAGCAGGAAACAGATTTCAAGAGGTACGTTGGAATCGCCTGTAAAGCACAGGAAGAGGGGCACAACTTGGACAATGGTGCACTTGGCCAAAAAGGGCGTATGCGTTTTCTCCTGAATATATTCAGGAGAAAACGCATACGCCCTTTTTGGACAAGCAAGCAAGCGGGCAATGCAAATCTGCACAACAAAGAAGTATCACTTCCCACCGGTCAAAAGGGACATCCACAAAATGTGTAAAAACCAGAAAGGCAAGACAGGCCCTGGAGAACTGGGAGCCTTGTTATGCTGATGGGCGGGATGTCAATTGCCAACTGCCTCACTGGAGGAGTGCATTGTGTTCCCTAAAACAAGTAAACAACAGAGCTACAGAGCCAAGGCCACTTCCAGTCTAGGGAATATACCTTGGGAAAACTGAAAATCAATAAGAAAGAGCCACCTCCAAATTTAGGGCTGCACTGACTACAAGAACCTCAACTTGGGTACACCTTAAATATCCCAGGAAATATAAAAATGGTTCAAAACATTGTGGTACTTACGTACGATGGAATATCCCTCAGCCATGAAATCAATGTCATAAGCCCAGTAGCAGCAAAGTGAGTGGATTCAGGTACGATGATTCTAAGTGAAATAAGTCACACAGAAAAAGAAACTTATCATAAGATATCACTTATGAAGATCCTGTAAACATGGCTACACGTGAACTGAGTTAGGAAAGAGAACAGAGTCTCACATTTAGAAAACACTCTTATGCCTGCATAAAGGGGAAGGAGAGGTGGGGTGATGCATAAAACCAGAGTTTGATATAAGCACAGGGACCGTTTCAAAAACCAACTTTGGAATAGACAAGACCTACACCTTCCTCAGTGAAAGAGACTCAAAACTCCATATTTCCCACAGAGGAATATATCTGACTAGTAAGAATCTTAAAACCTATGTATTGATATGTCTCCATAAGGGAATCAAGTGTGTCTAGAGTGGCATAAACATGGCAGCGAGAATCAGCTCAAACCCACTATAAAAAGGAATTTCAAAAGCAAAACCAAAAAACAGGGAAATTCTTTACAATTCCTTCAGGGTTTCTGAGGAAACCTGGAAAGACCCTATCTACAATGACAGCTGGATGTGGCATAAGGCTGGACACTTGGGACTGAGAGGATTGGTGAGATTGGGTGAGCAAATGCAGACCCTTTCAAGCAATAATGCATGGCCCCCATTCCATGGGTCCCAACTCTCCAGGTTCAAGGGAATATTACTACAGCTATAACATGTACAGGAAACCTAGAGAATGGACACACTGTGAATACGAAAGGTTTCTAAAACTCAACGAATAGTCCCTCTCCTGGTGCTCCAGTTTGACTTTCCAACTGCCTTACTATCAATCTCCCAACTTGGAGAGACAGGCCCTTTAACCTCCTGGTTTGCACAGGTTCCCAATTTGGCAGAGGATGGAAGGGACGAGGGAGAACCCATGAGAGAGTAGCTGTTAGGCATTTGGACGGGCAAATGTCACTCTAATTTCCCGGCAGCAAGAAGAATTAACCAAAGTCTCAGCCACCCACCGGGAACCAGTATAGGACATGATCCAAAATTTTGGACTTGCGTTCAGCTCACAAAAAACGAGTTGAGAAATGGAGCTCAGGGGCACAGCAATTCACAAACTGGCAGAGTGATAAAGGACAACTATCGTCCAAAAGTCTGTTGAGGGAAGTCAACGAGGCGGACTTGAAAGCGAGGCAAAATAGCAGGAAACAGATTTCAAGAGGTACGTTGCAATCACATTGAAAGCACAGGAAGAGGGGCACAACTTTGACACTGATGCACTTGGCCAAAAAGGCCGTATGCGTATTCTCCTGAATATATTCAGGAGAAAACGCATACACCCTTTTTGGCCAAGCAAGCAAGCAGGCAATGCAAATCTGCACTACAAAGAAGTATCACTTCCCACTGGTCAAAAGGGACATCCACAAAATGTGTAAAAACCAGAAAGGCAAGACAGGCCCTGGAGAACAGGGAGCCTTGTTATGCTGATGGGCAGGATGTAAATTGCCAACTGCCTCACTGGAGGAGTGCATTGTGTTCCCTAAAACAAGTAAACAACAGAGCTACAGAGCCAAGGCCACTTCTAGTCTAGGGAATATACCTTGGGAAAACTGAAAATCAATAAGACAGATCCACACCAAAATTTAGGGCTGAATTGCTTACAAGAACCTCAACTTGGGTACACCTTAAATATCCCAGGAAATATAAAAATGGTTCAAAAAATTGTGGTACTTACATACGATGGAATATCCCTCAGCCATGAAATGAATGTCATAAGACCAGTAGCAGCAAAATGAGTGGATTCAGGTACGATGATTCTAAGTCAAATAAGTCACACAGAAAAAGAAACTTATCATAAGATATCACTTATGAAGATCCTGTAAACATGGCTACACATGAACTGAGTTAGGAAAGAGAACAGAGTCTCACATTTAGAAAACACTCTTATGCCTGCATAAAGGGGAAAGAGAGGTGGGGTGATGCATAAAACCAGAGTTTGATATAAGCACAGGGATCGTTCCAAAAACCAACTTTGGAATAGACAAGACCGACACCTTCCTCAGTGAAAGAGACTCAAAACCCCATATTTCCCGCAGAGGAATATATCTGACTAGTAAGAATCTTAAAACCTATGTATTGATATGTCTCCATAAGGGAATCAAGTGTGTCTAGAGTGGCATAAACATGGCAGCGAGAATCAGCTCAAACCCACTATAAAAATGAATTTCAAAAGCAAAACCAAAAAACAGGGAAATTCTTTACAATTACTTCAGGGTGTCTGAGGAAACCTGGAAAGACCCTATCTACAATGACAGCTGGATGTGGCATAAGGCTGGACACTTGGGACTGAGAGGATTGGTGAGATTGGTTGAGCAAATGCAGACCCTTTCAAGCAATAATGCATGGCCCCCATTCCATGGGTCCCAACTGTCCAGGTTCAAGGGAATATTACTACAGCTATAACATGTACAGGAGACCAAGAGGATGTACACACTGTGAATACGAAAGGCTTCTAAAACTCAACGAATAGTCCCTCTCCTGGTGCTCCAGTTTGACTTTCCAACTGCCTTACTATCAATCTCCCAACTTGGAGAGACAGGCCCTTTAACCTCCTGGTTTGCACAGGTTCCCAATTTGGCAGAGGATGGAAGGGACGAGGGAGAACCCATGAGAGAGTAGCTGTTAGGCATTTGGACGGGCACATGTCACTCTAATTTCCCGGCAGGAAGAAGAATTAACCAAAGTCTCAGCCACCCACCGGGAACCAGTATAGGACATGATCCAAAATTTTGGACTTGCGTTCAGCTCACAAAAAACGAGTTGAGAAATGGAGCTCAGGGGCACAGCAATTCACAAACTGGCAGAGTGATAAAGGACAACTATCGTCCAAAAATCTGTTGAGGGAAGTCAACGAGGCGGACTTGAAAGCGAGGCAAAATAGCAGGAAACAGATTTCAAGAGGTACGTTGGAATCGCCTGTAAAGCACAGGAAGAGTGGCACAACTTGGACAATGGTGCACTTGGCCAAAAAGGGCGTATGCATTTTCTCCTGAATATATTCAGGAGAAAACGCATACGCCCTTTTTGGCCAAGCAAGCAAGCGGGCAATGCAAATCTGCACTACAAAGAAGTATCACTTCCCACCGGTCAAAAGGGACATCCACAAAATGTGTAAAAACCAGAAAGGCAAGACAGGCCCTGGAGAACTGGGAGCCTTGTTATGCTGATGGGCGGGATGTAAATTGCCAACTGCCTCACTGGAGGAGTGCATTGTGTTCCCTAAAACAAGTAAACAACAGAGCTACAGAGCCAAGGCCACTTCCAGTCTAGGGAATATACCTTGGGAAAACTGAAAATCAATAAGAAAGAGCCACCTCCAAATTTAGGGCTGCACTGACTACAAGAACCTCAACTTGGGTACACCTTAAATATCCCAGGAAATATAAAAATGGTTCAAAACATTGTGGTACTTACGTACGATGGAATATCCCTCAGCCATGAAATCAATGTCATAAGACCAGTAGAAGCAAAGGGAGTGGATTCAGGTATGATGATTCTAAGTGAAATAAGTCACACAGAAAAAGAAACTTATCATAAGATATCACTTATGAAGATCCTGTAAACATGGCTACACGTGAACTGAGTTAGGAAAGAGAACAGAGTCTCACATTTAGAAAACACTCTTATGCCTGCATAAAGGGGATGGAGAGGTAGGGTGATGCATAAAACCAGAGTTTGATATAAGCACAGGGACCGTTCCGAAAACCAACTTTGGAATAGACAAGACCTACACCTTCCTCAGTGAAAGAGACTCAAAACCCCATATTTCCCGCAGAGGAATATATCTGACTAGTAAGAATCTTAAAACATATGTATTGATATGACTCCATAAGGGAATCAAGTGTGTCTAGAGTGGCATAAACATGGCAGCGAGAATCAGCTCAAACCCACTATAAAAAGGAATTTCAAAAGCAAAACCAAAAAACAGGGAAATTCTTTACAATTCCTTCAGGGTGTCTGAGGAAACCTGGAAAGACCCTATCTACAATGACAGCTGGATGTGGCATAAGGCTGGACACTTGGGACTGAGAGGATTGGTGAGATTGGGTGAGCAAATGCAGACCCTTTCAAGCAATAATGCATGGCCCCCATTCCATGGGTCCCAACTCTCCAGGTTCAAGGGAATATTACTACAGCTATAACATGTACAGGAAACCTAGAGAATGTACACACTGTGAATACGAAAGATTTCTAAAACTCAATGAATAGTCCCTCTCCTGGTGCTCCAGTTTGACTTTCCAACTGCCTTACTATCAATCTCCCAACTTGGAGAGACAGGCCCTTTAACCTCCTGGTTTGCACAGGTTCCCAATTTGGCAGAGGATGGAAGGGACGAGGGAGAACCCATGAGAGAGTAGCTGTTAGGCATTTGGACGGGCACATGTCACTCTAATTTCCCGGCAGGAAGAAGAATTAACCAAAGTCTCAGCCACCCACCGGGAACCAGTATAGGACATGATCCAAAATTTTGGACTTGCGTTCAGCTCACAAAAAACGAGTTGAGAAATGGAGCTCAGGGGCACAGCAATTCACAAACTGGCAGAGTGATAAAGGACAACTATCGTCCAAAAATCTGTTGAGGGAAGTCAACGAGGCGGACTTGAAAGCGAGGCAAAATAGCAGGAAACAGATTTCAAGAGGTACCTTGGAATCGCCTGTAAAGCACAGGAAGAGGGGCACAACTTGGACAATGGTGCACTTGGCCAAAAAGGGCGTATGCGTTTTCTCCTGAATATATTCAGGAGAAAACGCATACGCCCTTTTTGGCCAAGCAAGCAAGCGGGCAATGCAAATCTGCACTACAAAGAAGTATCACTTCCCACCGGTCAAAAGGGACATCCACAAAATGTGTAAAAACCAGAAAGGCAAGACAGGCCCTGGAGAACTGGGAGCCTTGTTATGCTGATGGGCGGGATGTAAACTGCCAACTGCCTCACTGGAGGAGTGCATTGTGTTCCCTAAAACAAGTAAACAACAGAGCTACAGAGCCAAGGCCACTTCCAGTCTAGGGAATATACCTTGGGAAAACTGAAAATCAATAAGAAAGAGCCACCTCCAAATTTAGGGCTGCACTGACTACAAGAACCTCAACTTGGGTACACCTTAAATATCCCAGGAAATATAAAAATGGTTCAAAACATTGTGGTACTTACGTACGATGGAATATCCCTCAGCCATGAAATCAATGTCATAAGACCAGTAGAAGCAAAGGGAGTGGATTCAGGTACGATGATTCTAAGTGAAATAAGTCACACAGAAAAAGAAACTTATCATAAGATATCACTTATGAAGATCCTGTAAACATGGCTACACGTGAACTGAGTTAGGAAAGAGAACAGAGTCTCACATTTAGAAAACACTTTTATGCCTTCATAAAGGGGAGGGAGAGGTGGGGTGATCCATAAAACCAGAGTTTGATATAAGCACAGGGACCGTTCCGAAAACCAACTTTGGAATAGACAAGACCTACACCTTCCTCAGTGAAAGAGACTCAAAACCCCATATTTCCCTCAGAGGAATATATCTAACTAGTAAGAATCTTAAAACATATGTATTGATATGACTCCATAAGGGAATCAAGTGTGTCTAGAGTGGCATAAACATGGCAGCGAGAATCAGCTCAAACCCACTATAAAAAGGAATTTCAAAAGCAAAACCAAAAAACAGGGAAATTCTTTACAATTCCTTCAGGGTGTCTGAGGAAACCTGGAAAGACCCTATCTACAATGACAGCTGGATGTGGCATAAGGCTGGACACTTGGGACTGAGAGGATTGGTGAGATTGGGTGAGCAAATGCAGACCCTTTCAAGCAATAATGCATGGCCCACATTCCATGGGTCCCAACTCTCCAGGTTCAAGGGAATATTACTACAGCTATAACATGTACAGGAAACCTAGAGAATGTACACACTGTGAATACGAAAGATTTCTAAAACTCAATGAATAGTCCCTCTCCTGGTGCTCCAGTTTGACTTTCCAACTGCCTTACTATCAATCTCCCAACTTGGAGAGACAGGCCCTTTAACCTCCTGGTTTGCACAGGTTCCCAATTTGCCAGAGGATGGAAGGGACGAGGGAGAACCCATGAGAGAGTAGCTGTTAGGCATTTGGACGGGCACATGTCACTCTAATTTCCCGGCAGGAAGAAGAATTAACCAAAGTCTCAGCCACCCACCGGGAACCAGTATAGGACATGATCCAAAATTTTGGACTTGCGTTCAGCTCACAAAAAACGAGTTGAGAAATGGAGCTCAGGGGCACAGCAATTCACAAACTGGCAGAGTGATAAAGGACAACTATCGTCCAAAAATCTGTTGAGGGAAGTCAACGAGGCGGACTTGAAAGCGAGGCAAAATAGCAGGAAACAGATTTCAAGAGGTACCTTGGAATCGCCTGTAAAGCACAGGAAGAGGGGCACAACTTGGACAATGGTGCACTTGGCCAAAAAGGGCGTATGCGTTTTCTCCTGAATATATTCAGGAGAAAACGCATACGCCCTTTTTGGCCAAGCAAGCAAGCGGGCAATGCAAATCTGCACTACAAAGAAGTATCATTTCCCACCGGTCAAAAGGGACATCCACAAAATGTGTAAAAACCAGAAAGGCAAGACAGGCCCTGGAGAACTGGGAGCCTTGTTATGCTGATGGGCGGGATGTAAACTGCCAACTGCCTCACTGGAGGAGTGCATTGTGTTCCCTAAAACAAGTAAACAACAGAGCTACAGAGCCAAGGCCACTTCTAGTCTAGGGAATATACCTTGGGAAAACTGAAAATCAATAAGACAGATCCACACCAAAATTTAGGGCTGAATTGCTTACAAGAACCTCAACTTGGGTACACCTTAAATATCCCAGGAAATATAAAAATGGTTCAAAAAATTGTGGTACTTACATACGATGGAATATCCCTCAGCCATGAAATGAATGTCATAAGACCAGTAGCAGCAAAATGAGTGGATTCAGGTACGATGATTCTAAGTCAAATAAGTCACACAGAAAAAGAAACTTATCATAAGATATCACTTATGAAGATCCTGTAAACATGGCTACACATGAACTGAGTTAGGAAAGAGAACAGAGTCTCACATTTAGAAAACACTCTTATGCCTGCATAAAGGGGAAGGAGAGGTGGGGTGATGCATAAAACCAGAGTTTGATATAAGCACAGGGATCGTTCCAAAAACCAACTTTGGAATAGACAAGACCGACACCTTCCTCAGTGAAAGAGACTCAAAACCCCATATTTCCCGCAGAGGAATATATCTGACTAGTAAGAATCTTAAAACCTATGTATTGATATGTCTCCATAAGGGAATCAAGTGTGTCTAGAGTGGCATAAACATGGCAGCGAGAATCAGCTCAAACCCACTATAAAAATGAATTTCAAAAGCAAAACCAAAAAACAGGGAAATTCTTTACAATTACTTCAGGGTGTCTGAGGAAACCTGGAAAGACCCTATCTACAATGACAGCTGGATGTGGCATAAGGCTGGACACTTGGGACTGAGAGGATTGGTGAGATTGGGTGAGCAAATGCAGACCCTTTCAAGCAATAATGCATGGCCCCCATTCCATGGGTCCCAACTGTCCAGGTTCAAGGGAATATTACTACAGCTATAACATGTACAGGAGACCAAGAGGATGTACACACTGTGAATACGAAAGGCTTCTAAAACTCAACGAATAGTCCCTCTCCTGGTGCTCCAGTTTGACTTTCCAACTGCCTTACTATCAATCTCCCAACTTGGAGAGACAGGCCCTTTAACCTCCTGGTTTGCACAGGTTCCCAATTTGGCAGAGGATGGAAGGGACGAGGGAGAACCCATGAGAGAGTAGCTGTTAGGCATTTGGACGGGCACATGTCACTCTAATTTCCCGGCAGGAAGAAGAATTAACCAAAGTCTCAGCCACCCACCGGGAACCAGTATAGGACATGATCCAAAATTTTGGACTTGCGTTCAGCTCACAAAAAACGAGTTGAGAAATGGAGCTCAGGGGCACAGCAATTCACAAACTGGCAGAGTGATAAAGGACAACTATCGTCCAAAAATCTGTTGAGGGAAGTCAACGAGGCGGACTTGAAAGCGAGGCAAAATAGCAGGAAACAGATTTCAAGAGGTACGTTGGAATCGCCTGTAAAGCACAGGAAGAGTGGCACAACTTGGACAATGGTGCACTTGGCCAAAAAGGGCGTATGCATTTTCTCCTGAATATATTCAGGAGAAAACGCATACGCCCTTTTTGGCCAAGCAAGCAAGCGGGCAATGCAAATCTGCACTACAAAGAAGTATCACTTCCCACCGGTCAAAAGGGACATCCACAAAATGTGTAAAAACCAGAAAGGCAAGACAGGCCCTGGAGAACTGGGAGCCTTGTTATGCTGATGGGCGGGATGTAAATTGCCAACTGCCTCACTGGAGGAGTGCATTGTGTTCCCTAAAACAAGTAAACAACAGAGCTACAGAGCCAAGGCCACTTCCAGTCTAGGGAATATACCTTGGGAAAACTGAAAATCAATAAGAAAGAGCCACCTCCAAATTTAGGGCTGCACTGACTACAAGAACCTCAACTTGGGTACACCTTAAATATCCCAGGAAATATAAAAATGGTTCAAAACATTGTGGTACTTACGTACGATGGAATATCCCTCAGCCATGAAATCAATGTCATAAGACCAGTAGAAGCAAAGGGAGTGGATTCAGGTACGATGATTCTAAGTGAAATAAGTCACACAGAAAAAGAAACTTATCATAAGATATCACTTATGAAGATCCTGTAAACATGGCTACACGTGAACTGAGTTAGGAAAGAGAACAGAGTCTCACATTTAGAAAACACTCTTATGCCTGCATAAAGGGGATGGAGAGGTAGGGTGATGCATAAAACCAGAGTTTGATATAAGCACAGGGACCGTTCCGAAAACCAACTTTGGAATAGACAAGACCTACACCTTCCTCAGTGAAAGAGACTCAAAACCCCATATTTCCCGCAGAGGAATATATCTGACTAGTAAGAATCTTAAAACATATGTATTGATATGACTCCATAAGGGAATCAAGTGTGTCTAGAGTGGCATAAACATGGCAGCGAGAATCAGCTCAAACCCACTATAAAAAGGAATTTCAAAAGCAAAACCAAAAAACAGGGAAATTCTTTACAATTCCTTCAGGGTGTCTGAGGAAACCTGGAAAGACCCTATCTACAATGACAGCTGGATGTGGCATAAGGCTGGACACTTGGGACTGAGAGGATTGGTGAGATTGGGTGAGCAAATGCAGACCCTTTCAAGCAATAATGCATGGCCCCCATTCCATGGGTCCCAACTCTCCAGGTTCAAGGGAATATTACTACAGCTATAACATGTACAGGAAACCTAGAGAATGTACACACTGTGAATACGAAAGATTTCTAAAACTCAATGAATAGTCCCTCTCCTGGTGCTCCAGTTTGACTTTCCAACTGCCTTACTATCAATCTCCCAACTTGGAGAGACAGGCCCTTTAACCTCCTGGTTTGCACAGGTTCCCAATTTGGCAGAGGATGGAAGGGACGAGGGAGAACCCATGAGAGAGTAGCTGTTAGGCATTTGGACGGGCACATGTCACTCTAATTTCCCGGCAGGAAGAAGAATTAACCAAAGTCTCAGCCACCCACCGGGAACCAGTATAGGACATGATCCAAAATTTTGGACTTGCGTTCAGCTCACAAAAAACGAGTTGAGAAATGGAGCTCAGGGGCACAGCAATTCACAAACTGGCAGAGTGATAAAGGACAACTATCGTCCAAAAATCTGTTGAGGGAAGTCAACGAGGCGGACTTGAAAGCGAGGCAAAATAGCAGGAAACAGATTTCAAGAGGTACCTTGGAATCGCCTGTAAAGCACAGGAAGAGGGGCACAACTTGGACAATGGTGCACTTGGCCAAAAAGGGCGTATGCGTTTTCTCCTGAATATATTCAGGAGAAAACGCATACGCCCTTTTTGGCCAAGCAAGCAAGCGGGCAATGCAAATCTGCACTACAAAGAAGTATCACTTCCCACCGGTCAAAAGGGACATCCACAAAATGTGTAAAAACCAGAAAGGCAAGACAGGCCCTGGAGAACTGGGAGCCTTGTTATGCTGATGGGCGGGATGTAAACTGCCAACTGCCTCACTGGAGGAGTGCATTGTGTTCCCTAAAACAAGTAAACAACAGAGCTACAGAGCCAAGGCCACTTCCAGTCTAGGGAATATACCTTGGGAAAACTGAAAATCAATAAGAAAGAGCCACCTCCAAATTTAGGGCTGCACTGACTACAAGAACCTCAACTTGGGTACACCTTAAATATCCCAGGAAATATAAAAATGGTTCAAAACATTGTGGTACTTACGTACGATGGAATATCCCTCAGCCATGAAATCAATGTCATAAGACCAGTAGAAGCAAAGGGAGTGGATTCAGGTACGATGATTCTAAGTGAAATAAGTCACACAGAAAAAGAAACTTATCATAAGATATCACTTATGAAGATCCTGTAAACATGGCTACACGTGAACTGAGTTAGGAAAGAGAACAGAGTCTCACATTTAGAAAACACTTTTATGCCTGCATAAAGGGGAGGGAGAGGTGGGGTGATCCATAAAACCAGAATTTGATATAAGCACAGGGACCGTTCCGAAAACCAACTTTGGAATAGACAAGACCTACACCTTCCTCAGTGAAAGAGACTCAAAACCCCATATTTCCCTCAGAGGAATATATCTAACTAGTAAGAATCTTAAAACATATGTATTGATATGACTCCATAAGGGAATCAAGTGTGTCTAGAGTGGCATAAACATGGCAGCGAGAATCAGCTCAAACCCACTATAAAAAGGAATTTCAAAAGCAAAACCAAAAAACAGGGAAATTCTTTACAATTCCTTCAGGGTGTCTGAGGAAACCTGGAAAGACCCTATCTACAATGACAGCTGGATGTGGCATAAGGCTGGACACTTGGGACTGAGAGGATTGGTGAGATTGGGTGAGCAAATGCAGACCCTTTCAAGCAATAATGCATGGCCCACATTCCATGGGTCCCAACTCTCCAGGTTCAAGGGAATATTACTACAGCTATAACATGTACAGGAAACCTAGAGAATGTACACACTGTGAATACGAAAGATTTCTAAAACTCAATGAATAGTCCCTCTCCTGGTGCTCCAGTTTGACTTTCCAACTGCCTTACTATCAATCTCCCAACTTGGAGAGACAGGCCCTTTAACCTCCTGGTTTGCACAGGTTCCCAATTTGCCAGAGGATGGAAGGGACGAGGGAGAACCCATGAGAGAGTAGCTGTTAGGCATTTGGACGGGCACATGTCACTCTAATTTCCCGGCAGGAAGAAGAATTAACCAAAGTCTCAGCCACCCACCGGGAACCAGTAGAGGACATGATCCAAAATTTTGGACTTGCGTTCAGCTCACAAAAAACGAGTTGAGAAATGGAGCTCAGGGGCACAGCAATTCACAAACTGGCAGAGTGATAAAGGACAACTATCGTCCAAAAATCTGTTGAGGGAAGTCAACGAGGCGGACTTGAAAGCGAGGCAAAATAGCAGGAAACAGATTTCAAGAGGTACCTTGGAATCGCCTGTAAAGCACAGGAAGAGGGGCACAACTTGGACAATGGTGCACTTGGCCAAAAAGGGCGTATGCGTTTTCTCCTGAATATATTCAGGAGAAAACGCATACGCCCTTTTTGGCCAAGCAAGCAAGCGGGCAATGCAAATCTGCACTACAAAGAAGTATCATTTCCCACCGGTCAAAAGGGACATCCACAAAATGTGTAAAAACCAGAAAGGCAAGACAGGCCCTGGAGAACTGGGAGCCTTGTTATGCTGATGGGCGGGATGTAAACTGCCAACTGCCTCACTGGAGGAGTGCATTGTGTTCCCTAAAACAAGTAAACAACAGAGCTACAGAGCCAAGGCCACTTCCAGTCTAGGGAATATACCTTGGGAAAACTGAAAATCAATAAGAAAGAGCCACCTCCAAATTTAGGGCTGCACTGACTACAAGAACCTCAACTTGGGTACACCTTAAATATCCCAGGAAATATAAAAATGGTTCAAAACATTGTGGTACTTACGTACGATGGAATATCCCTCAGCCATGAAATCAATGTCATAAGACCAGTAGAAGCAAAGGGAGTGGATTCAGGTACGATGATTCTAAGTGAAATAAGTCACACAGAAAAAGAAACTTATCATAAGATATCACTTATGAAGATCCTGTAAACATGGCTACACGTGAACTGAGTTAGGAAAGAGAACAGAGTCTCACATTTAGAAAACACTCTTATGCCTGCATAAAGGGGATGGAGAGGTGGGGTGATGCATAAAACCAGAGTTTGATATAAGCACAGGGACCGTTCCGAAAACCAACTTTGGAATAGCCAAGACCTACACCTTCCTCAGTGAAAGAGACTCAAAACCCCATATTTCCCTCAGAGGAATATATCTGACTAGTAAGAATCTTAAAACATATGTATTGATATGACTCCATAAGGGAATCAAGTGTGTCTAGAGTGGCATAAACATGGCAGCGAGAATCAGCTCAAACTCACTATAAAAAGGAATTTCAAAAGCAAAACCAAAAAACAGGGAAATTCTTTACAATTCCTTCAGGGTGTCTGAGGAAACCTGGAAAGACCCTATCTACAATGACAGCTGGATGTGGCATAAGGCTGGACACTTGGGACTGAGAGGATTGGTGAGATTGGGTGAGCAAATGCAGACCCTTTCAAGCAATAATGCATGGCCCCCATTCCATGGGTCCCAACTCTCCAGGTTCAAGGGAATATTACTACAGCTATAACATGTACAGGAAACCTAGAGAATGTACACACTGTGAATACGAAAGATTTCTAAAACTCAATGAATAGTCCCTCTCCTGGTGCTCCAGTTTGACTTTCCAACTGCCTTACTATCAATCTCCCAACTTGGAGAGACAGGCCCTTTAACCTCCTGGTTTGCACAGGTTCCCAATTTGCCAGAGGTTGGAAGGGACGAGGGAGAACCCATGAGGGAGTAGCTGTTAGGCATTTGGACGGGCACATGTCACTCTAATTTCCCGGCAGGAAGAAGAATTAACCAAAGTCTCAGCCACCCACCGGGAACCAGTATAGGACATGATCCAAAATTTTGGACTTGTGTTCAGCTCACAAAAAACGAGTTGAGAAATGGAGCTCAGCGGCACAGCAATTCACAAACTGGCAGAGTGATAAAGGACAACTATCGTCCAAAAATCTGTTGAGGGAAGTCAACGAGGCGGACTTGAAAGCGAGGCAAAATAGCAGAAAACAGATTTCAAGAGGTACCTTGGAATCGCCTGTAAAGCACAGGAAGAGGGGCACAACTTGGACAATGGTGCACTTGGCCAAAAAGGGCATATGGGTTTTCTCCTGAATATATTCAGGAGAAAACGCATACGCCCTTTTTGGCCAAGCAAGCAAGCGGGCAATGCAAATCTGCACTACAAAGAAGTATCACTTCCCACCGGTCAAAAGGGACATCCACAAAATGTGTAAAAACCAGAAAGGCAAGACAGGCCCTGGAGAACTGGGAGCCTTGTTATGCTGATGGGCGGGATGTAAATTGCCAACTGCCTCACTGGAGGAGTGCATTGTGTTCCCTAAAACAAGTAAACAACAGAGCTACAGAGCCAAGGCCACTTCCAGTCTAGGCAATATACCTTGGGAAAACTGAAAATCAATAAGAAAGAGCCACCTCCAAATTTAGGGCTGCACTGACTACAAGAACCTCAACTTGGGTACACCTTAAATATCCCAGGAAATATAAAAATGGTTCAAAACATTGTGGTACTTACGTACGATGGAATATCCCTCAGCCATGAAATCAATGTCATAAGACCAGTAGCAGCAAAGTGAGTGGATTCAGGTACGATGATTCTAAGTGAAATAAGTCACACAGAAAAAGAAACTTATCATAAGATATCACTTATGAAGATCCTGTAAACATGGCTACACGTGAACTGAGTTAGGAAAGAGAACAGAGTCTCACATTTAGAAAACACTCTTATGCCTGCATAAAGGGGATGGAGAGGTGGGGTGATGCATAAAACCAGAGTTTGATATAAGCACAGGGACCGTTCCAAAAACCAACTTTGGAATAGACAAGACCTACACCTTCCTCAGTGAAAGAGACTCAAAACCCCATATTTCCCGCAGAGGAATATATCTGACTAGTAAGAATCTTAAAACCTATGTATTGATATGACTCCATAAGGGAATCAAGTGTGTCTAGAGTGGCATAAACATGGCAGCGAGAATCAGCTCAAACCCACTATAAAAAGGAATTTCAAAAGCAAAACCAAAAAACAGGGAAATTCTTTACAATTCCTTCAGGGTGTCTGAGGAAACCTGGAAAGACCCTATCTACAATGACAGCTGGATGTGGCATAAGGCTGGACACTTGGGACTGAGAGGATTGGTGAGATTGGGTGAGCAAATGCAGACCCTTTCAAGCAATAATGCATGGCCCCCATTCCATGGATCCCAACTCTCCAGGTTCAAGGGAATATTACTACAGCTATAACATGTACAGGAAACCTAGAGAATGGACACACTGTGAATACGAAAGGTTTCTAAAACTCAACGAATAGTCCCTCTCCTGGTGCTCCAGTTTGACTTTCCAACTGCCTTACTATCAATCTCCCAACTTGGAGAGACAGGCCCTTTAACCTCCTGGTTTGCACAGGTTCCCAATTTGCCAGAGGATGGAAGGGACGAGGGAGAACCCATGAGAGAGTAGCTGTTAGGCATTTGGACGGGCACATGTCACTCTAATTTCCCGGCAGGAAGAAGAATTAACCAAAGTCTCAGCCACCCACCGGGAACCAGTAGAGGACATGATCCAAAATTTTGGACTTGCGTTCAGCTCACAAAAAACGAGTTGAGAAATGGAGCTCAGGGGCACAGCAATTCACAAACTGGCAGAGTGATAAAGGACAACTATCGTCCAAAAATCTGTTGAGGGAAGTCAACGAGGCGGACTTGAAAGCGAGGCAAAATAGCAGGAAACAGATTTCAAGAGGTACCTTGGAATCGCCTGTAAAGCACAGGAAGAGGGGCACAACTTGGACAATGGTGCACTTGGCCAAAAAGGGCGTATGCGTTTTCTCCTGAATATATTCAGGAGAAAACGCATACGCCCTTTTTGGCCAAGCAAGCAAGCGGGCAATGCAAATCTGCACTACAAAGAAGTATCACTTCCCACCGGTCAAAAGGGACATCCACAAAATGTGTAAAAACCAGAAAGGCAAGACAGGCCCTGGAGAACTGGGAGTCTTGTTATGCTGATGGGTGGGATGTAAATTGCCAACTGCCTCACTGGAGGAGTGCATTGTGTTCCCTAAAACAAGTAAACAACAGAGCTACAGAGCCAAGGCCACTTCCAGTCTAGGGAATATACCTGGGGAAAACTGAAAATCAATAAGAAAGAGCCACCTCCAAATTTAGGGCTGCACTGACTACAAGAACCTCAACTTGGGTACACCTTAAATATCCCAGGAAATATAAAAATGGTTCAAAACATTGTGGTACTTACGTACGATGGAATATCCCTCAGCCATGAAATCAATGTCATAAGACCAGTAGCAGCAAAGTGAGTGGATTCAGGTACGATGATTCTAAGTGAAATAAGTCACACAGAAAAAGAAACTTATCATAAGATATCACTTATGAAGATCCTGTAAACATGGCTACACGTGAACTGAGTTAGGAAAGAGAACAGAGTCTCACATTTAGAAAACACTCTTATGCCTGCATAAAGGGGAAGGAGAGGTGGGGTGATGCATAAAACCAGAGTTTGATATAAGCACAGGGACCGTTTCAAAAACCAACTTTGGAATTGACAAGACCGACACCTTCCTTAGTGAAAGAGACTCAAAACCCCATATTTCCCACAGAGGAATATATCTGACTAGTAAGAATCTTAAAACCTATGTATTGATATGTCTCCATAAGGGAATCAAGTGTGTCTAGAGTGGCATAAACATGGCAGCGAGAATCAGCTCAAACCCACTATAAAAAGGAATTTCAAAAGCAAAACCAAAAAACAGGGAAATTCTTTACAATTCCTTCAGGGTGTCAGAGGAAACCTGGAAAGACCCTATCTACAATGACAGCTGGATGTGGCATAAGGCTGGACACTTGGGACTGAGAGGATTGGTGAGATTGGGTGAGCAAATGCAGACCCTTTCAAGCAATAATGCATGGCCCCCATTCCATGGATCCCCACTCTCCAGGTTCAAGGGAATATTACTACAGCTATAACATGTACAGGAAACCTAGAGAATGGACACACTGTGAATACGAAAGGTTTCTAAAACTCAACGAATAGTCCCTCTCCTGGTGCTCCAGTTTGACTTTCCAACTGCCTTACTATCAATCTCCCAACTTGGAGAGACAGGCCCTTTAACCTCCTGGTTTGCACAGGTTCCCAATTTGGCAGAGGATGGAAGGGACGAGGGAGAACCCATGAGAGAGTAGCTGTTAGACATTTGGACGGGCACATGTCACTCTAATTTCCCGGCAGGAAGAAGAATTAACCAAAGTCTCAGCCACCCACCGGGAACCAGTATAGGACATGATCCAAAATTTTGGACTTGCGTTCAGCTCTCAAAAAACGAGTTGAGAAATGGAGCTCAGGAGCACAGCAATTCACAAACTGGCAGAGTGATAAAGGACAACTATCGTCCAAAAGTCTGTTGAGGGAAGTCAACGAGGCGGACTTGAAAGTGAGGCAAAATAGCAGGAAACAGATTTCAAGAGGTACGTTGGAATCGCCTGTAAAGCACAGGAAGAGGGGCACAACTTGGACAATGGTGCACTTGGCCAAAAAGGGCGTATGCGTTTTCTCCTGAATATATTCAGGAGAAAACGCATACGCCCTTTTTGGCCAAGCAAGCAAGCGGGCAATGCAAATCTGCACTACAAAGAAGTATCACTTCCCACCGGTCAAAAGGGACATCCACAAAATGTGTAAAAACCAGAAAGGCAAGACAGGCCCTGGAGAACTGGGAGCCTTGTTATGCTGATGGGCGGGATGTAAATTGCCAACTGCCTCACTGGAGGAGTGCATTGTGTTCCCTAAAACAAGTAAACAACAGAGCTACAGAGCCAAGGCCACTTCCAGTCTAGGGAATATACCTTGGGAAAACTGAAAATCAATAAGAAAGAGCCACCTCCAAATTTAGGGCTGCACTGACTACAAGAACCTCAACTTGGGTACACCTTAAATATCCCAGGAAATATAAAAATGGTTCAAAACATTGTGGTACTTATGTACGATGGAATATCCCTCAGCCATGAAATCAATGTCATAAGACCAGTAGCAGCAAAGTGAGTGGATTCAGGTACGATGATTCTAAGTGAAATAAGTCACACAGAAAAAGAAACTTATCATAAGATATCACTTATAAAGATCCTGTAAACATGGCTACACGTGAACTGAGTTAGGAAAGAGAACAGAGTCTCACATTTAGAAAACACGCTTATGCCTGCATAAAGGGGAAGGAGAGGTGGGGTGATGCATAAAACCAGAGTTTGATATAAGCACAGGGACCGTTTCAAAAACCAACTTTGGAATTGACAAGACCGACACCTTCCTCAGTGAAAGAGACTCAAAACCCCATATTTCCCACAGAGGAATATATCTGACTAGTAAGAATCTTAAAACCTATGTATTGATATGTCTCCATAAGGGAATCAAGTGTGTCTAGAGTGGCATAAACATGGCAGCGAGAATCAGCTCAAACCCACTATAAAAAGGAATTTCAAAAGCAAAACGAAAAAACAGGGAAATTCTTTACAATTCCTTCAGGGTGTCTGAGGAAACCTGGAAAGACCCTGTCTACAATGACAGCTGGATGTGGCATAAGGCTGGACACTTGGGACTGAGAGGATTGGTGAGATTGGGTGAGCAAATGCAGACCCTTTCAAGCAATAATGCATGGCCCCCATTCCATGGGTCCCAACTCTCCATGTTCAAGGGAATATTACTACAGCTATAACATGTACAGGAAACCTAGAGAATGGACACACTGTGAATACGAAAGGTTTCTAAAACTCAACGAATAGTCCCTCTCCTGGTGCTCCAGTTTTACTTTCCAACTGCCTTACTATCAATCTCCCAACTTGGAGAGACAGGCCCTTTAACCTCCTGGTTTGCACAGGTTCCCAATTTGGCAGAGGATGGAAGGGACGAGGGAGAACCCATGAGAGAGTAGCTGTTAGGCATTTGGACGGGCACATGTCAATCTAATTTCCCGGCAGGAAGAAGAATTAACCAAAGTCTCAGCCACCCACCGGGAACCAGGATAGGACATGATCCAAAATTTTGGACTTGCGTTCAGCTCACAAAAAACGAGTTGAGAAATGGAGCTCAGGGGCACAGCAATTCACAAACTGGCAGAGTGATAAAGGACAACTATCGTCCAAAAATCTGTTGAGGGAAGTCAACGAGGCGGACTTGAAAGTGAGGCAAAATAGCAGGAAACAGATTTCAAGAGGTACCTTGGAATCGCCTGTAAAGCACAGGAAGAGGGGCACAACTTGGACAATGGTGCACTTGGCCAAAAAGGGCGTATGCGTTTTCTCCTGAATATATTCAGGAGAAAACGCATACGCCCTTTTTGGCCAAGCAAGCAAGCGGGCAATGCAAATCTGCACTACAAAGAAGTATCACTTCCCACCGGTCAAAAGGGACATCCACAAAAAGTGTAAAAACCAGAAAGGCAAGACAGGCCCTGGAGAACTGGGAGCCTTGTTATGCTGATGGGCGGGATGTAAATTGCCAACTGCCTCACTGGAGGAGTGCATTGTGTTCCCTAAAACAAGTAAACAACAGAGCTACAGAGCCAAGGCCACTTCCAGTCTAGGGAATATACCTTGGGAAAACTGAAAATCAATAAGAAAGAGCCACCTCCAAATTTAGGGCTGCACTGACTACAAGAACCTCAACTTGGGTACACCTTAAATATCCCAGGAAATATAAAAATGGTTCAAAACATTGTGGTACTTACGTACGATGGAATATCCCTCAGCCATGAAATCAATGTCATAAGACCAGTAGCAGCAAAGTGAGTGGATTCAGGTACGATGATTCTAAGTGAAATAAGTCACACAGAAAAAGAAACTTATCATAAGATATCACTTATGAAGATCCTGTAAACATGGCTACACGTGAACTGAGTTAGGAAAGAGAACAGAGTCTCACATTTAGAAAACACTCTTATGCCTGCATAAAGGGGAAGGAGAGGTGGGGTGATGCATAAAACCAGAGTTTGATATAAGCACAGGGACCGTTTCAAAAACCAACTTTGGAATTGACAAGACCGACACCTTCCTCAGTGAAAGAGACTCAAAACCCCATATTTCCCACAGAGGAATATATCTGACTAGTAAGAATCTTAAAACCTATGTATTGATATGTCTCCATAAGGGAATCAAGTGTGTCTAGAGTGGCATAAACATGGCAGCGAGAATCAGCTCAAACCCACTATAAAAAGGAATTTCAAAAGCAAAACGAAAAAACAGGGAAATTCTTTACAATTCCTTCAGGGTGTCTGAGGAAACCTGGAAAGACCCTGTCTACAATGACAGCTGGATGTGGCATAAGGCTGGACACTTGGGACTGAGAGGATTGGTGAGATTGGGTGAGCAAATGCAGACCCTTTCAAGCAATAATGCATGGCCCCCATTCCATGGGTCCCAACTCTCCATGTTCAAGGGAATATTACTACAGCTATAACATGTACAGGAAACCTAGAGAATGGACACACTGTGAATACGAAAGGTTTCTAAAACTCAACGAATAGTCCCTCTCCTGGTGCTCCAGTTTTACTTTCCAACTGCCTTACTATCAATCTCCCAACTTGGAGAGACAGGCCCTTTAACCTCCTGGTTTGCACAGGTTCCCAATTTGGCAGAGGATGGAAGGGACGAGGGAGAACCCATGAGAGAGTAGCTGTTAGGCATTTGGACGGGCACATGTCAATCTAATTTCCCGGCAGGAAGAAGAATTAACCAAAGTCTCAGCCACCCACCGGGAACCAGGATAGGACATGATCCAAAATTTTGGACTTGCGTTCAGCTCACAAAAAACGAGTTGAGAAATGGAGCTCAGGGGCACAGCAATTCACAAACTGGCAGAGTGATAAAGGACAACTATCGTCCAAAAATCTGTTGAGGGAAGTCAACGAGGCGGACTTGAAAGTGAGGCAAAATAGCAGGAAACAGATTTCAAGAGGTACCTTGGAATCGCCTGTAAAGCACAGGAAGAGGGGCACAACTTGGACAATGGTGCACTTGGCCAAAAAGGGCGTATGCGTTTTCTCCTGAATATATTCAGGAGAAAACGCATACGCCCTTTTTGGCCAAGCAAGCAAGCGGGCAATGCAAATCTGCACTACAAAGAAGTATCACTTCCCACCGGTCAAAAGGGACATCCACAAAAAGTGTAAAAACCAGAAAGGCAAGACAGGCCCTGGAGAACTGGGAGCCTTGTTATGCTGATGGGCGGGATGTAAATTGCCAACTGCCTCACTGGAGGAGTGCATTGTGTTCCCTAAAACAAGTAAACAACAGAGCTACAGAGCCAAGGCCACTTCCAGTCTAGGGAATATACCTTGGGAAAACTGAAAATCAATAAGAAAGAGCCACCTC
Source organism: Mesoplodon densirostris (assembly GCF_025265405.1). Classification (NCBI taxonomy): domain Eukaryota; kingdom Metazoa; phylum Chordata; class Mammalia; order Artiodactyla; family Ziphiidae; genus Mesoplodon; species Mesoplodon densirostris. The sequence continues at coordinate 140,715,129 of NC_082681.1, read as the reverse complement.
CAAATTTAGGGCTGCACTGACTACAAGAACCTCAACTTGGGTACACCTTAAATATCCCAGGAAATATAAAAATGGTTCAAAACATTGTGGTACTTACGTACGATGGAATATCCCTCAGCCATGAAATCAATGTCATAAGACCAGTAGCAGCAAAGTGAGTGGATTCAGGTACGATGATTCTAAGTGAAATAAGTCACACAGAAAAAGAAACTTATCATAAGATATCACTTATGAAGATCCTGTAAACATGGCTACACGTGAACTGAGTTAGGAAAGAGAACAGAGTCTCACATTTAGAAAACACTCTTATGCCTGCATAAAGGGGAAGGAGAGGTGGGGTGATGCATAAAACCAGAGTTTGATATAAGCACAGGGACCGTTTCAAAAACCAACTTTGGAATTGACAAGACCGACACCTTCCTCAGTGAAAGAGACTCAAAACCCCATATTTCCCACAGAGGAATATATCTGACTAGTAAGAATCTTAAAACCTATGTATTGATATGTCTCCATAAGGGAATCAAGTGTGTCTAGAGTGGCATAAACATGGCAGCGAGAATCAGCTCAAACCCACTATAAAAAGGAATTTCAAAAGCAAAACCAAAAAACAGGGAAATTCTTTACAATTCCTTCAGGGTGTCTGAGGAAACCTGGAAAGACCCTATCTACAATGACAGCTGGATGTGGCATAAGGCTGGACACTTGGGACTGAGAGGATTGGTGAGATTGGGTGAGCAAATGCAGACCCTTTCAAGCAATAATGCATGGCCCCCATTCCATGGGTCCCAACTCTCCAGGTTCAAGGGAATATTACTACAGCTATAACATGTACAGGAAACCTAGAGAATGGACACACTGTGAATACGAAAGGTTTCTAAAACTCAACGAATAGTCCCTCTCCTGGTGCTCCAGTTTGACTTTCCAACTGCCTTACTATCAATCTCCCAACTTGGAGAGACAGGCCCTTTAACCTCCTGGTTTGCACAGGTTCCCAATTTGGCAGAGGATGGAAGGGACGAGGGAGAACCCAAGAGAGAGTAGCTGTTAGGCATTTGGATGGGCACATGTCACTCTAATTTCCCGGCACGAAGAAGAATTAACCAAAATCTCAGCCACCCACCGGGAACCAGTATAGGACATGATCCAAAATTTTGGACTTGCGTTCAGCTCACAAAAAACGAATTGAGAAATGGAGCTCAGGGGCACAGCAATTCACAAACTGGCAGAGTGATAAAGGACAACTATCGTCCAAAAATGTGTTGAGGGAAGTCAACGAGGCGGACTTGAAAGTGAGGCAAAATAGCAGGAAACAGATTTCAAGAGGTACGTTGGAATCGCCTGTAAAGCACAGGAAGAGGGGCACAACTTGGACAATGGTGCACTTGGCCAAAAAGGGCGTATGCGTTTTCTCCTGAATATATTCAGGAGAAAACGCATACGCCCTTTTTGGCCAAGCAAGCAAGCGGGCAATGCAAATCTGCACTACAAAGAAGTATCACTTCCCACCGGTCAAAAGGGACATCCACAAAATGTGTAAAAACCAGAAAGGCAAGACAGGCCCTGGAGAACAGGGAGCCTTGTTATGCTGATGGGCGGGATGTAAATTGCCAACTGCCTCACTGGAGGAGTGCATTGTGTTCCCTAAAACAAGTAAACAACAGAGCTACAGAGCCAAGGCCACTTCCAGTCTAGGGAATATACCAGGGGAAAACTGAAAATCAATAAGAAAGAGCCACCTCCAAATTTAGGGCTGCACTGGCTACAAGAACCTCAACTTGGGTACACCTTAAATATCCCAGGAAATATAAAAATGGTTCAAAACATTGTGGTACTTACGTACGATCGAATATCCCTCAGCCATGAAATCAATGTCATAAGACCAGTAGCAGCAAAGTGAGTGGATTCAGGTACGATGATTCTAAGTGAAATAAGTCACACAGAAAAAGAAACTTATCATAAGATATCACTTATGAAGATCCTGTAAACATGGCTACACGTGAACTGAGTTAGGAAAGAGAACAGAGTCTCACATTTAGAAAACACTCTTATGCCTGCATAAAGGGGAAGGAGAGGTGGGGTGATGCATAAAACCAGAGTTTGATATAAGCACAGGGACCGTTTCAAAAACCAACTTTGGAATTGACAAGACCGACACCTTCCTCAGTGAAAGAGACTCAAAACCCCATATTTCCCACAGAGGAATATATCTGACTAGTAAGAATCTTAAAACCTATGTATTGATATGTCTCCATAAGGGAATCAAGTGTGTCTAGAGTGGCATAAACATGGCAGCGAGAATCAGCTCAAACCCACTATAAAAAGGAATTTCAAAAGCAAAACCAAAAAACAGGGAAATTCTTTACAATTCCTTCAGGGTGTCTGAGGAAACCTGGAAAGACCCTATCTACAATGACAGCTGGATGTGGCATAAGGCTGGACACTTGGAACTGAGAGGATTGGTGAGATTGGGTGAGCAAATGCAGACCCTTTCAAGCAATAATGCATGGCCCCCATTCCATGGGTCCCAACTCTCCATGTTCAAGGGAATATTACTACAGCTATAACATGTACAGGAAACCTAGAGAATGGACACACTGTGAATACGAAAGGTTTCTAAAACTCAACGAATAGTCCCTCTCCTGGTGCTCCAGTTTGACTTTCCAACTGCCTTACTATCAATCTCCCAACTTGGAGAGACAGGCCCTTTAACCTCCTGGTTTGCACAGGTTCCCAATTTGGCAGAGGATGGAAGGGACGAGGGAGAACCCATGAGAGAGTAGCTGTTAGGCATTTGGACGGGCACATGTCACTCTAATTTCCCGGCAGGAAGAAGAATTAACCAAAGTCTCAGCCACCCACCGGGAACCAGTAGAGGACATGATCCAAAATTTTGGACTTGCGTTCAGCTCACAAAAAACGAGTTGAGAAATGGAGCTCAGGGGCACAGAAATTCACAAACTGGCAGAGTGATAAAGGACAACTATCGTCCAAAAGTCTGTTGAGGGAAGTCAACGAGGCGGACTTGAAAGTGAGGCAAAATAGCAGGAAACAGATTTCAAGAGGTACGTTGGAATCGCCTGTAAAGCACAGGAAGAGGGGCACAACTTGGACAATGGTGCACTTGGCCAAAAAGGGCGTATGCGTTTTCTCCTGAATATATTCAGGAGAAAACGCATACGCCCTTTTTGGCCAAGCAAGCAAGCGGGCAATGCAAATCTGCACTACAAAGAAGTATCACTTCCCACCGGTCAAAAGGGACATCCACAAAATGTGTAAAAACCAGAAAGGCAAGACAGGCCCTGAGGAACTGGGAGCCTTGTTATGCTGATGGGCGGGATGTAAATTGCCAACTGCCTCACTGGAGGAGTGCATTGTGTTCCCTAAAACAAGTAAACAACAGAGCTACAGAGCCAAGGCCACTTCCAGTCTAGGGAATATACCTTGGGAAAACTGAAAATCAATAAGAAAGAGCCACCTCCAAATTTAGGGCTGCACTGACTACAAGAACCTCAACTTGGGTACACCTTAAATATCCCAGGAAATATAAAAATGGTTCAAAACATTGTGGTACTTACGTACGATGGAATATCCCTCAGCCATGAAATCAATGTCATAAGACCAGTAGCAGCAAAGTGAGTGGATTCAGGTACGATGATTCTAAGTGAAATAAGTCACACAGAAAAAGAAACTTATCATAAGATATCACTTATGAAGATCCTGTAAACATGGCTACACGTGAACTGAGTTAGGAAAGAGAACAGAGTCTCACATTTAGAAAACACTCTTATGCCTGCATAAAGGGGATGGAGAGGTGGGGTGATGCATAAAACCAGAGTTTGATATAAGCACAGGGACCGTTCCAAAAACCAACTTTGGTATAGACAAGACCTACACCTTCCTCAGTGAAAGAGACTCAAAACCCCATATTTCCCGCAGAGGAATATATCTGACTAGTAAGAATCTTAAAACCTATGTATTGATATGACTCCATAAGGGAATCAAGTGTGTCTAGAGTGGCATAAACATGGCAACGAGAATCAGCTCAAACCCACTATAAAAAGGAATTTCAAAAGCAAAGCCAAAAAACAGGGAAATTCTTTACAATTCCTTCAGGGTGTCTGAGGAAACCTGGTAAGACCCTATCTACAATGAGAGCTGGAGGTGGCATAAGGCTGGACACTTGGGACTGAGAGGATTGGTGAGATTCGGTGAGCAAATGCAGACCCTTTCAAGCAATAATGCATGGCCCCCATTCCATGGGTCCCAACTCTCCAGGTTCAAGGGAATATTACTACAGCTATAACATGTACAGAAAACCTAGAGAATAGACACACTGTGAATACGAAAGGTTTCTAAAACTCAACGAATAGTCCCTCTCCTGGTGCTCCAGTTTGACTTTCCAACTGCCTTACTATCAATCTCCCAACTTGGAGAGACAGGCCCTTTAACCTCCTGGTTTGCACAGGTTCCCAATTTGCCAGAGGATGGAAAGGACGAGGGAGAACCCATGAGAGAGTAGCTGTTAGGCATTTGGACGGGCACATGTCACTCTAATTTCCCGGCAGGAAGAAGAATTAACCAAAGTCTCAGCCACCCACCGGGAACCAGTATAGGACATGATCCAAAATTTTGGACTTGCGTTCAGCTCACAAAAAACGAGTTGAGAAATGGAGCTCAGGGGCACAGCAATTCACAAACTGGCAGAGTGATAAAGGACAACTATCGTCCAAAAATCTGTTGAGGGAAGTCAACGAGGCGGACTTGAAAGCGAGGCAAAATAGCAGGAAACAGATTTCAAGAGGTACCTTGGAATCGCCTGTAAAGCACAGGAAGAGGGGCACAACTTGGACAATGGTGCACTTGGCCAAAAAGGGCGTATGCGTTTTCTCCTGAATATATTCAGGAGAAAACGCATACGCCCTTTTTGGCCAAGCAAGCAAGCGGGCAATGCAAATCTGCACTACAAAGAAGTATCATTTCCCACCGGTCAAAAGGGACATCCACAAAATGTGTAAAAACCAGAAAGGCAAGACAGGCCCTGGAGAACTGGGAGTCTTGTTATGCTGATGGGTGGGATGTAAATTGCCAACTGCCTCACTGGAGGAGTGCATTGTGTTCCCTAAAACAAGTAAACAACAGAGCTACAGAGCCAAGGCCACTTCCAGTCTAGGGAATATACCTGGGGAAAACTGAAAATCAATAAGAAAGAGCCACCTCCAAATTTAGGGCTGCACTGACTACAAGAACCTCAACTTGGGTACACCTTAAATATCCCAGGAAATATAAAAATGGTTCAAAACATTGTGGTACTTACGTACGATGGAATATCCCTCAGCCATGAAATCAATGTCATAAGACCAGTAGCAGCAAAGTGAGTGGATTCAGGTACGATGATTCTAAGTGAAATAAGTCACACAGAAAAATAAACTTATCATAAGATATCACTTATGAAGATCCTGTAAACATGGCTACACGTGAACTGAGTTAGGAAAGAGAACAGAGTCTCACATTTAGAAAACACTCTTATGCCTGCATAAAGGGGAAGGAGAGGTGGGGTGATGCATAAAACCAGAGTTTGATATAAGCACAGGGACCGTTTCAAAAACCAACTTTGGAATAGACAAGACCGACACCTTCCTTAGTGAAATAGACTCAAAACCCCATATTTCCCACAGAGGAATATATCTGACTAGTAAGAATCTTAAAACCTATGTATTGATATGTCTCCATAAGGGAATCAAGTGTGTCTAGAGTGGCATAAACATGGCAGCGAGAATCAGCTCAAACCCACTATAAAAAGGAATTTCAAAAGCAAAACCAAAAAACAGGGAAATTCTTTACAATTCCTTCAGGGTGTCAGAGGAAACCTGGAAAGACCCTATCTACAATGACAGCTGGATGTGGCATAAGGCTGGACACTTGGGACTGAGAGGATTGGTGAGATTGGGTGAGCAAATGCAGACCCTTTCAAGCAATAATGCATGGCCCCCATTCCATGGATCCCCACTCTCCAGGTTCAAGGGAATATTACTACAGCTATAACATGTACAGGAAACCTAGAGAATGGACACACTGTGAATACGAAAGGTTTCTAAAACTCAACGAATAGTCCCTCTCCTGGTGCTCCAGTTTGACTTTCCAACTGCCTTACTATCAATCTCCCAACTTGGAGAGACAGGCCCTTTAACCTCCTGGTTTGCACAGGTTCCCAATTTGGCAGAGGATGGAAGGGACGAGGGAGAACCCATGAGAGAGTAGCTGTTAGGCATTTGGACGGGCACATGTCACTCTAATTTCCCGGCAGGAAGAAGAATTAACCAAAGTCTCAGCCACCCACCGGGAACCAGTATAGGACATGATCCAAAATTTTGGACTTGCGTTCAGCTCACAAAAAACGAGTTGAGAAATGGAGCTCAGGGGCACAGAAATTCACAAACTGGCAGAGTGATAAAGGACAACTATCGTCCAAAAGTCTGTTGAGGGAAGTCAACGAGGCGGACTTGAAAGTGAGGCAAAATAGCAGGAAACAGATTTCAAGAGGTACGTTGGAATCGCCTGTAAAGCACAGGAAGAGGGGCACAACTTGGACAATGGTGCACTTGGCCAAAAAGGGCGTATGCGTTTTCTCCTGAATATATTCAGGAGAAAACGCATACGCCCTTTTTGGCCAAGCAAGCAAGCGGGCAATGCAAATCTGCACTACAAAGAAGTATCACTTCCCACCGGTCAAAAGGGACATCCACAAAATGTGTAAAAACAAGAAAGGCAAGACAGGCCCTGGAGAACAGGGAGCCTTGTTATGCTGATGGGCGGGATGTAAATTGCCAACTGCCTCACTGGAGGAGTGCATTGTGTTCCCTAAAACAAGTAAACAACAGAGCTACAGAGCCAAGGCCACTTCCAGTCTAGGGAATATACCAGGGGTAAACTGAAAATCAATAAGAAAGAGCCACCTCCAAATTTAGGGCTGCACTGGCTACAAGAACCTCAACTTGGGTACACCTTAAATATCCCAGGAAATATAAAAATGGTTCAAAACATTGTGGTACTTACGTACGATGGAATATCCCTCAGCCATGAAATCAATGTCATAAGACCAGTAGCAGCAAAGTGAGTGGATTCAGGTACGATGATTCTAAGTGAAATAAGTCACACAGAAAAAGAAACTTATCATAAGATATCACTTATGAAGATCCTGTAAACATGGCTACACGTGAACTGAGTTAGGAAAGAGAACAGAGTCTCACATTTAGAAAACACTCTTATGCCTGCATAAAGGGGAAGGAGAGGTGGGGTGATGCATAAAACCAGAGTTTGATATAAGCACAGGGACCGTTTCAAAAACCAACTTTGGAATTGACAAGACCGACACCTTCCTCAGTGAAAGAGACTCAAAACCCCATATTTCCCACAGAGGAATATATCTGACTAGTAAGAATCTTAAAACCTATGTATTGATATGTCTCCATAAGGGAATCAAGTGTGTCTAGAGTGGCATAAACATGGCAGCGAGAATCAGCTCAAACCCACTATAAAAAGGAATTTCAAAAGCAAAACCAAAAAACAGGGAAATTCTTTACAATTCCTTCAGGGTGTCTGAGGAAACCTGGAAAGACCCTATCTACAATGACAGCTGGATGTGGCATAAGGCTGGACACTTGGAACTGAGAGGATTGGTGAGATTGGGTGAGCAAATGCAGACCCTTTCAAGCAATAATGCATGGCCCCCATTCCATGGGTCCCAACTCTCCATGTTCAAGGGAATATTACTACAGCTATAACATGTACAGGAAACCTAGAGAATGGACACACTGTGAATACGAAAGGTTTCTAAAACTCAACGAATAGTCCCTCTCCTGGTGCTCCAGTTTGACTTTCCAACTGCCTTACTATCAATCTCCCAACTTGGAGAGACAGGCCCTTTAACCTCCTGGTTTGCACAGGTTCCCAATTTGGCAGAGGATGGAAGGGACGAGGGAGAACCCATGAGAGAGTAGCTGTTAGGCATTTGGACGGGCACATGTCACTCTAATTTCCCGGCAGGAAGAAGAATTAACCAAAGTCTCAGCCACCCACCGGGAACCAGTAGAGGACATGATCCAAAATTTTGGACTTGCGTTCAGCTCACAAAAAACGAGTTGAGAAATGGAGCTCAGGGGCACAGAAATTCACAAACTGGCAGAGTGATAAAGGACAACTATCGTCCAAAAGTCTGTTGAGGGAAGTCAACGAGGCGGACTTGAAAGTGAGGCAAAATAGCAGGAAACAGATTTCAAGAGGTACGTTGGAATCGCCTGTAAAGCACAGGAAGAGGGGCACAACTTGGACAATGGTGCACTTGGCCAAAAAGGGCGTATGCGTTTTCTCCTGAATATATTCAGGAGAAAACGCATACGCCCTTTTTGGCCAAGCAAGCAAGCGGGCAATGCAAATCTGCACTACAAAGAAGTATCACTTCCCACCGGTCAAAAGGGACATCCACAAAATGTGTAAAAACCAGAAAGGCAAGACAGGCCCTGAGGAACTGGGAGCCTTGTTATGCTGATGGGCGGGATGTAAATTGCCAACTGCCTCACTGGAGGAGTGCATTGTGTTCCCTAAAACAAGTAAACAACAGAGCTACAGAGCCAAGGCCACTTCCAGTCTAGGGAATATACCTTGGGAAAACTGAAAATCAATAAGAAAGAGCCACCTCCAAATTTAGGGCTGCACTGACTACAAGAACCTCAACTTGGGTACACCTTAAATATCCCAGGAAATATAAAAATGGTTCAAAACATTGTGGTACTTACGTACGATGGAATATCCCTCAGCCATGAAATCAATGTCATAAGACCAGTAGCAGCAAAGTGAGTGGATTCAGGTACGATGATTCTAAGTGAAATAAGTCACACAGAAAAAGAAACTTATCATAAGATATCACTTATGAAGATCCTGTAAACATGGCTACACGTGAACTGAGTTAGGAAAGAGAACAGAGTCTCACATTTAGAAAACACTCTTATGCCTGCATAAAGGGGATGGAGAGGTGGGGTGATGCATAAAACCAGAGTTTGATATAAGCACAGGGACCGTTCCAAAAACCAACTTTGGTATAGACAAGACCTACACCTTCCTCAGTGAAAGAGACTCAAAACCCCATATTTCCCGCAGAGGAATATATCTGACTAGTAAGAATCTTAAAACCTATGTATTGATATGACTCCATAAGGGAATCAAGTGTGTCTAGAGTGGCATAAACATGGCAACGAGAATCAGCTCAAACCCACTATAAAAAGGAATTTCAAAAGCAAAGCCAAAAAACAGGGAAATTCTTTACAATTCCTTCAGGGTGTCTGAGGAAACCTGGTAAGACCCTATCTACAATGACAGCTGGAGGTGGCATAAGGCTGGACACTTGGGACTGAGAGGATTGGTGAGATTGGGTGAGCAAATGCAGACCCTTTCAAGCAATAATGCATGGCCCCCATTCCATGGGTCCCAACTCTCCAGGTTCAAGGGAATATTACTACAGCTATAACATGTACAGAAAACCTAGAGAATAGACACACTGTGAATACGAAAGGTTTCTAAAACTCAACGAATAGTCCCTCTCCTGGTGCTCCAGTTTGACTTTCCAACTGCCTTACTATCAATCTCCCAACTTGGAGAGACAGGCCCTTTAACCTCCTGGTTTGCACAGGTTCCCAATTTGCCAGAGGATGGAAGGGACGAGGGAGAACCCATGAGAGAGTAGCTGTTAGGCATTTGGACGGGCACATGTCACTCTAATTTCCCGGCAGGAAGAAGAATTAACCAAAGTCTCAGCCACCCACCGGGAACCAGTATAGGACATGATCCAAAATTTTGGACTTGCGTTCAGCTCACAAAAAACGAGTTGAGAAATGGAGCTCAGGGGCACAGCAATTCACAAACTGGCAGAGTGATAAAGGACAACTATCGTCCAAAAATCTGTTGAGGGAAGTCAACGAGGCGGACTTGAAAGCGAGGCAAAATAGCAGGAAACAGATTTCAAGAGGTACCTTGGAATCGCCTGTAAAGCACAGGAAGAGGGGCACAACTTGGACAATGGTGCACTTGGCCAAAAAGGGCGTATGCGTTTTCTCCTGAATATATTCAGGAGAAAACGCATACGCCCTTTTTGGCCAAGCAAGCAAGCGGGCAATGCAAATCTGCACTACAAAGAAGTATCATTTCCCACCGGTCAAAAGGGACATCCACAAAATGTGTAAAAACCAGAAAGGCAAGACAGGCCCTGGAGAACTGGGAGTCTTGTTATGCTGATGGGTGGGATGTAAATTGCCAACTGCCTCACTGGAGGAGTGCATTGTGTTCCCTAAAACAAGTAAACAACAGAGCTACAGAGCCAAGGCCACTTCCAGTCTAGGGAATATACCTGGGGAAAACTGAAAATCAATAAGAAAGAGCCACCTCCAAATTTAGGGCTGCACTGACTACAAGAACCTCAACTTGGGTACACCTTAAATATCCCAGGAAATATAAAAATGGTTCAAAACATTGTGGTACTTACGTACGATGGAATATCCCTCAGCCATGAAATCAATGTCATAAGACCAGTAGCAGCAAAGTGAGTGGATTCAGGTACGATGATTCTAAGTGAAATAAGTCACACAGAAAAAGAAACTTATCATAAGATATCACTTATGAAGATCCTGTAAACATGGCTACACGTGAACTGAGTTAGGAAAGAGAACAGAGTCTCACATTTAGAAAACACTCTTATGCCTGCATAAAGGGGAAGGAGAGGTGGGGTGATGCATAAAACCAGAGTTTGATATAAGCACAGGGACCGTTTCAAAAACCAACTTTGGAATTGACAAGACCGACACCTTCCTTAGTGAAATAGACTCAAAACCCCATATTTCCCACAGAGGAATATATCTGACTAGTAAGAATCTTAAAACCTATGTATTGATATGTCTCCATAAGGGAATCAAGTGTGTCTAGAGTGGCATAAACATGGCAGCGAGAATCAGCTCAAACCCACTATAAAAAGGAATTTCAAAAGCAAAACCAAAAAACAGGGAAATTCTTTACAATTCCTTCAGGGTGTCAGAGGAAACCTGGAAAGACCCTATCTACAATGACAGCTGGATGTGGCATAAGGCTGGACACTTGGGACTGAGAGGATTGGTGAGATTGGGTGAGCAAATGCAGACCCTTTCAAGCAATAATGCATGGCCCCCATTCCATGGATCCCCACTCTCCAGGTTCAAGGGAATATTACTACAGCTATAACATGTACAGGAAACCTAGAGAATGGACACACTGTGAATACGAAAGGTTTCTAAAACTCAACGAATAGTCCCTCTCCTGGTGCTCCAGTTTGACTTTCCAACTGCCTTACTATCAATCTCCCAACTTGGAGAGACAGGCCCTTTAACCTCCTGGTTTGCACAGGTTCCCAATTTGGCAGAGGATGGAAGGGACGAGGGAGAACCCATGAGAGAGTAGCTGTTAGGCATTTGGACGGGCACATGTCACTCTAATTTCCCGGCAGGAGGAAGAATTAACCAAAGTCTCAGCCACCCACCGGGAACCAGTATAGGACATGATCCAAAATTTTGGACTTGCGTTCAGCTCACAAAAAACGAGTTGAGAAATGGAGCTCAGGGGCACAGAAATTCACAAACTGGCAGAGTGATAAAGGACAACTATCGTCCAAAAGTCTGTTGAGGGAAGTCAACGAGGCGGACTTGAAAGTGAGGCAAAATAGCAGGAAACAGATTTCAAGAGGTACGTTGGAATCGCCTGTAAAGCACAGGAAGAGGGGCACAACTTGGACAATGTTGCACTTGGCCAAAAAGGGCGTATGCGTTTTCTCCTGAATATATTCAGGAGAAAACGCATACGCCCTTTTTGGCCAAGCAAGCAAGTGGGCAATGCAAATCTGCACTACAAAGAAGTATCACTTCCCACCGGTCAAAAGGGACATCCACAAAATGTGTAAAAACAAGAAAGGCAAGACAGGCCCTGGAGAACAGGGAGCCTTGTTATGCTGATGGGCGGGATGTAAATTGCCAACTGCCTCACTGGAGGAGTGCATTGTGTTCCCTAAAACAAGTAAACAACAGAGCTACAGAGCCAAGGCCACTTCCAGTCTAGGGAATATACCAGGGGAAAACTGAAAATCAATAAGAAAGAGCCACCTCCAAATTTAGGGCTGCACTGGCTACAAGAACCTCAACTTGGGTACACCTTAAATATCCCAGGAAATATAAAAATGGTTCAAAACATTGTGGTACTTACGTACGATGGAATATCCCTCAGCCATGAAATCAATGTCATAAGACCAGTAGCAGCAAAGTGAGTGGATTCAGGTACGATGATTCTAAGTGAAATAAGTCACACAGAAAAAGAAACTTATCATAAGATATCACTTATGAAGATCCTGTAAACATGGCTACACGTGAACTGAGTTAGGAAAGAGAACAGAGTCTCACATTTAGAAAACACTCATGCCTGCATAAAGGGGAAGGAGAGGTGGGGTGATGCATAAAACCAGAGTTTGATATAAGCACAGGGACCGTTTCAAAAACCAACTTTGGAATTGACAAGACCGACACCTTCCTTAGTGAAAGAGACTCAAAACCCCATATTTCCCACAGAGGAATATATCTGACTAGTAAGAATCTTAAAACCTATGTATTGATATGTCTCCATAAGGGAATCAAGTGTGTCTAGAGTGGCATAAACATGGCAGCGAGAATCAGCTCAAACCCACTATAAAAAGGAATTTCAAAAGCAAAACCAAAAAACAGGGAAATTCTTTACAATTCCTTCAGGGTGTCTGAGGAAACCTGGAAAGACCCTATCTACAATGACAGCTGGATGTGGCATAAGGCTGGACACTTGGGACTGAGAGGATTGGTGAGATTGGGTGAGCAAATGCAGACCCTTTCAAGCAATAATGCATGGCCCCCATTCCATGGGTCCCAACTCTCCAGGTTCAAGGGAATATTACTACAGCTATAACATGTACAGAAAACCTAGAGAATAGACACACTGTGAATACGAAAGGTTTCTAAAACTCAACGAATAGTCCCTCTCCTGGTGCTCCAGTTTGACTTTCCAACTGCCTTACTATCAATCTCCCAACTTGGAGAGACAGGCCCTTTAACCTCCTGGTTTGCACAGGTTCCCAATTTGCCAGAGGATGGAAAGGACGAGGGAGAACCCATGAGAGAGTAGCTGTTAGGCATTTGGACGGGCACATGTCACTCTAATTTCCCGGCAGGAAGAAGAATTAACCAAAGTCTCAGCCACCCACCGGGAACCAGTATAGGACATGATCCAAAATTTTGGACTTGCGTTCAGCTCACAAAAAACGAGTTGAGAAATGGAGCTCAGGGGCACAGCAATTCACAAACTGGCAGAGTGATAAAGGACAACTATCGTCCAAAAATCTGTTGAGGGAAGTCAACGAGGCGGACTTGAAAGCGAGGCAAAATAGCAGGAAACAGATTTCAAGAGGTACCTTGGAATCGCCTGTAAAGCACAGGAAGAGGGGCACAACTTGGACAATGGTGCACTTGGCCAAAAAGGGCGTATGCGTTTTCTCCTGAATATATTCAGGAGAAAACGCATACGCCCTTTTTGGCCAAGCAAGCAAGCGGGCAATGCAAATCTGCACTACAAAGAAGTATCATTTCCCACCGGTCAAAAGGGACATCCACAAAAAGTGTAAAAACCAGAAAGGCAAGACAGGCCCTGGAGAACTGGGAGTCTTGTTATGCTGATGGGTGGGATGTAAATTGCCAACTGCCTCACTGGAGGAGTGCATTGTGTTCCCTAAAACAAGTAAACAACAGAGCTACAGAGCCAAGGCCACTTCCAGTCTAGGGAATATACCTGGGGAAAACTGAAAATCAATAAGAAAGAGCCACCTCCAAATTTAGGGCTGCACTGACTACAAGAACCTCAACTTGGGTACACCTTAAATATCCCAGGAAATATAAAAATGGTTCAAAACATTGTGGTACTTACGTACGATGGAATATCCCTCAGCCATGAAATCAATGTCATAAGACCAGTAGCAGCAAAGTGAGTGGATTCAGGTACGATGATTCTAAGTGAAATAAGTCACACAGAAAAAGAAACTTATCATAAGATATCACTTATGAAGATCCTGTAAACATGGCTACACGTGAACTGAGTTAGGAAAGAGAACAGAGTCTCACATTTAGAAAACACTCTTATGCCTGCATAAAGGGGAAGGAGAGGTGGGGTGATGCATAAAACCAGAGTTTGATATAAGCACAGGGATCGTTTCAAAAACCAACTTTGGAATTGACAAGACCGACACCTTCCTTAGTGAAATAGACTCAAAACCCCATATTTCCCACAGAGGAATATATCTGACTAGTAAGAATCTTAAAACCTATGTATTGATATGACTCCATAAGGGAATCAAGTGTGTCTAGAGTGGCATAAACATGGCAGCGAGAATCAGCTCAAACCCACTATAAAAAGGAATTTCAAAAGCAAAACCAAAAAACAGGGAAATTCTTTACAATTCCTTCAGGGTGTCAGAGGAAACCTGGAAAGACCCTATCTACAATGACAGCTGGATGTGGCATAAGGCTGGACACTTGGGACTGAGAGGATTGGTGAGATTGGGTGAGCAAATGCAGACCCTTTCAAGCAATAATGCATGGCCCCCATTCCATGGATCCCCACTCTCCAGGTTCAAGGGAATATTACTACAGCTATAACATGTACAGGAAACCTAGAGAATGGACACACTGTGAATACGAAAGGTTTCTAAAACTCAACGAATAGTCCCTCTCCTGGTGCTCCAGTTTGACTTTCCAACTGCCTTACTATCAATCTCCCAACTTGGAGAGACAGGCCCTTTAACCTCCTGGTTTGCACTGGTTCCCAATTTGGCAGAGGATGGAAGGGACGAGGGAGAACCCATGAGAGAGTAGCTGTTAGGCATTTGGACGGGCACATGTCACTCTAATTTCCCGGCAGGAAGAAGAATTAACCAAAGTCTCAGCCACCCACCGGGAACCAGTATAGGACATGATCCAAAATTTTGGACTTGCGTTCAGCTCACAAAAAACGAGTTGAGAAATGGAGCTCAGGGGCACAGAAATTCACAAACTGGCAGAGTGATAAAGGACAACTATCGTCCAAAAGTCTGTTGAGGGAAGTCAACGAGGCGGACTTGAAAGTGAGGCAAAATAGCAGGAAACAGATTTCAAGAGGTACGTTGGAATCGCCTGTAAAGCACAGGAAGAGGGGCACAACTTGGACAATGGTGCACTTGGACAAAAAGGGCGTATGCGTTTTCTCCTGAATATATTCAGGAGAAAACGCATACGCCCTTTTTGGCCAAGCAAGCAAGCGGGCAATGCAAATCTGCACTACAAAGAAGTATCACTTCCCACCGGTCAAAAGGGACATCCACAAAATGTGTAAAAACAAGAAAGGCAAGACAGGCCCTGGAGAACAGGGAGCCTTGTTATGCTGATGGGCGGGATGTAAATTGCCAACTGCCTCACTGGAGGAGTGCATTGTGTTCCCTAAAACAAGTAAACAACAGAGCTACAGAGCCAAGGCCACTTCCAGTCTAGGGAATATACCAGGGGAAAACTGAAAATCAATAAGAAAGAGCCACCTCCAAATTTAGGGCTGCACTGGCTACAAGAACCTCAACTTGGGTACATCTTAAATATCCCAGGAAATATAAAAATGGTTCAAAACATTGTGGTACTTACGTACGATGGAATATCCCTCAGCCATGAAATCAATGTCATAAGACCAGTAGCAGCAAAGTGAGTGGATTCAGGTACGATGATTCTAAGTGAAATAAGTCACACAGAAAAAGAAACTTATCATAAGATATCACTTATGAAGATCCTGTAAACATGGCTACACGTGAACTGAGTTAGGAAAGAGAACAGAGTCTCACATTTAGAAAACACTCTTATGCCTGCATAAAGGGGAAGGAGAGGTGGGGTGATGCATAAAACCAGAGTTTGATATAAGCACAGGGACCGTTTCAAAAACCAACTTTGGAATTGACAAGACCGACACCTTCCTTAGTGAAATAGACTCAAAACCCCATATTTCCCACAGAGGAATATATCTGACTAGTAAGAATCTTAAAACCTATGTATTGATATGTCTCCATAAGGGAATCAAGTGTGTCTAGAGTGGCATAAACATGGCAGCGAGAATCAGCTCAAACCCACTATAAAAAGGAATTTCAAAAGCAAAACCAAAAAACAGGGAAGTTCTTTACAATTCCTTCAGGGTGTCTGAGGAAACCTGGAAAGACCCTATCTACAATGACAGCTGGATGTGGCATAAGGCTGGACACTTGGGACTGAGAGGATTGGTGAGATTGGGTGAGCAAATGCAGACCCTTTCAAGCAATAATGCATGGCCCCCATTCCATGGATCCCCACTCTCCAGGTTCAAGGGAATATTACTACAGCTATAACACGTACAGGAAACCTAGAGAATGGACACACTGTGAATACGAAAGGTTTCTAAAACTCAACGAATAGTCCCTCTCCTGGTGCTCCAGTTTGACTTTCCAACTGCCTTACTATCAATCTCCCAACTTGGAGAGACAGGCCCTTTAACCTCCTGGTTTGCACAGGTTCCCAATTTGGCAGAGGATGGAAGGGATGAGGGAGAACCCATGAGAGAGTAGCTGTTAGGCATTTGGACGGGCACATGTCACTCTAATTTCCCGGCAGGAAGAAGAATTAACCAAAGTCTCAGCCACCCACCGGGAACCAGTATAGGACATGATCCAAAATTTTGGACTTGCGTTCAGCTCACAAAAAACGAGTTGAGAAATGGAGCTCAGGGGCACAGAAATTCACAAACTGGCAGAGTGATAAAGGACAACTATCGTCCAAAAGTCTGTTGAGGGAAGTCAACGAGGCGGACTTGAAAGTGAGGCAAAATAGCAGGAAACAGATTTCAAGAGGTACGTTGGAATCGCCTGTAAAGCACAGGAAGAGGGGCACAACTTGGACAATGGTGCACTTGGCCAAAAAGGGCGTATGCGTTTTCTCCTGAATATATTCAGGAGAAAACGCATACGCCCTTTTTGGCCAAGCAAGCAAGCGGGCAATGCAAATCTGCACTACAAAGAAGTATCACTTCCCACCGGTCAAAAGGGACATCCACAAAATGTGTAAAAACAAGAAAGGCAAGACAGGCCCTGGAGAACAGGGAGCCTTGTTATGCTGATGGGCGGGATGTAAATTGCCAACTGCCTCACTGGAGGAGTGCATTGTGTTCCCTAAAACAAGTAAACAACAGAGCTACAGAGCCAAGGCCACTTCCAGTCTAGGGAATATACCAGGGGAAAACTGAAAATCAATAAGAAAGAGCCACCTCCAAATTTAGGGCTGCACTGGCTACAAGAACCTCAACTTGGGTACACCTTAAATATCCCAGGAAATATAAAAATGGTTCAAAACATTGTGGTACTTACGTACGATCGAATATCCCTCAGCCATGAAATCAATGTCATAAGACCAGTAGCAGCAAAGTGAGTGGATTCAGGTACGATGATTCTAAGTGAAATAAGTCACACAGAAAAAGAAACTTATCATAAGATATCACTTATAAAGATCCTGTAAACATGGCTACACGTGAACTGAGTTAGGAAAGAGAACAGAGTCTCACATTTAGAAAACACGCTTATGCCTGCATAAAGGGGAAGGAGAGGTGGGGTGATGCATAAAACCAGAGTTTGATATAAGCACAGGGACCGTTTCAAAAACCAACTTTGGAATTGACAAGACCGACACCTTCCTCAGTGAAAGAGACTCAAAACCCCATATTTCCCACAGAGGAATATATCTGACTAGTAAGAATCTTAAAACCTATGTATTGATATGTCTCCATAAGGGAATCAAGTGTGTCTAGAGTGGCATAAACATGGCAGCGAGAATCAGCTCAAACCCACTATAAAAAGGAATTTCAAAAGCAAAACGAAAAAACAGGGAAATTCTTTACAATTCCTTCAGGGTGTCTGAGGAAACCTGGAAAGACCCTGTCTACAATGACAGCTGGATGTGGCATAAGGCTGGACACTTGGGACTGAGAGGATTGGTGAGATTGGGTGAGCAAATGCAGACCCTTTCAAGCAATAATGCATGGCCCCCATTCCATGGGTCCCAACTCTCCATGTTCAAGGGAATATTACTACAGCTATAACATGTACAGGAAACCTAGAGAATGGACACACTGTGAATACGAAAGGTTTCTAAAACTCAACGAATAGTCCCTCTCCTGGTGCTCCAGTTTGACTTTCCAACTGCCTTACTATCAATCTCCCAACTTGGAGAGACAGGCCCTTTAACCTCCTGGTTTGCACAGGTTCCCAATTTGGCAGAGGATGGAAGGGACGAGGGAGAACCCATGAGAGAGTAGCTGTTAGGCATTTGGACGGGCACATGTCACTCTAATTTCCCGGCAGGAAGAAGAATTAACCAAAGTCTCAGCCACCCACCGGGAACCAGGATAGGACATGATCCAAAATTTTGGACTTGCGTTCAGCTCACAAAAAACGAGTTGAGAAATGGAGCTCAGGGGCACAGCAATTCACAAACTGGCAGAGTGATAAAGGACAACTATCGTCCAAAAATCTGTTGAGGGAAGTCAACGAGGCGGACTTGAAAGTGAGGCAAAATAGCAGGAAACAGATTTCAAGAGGTACCTTGGAATCGCCTGTAAAGCACAGGAAGAGGGGCACAACTTGGACAATGGTGCACTTGGCCAAAAAGGGCGTATGCGTTTTCTCCTGAATATATTCAGGAGAAAACGCATACGCCCTTTTTGGCCAAGCAAGCAAGCGGGCAATGCAAATCTGCACTACAAAGTAGTATCACTTCCCACCGGTCAAAAGGGACATCCACAAAAAGTGTAAAAACCAGAAAGGCAAGACAGGCCCTGGAGAACTGGGAGCCTTGTTATGCTGATGGGCGGGATGTAAATTGCCAACTGCCTCACTGGAGGAGTGCATTGTGTTCCCTAAAACAAGTAAACAACAGAGCTACAGAGCCAAGCTCACTTCCAGTCTAGGGAATATACCTTGGGAAAACTGAAAATCAATAAGAGCCACCTCCAAATTTAGGGCTGCACTGGCTACAAGAACCTAAACTTGGGTACACCTTAAATATCCCAGGAAATATAAAAATGGTTCAAAACATTGTGGTACTTACGTACGATGGAATATCCCTCAGCCATGAAATCAATGTCATAAGACCAGTAGCAGCAAAGTGAGTGGATTCAGGTACGATGATTCTAAGTGAAATAAGTCACACAGAAAAAGAAACTTATCATAAGATATCACTTATGAAGATCCTGTAAACATGGCTACACGTGAACTGAGTTAGGAAAGAGAACAGAGTCTCACATTTAGAAAACACTCTTATGCCTGCATAAAGGGGAAGGAGAGGTGGGGTGATGCATAAAACCAGAGTTTGATATAAGCACAGGGACCGTTTCAAAAACCAACTTTGGAATTGACAAGACCGACACCTTCCTTAGTGAAAGAGACTCAAAACCCCATATTTCCCACAGAGGAATATATCTGACTAGTAAGAATCTTAAAACCTATGTATTGATATGTCTCCATAAGGGAATCAAGTGTGTCTAGAGTGGCATAAACATGGCAGCGAGAATCAGCTCAAACCCACTATAAAAAGGAATTTCAAAAGCAAAACCAAAAAACAGGGAAGTTCTTTACAATTCCTTCAGGGTGTCAGAGGAAACCTGGAAAGACCCTATCTACAATGACAGCTGGATGTGGCATAAGGCTGGACACTTGGGACTGAGAGGATTGGTGAGATTGGGTGAGCAAATGCAGACCCTTTCAAGCAATAATGCATGGCCCCCATTCCATGGGTCCCAACTCTCCAGGTTCAAGGGAATATTACTACAGCTATAACATGTACAGGAAACCTAGAGAATGGACACACTGTGAATACGAAAGGTTTCTAAAACTCAACGAATAGTCCCTCTCCTGGTGCTCCAGTTTGACTTTCCAACTGCCTTACTATCAATCTCCCAACTTGGAGAGACAGGCCCTTTAACCTCCTGGTTTGCACAGGTTCCCAATTTGGCAGAGGATGGAAGGGATGAGGGAGAACCCATGAGAGAGTAGCTGTTAGGCATTTGGACGGGCACATGTCACTCTAATTTCCCGGCAGGAAGAAGAATTAACCAAAGTCTCAGCCACCCACCGGGAACCAGTATAGGACATGATCCAAAATTTTGGACTTGCGTTCAGCTCACAAAAAACGAGTTGAGAAATGGAGCTCAGGGGCACAGCAATTCACAAACTGGCAGAGTGATAAAGGACAACTATCGTCCAAAAGTCTGTTGAGGGAAGTCAACGAGGCGGACTTGAAAGTGAGGCAAAATAGCAGGAAACAGATTTCAAGAGGTACGTTGGAATCGCCTGTAAAGCACAGGAAGAGGGGCACAACTTGGACAATGGTGCACTTGGCCAAAAAGGGCGTATGCGTTTTCTCCTGAATATATTCAGGAGAAAACGCATACGCCCTTTTTGGCCAAGCAAGCAAGCGGGCAATGCAAATCTGCACTACAAAGAAGTATCACTTCCCACCGGTCAAAAGGGACATCCACAAAATGTGTAAAAACCAGAAAGGCAAGACAGGCCCTGGAGAACAGGGAGCCTTGTTATGCTGATGGGCGGGATGTAAATTGCCAACTGCCTCACTGGAGGAGTGCATTGTGTTCCCTAAAACAAGTAAACAACAGAGCTACAGAGCCAAGGCCACTTCCAGTCTAGGGAATATACCAGGGGAAAACTGAAAATCAATAAGAAAGAGCCACCTCCAAATTTAGGGCTGCACTGGCTACAAGAACCTCAACTTGGGTACACCTTAAATATCCCAGGAAATATAAAAATGGTTCAAAACATTGTGGTACTTACGTACGATGGAATATCCCTCAGCCATGAAATCAATGTCATAAGACCAGTAGCAGCAAAGTGAGTGGATTCAGGTACGATGATTCTAAGTGAAATAAGTCACACAGAAAAAGAAACTTATCATAAGATATCACTTATGAAGATCCTGTAAACATGGCTACACGTGAACTGAGTTAGGAAAGAGAACAGAGTCTCACATTTAGAAAACACTCTTATGCCTGCATAAAGGGGAAGGAGAGGTGGGGTGATGCATAAAACCAGAGTTTGATATAAGCACAGGGACCGTTTCAAAAACCAACTTTGGAATTGACAAGACCGACACCTTCCTTAGTGAAATAGACTCAAAACCCCATATTTCCCACAGAGGAATATATCTGACTAGTAAGAATCTTAAAACCTATGTATTGATATGTCTCCATAAGGGAATCAAGTGTGTCTAGAGTGGCATAAACATGGCAGCGAGAATCAGCTCAAACCCACTATAAAAAGGAATTTCAAAAGCAAAACCAAAAAACAGGGAAGTTCTTTACAATTCCTTCAGGGTGTCAGAGGAAACCTGGAAAGACCCTATCTACAATGACAGCTGGATGTGGCATAAGGCTGGACACTTGGGACTGAGAGGATTGGTGAGATTGGGTGAGCAAATGCAGACCCTTTCAAGCAATAATGCATGGCCCCCATTCCATGGGTCCCAACTCTCCAGGTTCAAGGGAATATTACTACAGCTATAACATGTACAGGAAACCTAGAGAATGGACACACTGTGAATACGAAAGGTTTCTAAAACTCAACGAATAGTCCCTCTCCTGGTGCTCCAGTTTGACTTTCCAACTGCCTTACTATCAATCTCCCAACTTGGAGAGACAGGCCCTTTAACCTCCTGGTTTGCACAGGTTCCCAATTTGGCAGAGGATGGAAGGGATGAGGGAGAACCCATGAGAGAGTAGCTGTTAGGCATTTGGACGGGCACATGTCACTCTAATTTCCCGGCAGGAAGAAGAATTAACCAAAGTCTCAGCCACCCACCGGGAACCAGTATAGGACATGATCCAAAATTTTGGACTTGCGTTCAGCTCACAAAAAACGAGTTGAGAAATGGAGCTCAGGGGCACAGCAATTCACAAACTGGCAGAGTGATAAAGGACAACTATCGTCCAAAAGTCTGTTGAGGGAAGTCAACGAGGCGGACTTGAAAGTGAGGCAAAATAGCAGGAAACAGATTTCAAGAGGTACGTTGGAATCGCCTGTAAAGCACAGGAAGAGGGGCACAACTTGGACAATGGTGCACTTGGCCAAAAAGGGCGTATGCGTTTTCTCCTGAATATATTCAGGAGAAAACGCATACGCCCTTTTTGGCCAAGCAAGCAAGCGGGCAATGCAAATCTGCACTACAAAGAAGTATCACTTCCCACCGGTCAAAAGGGACATCCACAAAATGTGTAAAAACCAGAAAGGCAAGACAGGCCCTGGAGAACAGGGAGCCTTGTTATGCTGATGGGCGGGATGTAAATTGCCAACTGCCTCACTGGAGGAGTGCATTGTGTTCCCTAAAACAAGTAAACAACAGAGCTACAGAGCCAAGGCCACTTCCAGTCTAGGGAATATACCAGGGGAAAACTGAAAATCAATAAGAAAGAGCCACCTCCAAATTTAGGGCTGCACTGGCTACAAGAACCTCAACTTGGGTACACCTTAAATATCCCAGGAAATATAAAAATGGTTCAAAACATTGTGGTACTTACGTACGATGGAATATCCCTCAGCCATGAAATCAATGTCATAAGACCAGTAGCAGCAAAGTGAGTGGATTCAGGTACGATGATTCTAAGTGAAATAAGTCACACAGAAAAAGAAACTTATCATAAGATATCACTTATGAAGATCCTGTAAACATGGCTACACGTGAACTGAGTTAGGAAAGAGAACAGAGTCTCACATTTAGAAAACACTCTTATGCCTGCATAAAGGGGAAGGAGAGGTGGGGTGATGCATAAAACCAGAGTTTGATATAAGCACAGGGACCGTTTCAAAAACCAACTTTGGAATTGACAAGACCGACACCTTCCTTAGTGAAATAGACTCAAAACCCCATATTTCCCACAGAGGAATATATCTGACTAGTAAGAATCTTAAAACCTATGTATTGATATGTCTCCATAAGGGAATCAAGTGTGTCTAGAGTGGCATAAACATGGCAGCGAGAATCAGCTCAAACCCACTATAAAAAGGAATTTCAAAAGCAAAACCAAAAAACAGGGAAATTCTTTACAATTCCTTCAGGGTGTCTGAGGAAACCTGGAAAGACCATATCTACAATGACAGCTGGATGTGGCATAAGGCTGGACACTTGGGACTGAGAGGATTGGTGAGATTGGGTGAGCAAATGCAGACCCTTTCAAGCAATAATGCATGGCCCCCATTCCATGGATCCCAACTCTCCAGGTTCAAGGGAAAATTACTACAGCTATAACATGTACAGGAAACCTAGAGAATGGACACACTGTGAATACGAAAGGTTTCTAAAACTCAACGAATAGTCCCTCTCCTGGTGCTCCAGTTTGACTTTCCAACTGCCTTACTATCAATCTCCCAACTTGGAGAGACAGGCCCTTTAACCTCCTGGTTTGCACAGGTTCCCAATTTGGCAGAGGATGGAAGGGACGAGGGAGAACCCATGAGAGAGTAGCTGTTAGGCATTTGGACGGGCACATGTCACTCTAATTTCCCGGCAGGAAGAAGAATTAACCAAAGTCTCAGCCACCCACCGGGAACCAGTATAGGACATGATCCAAAATTTTGGACTTGCGTTCAGCTCACAAAAAACGAGTTGAGAAATGGAGCTCAGGGGCACAGCAATTCACAAACTGGCAGAGTGATAAAGGACAACTATCGTCCAAAAGTCTGTTGAGGGAAGTCAACGAGGCAGACTTGAAAGTGAGGCAAAATAGCAGGAAACAGATTTCAAGAGGTACCTTGGAATCGCCTGTAAAGCACAGGAAGAGGGGCACAACTTGGACAATGGTGCACTTGGCCAAAAAGGGCGTATGCGTTTTCTCCTGAATATATTCAGGAGAAAACGCATACGCCTTTTTTGGCCAAGCAAGCAAGCGGGCAATGCAAATCTGCACTACAAAGAAGTATCACTTCCCACCGGTCAAAAGGGACATCCACAAAATGTGTAAAAACCAGAAAGGCAAGACAGGCCCTGGAGAACTGGGAGCCTTGTTATGCTGATGGGCGGGATGTGAATTGCCAACTGCCTCACTGGAGGAGTGCATTGTGTTCCCTAAAACAAGTAAACAACAGAGCTACAGAGCCAAGGCCACTTCCAGTCTAGGGAATATACCTTGGGAAAACTGAAAATCAATAAGAAAGAGCCACCTCCAAATTTAGGGCTGCACTGACTACAAGAACCTCAACTTGGGTACACCTTAAATATCCCAGGAAATATAAAAATGGTTCAAAACATTGTGGTACTTACGTACGATCGAATATCCCTCAGCCATGAAATCAATGTCATAAGACCAGTAGCAGCAAAGTGAGTGGATTCAGATACGATGATTCTAAGTGAAATAAGTCACACAGAAAAAGAAACTTATCATAAGATATCACTTATAAAGATCCTGTAAACATGGCTACACGTGAACTGAGTTAGGAAAGAGAACAGAGTCTCACATTTAGAAAACACGCTTATGCCTGCATAAAGGGGAAGGAGAGGTGGGGTGATGCATAAAACCAGAGTTTGATATAAGCACAGGGACCGTTTCAAAAACCAACTTTGGAATTGACAAGACCGACACCTTCCTCAGTGAAAGAGACTCAAAACCCCATATTTCCCACAGAGGAATATATCTGACTAGTAAGAATCTTAAAACCTATGTATTGATATGTCTCCATAAGGGAATCAAGTGTGTCTAGAGTGGCATAAACATGGCAGCGAGAATCAGCTCAAACCCACTATAAAAAGGAATTTCAAAAGCAAAACGAAAAAACAGGGAAATTCTTTACAATTCCTTCAGGGTGTCTGAGGAAACCTGGAAAGACCCTGTCTACAATGACAGCTGGATGTGGCATAAGGCTGGACACTTGGGACTGAGAGGATTGGTGAGATTGGGTGAGCAAATGCAGACCCTTTCAAGCAATAATGCATGGCCCCCATTCCATGGGTCCCAACTCTCCATGTTCAAGGGAATATTACTACAGCTATAACATGTACAGGAAACCTAGAGAATGGACACACTGTGAATACGAAAGGTTTCTAAAACTCAACGAATAGTCCCTCTCCTGGTGCTCCAGTTTGACTTTCCAACTGCCTTACTATCAATCTCCCAACTTGGAGAGACAGGCCCTTTAACCTCCTGGTTTGCACAGGTTCCCAATTTGGCAGAGGATGGAAGGGACGAGGGAGAACCCATGAGAGAGTAGCTGTTAGGCATTTGGACGGGCACATGTCAATCTAATTTCCCGGCAGGAAGAAGAATTAACCAAAGTCTCAGCCACCCACCGGGAACCAGGATAGGACATGATCCAAAATTTTGGACTTGCGTTCAGCTCACAAAAAACGAGTTGAGAAATGGAGCTCAGGGGCACAGCAATTCACAAACTGGCAGAGTGATAAAGGACAACTATCGTCCAAAAATCTGTTGAGGGAAGTCAACGAGGCGGACTTGAAAGTGAGGCAAAATAGCAGGAAACAGATTTCAAGAGGTACCTTGGAATCGCCTGTAAAGCACAGGAAGAGGGGCACAACTTGGACAATGGTGCACTTGGCCAAAAAGGGCGTATGCGTTTTCTCCTGAATATATTCAGGAGAAAACGCATACGCCCTTTTTGGCCAAGCAAGCAAGCGGGCAATGCAAATCTGCACTACAAAGTAGTATCACTTCCCACCGGTCAAAAGGGACATCCACAAAAAGTGTAAAAACCAGAAAGGCAAGACAGGCCCTGGAGAACTGGGAGCCTTGTTATGCTGATGGGCGGGATGTAAATTGACAACTGCCTCACTGGAGGAGTGCATTGTGTTCCCTAAAACAAGTAAACAACAGAGCTACAGAGCCAAGCTCACTTCCAGTCTAGGGAATATACCTTGGGAAAACTGAAAATCAATAAGAAAGAGCCACCTCCAAATTTAGGGCTGCACTGGCTACAAGAACCTCAACTTGGGTACACCTTAAATATCCCAGGAAATATAAAAATGGTTCAAAACATTGTGGTACTTACGTACGATGGAATATCCCTCAGCCATGAAATCAATGTCATAAGACCAGTAGCAGCAAAGTGAGTGGATTCAGGTACGATGATTCTAAGTGAAATAAGTCACACAGAAAAAGAAACTTATCATAAGATATCACTTATGAAGATCCTGTAAACATGGCTACACGTGAACTGAGTTAGGAAAGAGAACAGAGTCTCACATTTAGAAAACACTCTTATGCCTGCATAAAGGGGAAGGAGAGGTGGGGTGATGCATAAAACCAGAGTTTGATATAAGCACAGGGACCGTTTCAAAAACCAACTTTGGAATTGACAAGACCGACACCTTCCTTAGTGAAAGAGACTCAAAACCCCATATTTCCCAGAGAGGAATATATCTGACTAGTAAGAATCTTAAAACCTATGTATTGATATGTCTCCATAAGGGAATCAAGTGTGTCTAGAGTGGCATAAACATGGCAGCGAGAATCAGCTCAAACCCACTATAAAAAGGAATTTCAAAAGCAAAACCAAAAAACAGGGAAATTCTTTACAATTCCTTCAGGGTGTCAGAGGAAACCTGGAAAGACCCTATCTACAATGACAGCTGGATGTGGCATAAGGCTGGACACTTGGGACTGAGAGGATTGGTGAGATTGGGTGAGCAAATGCAGACCCTTTCAAGCAATAATGCATGGCCCCCATTCCATGGATCCCCACTCTCCAGGTTCAAGGGAATATTACTACAGCTATAACATGTACAGGAAACCTAGAGAATGGACACACTGTGAATACGAAAGGTTTCTAAAACTCAACGAATAGTCCCTCTCCTGGTGCTCCAGTTTGACTTTCCAACTGCCTTACTATCAATCTCCCAACTTGGAGAGACAGGCCCTTTAACCTCCTGGTTTGCACAGGTTCCCAATTTGGCAGAGGATGGAAGGGACGAGGGAGAACCCATGAGAGAGTAGCTGTTAGGCATTTGGACGGGCACATGTCACTCTAATTTCCCGGCAGGAAGAAGAATTAACCAAAGTCTCAGCCACCCACCGGGAACCAGTATAGGACATGATCCAAAATTTTGGACTTGCGTTCAGCTCACAAAAAACGAGTTGAGAAATGGAGCTCAGGGGCACAGCAATTCACAAACTGGCAGAGTGATAAAGGACAACTATCGTCCAAAAGTCTGTTGAGGGAAGTCAACGAGGCTGACTTGAAAGTGAGGCAAAATAGCAGGAAACAGATTTCAAGAGGTACCTTGGAATCGCCTGTAAAGCACAGGAAGAGGGGCACAACTTGGACAATGGTGCACTTGGCCAAAAAGGGCGTATGCGTTTTCTCCTGAATATATTCAGGAGAAAACGCATACGCCCTTTTTGGCCAAGAAAGCAAGCGGGCAATGCAAATCTGCACTACAAAGAAGTATCACTTCCCACCGGTCAAAAGGGACATCCACAAAATGTGTAAAAACCAGAAAGGCAAGACAGGCCCTGGAGAACAGGGAGCCTTGTTATGCTGATGGGCGGGATGTAAATTGCCAACTGCCTCACTGGAGGAGTGCATTGTGTTCCCTAAAACAAGTAAACAACAGAGCTACAGAGCCAAGGCCACTTCCAGTCTAGGGAATATACCAGGGGAAAACTGAAAATCAATAAGAAAGAGCCACCTCCAAATTTAGGGCTGCACTGGCTACAAGAACCTCAACTTGGGTACACCTTAAATATCCCAGGAAATATAAAAATGGTTCAAAACATTGTGGTACTTACGTACGATGGAATATCCCTCAGCCATGAAATCAATGTCATAAGACCAGTAGCAGCAAAGTGAGTGGATTCAGGTACGATGATTCTAAGTGAAATAAGTCACACAGAAAAAGAAACTTATCATAAGATATCACTTATGAAGATCCTGTAAACATGGCTACACGTGAACTGATTTAGGAAAGAGAACAGAGTCTCACATTTAGAAAACACTCTTATGCCTGCATAAAGGGGAAGGAGAGGTGGGGTGATGCATAAAACCAGAGTTTGATATAAGCACAGGGACCGTTTCAAAAACCAACTTTGGAATTGACAAGACCGACACCTTCCTTAGTGAAAGAGACTCAAAACCCCATATTTCCCACAGAGGAATATATCTGACTAGTAAGAATCTTAAAACCTATGTATTGATATGTCTCCATAAGGGAATCAAGTGTGTCTAGAGTGGCATAAACATGGCAGCGAGAATCAGCTCAAACCCACTATAAAAAGGAATTTCAAAAGCAAAACCAAAAAACAGGGAAATTCTTTACAATTCCTTCAGGGTGTCTGAGGAAACCTGGAAAGACCCTATCTACAATGACAGCTGGATGTGGCATAAGGCTGGACACTTGGGACTGAGAGGATTGGTGAGATTGGGTGAGCAAATGCAGACCCTTTCAAGCAATAATGCATGGCCCCCATTCCATGGGTCCCAACTCTCCAGGTTCAAGGGAAAATTACTACAGCTATAACATGTACAGGAAACCTAGAGAATGGACACACTGTGAATACGAAAGGTTTCTAAAACTCAACGAATAGTCCCTCTCCTGGTGCTCCAGTTTGACTTTCCAACTGCCTTACTATCAATCTCCCAACTTGGAGAGACAGGCCCTTTAACCTCCTGGTTTGCACAGGTTCCCAATTTGGCAGAGGATGGAAGGGACGAGGGAGAACCCATGAGAGAGTAGCTGTTAGGCATTTGGACGGGCACATGTCACTCTAATTTCCCGGCAGGAAGAAGAATTAACCAAAGTCTCAGCCACCCACCGGGAACCAGTATAGGACATGATCCAAAATTTTGGACTTGCGTTCAGCTCACAAAAAACGAGTTGAGAAATGGAGCTCAGGGGCACAGCAATTCACAAACTGGCAGAGTGATAAAGGACAACTATCGTCCAAAAGTATGTTGAGGGAAGTCAACGAGGCAGATCTTGAAAGTGAGGCAAAATAGCAGGAAACAGATTTCAAGAGGTACCTTGGAATCGCCTGTAAAGCACAGGAAGAGGGGCACAACTTGGACAATGGTGCACTTGGCCAAAAAGGGCGTATGCGTTTTCTCCTGAATATATTCAGGAGAAAACGCATACGCCCTTTTTGGCCAAGCAAGCAAGCGGGCAATGCAAATCTGCACTACAAAGTAGTATCACTTCCCACCGGTCAAAAGGGACATCCACAAAAAGTGTAAAAACCAGAAAGGCAAGACAGGCCCTGGAGAACTGGGAGCCTTGTTATGCTGATGGGCGGGATGTAAATTGCCAACTGCCTCACTGGAGGAGTGCATTGTGTTCCCTAAAACAAGTAAACAACAGAGCTACAGAGCCAAGCTCACTTCCAGTCTAGGGAATATACCTTGGGAAAACTGAAAATCAATAAGAAAGAGCCACCTCCAAATTTAGGGCTGCACTGGCTACAAGAACCTCAACTTGGGTACACCTTAAATATCCCAGGAAATATAAAAATGGTTCAAAACATTGTGGTACTTACGTACGATGGAATATCCCTCAGCCATGAAATCAATGTCATAAGACCAGTAGCAGCAAAGTGAGTGGATTCAGGTACGATGATTCTAAGTGAAATAAGTCACACAGAAAAAGAAACTTATCATAAGATATCACTTATGAAGATCCTGTAAACATGGCTACACGTGAACTGAGTTAGGAAAGAGAACACAGTCTCACATTTAGAAAACAATCTTATGCCTGCATAAAGGGGAAGGAGAGGTGGGGTGATGCATAAAACCAGAGTTTGATATAAGCACAGGGACCGTTTCAAAAACCAACTTTGGAATTGACAAGACCGACACCTTCCTTAGTGAAAGAGACTCAAAACCCCATATTTCCCACAGAGGAATATAGCTGACTAGTAAGAATCTTAAAACCTATGTATTGATATGTCTCCATAAGGGAATCAAGTGTGTCTAGAGTGGCATAAACATGGCAGCGAGAATCAGCTCAAACCCACTATAAAAAGGAATTTCAAAAGCAAAACCAAAAAACAGGGAAATTCTTTACAATTCCTTCAGGGTGTCTGAGGAAACCTGGAAAGACCCTATCTACAATGACAGCTGGATGTGGCATAAGGCTGGACACTTGGGACTGAGAGGATTGGTGAGATTGGGTGAGCAAATGCAGACCCTTTCAAGCAATAATGCATGGCCCCCATTCCATGGATCCCAACTCTCCAGGTTCAAGGGAAAATTACTACAGCTATAACATGTACAGGAAACCTAGAGAATGGACACACTGTGAATACGAAAGGTTTCTAAAACTCAACGAATAGTCCCTCTCCTGGTGCTCCAGTTTGACTTTCCAACTGCCTTACTATCAATCTCCCAACTTGGAGAGACAGGCCCTTTAACCTCCTGGTTTGCACAGGTTCCCAATTTGGCAGAGGATGGAAGGGACGAGGGAGAACCCATGAGAGAGTAGCTGTTAGGCATTTGGACGGGCACATGTCAATCTAATTTCCCGGCAGGAAGAAGAATTAACCAAAGTCTCAGCCACCCACCGGGAACCAGGATAGGACATGATCCAAAATTTTGGACTTGCGTTCAGCTCACAAAAAACGAGTTGAGAAATGGAGCTCAGGGGCACAGCAATTCACAAACTGGCAGAGTGATAAAGGACAACTATCGTCCAAAAATCTGTTGAGGGAAGTCAACGAGGCGGACTTGAAAGTGAGGCAAAATAGCAGGAAACAGATTTCAAGAGGTACCTTGGAATCGCCTGTAAAGCACAGGAAGAGGGGCACAACTTGGACAATGGTGCACTTGGCCAAAAAGGGCGTATGCGTTTTCTCCTGAATATATTCAGGAGAAAACGCATACGCCCTTTTTGGCCAAGCAAGCAAGCGGGCAATGCAAATCTGCACTACAAAGTAGTATCACTTCCCACCGGTCAAAAGGGACATCCACAAAAAGTGTAAAAACCAGAAAGGCAAGACAGGCCCTGGAGAACTGGGAGCCTTGTTATGCTGATGGGCGGGATGTAAATTGCCAACTGCCTCACTGGAGGAGTGCATTGTGTTCCCTAAAACAAGTAAACAACAGAGCTACAGAGCCAAGCTCACTTCCAGTCTAGGGAATATACCTTGGGAAAACTGAAAATCAATAAGAAAGAGCCACCTCCAAATTTAGGGCTGCACTGGCTACAAGAACCTCAACTTGGGTACACCTTAAATATCCCAGGAAATATAAAAATGGTTCAAAACATTGTGGTACTTACGTACGATGGAATATCCCTCAGCCATGAAATCAATGTCATAAGACCAGTAGCAGCAAAGTGAGTGGATTCAGGTACGATGATTCTAAGTGAAATAAGTC
The DNA here is from genome assembly GCF_025265405.1 of Mesoplodon densirostris. Lineage (NCBI taxonomy): Eukaryota > Metazoa > Chordata > Mammalia > Artiodactyla > Ziphiidae > Mesoplodon > Mesoplodon densirostris. Next base: position 140,683,637 of record NC_082681.1, on the reverse strand, counting down.
ACACAGAAAAAGAAACTTATCATAAGATATCACTTATGAAGATCCTGTAAACATGGCTACACGTGAACTGAGTTAGGAAAGAGAACAGAGTCTCACATTTAGAAAACACTCTTATGCCTGCATAAAGGGGAAGGAGAGGTGGGGTGATGCATAAAACCAGAGTTTGATATAAGCACAGGGACCGTTTCAAAAACCAACTTTGGAATTGACAAGACCGACACCTTCCTTAGTGAAAGAGACTCAAAACCCCATATTTCCCACAGAGGAATATATCTGACTAGTAAGAATCTTAAAACCTATGTATTGATATGTCTCCAAAAGGGAATCAAGTGTGTCTAGAGTGGCATAAACATGGCAGCGAGAATCAGCTCAAACCCACTATAAAAAGGAATTTCAAAAGCAAAACCAAAAAACAGGGAAATTCTTTACAATTCCTTCAGGGTGTCTGAGGAAACCTGGAAAGACCCTATCTACAATGACAGCTGGATGTGGCATAAGGCTGGACACTTGGGACTGAGAGGATTGGTGAGATTGGGTGAGCAAATGCAGACCCTTTCAAGCAATAATGCATGGCCCCCATTCCATGGATCCCAACTCTCCAGGTTCAAGGGAAAATTACTACAGCTATAACATGTACAGGAAACCTAGAGAATGGACACACTGTGAATACGAAAGGTTTCTAAAACTCAACGAATAGTCCCTCTCCTGGTGCTCCAGTTTCACTTTCCAACTGCCTTACTATCAATCTCCCAACTTGGAGAGACAGGCCCTTTAACCTCCTGGTTTGCACAGGTTCCCAATTTGGCAGAGGATGGAAGGGACGAGGGAGAACCCATGAGAGAGTAGCTGTTAGGCATTTGGACGGGCACATGTCACTCTAATTTCCCGGCAGGAAGAAGAATTAACCAAAGTCTCAGCCACCCACCGGGAACCAGTATAGGACATGATCCAAAATTTTGGACTTGCGTTCAGCTCACAAAAAACGAGTTGAGAAATGGAGCTCAGGGGCACAGCAATTCACAAACTGGCAGAGTGATAAAGGACAACTATCGTCCAAAAGTATGTTGAGGGAAGTCAACGAGGCGGACTTGAAAGTGAGGCAAAATAGCAGGAAACAGATTTCAAGAAGTACGTTGGAATCGCCTGTAAAGCACAGGAAGAGGGGCACAACTTGGACAATGGTGCACTTGGCCAAAAAGGGCGTATGCGTTTTCTCCTGAATATATTCAGGAGAAAACGCATACGCCCTTTTTGGCCAAGCAAGCAAGCGGGCAATGCAAATCTGCACTACAAAGAAGTATCACTTCCCACCGGTCAAAAGGGACATCCACAAAATGTGTAAAAACCAGAAAGGCAAGACAGGCCCTGGAGAACTGGGAGCCTTGTTATGCTGATGGGCGGGATGTAAATTGCCAACTGCCTCACTGGAGGAGTGCATTGTGTTCCCTAAAACAAGTAAACAACAGAGCTACAGAGCCAAGGCCACTTCCAGTCTAGGGAATATACCTTGGGAAAACTGAAAATCAATAAGAAAGAGCCACCTCCAAATTTAGGGCTGCACTGACTACAAGAACCTCAACTTGGGTACACCTTAAATATCCCAGGAAATATAAAAATGGTTCAAAACATTGTGGTACTTACGTACGATCGAATATCCCTCAGCCATGAAATCAATGTCATAAGACCAGTAGCAGCAAAGTGAGTGGATTCAGGTACGATGATTCTAAGTGAAATAAGTCACACAGAAAAAGAAACTTATCATAAGATATCACTTAGGAAGATCCTGTAAACATGGCTACACGTGAACTGAGTTAGGAAAGAGAACAGAGTCTCACATTTAGAAAACACGCTTATGCCTGCATAAAGGGGAAGGAGAGGTGGGGTGATGCATAAAACCAGAGTTTGATATAAGCACAGGGACCGTTTCAAAAACCAACTTTGGAATTGACAAGACCGACACCTTCCTTAGTGAAAGAGACTAAAAACCCCATATTTCCCGCAGAGGAATATATCTGACTAGTAAGAATCTTAAAACCTATGTATTGATATGACTCCATGAGGGAATCAAGTGTGTCTAGAGTGGCATAAACATGGCAGCGAGAATCAGCTCAAACCCACTATAAAAAGGAATTTCAAAAGCAAAACCAAAAAACAGGGAAATTCTTTACAATTCCTTCAGGGTGTCTGAGGAAACCTGGAAAGACCCTATCTACAATGACAGCTGGATGTGGCATAAGGCTGGACACTTGGGACTGAGAGGATTGGTGAGATTGGGTGAGCAAATGCAGACCCTTTCAAGCAATAATGCATGGCCCCCATTCCATGGGTCCCAACTCTCCAGGTTCAAGGGAATATTACTACAGCTATAACATGTACAGGAAACCAAGAGAATGTACACACTGTGAATACGAAAGGTTTCTAAAACTCAACGAATAGTCCCTCTCCTGGTGCTCCAGTTTGACTTTCCAACTGCCTTACTATCAATCTCCCAACTTGAAGAGACAGGCCCTTTAACCCCCTGGTTTGCACAGGTTCCCAATTTGGCAGAGGATGGAAGGGACGAGGGAGAACCCATGAGAGAGTAGCTGTTAGGCATTTGGACGGGCACATGTCACTCTAATTTCCCGGCAGGAAGAAGAATTAACCAAAGTCTCAGCCACCCACCGGGAACCAGTATAGGACATGATCCAAAATTTTGGACTTGCGTTCAGCTCACAAAAAACGAGTTGAGAAATGGAGCTCAGGGGCACAGCAATTCACAAACTGGCAGAGTGATAAAGGACAACTATCGTCCAAAAATCTGTTGAGGGAAGTCAACGAGGCGGACATGAAAGTGAGGCAAAATAGCAGGAAACAGATTTCAAGAGGTACGTTGGAATCGCCTGTAAAGCACAGGAAGAGGGGCACAACTTGGACAATGGTGCACTTGGCCAAAAAGGGCGTATGCGTTTTCTCCTGAATATATTCAGGAGAAAACGCATACGCCCTTTTTGGCCAAGCAAGCAAGCGGGCAATGCAAATCTGCACTACAAAGAAGTATCACTTCCCACCGGTCAAAAGGGACATCCACAAAATGTGTAAAAACCAGAAAGGCAAGACAGGCCCTGGAGAACAGGGAGCCTTGTTATGCTGATGGGCGGGATGTAAATAGCCAACTGCCTCACTGGAGGAGTGCATTGTGTTCCCTAAAACAAGTAAACAACAGAGCTACAGAGCCAAGGCCACTTCCAGTCTAGGGAATATACCTGGGGAAAACTGAAAATCAATAAGAAAGAGCCACCTCCAAATTTAGGGCTGCACTGGCTACAAGAACCTCAACTTGGGTACACCTTAAATATCCCAGGAAATATAAAAATGGTTCAAAACATTGTGGTACTTACGTACGATGGAATATCCCTCAGCCATGAAATCAATGTCATAAGACCAGTAGCAGCAAAGTGAGTGGATTCAGGTACGATGATTCTAAGTGAAATAAGTCACACAGAAAAAGAAACTTATCATAAGATATCACTTATGAAGATCCTGTAAACATGGCTACACGTGAACTGAGTTAGGAAAGAGAACAGAGTCTCACATTTAGAAAACACTCTTATGCCTGCATAAAGGGGAAGGAGAGGTGGGGTGATGCATAAAACCAGAGTTTGATATAAGCACAGGGACCGTTTCAAAAACCAACTTTGGAATTGACAAGACCGACACCTTCCTTAGTGAAAGAGACTAAAAACCCCATATTTCCCGCAGAGGAATATATCTGACTAGTAAGAATCTTAAAACCTATGTATTGATATGACTCCATGAGGGAATCAAGTGTGTCTAGAGTGGCATAAACATGGCAGCGAGAATCAGCTCAAACCCACTATAAAAAGGAATTTCAAAAGCAAAACCAAAAAACAGGGAAATTCTTTACAATTCCTTCAGGGTGTCTGAGGAAACCTGGAAAGACCCTATCTACAATGACAGCTGGATGTGGCATAAGGCTGGACACTTGGGACTGAGAGGATTGGTGAGATTGGGTGAGCAAATGCAGACCCTTTCAAGCAATAATGCATGGCCCCCATTCCATGGGTCCCAACTCTCCAGGTTCAAGGGAATATTACTACAGCTATACATGTACAGGAAACCTAGAGAATGGACACACTGTGAATACGAAAGGTTTCTAAAACTCAACGAATAGTCCCTCTCCTGGTGCTCCAGTTTGACTTTCCAACTGCCTTACTATCAATCTCCCAACTTGGAGAGACAGGCCCTTTAACCTCCTGGTTTGCACAGGTTCCCAATTTGGCAGAGGATGGAAGGGACGAGGGAGAACCCATGAGAGAGTAGCTGTTAGGCATTTGGACGGGCACATGTCACTCTAATTTCCCGGCAGGAAGAAGAATTAACCAAAGTCTCAGCCACCCACCGGGAACCAGTATAGGACATGATCCAAAATTTTGGACTTGCGTTCAGCTCACAAAAAACGAGTTGAGAAATGGAGCTCAGGGGCACAGCAATTCACAAACTGGCAGAGTGATAAAGGACAACTATCGTCCAAAAATCTGTTGAGGGAAGTCAACGAGGCGGACTTGAAAGCGAGGCAAAATAGAAGGAAACAGATTTCAAGAGGTACCGTGGAATCGCCTGTAAAGCACAGGAAGAGGGGCACAACTTGGACAATGGTGCACTTGGCCAAAAAGGGCGTATGCGTTTTCTCCTGAATATATTCAGGAGAAAACGCATACGCCCTTTTTGGCCAAGCAAGCAAGCGGGCAATGCAAATCTGCACTACAAAGAAGTATCACTTCCCACCGGTCAAAAGGGACATCCACAAAATGTGTAAAAACCAGAAAGGCAAGACAGGCCCTGGAGAACAAGGAGCCTTGTTATGCTGATGGGCGGGATGTAAATTGCCAACTGCCTCACTGGAGGAGTGCATTGTGTTCCCTAAAACAAGTAAACAACAGAGCTACAGAGCCAAGGCCACTTCCAGTCTAGGGAATATACCTGGGGAAAATTGAAAATCAATAAGAAAGTGCCACCTCCAAATTTAGGGCTTCACTGGCTACAAGAACCTAAACTTGGGTACACCTTAAATATCCCAGGAAATATAAAAATGGTTCAAAACATTGTGGTACTTACGTACGATGGAATATCCCTCAGCCATGAAATCAATGTCATAAGACCAGTAGCAGCAAAGTGAGTGGATTCAGGTACGATGATTCTAAGTGAAATAAGTCACACAGAAAAAGAAACTTATCATAAGATATCACTTATGAAGATCCTGTAAACATGGCTACACGTGAACTGAGTTAGGAAAGAGAACAGAGTCTCACATTTAGAAAACACTCTTATGCCTGCATAAAGGGGAAGGAGAGGTGGGGTGATGCATAAAACCAGAGTTTGATATAAGCACAGGGACCGTTTCAAAAACCAACTTTGGAATTGACAAGACCGACACCATCCTCAGTGAATGAGACTCAAAACCCCATATTTCCCACAGAGGAATATATCTGACTAGTAAGAATCTTAAAACCTATGTATTGATATGTCTCCATAAGGGAATCAAGTGTGTCCAGAGTGGCATAAACATGGCAGCGAGAATCAGCTCAAACCCACTATAAAAAGGAATTTCAAAAGCAAAACCAAAAAACAGGGAAATTCTTTACAATTCCTTCAGGGTGTCTGAGGAAACCTGGAAAGACCCTATCTACAATGACAGCTGGATGTGGCATAAGGCTGGACACTTGGGACTGAGAGGATTGGTGAGATTGGGTGAGCAAATGCAGACCCTTTCAAGCAATAATGCATGGCCCCCATTCCATGGGTCCCAACTCTCCAGGTTCAAGGGAATATTACTACAGCTATAACATGTACAGGAAACCTAGAGAATGGACACACTGTGAATACGAAAGGTTTCTAAAACTCAACGAATAGTCCCTCTCCTGGTGCTCCAGTTTGACTTTCCAACTGCCTTACTATGAATCTCCCAACTTGGAGAGACAGGCCCTTTAACCTCCTGGTTTGCACAGGTTCCCAATTTGGCAGAGGATGGAAGGGACGAGGGAGAACCCATGAGAGAGTAGCTGTTAGGCATTTGGACGGGCACATGTCACTCTAATTTCCCGGCAGGAAGAAGAATTAACCAAATTCTCAGCCACCCACCGGGAACCAGTAGAGGACATGATCCAAAATTTTGGACTTGCGTTCAGCTCACAAAAAACGAGTTGAGAAATGGAGCTCAGGGGCACAGCAATTCACAAACTGGCAGAGTGATAAAGGACAACTATCGTCCAAAAATCTGTTGAGGGAAGTCAACGAGGCGGACTTGAAAGCGAGGCAAAATAGCAGGAAACAGATTTCAAGAGGTACCTTGGAATCGCCTGGAAAGCACAGGAAGAGGGGCACAACTTGGACAATGGTGCACTTGGCCAAAAAGTGCGTATGCGTTTTCTCCTGAATATATTCAGGAGAAAACGCATACGCCCTTTTTGGCCAAGCAAGCAAGCGGGCAATGCAAATCTGCACTACAAAGAAGTATCACTTCCCACCGGTCAAAAGGGACATCCACAAAATGTGTAAAAACCAGAAAGGCAAGACAGGCCCTGGAGAACTGGGAGCCTTGTTATGCTGATGGGCGGGATGTAAATTGCCAACTGCCTCACTGGAGGAGTGCATTGTGTTCCCTAAAACAAGTAAACAACAGAGCTACAGAGCCAAGGCCACTTCCAGTCTAGGGAATATACCTTGGGAAAACTGAAAATCAATAAGAAAGAGCCACCTCCAAATTTAGGGCTGCACTGACTACAAGAACCTCAACTTGGGTACACCTTAAATATCCCAGGAAATATAAAAATGGTTCAAAACATTGTGGTACTTACGTACGATGGAATATCCCTCAGCCATGAAATCAATGTCATAAGACCAGTAGCAGCAAAGTGAGTGGATTCAGGTACGATGATTCTAAGTGAAATAAGTCACACAGAAAAAGAAACTTATCATAAGATATCACTTATGAAGATCCTGTAAACATGGCTACACGTGAACTGAGTTAGGAAAGAGAACAGAGTCTCACATTTAGAAAACACTCTTATGCCTGCATAAAGGGGAAGGAGAGGTGGGGTGATGCATAAAACCAGAGTTTGATATAAGCACAGGGACCGTTTCAAAAACCAACTTTGGAATTGACAAGACCGACACCTTCCTTAGTGAAAGAGACTCAAAACCCCATATTTCCCACAGAGGAATATATCTGACTAGTAAGAATCTTAAAACCTATGTATTGATATGTCTCCATAAGGGAATCAAGTGTGTCTAGAGTGGCATAAACATGGCAGCGAGAATCAGCTCAAACCCACTATAAAAAGGAATTTCAAAAGCAAAACCAAAAAACAGGGAAATTCTTTACAATTCCTTCAGGGTGTCTGAGGAAACCTGGAAAGACCCTATCTACAATGACAGCTGGATGTGGCATAAGGCTGGACACTTGGGACTGAGAGGATTGGTGAGATTGGGTGAGCAAATGCAGACCCTTTCAAGCAATAATGCATGGCCCCCATTCCATGGGTCCCAACTCTCCAGGTTCAAGGGAATATTACTACAGCTATAACATGTACAGGAAACCAAGAGAATGTACACACTGTGAATACGAAAGGTTTCTAAAACTCAACGAATAGTCCCTCTCCTGGTGCTCCAGTTTGACTTTCCAACTGCCTTACTATCAATCTCCCAACTTGGAGAGACAGGCCCTTTAACCCCCTGGTTTGCACAGGTTCCCAATTTGGCAGAGGATGGAAGGGACGAGGGAGAACCCATGAGAGAGTAGCTGTTAGGCATTTGGACGGGCACATGTCACTCTAATTTCCCGGCAGGAAGAAGAATTAACCAAAGTCTCAGCCACCCACCGGGAACCAGTATAGGACATGATCCAAAATTTTGGACTTGCGTTCAGCTCACAAAAAACGAGTTGAGAAATGGAGCTCAGGGGCACAGCAATTCACAAACTGGCAGAGTGATAAAGGACAACTATCGTCCAAAAATCTGTTGAGGGAAGTCAACGAGGCGGACTTGAAAGTGAGGCAAAATAGCAGGAAACAGATTTCAAGAGGTACATTGGAATCGCCTGTAAAGCACAGGAAGAGGGGCACAACTTGGACAATGGTGCACTTGGCCAAAAAGGGCGTATGCGTTTTCTCCTGAATATATTCAGGAGAAAACGCATACGCCCTTTTTGGCCAAGCAAGCAAGCGGGCAATGCAAATCTGCACTACAAAGAAGTATCACTTCCCACCGGTCAAAAGGGACATCCACAAAATGTGTAAAAACCAGAAAGGCAAGACAGGCCCTGGAGAACAGGGAGCCTTGTTATGCTGATGGGCGGGATGTAAATTGCCAACTGCCTCACTGGAGGAGTGCATTGTGTTCCCTAAAACAAGTAAACAACAGAGCTACAGAGCCAAGGCCACTTCCAGTCTAGGGAATATACCTTGGGAAAACTGAAAATCAATAAGAAAGAGCCACCTCCAAATTTAGGGCTGCACTGGCTACAAGAACCTCAACTTGGGTACACCTTAAATATCCCAGGAAATATAAAAATGGTTCAAAACATTGTGGTACTTACGTACGATGGAATATCCCTCAGCCATGAAATCAATGTCATAAGACCAGTAGCAGCAAAGTGAGTGGATTCAGGTACGATGATTCTAAGTGAAATAAGTCACACAGAAAAAGAAACTTATCATAAGATATCACTTATGAAGATCCTGTAAACATGGCTACACGTGAACTGAGTTAGGAAAGAGAACAGAGTCTCACATTTAGAAAACACTCTTATGCCTGCATAAAGGGTAAGGAGAGGTGGGGTGATGCATAAAACCAGAGTTTGATATAAGCACAGGGACCGTTTCAAAAACCAACTTTGGAATTGACAAGACCGACACCTTCCTCAGTGAAAGAGACTCAAAACCCCATATTTCCCACAGAGGAATATATCTGACTAGTAAGAATCTTAAAACCTATGTATTGATATGTCTCCATAAGGGAATCAAGTGTGTCTAGAGTGGCATAAACATGGCAGCGAGAATCAGCTCAAACCCACTATAAAAAGGAATTTCAAAAGCAAAACCAAAAAACAGGGAAATTCTTTACAATTCCTTCAGGGTGTCTGAGGAAACCTGGAAAGACCCTATCTACAATGACAGCTGGATGTGGCATAAGGCTGGACACTTGGGACTGAGAGGATTGGTGAGATTGGGTGAGCAAATGCAGACCCTTTCAAGCAATAATGCATGGCCCCCATTCCATGGGTCCCAACTCTCCAGGTTCAAGGGAATATTACTACAGCTATAACATGTACAGGAAACCTAGAGAATGGACACACTGTGAATACGAAAGGTTTCTAAAACTCAACGAATAGTCCCTCTCCTGGTGCTCCAGTTTGACTTTCCAACTGCCTTACTATCAATCTCCCAACTTGGAGAGACAGGCCCTTTAACCTCCTGGTTTGCACAGGTTCCCAATTTGGCAGAGGATGGAAGGGACGAGGGAGAACCCAAGAGAGAGTAGCTGTTAGGCATTTGGATGGGCACATGTCACTCTAATTTCCCGGCAGGAAGAAGAATTAACCAAAATCTCAGCCACCCACCGGGAACCAGTATAGGACATGATCCAAAATTTTGGACTTGCGTTCAGCTCACAAAAAACGAATTGAGAAATGGAGCTCAGGGGCACAGCAATTCACAAACTGGCAGAGTGATAAAGGACAACTATCGTCCAAAAATGTGTTGAGGGAAGTCAACGAGGCGGACTTGAAAGTGAGGCAAAATAGCAGGAAACAGATTTCAAGAGGTACGTTGGAATCGCCTGTAAAGCACAGGAAGAGGGGCACAACTTGGACAATGGTGCACTTGGCCAAAAAGGGCGTATGCGTTTTCTCCTGAATATATTCAGGAGAAAACGCATACGCCCTTTTTGGCCAAGGAAGCAAGCGGGCAATGCAAATCTGCACTACAAAGAAGTATCACTTCCCACCGGTCAAAAGGGACATCCACAAAATGTGTAAAAACCAGAAAGGCAAGACAGGCCCTGGAGAACAGGGAGCCTTGTTATGCTGATGGGCGGGATGTAAATTGCCAACTGCCTCACTGGAGGAGTGCATTGTGTTCCCTAAAACAAGTAAACAACAGAGCTACAGAGCCAAGGCCACTTCCAGTCTAGGGAATATACCAGGGGAAAACTGAAAATCAATAAGAAAGAGCCACCTCCAAATTTAGGGCTGCACTGGCTACAAGAACCTCAACTTGGGTACACCTTAAATATCCCAGGAAATATAAAAATGGTTCAAAACATTGTGGTACTTAGGTACGATCGAATATCCCTCAGCCATGAAATCAATGTCATAAGACCAGTAGCAGCAAAGTGAGTGGATTCAGGTACGATGATTCTAAGTGAAATAAGTCACACAGAAAAAGAAACTTATCATAAGATATCACTTATGAAGATCCTGTAAACATGGCTACACGTGAACTGAGTTAGGAAAGAGAACAGAGTCTCACATTTAGAAAACACTCTTATGCCTGCATAAAGGGGAAGGAGAGGTGGGGTGATGCATAAAACCAGAGTTTGATATAAGCACAGGGACCGTTTCAAAAACCAACTTTGGAATTGACAAGACCGACACCTTCCTCAGTGAAAGAGACTAAAAACCCCATATTTCCCACAGAGGAATATATCTGACTAGTAAGAATCTTAAAACCTATGTATTTATATGTCTCCATAAGGGAATCAAGTGTGTCTAGAGTGGCATAAACATGGCAGCGAGAATCAGCTCAAACCCACTATAAAAAGGAATTTCAAAAGCAAAACCAAAAAACAGGGAAATTCTTTACAATTCCTTCATGGTGTCTGAGGAAACCTGGAAAGACCCTATCTACAATGACAGCTGGATGTGGCATAAGGCTGGACACTTGGGACTGAGAGGATTGGTGAGATTGGGTGAGCAAATGCAGACCCTTTCAAGCAATAATGCATGGCCCCCATTCCATGGGTCCCAACTCTCCAGGTTCAAGGGAATATTACTACAGCTATAACATGTACAGGAAACCTAGAGAATGGACCCACTGTGAATACGAAAGGTTTCTAAAACTCAACGAATAGTCCCTCTCCTGGTGCTCCAGTTTGACTTTCCAACTGCCTTACTATCAATCTCCCAACTTGGAGAGACAGGCCCTTTAACCTCCTGGTTTGCACAGGTTCCCAATTTGGCAGAGGATGGAAGGGACGAGGGAGAACCCATGAGAGAGTAGCTGTTAGGCATTTGGACGGGCACATGTCACTCTAATTTCCCGTCAGGAAGAAGAATTAACCAAAGTCTCAGCCACCCACCGGGAACCAGTATAGGACATGATCCAAAATTTTGGACTTGCGTTCAGCTCACAAAAAACGAGTTGAGAAATGGAGCTCAGGGGCACAGCAATTCACAAACTGGCAGAGTGATAAAGGACAACTATCGTCCAAAAATCTGTTGAGGGAAGTCAACGAGGCGGACATGAAAGCGAGGCAAAATAGCAGGAAACAGATTTCAAGAGGTACCTTGGAATCGCCTGTAAAGCACAGGAAGAGGGGCACAACTTGGACAATGGTGCACTTGGCCAAAAAGCGCGTATGCGTTTTCTCTTGAATATATTCAGGAGAAAATGCATACGCCCTTTTTGGCCAAGCAAGCAAGCGGGCAATGCAAATCTGCACTACAAAGAAGTATCACTTCCCACCGGTCAAAAGGGACATCCACAAAATGTGTAAAAACCAGAAAGGCAAGACAGGCCCTGGAGAACAGGGAGCCTTGTTATGCTGATGGGCGGGATGTAAATTGCCAACTGCCTCACTGGAGGAGTGCATTGTGTTCCCTAAAACAAGTAAACAACAGAGCTACAGAGCCAAGGCCACTTCCAGTCTAGGGAATATACCTGGGGAAAACTGAAAATCAATAAGAAAGAGCCACCTCCAAATTTAGGGCTGCACTGGCTACAAGAACCTAAACTTGGGTACACCTTAAATATCCCAGGAAATATAAAAATGGTTCAAAACATTGTGGTACTTACGTACGATGGAATATCCCTCAGCCATGAAATCAATGTCATAAGACCAGTAGCAGCAAAGTGAGTGGATTCAGGTACGATGATTCTAAGTCAAATAAGTCACACAGAAAAAGAAACTTATCATAAGATATCACTTATGAAGATCCTGTAAACATGGCTACATGTGAACTGAGTTAGGAAAGAGAACAGAGTCTCACATTTAGAAAACACTCTTATGCCTGCATAAAGGGGAAGGAGAGGTGGGGTGATGCATAAAACCAGAGTTTGATATAAGCACAGGGACCGTTCCAAAAACCAACTTTGGAATAGACAAGACCTACACCTTCCTCAGTGAAAGAGACTCAAAACCCCATATTTCCCGCAGAGGAATATATCTGACTAGTAAGAATCTTAAAACCTATGTATTGATATGACTCCATAAGGGAATCAAGTGTGTCTAGAGTGGCATAAACATGGCAGCGAGAATCAGCTCAAACCCACTATAAAATGGAATTTCAAAAGCAAAACCAAAAAACAGGGAAATTCTTTACAATTCCTTCAGGTTGTCTGAGGAAATCTGGAAAGACCCTATCTACAATGACAGCTGGATGTGGCATAAGGCTGGACTCTTGGGACTGAGAGGATTTGTGAGATTGGGTGAGCAAATGCAGACCCTTTCAAGCAATAATGCATGGCCCCCATTCCATGGGTCCCAACTCTCCATGTTCAAGGGAATATTACTACAGCTATAACATGTACAGGAAACCTAGAGAATGGACACACTGTGAATATGAAAGGTTTCTAAAACTCAACGAATAGTCCCTCTCCTGGTGCTCCAGTTTGACTTTCCAACTGCCTTACTATCATACTCCCAACTTGGAGAGACAGGCCCTTTAACCTCCTGGTTTGCACAGGTTCCCAATTTGGCAGAGGATGGAAGGGACGAGGGAGAACCCATGAGAGAGTAGCTGTTAGGCATTTGGACGGGCACATGTCACTCTAATTTCCCGGCAGGAAGAAGAATTAACCAAAGTCTCAGCCACCCACCGGCAACCACTATAGGACATGATCCAAAATTTTGGACTTGCGTTCAGCTCACAAAAAACGAGTTGAGAAATGGAGCTCAGGGGCACAGCAATTCACAAACTGGCAGAGTGATAAAGGACAACTATCGTCCAAAAATCTGTTGAGGGAAGTCAACGAGGCAGACTTGAAAGTGAGGCAAAATAGCAGGAAACAGATTTCAAGAGGTACCTTGGAATCGCCTGTAAAGCACAGGAAGAGGGGCACAACTTGGACAATGGTGCACTTGGCCAAAAAGGGCGTATGCGTTTTCTCCTGAATATATTCAGGAGAAAACGCATACGCCCTTTTTGGCCAAGCAAGCAAGCGGGCAATGCAAATCTGCACTACAAAGAAGTATCACTTCCCACCGGTCAAAAGGGACATCCACAAAATGTGTAAAAACCAGAAAGGCAAGACAGGCCCTGGAGAACTGGGAGCCTTGTTATGCTGATGGGCGGGATGTAAATTGCCAACTGCCTCGCTGGAGGAGTGCATTGTGTTCCCTAAAACAAGTAAACAACAGAGTTACAGAGCCAAGGCCACTTCCAGTCTAGGGAATATACCTTGGGAAAACTGAAAATCAATAAGAAAGAGCCACCTCCAAATTTAAGGCTCCACTGACTACAAGAACCTCAACTTGGGTACACCTTAAATATCCCAGGAAATATAAAAATGGTTCAAAACATTGTGGTACTTACATATGATGCAATATACCTCAGCGATGAAATCAATGTCATAAGACCAGTAGCAGCAAAGTGAGTGGATTCAGGTACGATGATTCTAAGTGAAATACGTCACACAGAAAAAGAAACTTATCATAAGATATCACTTATGAAGATCCTGTAAACATGGCTACACGTGAACTGAGTTAGGAAAGAGAACAGAGTCTCACATTTAGAAAACACTCTTATGCCTGCATAAAGGGGAAGGAGAGGTGGGGTGATGCATAAAACCAGAGTTTGATATAAGCACAGGGACGGTTTCAAAAACCAACTTTGGAACTGACAAGACCGACACCTTCCTCAGTGAAAGAGACTCAAAACCCCATATTTCCCACAGAGGAATATATCTGACTAGTAAGAATCTTAAAACCTATGTATTGATATGTCTCCATAAGGGAATCAAGTGTGTCTAGAGTGGCATAAACATGGCAGCGAGTATCAGCTCAAACCCACTATAAAAATGAATTTCAAAAGCAAAACCAAAAAACAGGGAAATTCTTTACAATTCCTTCAGGGTATCTGAGGAAACCTGGAAAGACCCTATCTACAATGACAGCTGGATGTGGCATAAGGCTGGACACTTGGGACTGAGAGGATTGGTGAGATTGGGTGAGCGAATGCAGACCCTTTCAAGCAATAATGCATGGCCCCCATTCCATGGGTCCCATCTCTCCAGGTTCAAGGGAATATTACTACAGCTATAACATGTACAGGAAACCTAGAGAATGGACACACTGTGAATACGAAAGGTTTCTAAAACTCAACAAATAGTCCCTCTCCTGGTGCTCCAGTTTGACTTTCCAACTGACTTACTATCAATCTCCCAACTTGGAGAGACAGGCCCTTTAACCTCCTGGTTTCCACAGGTTCCCAATTTGGCAGAGGATGGAAGGGACGAGGGAGAACCCATGAGAGAGTAGCTGTTAGGCATTTGGACGGGCACATGTCACTCTAATTTTCTGGCAGGAAGAAGAATTAACCAAAGTCTCAGCCACCCACCGGGAACCAGTATAGGACATGATCCAAAATTTTGGACTTGTGTTCAGCTCACAAAAAACGAGTTGAGAAATGGAGCTCAGGGGCACAGCAATTCACAAACTGGCAGAGTGATAAAGGACAACTATCGTCCAAAAATCTTTTGAGGGAAGTCAACGAGGCGGACTTGAAAGCGAGGCACAATAGCAGGAAACAGATTTCAAGAGGTACCTTGGAATCGCCTGTACAGCACAGGAAGAGGGGCAAAACTTGGACAATGGTGCACTTGGCCAAAAAGGGCGTATGCGTTTTCTCCTGAATATATTCAGGAGAAAACGCATACGCCCTTTTTGGCCAAGCAAGCAAGCGGGCAATGCAAATCTGCACTACAAAGAAGTATCATTTCCCACAGGTCAAAAGGGACATCCACAAAATGTGTAAAACCAGAAAGGCAAGACAGGCCCTGAGGAACTGGGAGCCTTGTTATGCTGATGGGTGGGATGTAAATTGCCAACTGCCTCACTGGAGGAGTGCATTGTGTTCCCTAAAACAAGTAAACAACAGAGCTACAGAGCCAAGGCCACTTCCAGTCTAGGGAATATACCTTGGGAAAACTGAAAATCAATAAGAAAGAGCCACCTCCAAATTTAGGGCTGCACTGACTACAAGAACCTCAACTTGGGTACACCTAAAATATCCCAGGAAATATAAAAATGGTTCAAAACATTGTGGTACTTACGTATGATGGAATATCCCTCAGCCATGAAATCAATGTCATAAGACCAGTAGCAACAAAGTGAGTGGATTCAGGTACGAGGATTCTAAGTGAAATAAGTCACACAGAAAAAGAAACTTATCATAAGATATCACTTATGAAGATCCTGTAAACATGGCTACACGTGAACTGAGTTAGGAAAGAGAACAGAGTCTCACATTTAGAAAACACTCTTATGCCTGCATAAAGGGGAAGGAGAGGTGGGGTGATGCATAAAACCAGAGTTTGATATAAGCACAGGGACCGTTTCAAAAACCAACTTTGGAATTGACAAGACCGACACCTTCCTCAGTGAAAGAGACTCAAAACCCCATATTTCCCACAGAGGAATATATCTGACTAGTAAGAATCTTAAAACCTATGTATTGATATGTCTCCATAAGGGAATCAAGTGTGTCTAGAGTGGCATAAACATGGCAGCGAGAATCAGCTCAAACCCACTATAAAAAGGAATTTCAAAAGCAAACCCAAAAAACAGGGAAATTCTTTACAATTCCTTCAGGTTGTCTGAGGAAACCTGGAAAGACCCTGTCTACAATGACAGCTGGATGTGGCATAAGGCTGGACACTTGGGACTGAGAGGATTGGTGAGATTGGGTGAGCAAATGCAGACCCTTTCAAGCAATAATGCATGGCCCCCATTCCATGGGTCCCAACTCTCCATGTTCAAGGGAATATTACTACAGCTATAACATGTACAGGAAACCTAGAGAATGGACACACTGTGAATACGAAAGGATTCTAAAACTCAACGAATAGTCCCTCTCCTGGTGCTCCAGTTTGACTTTCCAACTGCCTTACTATCAATCTCCCAACTTGGAGAGACAGGCCCTTTAACCTCCTGGTTTGCACAGGTTCCCAATTTGGCAGAGGATGGAAGGGACGAGGGAGAACCCATGAGAGAGTAGCTGTTAGGCATTTGGACGGGCACATGTCAATCTAATTTCCCGGCAGGAAGAAGAATTAACCAAAGTCTCAGCCACCCACCGGGAACCAGGATAGGACATGATCCAAAATTTTGGACTTGCGTTCAGCTCACAAAAAACGAGTTGAGAAATGGAGCTCAGGGGCACAGCAATTCACAAACTGGCAGAGTGATAAAGGACAACTATCGTCCAAAAATCTGTTGAGGGAAGTCAACGAGGCGGACTTGAAAGTGAGGCAAAATAGCAGGAAACAGATTTCAAGAGGTACGTTGGAATCGCCTGTAAAGCACAGGAAGAGGGGCACAACTTGGACAATGGTGCACTTGGCCAAAAAGGGCGTATGCGTTTTCTCCTGAATATATTCAGGAGAAAACGCATACGCCCTTTTTGGCCAAGCAAGCAAGCGGGCAATGCAAATCTGCACTACAAAGAAGTATCACTCCCAACGGTCAAAAGGGACATCCACAAAATATGTAAAACCAGAAAGGCAAGACAGGCCCTGGAGAACAGGGAGCCTTGTTATGCTGATGGGCGGGATGTAAATTGCCAACTGCCTCACTGGAGGAGTGCATTGTGTTCCCTAAAACAAGTAAACAACAGAGCTACAGAGCCAAGCTCACTTCCAGTCTAGAGAATATACCTGGGGAAAACTGAAAATCAATAAGAAAGAGCCACCTCCAAATTTAGGGCTGCACTGGCTACAAGAACCTCAACTTGGGTACACCTTAAATATCCCAGGAAATATAAAAATGGTTCAAAACATTGTGGTACTTACGTACGATGGAATATCCCTCAGCCATGAAATCAATGTCATAAGACCAGTAGCAGCAAAGTGAGTGGATTCAGGTACGATGATTCTAAGTGAAATAAGTCACACAGAAAAAGAAACTTATCATAAGATATCACTTATGAAGATCCTGTAAACATGGCTACACGTGAACTGAGTTAGGAAAGAGAACAGAGTCTCACATTTAGAAAACACTCTTATGCCTGCATAAAGGGGAAGGAGAGGTGGGGTGATGCATAAAACCAGAGTTTGATATAAGCACAGGGACCGTTTCAAAAACCAACTTTGGAATTGACAAGACCGACACCTTCCTCAGTGAAAGAGACTCAAAACCCCATATTTCCCACAGAGGAATATATCTGACTAGTAAGAATCTTAAAACCTATGTATTTATATGTCTCCATAAGGGAATCAAGTGTGTCTAGAGTGGCATAAACATGGCAGCGAGAATCAGCTCAAACCCACTATAAAAAGGAATTTCAAAAGCAAAACCAAAAAACAGGGAAATTCTTTACAATTCCTTCAGGGTGTCTGAGGAAACCTGGAAAGACCCTATCTACAATGACAGCTGGATGTGGCATAAGGCTGGACACTTGGGACTGAGAGGATTGGTGAGATTGGGTGAGCAAATGCAGACCCTTTCAAGCAATAATGCATGGCCCCCATTCCATGGGTCCCAACTCTCCAGGTTCAAGGGAATATTACTACAGCTATAACATGTACAGGAAACCTAGAGAATGGACACACTGTGAATACGAAAGGTTTCTAAAACTCAACGAATAGTCCCTCTCCTGGTGCTCCAGTTTGACTTTCCAACTGCCTTACTATCAATCTCCCAACTTGGAGAGACAGGCCCTTTAACCTCCTGGTTTGCACAGGTTCCCAATTTGGCAGAGGATGGAAGGGACGAGGGAGAACCCAAGAGAGAGTAGCTGTTAGGCATTTGGATGGGCACATGTCACTCTAATTTCCCGGCAGGAAGAAGAATTAACCAAAATCTCAGCCACCCACCGGGAACCAGTATAGGACATGATCCAAAATTTTGGACTTGCGTTCAGCTCACAAAAAACGAATTGAGAAATGGAGCTCAGGGGCACAGCAATTCACAAACTGGCAGAGTGATAAAGGACAACTATCGTCCAAAAATGTGTTGAGGGAAGTCAACGAGGCGGACTTGAAAGTGAGGCAAAATAGCAGGAAACAGATTTCAAGAGGTACGTTGGAATCGCCTGTAAAGCACAGGAAGAGGGGCACAACTTGGACAATGGTGCACTTGGCCAAAAAGGGCGTATGCGTTTTCTCCTGAATATATTCAGGAGAAAACGCATACGCCCTTTTTGGCCAAGGAAGCAAGCGGGCAATGCAAATCTGCACTACAAAGAAGTATCACTTCCCACCGGTCAAAAGGGACATCCACAAAATGTGTAAAAACCAGAAAGGCAAGACAGGCCCTGGAGAACAGGGAGCCTTGTTATGCTGATGGGCGGGATGTAAATTGCCAACTGCCTCACTGGAGGAGTGCATTGTGTTCCCTAAAACAAGTAAACAACAGAGCTACAGAGCCAAGGCCACTTCCAGTCTAGGGAATATACCAGGGGAAAACTGAAAATCAATAAGAAAGAGCCACCTCCAAATTTAGGGCTGCACTGGCTACAAGAACCTCAACTTGGGTACACCTTAAATATCCCAGGAAATATAAAAATGGTTCAAAACATTGTGGTACTTACGTACGATGGAATATCCCTCAGCCATGAAATCAATGTCATAAGACCAGTAGCAGCAAAGTGAGTGGATTCAGGTACGATGATTCTAAGTGAAATAAGTCACACAGAAAAAGAAACTTATCATAAGATATCACTTATGAAGATCCTGTAAACATGGCTACACGTGAACTGAGTTAGGAAAGAGAACAGAGTCTCACATTTAGAAAACACTCTTATGCCTGTATAAAGGGGAAGGAGAGGTGGGCTGATGCATAAAACCAGAGTTTGATATAAGCACAGGGACCGTTTCAAAAACCAACTTTGGAATTGACAAGACCGACACCTTCCTCAGTGAAAGAGACTCAAAACCCCATATTTCCCACAGAGGAATATATCTGACTAGTAAGAATCTTAAAACCTATGTATTTATATGTCTCCATAAGGGAATCAAGTGTGTCTAGAGTGGCATAAACATGGCAGCGAGAATCAGCTCAAACCCACTATAAAAAGGAATTTCAAAAGCAAAACCAAAAAACAGGGAAATTCTTTACAATTCCTTCAGGGTGTCTGAGGAAACCTGGAAAGACCCTATCTACAATGACAGCTGGATGTGGCATAAGGCTGGACACTTGGGACTGAGAGGATTGGTGAGATTGGGTGAGCAAATGCAGACCCTTTCAAGCAATAATGCATGGCCCCCATTCCATGGGTCCCAACTCTCCATGTTCAAGGGAATATTTCTACAGCTATAACATGTACAGGAAACCTAGAGAATGGACACACTGTGAATACGAAAGGTTTCTAAAACTCAACGAATAGTCCCTCTCCTGGTGCTCCAGTTTGACTTTCCAACTGCCTTACTATCAATCTCCCAACTTGGAGAGACAGGCCCTTTAACCTCCTGGTTTGCACAGGTTCCCAATTTGGCAGAGGATGGAAGGGACGAGGGAGAACCCATGAGAGAGTAGCTGTTAGGCATTTGGACGGGCACATGTCACTCTAATTTCCCGGCAGGAAGAAGAATTAACCAAAGTCTCAGCCACCCACCGGGAACCAGGATAGGACATGATCCAAAATTTTGGACTTGCGTTCAGCTCACAAAAAACGAGTTGAGAAATGGAGCTCAGGGGCACAGCAATTCACAAACTGGCAGAGTGATAAAGGACAACTATCGTCCAAAAATCTGTTGAGGGAAGTCATCGAGGCGGACATGAAAGCGAGGCAAAATAGCAGGAAACAGATTTCAAGAGGTCCTTGGAATCGCCTGTAAAGCACAGGAAGAGGGGCACAACTTGGACAATGGTGCACTTGGCCAAAAAGCGCGTATGCGTTTTCTCTTGAATATATTCAGGAGAAAATGCATACGCCCTTTTTGGCCAAGCAAGCAAGCGGGCAATGCAAATCTGCACTACAAAGAAGTATCACTTCCCACCGGTCAAAAGGGACATCCACAAAATGTGTAAAAACCAGAAAGGCAAGACAGGCCCTGGAGAACAGGGAGCCTTGTTATGCTGATGGGCGGGATGTAAATTGCCAACTGCCTCACTGGAGGAGTGCATTGTGTTCCCTAAAACAAGTAAACAACAGAGCTACAGAGCCAAGGCCACTTCCAGTCTAGGGAATATACCTGGGGAAAACTGAAAATCAATAAGAAAGAGCCACCTCCAAATTTAGGGCTGCACTGGCTACAAGAACCTAAACTTGGGTACACCTTAAATATCCCAGGAAATATAAAAATGGTTCAAAACATTGTGGTACTTACGTACGATGGAATATCCCTCAGCCATGAAATCAATGTCATAAGACCAGTAGCAGCAAAGTGAGTGGATTCAGGTACGATGATTCTAAGTCAAATAAGTCACACAGAAAAAGAAACTTATCATAAGATATCACTTATGAAGATCCTGTAAACATGGCTACACGTGAACTGAGTTAGGAAAGAGAACAGAGTCTCACATTTAGAAAACACTCTTATGCCTGCATAAAGGGGAAGGAGAGGTGGGGTGATGCATAAAACCAGAGTTTGATATAAGCACAGGGACCGTTCGAAAAACCAACTTTGGAATAGACAAGACCTACACCTTCCTCAGTGAAAGAGACTCAAAACCCCATATTTCCCGCAGAGGAATATATCTGACTAGTAAGAATCTTAAAACCTATGTATTGATATGACTCCATAAGGGAATCAAGTGTGTCTAGAGTGGCATAAACATGGCAGCGAGAATCAGCTCAAACCCACTATAAAAAGGAATTTCAAAAGCAAAACCAAAAAACAGGGAAATTCTTTACAATTCCTTCAGGGTGTCTGAGGAAATCTGGAAAGACCCTATCTACAATGACAGCTGGATGTGGCATAAGGCTGGACTCTTGGGACTGAGAGGATTTGTGAGATTGGGTGAGCAAATGCAGACCCTTTCAAGCAATAATGCATGGCCCCCATTCCATGGGTCCCAACTCTCCATGTTCAAGGGAATATTACTACAGCTATAACATGTACAGGAAACCTAGAGAATGGACACACTGTGAATATGAAAGGTTTCTAAAACTCAACGAATAGTCCCTCTCCTGGTGCTCCAGTTTGACTTTCCAACTGCCTTACTATCATACTCCCAACTTGGAGAGACAGGCCCTTTAACCTCCTGGTTTGCACAGGGTCCCAATTTGGCAGAGGATGGAAGGGACGAGGGAGAACCCATGAGAGAGTAGCTGTTAGGCATTTGGACGGGCACATGTCACTCTAATTTCCCGTCAGGAAGAAGAATTAACCAAAGTCTCAGCCACCCACCGGCAACCACTATAGGACATGATCCAAAATTTTGGACTTGCGTTCAGCTCACAAAAAACGAGTTGAGAAATGGAGCTCAGGGGCACAGCAATTCACAAACTGGCAGAGTGATAAAGGACAACTATCGTACAAAAATCTGTTGAGGGAAGTCAACGAGGCAGACTTGAAAGTGAGGCAAAATAGCAGGAAACAGATTTCAAGAGGTACCTTGGAATCGCCTGTAAAGCACAGGAAGAGGGGCACAACTTGGACAATGGTGCATTTGGCCAAAAAGGGCGTATGCGTTTTCTCCTGAATATATTCAGGAGAAAACGCATACGCCCTTTTTGGCCAAGCAAGCAAGCGGGCAATGCAAATCTGCACTACAAAGAAGTATCACTTCCCACCTGTCAAAAGGGACATCCACAAAATGTGTAAAAACCAGAAAGGCAAGACAGGCCCTGGAGAACTGGGAGCCTTGTTATGCTGATGGGTGGGATGTAAATTGCCAACTGCCTTGCTGGAGGAGTGCATTGTGTTCCCTAAAACAAGTAAACAACAGAGCTACAGAGCCAAGGCCACTTCCAGTCTAGGGAATATACCTTGGGAAAACTGAAAATCAATAAGAAAGAGCCACCTCCAAATTTAGGGCTCCACTGACTACAAGAACCTCAACTTGGGTACACCTTAAATATCCCAGGAAATATAAAAATGGTTCAAAACATTGTGGTACTTACGTATGATGGAATATCCCTCAGCGATGAAATCAATGTCATAAGACCAGTAGCAGCAAAGTGAGTGGATTCAGGTACGATGATTCTAAGTGAAATACGTCACACAGAAAAAGAAACTTATCATAAGATATCACTTATGAAGATCCTGTAAACATGGCTACACGTGAACTGAGTTAGGAAAGAGAACAGAGTCTCACATTTAGAAAACACTCTTATGCCTGCATAAAGGGGAAGGAGAGGTGGGGTGATGCATAAAACCAGAGTTTGATATAAGCACAGGGACGGTTTCAAAAACCAACTTTGGAACTGACAAGACCGACACCTTCCTCAGTGAAAGAGACTCAAAACCCCATATTTCCCACAGAGGAATATATCTGACTAGTAAGAATCTTAAAACCTATGTATTGATATGTCTCCATAAGGGAATCAAGTGTGTCTAGAGTGGCATAAACATGGCAGCGAGTATCAGCTAAAACCCACTATAAAAAGGAATTTCAAAAGCAAAACCAAAAAACAGGGAAATTCTTTACAATTCCTTCAGGGTATCTGAGGAAACCTGGAAAGACCCTATCTACAATGACAGCTGGATGTGGCATAAGGCTGGACACTTGGGACTGAGAGGATTGGTGAGATTGGGTGAGCGAATGCAGACCCTTTCAAGCAATAATGCATGGCCCCCATTCCATGGGTCCCATCTCTCCAGGTTCAAGGGAATATTACTACAGCTATAACATGTACAGGAAACCTAGAGAATGGACACACTGTGAATACGAAAGGTTTCTAAAACTCAACGAATAGTCCCTCTCCTGGTGCTCCAGTTTGACTTTCCAACTGCCTTACTATCAATCTCCCAACTTGGAGAGACAGGCCCTTTAACCTCCTGGTTTCCACAGGTTCCCAATTTGGCAGAGGATGGAAGGGACGAGGGAGAACCCATGAGAGAGTAGCTGTTAGGCATTTGGACGGGCACATGTCACTCTAATTTTCTGGCAGGAAGAAGAATTAACCAAAGTCTCAGCCACCCACCGGGAACCAGTATAGGACATGATCCAAAATTTTGGACTTGTGTTCAGCTCACAAAAAACGAGTTGAGAAATGGAGCTCAGGGGCACAGCAATTCACAAACTGGCAGAGTGATAAAGGACAACTATCGTCCAAAAATCTGTTGAGGGAAGTCAACGAGGCGGACTTGAAAGCGAGGCACAATAGCAGGAAACAGATTTCAAGAGGTACCTTGGAATCGCCTGTAAAGCACAGGAAGAGGGGCACAACTTGGACAATGGTGCACTTGGCCAAAAAGGGCGTATGCGTTTTCTCCTGAATATATTCAGGAGAAAACGCATACGCCCTTTTTGGCCAAGCAAGCAAGCGGGCAATGCAAATCTGCACTACAAAGAAGTATCATTTCCCACAGGTCAAAAGGGACATCCACAAAATGTGTAAAACCAGAAAGGCAAGACAGGCCCTGAGGAACTGGGAGCCTTGTCATGCTGATGGGTGGGATGTAAATTGCCAACTGCCTCACTGGAGGAGTGCATTGTCTTCCCTAAAACAAGTAAACAACAGAGCTACAGAGCCAAGGCCACTTCCAGTCTAGGGAATATACCTTGGGAAAACTGAAAATCAATAAGAAAGAGCCACCTCCAAATTTAGGGCTGCACTGACTACAAGAACCTCAACTTGGGTACACCTAAAATATCCCAGGAAATATAAAAATGGTTCAAAACATTGTGGTACTTACGTATGATGGAATATCCCTCAGCCATGAAATCAATGTCATAAGACCAGTAGCAACAAAGTGAGTGGATTCAGGTACGAGGATTCTAAGTGAAATAAGTCACACAGAAAAAAAAACTTATCATAAGATATCACTTATGAAGATCCTGTAAACATGGCTACACGTGAACTGAGTTAGGAAAGAGAACAGAGTCTCACATTTAGAAAACACTCTTATGCCTGCATAAAGGGGAAGGAGAGGTGGGGTGATGCATAAAACCAGAGTTTGATATAAGCACAGGGACCGTTTCAAAAACCAACTTTGGAATTGACAAGACCGACACCTTCCTCAGTGAAAGAGACTCAAAACCCCATATTTCCCACAGAGGAATATATCTGACTAGTAAGAATCTTAAAACCTATGTATTGATATGACTCCATAAGGGAATCAAGTGTGTCTAGAGTGGCATAAACATGGCAGCGAGAATCAGCTCAAACCCACTATAAAAAGGAATTTCAAAAGCAAAACCAAAAAACAGGGAAATTCTTTACAATTCCTTCAGGGTGTCTGAGGAATCCTGGAAAGACCCTATCTACAATGACAGCTGGATGTGGCATAAGGCTGGACACTTGGGACTGAGAGGATTGTGAGATTGGGTGAGCGAATGCAGACCCTTTCAAGCAATAATGCATGGCCCCCATTCCATGGGTCCCAACTCTCCAGGTTCAAGGGAATATTACTACAGCTATAACATGTACAGGAAACCTAGAGAATGGACACACTGTGAATACGAAAGGTTTCTAAAACTCAACGAATAGTCCCTCTCCTGGTGCTCCAGTTTGACTTTCCAACTGCCTTACTATCAATCTCCCACCTTGGAGAGACAGGCCCTTTAACCTCCTGGTTTGCACAGGTTCCCAATTTGGCAGAGGATGGAAGGGACGAGAGAGAACCCATGAGAGAGTAGCTTTTAGGCATTTGGACGGGCACATGTCACTCTAATTTCCCGGCAGGAAGAAGAATTAACCAAAGTCTCAGCCACCCACCGGGAACCAGTATAGGACATGATCCAAAATTTTGGACTTGCGTTCAGCTCACAAAAAACGAGTTGAGAAATGGAGCTCAGGGGCACAGCAATTCACAAACTGGCAGAGTGATAAAGGACAACTATCGTCCAAAAATCTGTTGAGGGAAGTCAACGAGGCGGACTTGAAAGCGAGGCAAAATAGCAGGAAACAGATTTCAAGAGGTACCTTGGAATCGCCTGTAAAGCACAGGAAGAGGGGCACAACTTGGACAATGGTGCACTTGGCCAAAAATGGCGTATGCGTTTTCTCCTGAATATATTCAGGAGAAAAAGCATACGCCCTTTTTGGCCAAGCAAGCAAGCGGGCAATGCAAATCTGCACTACAAAGAAGTATCACTTCCCACCGGTCAAAAGGGACATCCACAAAATGTGTAAAAACCAGAAAGGCAAGACAGGCCCTGGAGAACTGGGAGCCTTGTTATGCTGATGGGCGGGATGTAAATTGCCAACTGCCTCACTGGAGGAGTGCATTGTGTTCCCTAAAACAAGTAAACAACAGAGCTACAGAGCCAAGGCCACTTCCAGTCTAGGGAATATACCTTGGGAAAACTGAAAATCAATAAGAAAGAGCCACCTCCAAATTTAGGGCTGCACTGGCTACAAGAACCTCAACTTGGGTACACCTTAAATATCCCAGGAAATATAAAAATGGTTCAAAACATTGTGGTACTTACGTACGATGGAATATCCCTCAGCCATGAAATCAATGTCATAAGACCAGTAGCAGCAAAGTGAGTGGATTCAGGTACGATGATTCTAAGTGAAATAAGTCACACAGAAAAAGAAACTTATCATAAGATATCACTTATGAAGATCCTGTAAACATGGCTACACGTGAACTGAGTTAGGAAAGAGAACACAGTCTCACATTTAGAAAACACTCTTATGCCTGCATAAAGGGGAAGGAGAGGTGGGGTGATGCATAAAACCAGAGTTTGATATAAGCACAGGGACCGTTCCAAAAACCAACTTTGGAATAGACAAGTCCTACACCTTCCTCAGTGAAAGAGACTCAAAACCCCATATTTCCCGCAGAGGAATATATCTGACTAGTAAGAATCTTAAAACCTATGTATTGATATGACTCCATAAGGGAATCAAGTGTGTCTAGAGTGGCATAAACATGGCAGCGAGAATCAGCTCAAACCCACTATAAAAAGGAATTTCAAAAGCAAAACCAAAAAACAGGGAAATTCTTTACAATTCCTTCAGGGTGTCTGAGGAAACCTGGAAAGACCCTGTCTAAAATGACAGCTGGATGTGGCATAAGGCTGGACACTTGGGACTGAGAGGATTGGTGAGATTGGGTGAGCAAATGCAGACCCTTTCAAGCAATAATGCATGGCCCCCATTCCATGGGTCCCAACTCTCCATGTTCAAGGGAATATTACTACAGCTATAACATGTACAGGAAACCTAGAGAATGGACACACTGTGAATACGAAAGGTTTCTAAAACTCAACGAATAGTCCCTCTCCTGGTGCTCCAGTTTGACTTTCCAACTGCCTTACTATCAATCTCCCAACTTGGAGAGACAGGCCCTTTAACCTCCTGGTTTGCACAGGTTCCCAATTTGGCAGAGGATGGAAGGGACGAGGGAGAACCCATGAGAGAGTAGCTGTTAGGCATTTGGATGGGCACATGTCACTCTAATTTCCCGGCAGGAAGAAGAATTAACCAAAGTCTCAGCCACCCACCGGGAACCAGTATAGGACATGATCCAAAATTTTGGACTTGTGTTCAGCTCACAAAAAACGAGTTGAGAAATGGAGCTCAGGGGCACAGCAATTCACAAACTGGCAGAGTGATAAAGGACAACTATCGTCCAAAAATCTGTTGAGGGAAGTCAACGAGGCGGACTTGAAAGTGAGGCAAAATAGCAGGAAACAGATTTCAAGAGGTACCTTGGAATCGCCTGTAAAGCACAGGAAGAGGGGCCCAACTTGGACAATGGTGCACTTGGCCAAAAAGGGCATATGCGTTTTCTCCTGAATATATTCAGGAGAAAACGCATACGCCCTTTTTGGCCAAGCAAGCAAGCGGGCAATGCAAATCTGCACTACAAAGAAGTATCACTTCCCACCGGTCAAAAGGGACATCCACAAAATGTGTAAAAACCAGAAGGGCAAGACAGGCCCTGGAGAACAGGGAGCCTTGTTATGCTGATGGGCGGGATGTAAATTGCCAACTGCCTCACTGGAGGAGTGCATTGTGTTCCCTAAAACAAGTAAACAACAGAGCTACAGAGCCAAGGCCACTTCCAGTCTAGGGAATATAACAGGGGAAAACTGAAAATCAATAAGAAAGAGCCACCTCCAAATTTAGGGCTGCACTGGCTACAAGAACCTCAACTTGGGTACACCTTAAATATCCCAGGAAATATAAAAATGGTTCAAAACATTGTGGTACTTACGTACGATGGAATATCCCTCAGCCATGAAATCAATGTCATAAGACCAGTAGCAGCAAAGTGAGTGGATTCAGGTACGATGATTCTAAGTGAAATAAGTCACACAGAAAAAGAAACTTATCATAAGATATCACTTATGAAGATCCTGTAAACATGGCTACACGTGAACTGAGTTAGGAAAGAGAACAGAGTCTCACATTTAGAAAACACTCTTATGCCTGCATAAAGGGGAAGGAGAGGTGGGGTGATGCATAAAACCAGAGTTTGATATAAGCACAGGGACCGTTCCAAAAACCAACTTTGGAATAGACAAGACCTACACCTTCCTCAGTGAAAGAGACTCAAAACCCCATATTTCCCGCAGAGGAATATATGTGACTAGTAAGAATCTTAAAACCTATGTATTGATATGACTCCATAAGGGAATCAAGTGTGTCTAGAGTGGCATAAACATGGCAGCGAGAATCAGCTCAAACCCACTATAAAAAGGAATTTCAAAAGCAAAACCAAAAAACAGGGAAATTCTTTACAATTCCTTCAGGGTGTCTGAGGAAACCTGGAAAGACCCTATCTACAATGACAGCTGGATGTGGCATAAGGCTGGACACTTGGGACTGAGAGGATTGGTGAGATTGGGTGAGCGAATGCAGACCCTTTCAAGCAATAATGCATGGCCCCCATTCCATGGGTCCCAACTCTCCAGGTTCAAGGGAATATTACTACAGCTATAACATGTACAGGAAACCTAGAGAATGGACACACTGTGAATATGAAAGGTTTCTAAAACTCAACGAATAGTCCCTCTCCTGGTGCTCCAGTTTGACTTTCCAACTGCCTTACTATCATACTCCCAACTTGGAGAGACAGGCCCTTTAACCTCCTGGTTTGCACAGGTTCCCAATTTGGCAGAGGATGGAAGGGACGAGGGAGAACCCATGAGAGAGTAGCTGTTAGGCATTTGGACGGGCACATGTCACTCTAATTTCCCGGCAGGAAGAAGAATTAACCAAAGTCTCAGCCACCCACCGGCAACCACTATAGGACATGATCCAAAATTTTGGACTTGCGTTCAGCTCACAAAAAACGAGTTGAGAAATGGAGCTCAGGGGCACAGCAATTCACAAACTGGCAGAGTGATAAAGGACAACTATCATCCAAAAATCTGTTGAGGGAAGTCAACGAGGCAGACTTGAAAGTGAGGCAAAATAGCAGGAAACAGATTTCAAGAGGTACCTTGGAATCGCCTGTAAAGCACAGGAAGAGGGGCACAACTTGGACAATGGTGCACTTGGCCAAAAAGGGTGTATGCGTTTTCTCCTGAATATATTCAGGAGAAAACGCATACGCCCTTTTTGGCCAAGCAAGCAAGCGGGCAATGCAAATCTGC
This sequence comes from Mesoplodon densirostris, assembly GCF_025265405.1. Taxonomy (NCBI): domain Eukaryota; kingdom Metazoa; phylum Chordata; class Mammalia; order Artiodactyla; family Ziphiidae; genus Mesoplodon; species Mesoplodon densirostris. Next base: position 140,654,534 of record NC_082681.1, on the reverse strand, counting down.
ACTACAAAGAAGTATCACTTCCCACCGGTCAAAAGGGACATCCACAAAATGTGTAAAAACCAGAAAGGCAAGACAGGCCCTGGAGAACTGGGAGCCTTGTTATGCTGATGGACGGGATGTAAATTGCCAACTGCCTCACTGGAGGAGTGCATTGTGTTCCCTAAAACAAGTAAACAACAGAGCTACAGAGCCAAGCTCACTTCCAGTCTAGGGAATATACCTGGGGAAAACTGAAAATCAATAAGAAAGAGCCACCTCCAAACTTAGGGCTGCACTGGCTACAAGAACCTCAACTTGGGTACACCTTAAATATCCCAGGAAATATAAAAATGGTTCAAAACATTGTGGTACTTACGTACGATGGAATATCCCTCAGCCATGAAATCAATGTCATAAGACCAGTAGCAGCAAAGTGAGTGGATTCAGGTACGATGATTCTAAGTGAAATAAGTCACACAGAAAAAGAAACTTATCATAAGATATCACTTATGAAGATCCTGTAAACATGGCTACACGTGAACTGAGTTAGGAAAGAGAACAGAGTCTCACATTTAGAAAACACTCTTATGCCTGCATAAAGGGGAAGGAGAGGTGGGGTGATGCATAAAACCAGAGTTTGATATAAGCACAGGGACCGTTTCAAAAACCAACTTTGGAATTGACAAGACTGACACCTTCCTCAGTGAAAGAGACTCATAACCCCATATTTCCCACAGAGGAATATATCTGACTAGTAAGAATCTTAAAACCTATGTATTTATATGTCTCCATAAGGGAATCAAGTGTGTCTAGAGTGGCATAAACATGGCAGCGAGAATCAGCTCAAACCCACTATAAAAAGGAATTTCAAAAGCAAAACCAAAAAACAGGGAAATTCTTTACAATTCCTTCAGGGTGTCTGAGGAAACCTGGAAAGACCCTATCTACAATGACAGCTGGATGTGGCATAAGGCTGGACACTTGGGACTGAGAGGATTGGTGAGATTGGGTGAGCAAATGCAGACCCTTTCAAGCAACAATGCATGGCCCCCATTCCATGGGTCCCAACTCTCCAGGTTCAAGGGAATATTACTACAGCTATAACATGTACAGGAAACCTAGAGAATGGACACACTGTGAATACGAAAGGTTTCTAAAACTCAACGAATAGTCCCTCTCCTGGTGCTCCAGTTTGACTTTCCAACTGCCTTACTATCAATCTCCCAACTTGGAGAGACAGGCCCTTTAACCTCCTGGTTTGCACAGGTTCCCAATTTGGCAGAGGATGGAAGGGACGAGGGAGAACCCATGAGAGAGTAGCTGTTAGGCATTTGGACGGGCACATGTCACTCTAATTTTCCGGCAGGAAGAAGAATTAACCAAAGTCTCAGCCACCCACCGGGAACCAGTATAGGACATGATCCAAAATTTTGGACTTGTGTTCAGCTCACAAAAAACGAGTTGAGAAATGGAGCTCAGGGGCACAGCAATTCACAAACTGGCAGAGTGATAAAGGACAACTATCGTCCAAAAATCTGTTGAGGGAAGTCAACGAGGCGGACTTGAAAGTGAGGCAAAATAGCAGGAAACAGATTTCAAGAGGTACCTTGGAATCGCCTGTAAAGCACAGGAAGAGGGGCACAACTTGGACAATGGTGCACTTGGCCAAAAAGCGCGTATGCGTTTTCTCTTGAATATATTCAGGAGAAAATGCATACGCCCTTTTTGACCAAGCAAGCAAGCGGGCAATGCAAATCTGCACTACAAAGTAGTATCCCTTCCCACCGGTCAAAAGGGACATCCACAAAATGTGTAAAAACCAGAAAGGCAAGACAGGCACTGAGGAACTGGGAGCCTTGTTATGCTGATGGGTGGGATGTAAATTGCCAACTGCCTCACTGGAGGAGTGCATTGTGTTCCCTAAAACAAGTAAACAACAGAGCTACAGAGCCAAGGCCACATCCAGTCTTGGGAATATACCTTGGGAAAACTGAAAATCAATAAGAAAGAGCCACCTCCAAATTTAGGGCTGCACTGACTACAAGAACCTCAACTTGGGTACACCTTAAATATCCCAGGAAATATAAAAATGGTTCAAAACATTGTGGTACTTACGTACGATGGAATATCCCTCAGCCATGAAATCAATGTCATAAGACCAGTAGCAGCAAAGTGAGTGGATTCAGGTACGATGATTCTAAGTGAAATATGTCACACAGAAAAAGAAACTTATCATAAGATATCACTTATGAAGATCCTGTAAACATGGCTACACGTGAACTGAGTTAGGAAAGAGAACAGAGTCTCACATTTAGAAAACACTCTTATGCCTGCATAAAGGGGAAGGAGAGGTGGGGTGATGCATAAAACCAGAGTTTGATATAAGCACAGGGACCGTTTCAAAAACCAACTTTGGAATTGACAAGACCGACACCTTCCTCAGTGAAAGAGACTCAAAACCCCATATTTCCCACAGAGGAATATATCTGACTAGTAAGAATCTTAAAACCTATGTATTTATATGTCTCCATAAGGGAATCAAGTGTGTCTAGAGTGGCATAAACATGGCAGCGAGAATCAGCTCAAACCCACTATAAAAAGGAATTTCAAAAGCAAAACCAAAAAACAGGGAAATTCTTTACAATTCCTTCAGGGTGTCTGAGGAATCCTGGAAAGACCCTATCTACAATGACAGCTGGATGTGGCATAAGGCTGGACACTTGGGACTGAGAGGATTGGTGAGATTGGGTGAGCGAATGGAGACCCTTTCAAGCAATAATGCATGGCCCCCATTCCATGGGTCCCAACTCTCCAGGTTCAAGGGAATATTACTACAGCTATAACATGTACAGGAAACCTAGAGAATGGACACACTGTGAATACGAAAGGTTTCTAAAACTCAACGAATAGTCCCTCTCCTGGTGCTCCAGTTTGACTTTCCAACTGCCTTACTATCAATCTCCCAACTTGGAGAGACAGGCCCTTTAACCTCCTGGTTTGCACTGGTTCCCAATTTGGCAGAGGATGGAAGGGACGAGAGAGAACCCATGAGAGAGTAGCTGTTAGGCATTTGGACGGGCACATGTCACTCTAATTTCCCGGCAGGAAGAAGAATTAACCAAAGTCTCAGCCACCCACCGGGAACCAGTATAGGACATGATCCAAAATTTTGGACTTGTGTTCAGCTCACAAAAAACGAGTTGAGAAATGGAGCTCAGGGGCACAGCAATTCACAAACTGGCAGAGTGATAAAGGACAACTATCGTCCAAAAATCTGTTGAGGGAAGTCAACGAGGCGGACTTGAAAGCGAGGCAAAATAGCAGGAAACAGATTTCAAGAGGTACCTTGGAATCGCCTGTAAAGCACAGGAAGAGGGGCACAACTTGGACAATGGTGCACTTGGCCAAAAAGGGCGTATGCGTTTTCTCCTGAATATATTCAGGAGAAAACGCATACGCCCTTTTTGGCCAAGCAAGCAAGCGGGCAATGCAAATCTGCACTACAAAGAAGTATCACTTCCCACCGGTCAAAAGGGACATCCACAAAATGTGTAAAAACCAGAAAGGCAAGACAGGCCCTGGAGAACTGGGAGCCTTGTTATGCTGATGGGCGGGATGTAAATTGCCAACTGCCTCACTGGAGGAGTGCATTGTGTTCCCTAAAACAAGTAAACAACAGAGCTACAGAGCCAAGGCCACATCCAGTCTAGGGAATATACCTTGGGAAAACTGAAAATCAATAAGAAAGAGCCACCTCCAAATTTAGGGCTGCACTGACTACAAGAACCTCAACTTGGGTACACCTAAAATATCCCAGGAAATATAAAAATGGTTCAAAACATTGTGGTACTTACGTACGATGGAATATCCCTCAGCCATGAAATCAATGTCATAAGACCAGTAGCAGCAAAGTGAGTGGATTCAGGTACGATGATTCTAAGTGAAATAACTCACACAGAAAAAGAAACTTATCATAAGATATCACTTATGAAGATCCTGTAAACATGGCTACACGTGAACTGAGTTAGGAAAGAGAACAGAGTCTCACATTTAGAAAACACTCTTATGCCTGCATAAAGGGGAAGGAGAGGTGGGGTGATGCATAAAACCAGAGTTTGATATAAGCACAGGGACCGTTTCAAAAACCAACTTTGGAATTGACAAGACCGACACCTTCCTCTGTGAAAGAGACTCAAAACCCCATATTTCCCGCAGAGGAATATATCTGACTAGTAAGAATCTTAAAACCTATGTATTGATATGACTCCATAAGGGAATCAAGTGTGTCTAGAGTGGCATAAACATGGCAGCGAGAATCAGCTCAAACCCACTATAAAAAGGAATTTCAAAAGCAAAACCACAAAACAGGGAAATTCTTTACAATTCCTTCAGGGTGTCTGAGGAAATCTGGAAAGACCCTATCTACAATGACAGCTGGATGTGGCATAAGGCTGGACTCTTGGGCCTGAGAGGATTTGTGAGATTGGGTGAGCAAATGCAGACCCTTTCAAGCAATAATGCATGGCCCCCATTCCATGGGTCCCAACTCTCCATGTTCAAGGGAATATTACTACAGCTATAACATGTACAGGAAACCTAGAGAATGGACACACTGTGAATATGAAAGGTTTCTAAAACTCAACGAATAGTCCCTCTCCTGGTGCTCCAGTTTGACTTTCCAACTGCCTTACTATCATACTCCCAACTTGGAGAGACAGGCCCTTTAACCTCCTGGTTTGCACAGGGTCCCAATTTGGCAGAGGATGGAAGGGACGAGGGAGAACCCATGAGAGAGTAGCTGTTAGGCATTTGGACGGGCACATGTCACTCTAATTTCCCGGCAGGAAGAAGAATTAACCAAAGTCTCAGCCACCCACCGGGAACCAGTATAGGACATGATCCAAAATTTTGGACTTGCGTTCAGCTCACAAAAAACGAGTTGAGAAATGGAGCTCAGGGGCACAGCAATTCACAAACTGGCAGAGTGATAAAGGACAACTATCATCCAAAAATCTGTTGAGGGAAGTCAACGAGGCAGACTTGAAAGTGAGGCAAAATAGCAGGAAACAGATTTCAAGAGGTACCTTGGAATCGCCTGTAAAGCACAGGAAGAGGGGCACAACTTGGACAATGGTGCACTTGGCCAAAAAGGGCGTATGCGTTTTCTCCTGAATATATTCAGGAGAAAACGCATACACCCTTTTTGGCCAAGCAAGCAAGCGGGCAATGCAAATCTGCACTACAAAGAAGTATCACTTCCCACTGGTCAAAAGGGACATCCACAAAATGTGTAAAAACCAGAAAGGCAAGACAGGCCCTGGAGAACTGGGAGCCTTGTTATGCTGATGGACGGGATGTAAATTGCCAACTGCCTCACTGGAGGAGTGCATTGTGTTCCCTAAAACAAGTAAACACCAGAGCTACAGAGCCAAGCTCACTTCCAGTCTAGGGAATATACCTGGGGAAAACTGAAAATCAATAAGAAAGAGCCACCTCCAAACTTAGGGCTGGACTGGCTACAAGAACCTCAACTTGGGTACACCTTAAATATCCCAGGAAATATAAAAATGGTTCAAAACATTGTGGTACTTACGTACGATGGAATATCCCTCAGCCATGAAATCAATGTCATAAGACCAGTAGCAGCAAAGTGAGTGGATTCAGGTACGATGATTCTAAGTGAAATAAGTCACACAGAAAAAGAAACTTATCATAAGATATCACTTATGAAGATCCTGTAAACATGGCTACACGTGAACTGAGTTAGGAAAGAGAACAGAGTCTCACATTTAGAAAACACTCTTATGCCTGCATAAAGGGGAAGGAGAGGTGGGGTGATGCATAAAACCAGAGTTTGATATAAGCACAGGGACCGTTTCAAAAACCAACTTTGGAATTGACAAGACCGACACCTTCCTCAGTGAAAGAGACTCAAAACCCCATATTTCCCACAGAGGAATATATCTGACTAGTAAGAATCTTAAAACCTATGTATTTATATGTCTCCATAAGGGAATCAAGTGTGTCTAGAGTGGCATAAACATGGCAGCGAGAATCAGCTCAAACCCACTATAAAAAGGAATTTCAAAAGCAAAACCAAAAAACAGGGAAATTCTTTACAATTCCTTCAGGGTGTCTGAGGAAACCTGGAAAGACCCTATCTACAATGACAGCTGGATGTGGCATAAGGCTGGACACTTGGGACTGAGAGGATTGGTGAGATTGGGTGAGCAAATGCAGACCCTTTCAAGCAATAATGCATGGCCCCCATTCCATGGGTCCCAACTCTCCAGGTTCAAGGGAATATTACTACAGCTATAACATGTACAGGAAACCTAGAGAATGGACACACTGTGAATACGAAAGGTTTCTAAAACTCAACGAATAGTCCCTCTCCTGGTGCTCCAGTTTGACTTTCCAACTGCCTTACTATCAATCTCCCAACTTGGAGAGACAGGCCCTTTAACCTCCTGGTTTGCACAGGTTCCCAATTTGGCAGAGGATGGAAGGGACGAGGGAGAACCCATGAGAGAGTAGCTGTTAGGCATTTGGACGGGCACATGTCACTCTAATTTTCCGGCAGGAAGAAGAATTAACCAAAGTCTCAGCCACCCACCGGGAACCAGTATAGGACATGATCCAAAATTTTGGACTTGTGTTCAGCTCACAAAAAACGAGTTGAGAAATGGAGCTCAGGGGCACAGCAATTCACAAACTGGCAGAGTGATAAAGGACAACTATCGTCCAAAAATCTGTTGAGGGAAGTCAACGAGGCGGACTTGAAAGCGAGGCACAATAGCAGGAAACAGATTTCAAGAGGTACCTTGGAATCGCCTGTAAAGCACAGGAAGAGGGGCACAACTTGGACAATGGTGCACTTGGCCAAAAAGGGCGTATGCGTTTTCTCCTGAATATATTCAGGAGAAAACGCATACGCCCTTTTTGGCCAAGCAAGCAAGCGGGCAATGCAAATCTGCACTACAAAGAAGTATCACTTCCCACCGGTCAAAAGGGACATCCACAAAATGTGTAAAAACCAGAAAGGCAAGACAGGCCCTGGAGAACTGGGAGCCTTGTTATGCTGATGGGCGGGATGTAAATTGCCAACTGCCTCGCTGGAGGAGTGCATTGTGTTCCCTAAAACAAGTAAACAACAGAGCTACAGAGCCAAGGCCACTTCCAGTCTAGGGAATATACCTTGGGAAAACTGAAAATCAATAAGAAAGAGCCACCTCCAAATTTAGGGCTGCACTGACTACAAGAACCTCAACTTGGGTACAGCTTAAATATCCCAGGAAATATAAAAATGGTTCAAAACATTGTGGTACTTACGTACGATGGAATATCCCTCAGCCATGAAATCAATGTCATAAGACCAGTAGCAGCAAAGTGAGTGGATTCAGGTACGATGATTCTAAGTGAAATAAGTCACACAGAAAAAGAAACTTATCATAAGATATCACTTATGAAGATCCTGTAAACATGGCTACACGTGAACTGAGTTAGGAAAGAGAACACAGTCTCACATTTAGAAAACACTCTTATGCCTGCATAAAGGGGAAGGAGAGGTGGGGTGATGCATAAAACCAGGGTTTGATATAAGCACAGGGACCGTTTCAAAAACCAACTTTGGAATAGACAAGTCCTACACCTTCCTCAGTGAAAGAGACTCAAAACCCCATATTTCCCGCAGAGGAATATATCTGACTAGTAAGAATCTTAAAACCTATGTATTGATATGTCTCCATAAGGGAATCAAGTGTGTCTAGAGTGGCATAAACATGGCAGCGAGAATCAGCTCAAACCCACTATAAAAAGGAATTTCAAAAGCAAAACCAAAAAACAGGGAAATTCTTTACAATTCCTTCAGGGTGTCTGAGGAATCCTGGAAAGACCCTATCTACAATGACAGCTGGATGTGGCATAAGGCTGGACACTTGGGACTGAGAGGATTGGTGAGATTGGGTGAGCGAATGCAGACCCTTTCAAGCAATAATGCATGGCCCCCATTCCATGGGTCCCAACTCTCCATGTTCAAGGGAATATTACTACAGCTATAACATGTACAGGAAACCTAGAGAATGGACACACTGTGAATAAGAAAGGTTTCTAAAACTCAACGAATAGTCCCTCCCCTGGTGCTCCAGTTTGACTTTCCAACTGCCTTACTATCAATCTCCCAACTTGGAGAGACAGGCCCTTTAACCTCCTGGTTTGCACAGGTTCCCAATTTGGCAGAGGATGGAAGGGACGAGGGAGAACCCATGAGAGAGTAGCTGTTAGGCATTTGGACGGGCACATGTCACTCTAATTTTCCGGCAGGAAGAAGAATTAACCAAAGTCTCAGCCACCCACCGGGAACCAGTATAGGACATGATCCAAAATTTTGGACTTGCGTTCAGCTCACAAAAAACGAGTTGAGAAATGGAGCTCAGGGGCACAGCAATTCACAAACTGGCAGAGTGATAAAGGACAACTCTCGTCCAAAAATCTGTTGAGGGAAGTCAACGAGGCAGACTTGAAAGTGAAGCAAAATAGCAGGAAACAGATTTCAAGAGGTACCTTGGAATCGCCTGTAAAGCACAGGAAGAGGGGCACAACTTGGACAATGGTGCACTTGGCCAAAAAGGGCGTATGCGTTTTCTCCTGAATATATTCAGGAGAAAACGCATACGCCCTTTTTGGCCAAGCAAGCAAGCGGGCAATGCAAATCTGCACTACAAAGAAGTATCACTTCCCACCGGTCAAAAGGGATATCCACAAAATGTGTAAAACCAGAAAGGCAAGACAGGCACTGAGGAACTGGGAGCCTTGTTATGCTGATGGGTGGGATGTAAATTGCCAACTGCCTCACTGGAGGAGTGCATTGTGTTCCCTAAAACAAGTAAACAACAGAGCTACAGAGCCAAGGCCACATCCAGTCTAGGGAATATACCTTGGGAAAACTGAAAATCAATAAGAAAGAGCCACCTCCAAATTTAGGGCTGCACTGACTACAAGAACCTCAACTTGGGTACACCTTAAATATCCCAGGAAATATAAAAATGGTTCAAAACATTGTGGTACTTACGTACGATGGAATATCCCTCAGCCATGAAATCAATGTCATAAGACCAGTAGCAACAAAGTGAGTGGATTCAGGTACGATGATTCTAAGTGAAATAAGTCACACAGAAAAAGAAACTTATCATAAGATATCACTTATGAAGATCCTGTAAACATGGCTACACGTGAACTGAGTTAGGAAAGAGAACAGAGTCTCACATTTAGAAAACACTCTTATGCCTGCATAAAGGGGAAGGAGAGGTGGGGTGATGCATAAAACCAGAGTTTGATATAAGCACAGGGACCGTTTCAAAAACCAACTTTGGAATTGACAAGACCGACACCTTCCTCTGTGAAAGAGACTCAAAACCCCATATTTCCCACAGAGGAATATATCTGACTAGTAAGAATCTTAAAACCTATGTATTGATATGACTCCATAAGGGAAACAAGTGTGTCTAGAGTGGCATAAACATGGCAGCGAGAATCAGCTCAAACCCACTATAAAAAGGAATTTCAAAAGCAAAACCAAAAAACAGGGAAATTCTTTACAATTCCTTCAGGGTGTCTGAGGAATCCTGGAAAGACCCTATCTACAATGACAGCTGGATGTGGCATAAGGCTGGACACTTGGGACTGAGAGGATTGGTGAGATTGGGTGAGCGAATGGAGACCCTTTCAAGCAATAATGCATGGCCCCCATTCCATGGGTCCCAACTCTCCATGTTCAAGGGAATATTACTACAGCTATAACATGTACAGGAAACCTAGAGAATGGACACACTGTGAATACGAAAGGTTTCTAAAACTCAACGAATAGTCCCTCTCCTGGTGCTCCAGTTTGACTTTCCAACTGCCTTACTATCAATCTCCCAACTTGGAGAGACAGGCCCTTTAACCTCCTGGTTTGCACAGGTTCCCAATTTGGCAGAGGATGGAAGGGACGAGAGAGAACCCATGAGAGAGTAGCTGTTAGGCATTTGGACGGGCACATGTCACTCTAATTTCCCGGCAGGAAGAAGAATTAACCAAAGTCTCAGCCACCCACCGGGAACCAGTATAGGACATGATCCAAAATTTTGGACTTGTGTTCAGCTCACAAAAAACGAGTTGAGAAATGGAGCTCAGGGGCACAGCAATTCACAAACTGGCAGAGTGATAAAGGACAACTATCGTCCAAAAATCTGTTGAGGGAAGTCAACGAGGCGGACTTGAAAGCGAGGCAAAATAGCAGGAAACAGATTTCAAGAGGTACCTTGGAATCGCCTGTAAAGCACAGGAAGAGGGGCACAACTTGGACAATGGTGCACTTGGCCAAAAAGGGCGTATGCGTTTTCTCCTGAATATATTCAGGAGAAAACGCATACGCCCTTTTTGGCCAAGCAAGCAAGCGGGCAATGCAAATCTGCACTACAAAGAAGTATCACTTCCCACCGGTCAAAAGGGACATCCACAAAATGTGTAAAAACCAGAAAGGCAAGACAGGCCCTGGAGAACTGGGAGCCTTGTTATGCTGATGGGCGGGATGTAAATTGCCAACTGCCTCACTGGAGGAGTGCATTGTGTTCCCTAAAACAAGTAAACAACAGAGCTACAGAGCCAAGGCCACATCCAGTCTAGGGAATATACCTTGGGAAAACTGAAAATCAATAAGAAAGAGCCACCTCCAAATTTAGGGCTGCACTGACTACAAGAACCTCAACTTGGGTACACCTTAAATATCCCAGGAAATATAAAAATGGTTCAAAACATTGTGGTACTTACGTACGATGGAATATCCCTCAGCCATGAAATCAATGTCATAAGACCAGTAGCAACAAAGTGAGTGGATTCAGGTACGAGGATTCTAAGTGAAATAAGTCACACAGAAAAAGAAACTTATCATAAGATATCACTTATGAAGATCCTGTAAACATGGCTACACGTGAACTGAGTTAGGAAAGAGAACAGAGTCTCACATTTAGAAAACACTCTTATGCCTGCATAAAGGGGAAGGAGAGGTGGGGTGATGCATAAAACCAGAGTTTGATATAAGCACAGGGACCGTTTCAAAAACCAACTTTGGAATTGACAAGACCGACACCTTCCTCTGTGAAAGAGACTCAAAACCCCATATTTCCCACAGAGGAATATATCTGACTAGTAAGAATCTTAAAACCTATGTATTGATATGACTCCATAAGGGAATCAAGTGTGTCTAGAGTGGCATAAACATGGCAGCGAGAATCAGCTCAAACCCACTATAAAAAGGAATTTCAAAAGCAAAACCAAAAAACAGGGAAATTCTTTACAATTCCTTCAGGGTGTCTGAGGAATCCTGGAAAGACCCTATCTACAATGACAGCTGGATGTGGCATAATGCTGGACACTTGGGACTGAGAGGATTGGTGAGATTGGGTGAGCGAATGCAGACCCTTTCAAGCAATAATGCATGGCCCCCATTCCATGGGTCCCAACTCTCCAGGTTCAAGGGAATATTACTACAGCTATAACATGTACAGGAAACCTAGAGAATGGACACACTGTGAATACGAAAGGTTTCTAAAACTCAACGAATAGTCCCTCTCCTGGTGCTCCAGTTTGACTTTCCAACTGCCTTACTATCAATCTCCCAACTTGGAGAGACAGGCCCTTTAACCTCCTGGTTTGCACAGGTTCCCAATTTGGCAGAGGATGGAAGGGACGAGAGAGAACCCATGAGAGAGTAGCTGTTAGGCATTTGGACGGGCACATGTCACTCTAATTTCCCGGCAGGAAGAAGAATTAACCAAAGTCTCAGCCACCCACCGGGAACCAGTATAGGACATGATCCAAAATTTTGGACTTGCGTTCAGCTCACAAAAAACGAGTTGACAAATGGAGCTCAGGGGCACAGCAATTCACAAACTGGCAGAGTGATAAAGGACAACTATCGTCCAAAAATCTGTTGAGGGAAGTCAACGAGGCGGACTTGAAAGCGAGGCAAAATAGCAGGAAACAGATTTCAAGAGGTACGTTGGAATCGCCTGTAAAGCACAGGAAGAGGGGCACAACTTGGACAATGGTGCACTTGGCCAAAAAGGGCGTATGCGTTTTCTCCTGAATATATTCAGGAGAAAACGCATACGCCCTTTTTGGCCAAGCAAGCAAGCGAGCAATGCAAATCTGCACTACAAAGAAGTATCACTTCCCACCGGTCAAAAGGGACATCCACAAAATGTGTAAAAACCAGAAAGGCAAGACAGGCCCTGGAGAACTGGGAGCCTTGTTATGCTGATGGGCGGGATGTAAATTGCCAACTGCCTCACTGGAGGAGTGCATTGTGTTCCCTAAAACAAGTAAACAACAGAGCTACAGAGCCAAGGCCACTTCCAGTCTAGGGAATATACCTTGGGAAAACTGAAAATCAATAAGAAAGAGCCACCTCCAAATTTAGGGCTGCACTGACTACAAGAACCTCAACTTGGGTACACCTTAAATATCCCAGGAAATATAAAAATGGTTCAAAACATTGTGGTACTTACGTACGATGGAATATCCCTCAGCCATGAAATCAATGTCATAAGACCAGTAGCAGCAAAGTGAGTGGATTCAGGTACGATGATTCTAAGTGAAATAAGTCACACAGAAAAAGAAACTTATCATAAGATATCACTTATGAAGATCCTGTAAACATGGCTACACGTGAACTGAGTTAGGAAAGAGAACAGAGTCTCACATTTAGAAAACACTCTTATGCCTGCATAAAGGGGAAGGAGAGGTGGGGTGATGCATAAAACCAGAGTTTGATATAAGCACAGGGACCGTTTCAAAAACCAACTTTGGAATAGACAAGACCTACACCTTCCTCAGTGAAAGACACTCAAAACCCCATATTTCCCACAGAGGAATATATCTGACTAGTAAGAATCTTAAAACCTATGTATTGATATGTCTCCATAAGGGAATCAAGTGTGTCTAGAGTGGCATAAACATGGCAGCGAGAATCAGCTCAAACCCACTATAAAAAGGAATTTCAAAAGCAAAACCAAAAAACAGGGAAATTCTTTACAATTCCTTCAGGGTGTCTGAGGAAACCTGGAAAGACCCTATCTACAATGACAGCTGGATGTGGCATAAGGCTGGACACTTGGGACTGAGAGGATTGGTGAGATTGGGTGAGCAAATGCAGACCCTTTCAAGCAATAATGCATGGCCCCCATTCCATGGGTCCCAACTCTCCAGGTTCAAGGGAATATTACTACAGCTATAACATGTACAGGAAACCTAGAGAATGGACACACTGTGAATACGAAAGGTTTCTAAAACTCAACGAATAGTCCCTCTCCTGGTGCTCCAGTTTGACTTTCCAACTGCCTTACTATCAATCTCCCAACTTGGAGAGACAGGCCCTTTAACCTCCTGGTTTGCACAGGTTCCCAATTTGGCAGAGGATGGAAGGGACGAGGGAGAACCCATGAGAGAGTAGCTGTTAGGCATTTGGACGGGCACATGTCACTCTAATTTCCCGGCAGGAAGAAGAATTAACCAAAGTCTCAGCCACCCACCGGGAACCAGTATAGGACATGATCCAAAATTTTGGACTTTTGTTCAGCTCACAAAAAACGAGTTGAGAAATGGAGCTCAGGGGCACAGCAATTCACAAACTGGCAGAGTGATAAAGGACAACTATCGTCCAAAAATCTGTTGAGGGAAGTCAACGAGGCGGACTTGAAAGCGAGGCAAAATAGCAGGAAACATATTTCAAGAGGTACCTTGGAATCGCCTGTAAAGCACAGGAAGAGGGGCACAACTTGGACAATGGTGCACTTGGCCAAAAAGGGCGTATGCGTTTTCTCCTGAATATATTCAGGAGAAAATGCATACGCCCTTTTTGGCCAAGCAAGCAAGCGGGCAATGCAAATCTGCACTACAAAGAAGTATCACTTCCCACCGGTCAAAAGGGACATCCACAAAATGTGTAAAAACCAGAAAGGCAAGACAGGCCCTGGAGAACTGGGAGCCTTGTTATGCTGATGGGCGGGATGTAAACTGCCAACTGCCTCACTGGAGGAGTGCATTGTGTTCCCTAAAACAAGTAAACAACAGAGCTACAGAGCCAAGGCCACTTCCAGTCTAGGGAATATACCTTGGGAAAACTGAAAATCAATAAGAAAGAGCCACCTCCAAATTTAGGGCTGCACTGCCTACAAGAACCTCAACTTGGGTACACCTTAAATATCCCAGGAAATATAAAAATGGTTCAAAACATTGTGGTACTTACGTACGATGGAATATCCCTCAGCCATGAAATCAATGTCATAAGACCAGTAGCAGCAAAGTGAGTGGATTCAGGTACGATGATTCTAAGTGAAATATGTCACACAGAAAAAGAAACTTATCATAAGATATCACTTATGAAGATCCTGTAAACATGGCTACACGTGAACTGAGTTAGGAAAGAGAACAGAGTCTCACATTTAGAAAACACTCTTATGCCTGCATAAAGGGGAAGGAGAGGTGGGGTGATGCATAAAACCAGAGTTTGATATAAGCACAGGGACCGTTTCAAAAACCAACTTTGGAATAGACAAGACCTACACCTTCCTCAGTGAAAGAGACTCAAAACCCCATATTTCCCGCAGAGGAATATATCTGACTAGTAAGAATCTTAAAACCTATGTATTGATATGTCTCCATAAGGGAATCAAGTGTGTCTAGAGTGGCATAAACATGGCAGCGAGAATCAGCTCAAACCCACTATAAAAAGGAATTTCAAAAGCAAAACCAAAAAACAGGGAAATTCTTTACAATTCCTTCAGGGTGTCTGAGGAAACCTGGAAAGACCCTATCTACAATGACAGCTGGATGTGGCATAAGGCTGGACACTTGGGACTGAGAGGATTGGTGAGATTGGGTGAGCAAATGCAGACCCTTTCAAGAAATAATGCATGGCCCCCATTCCATGGGTCCCAACTCTCCAGGTTCAAGGGAATATTACTACAGCTATAACATGTACAGGAAACCTAGAGAATGGACACACTGTGAATACGAAATGTTTCTAAAACTCAACGAATAGTCCCTCTCCTGGTGCTCCAGTTTGACTTTCCAACTGCCTTACTATCAATCTCCCAACTTGGAGAGACAGGCCCTTTAACCTCCTGGTTTGCACAGGTTCCCAATTTGGCAGAGGATGGAAGGAACGAGGGAGAACCCATGAGAGAGTAGCTGTTAGACATTTGGACGGGCACATGTCACTCTAATTTCCCGGCAGGAAGAAGAATTAACCAAAGTCTCAGCCACCCACCGGGAACCAGTATAGGACATGATCCAAAATTTTGGACTTGCGTTCAGCTCACAAAAAACGAGTTGAGAAATGGAGCTCAGGGGCACAGCAATTCACAAACTGGCAGAGTGATAAAGGACAACTATCGTCCAAAAATCTGTTGAGGGAAGTCAACGAGGCGGACTTGAAAGTGAGGCAAAATAGCAGGAAACAGATTTCAAGAGGTACCTTGGAATCGCCTGTAAAGCACAGGAAGAGGGGCACAACTTGGACAATGGTGCACTTGGCCAAAAAGGGCGTATGCGTTTTCTCCTGAATATATTCAGGAGAAAACGCATACGCCCTTTTTGGCCAAGCAAGCAAGCGGGCAATGCAAATCTGCACTACAAAGAAGTATCACTTCCCACCGGTCAAAAGGGACATCCACAAAATGTGTAAAAACCAGAAAGGCAAGACAGGCCCTGGAGAACTGGGAGCCTTGTTATGCTGATGGGCGGGATGTAAACTGCCAACTGCCTCACTGGAGGAGTGCATTGTGTTCCCTAAAACAAGTAAACAACAGAGCTACAGAGCCAAGGCCACTTCCAGTCTAGGGAATATACCTTGGGAAAAATGAAAATCAATAAGAAAGAGCCACCTCCAAATTTAGGGCTGCACTGACTACAAGAACCTCAACTTGGGTACACCTTAAATATCCCAGGAAATATAAAAATGGTTCAAAACATTGTGGTACTTACGTACGATGGAATATCCCTCAGCCATGAAATCAATGTCATAAGACCAGTAGCAGCAAAGTGAGTGGATTCAGGTACGATGATTCTAAGTGAAATAAGTCACACAGAAAAAGAAACTTATCATAAGATATCACTTATGAAGATCCTGTAAACATGGCTACACGTGAACTGAGTTAGGAAAGAGAACAGAGTCTCACATTTAGAAAACACTCTTATGCCTGCATAAAGGGGAAGGAGAGGTGGGGTGATGCATAAAACCAGAGTTTGATATAAGCACAGGGACCGTTTCAAAAACCAACTTTGGAACTGACAAGACCGACACCTTCCTCAGTGAAAGAGACTCAAAACCCCATATTTCCCACAGAGGAATATATCTGACTAGTAAGAATCTTAAAACCTATGTATTGATATGTCTCCATAAGGGAATCAAGTGTGTCTAGAGTGGCATAAACATGGCAGCGAGTATCAGCTCAAACCCACTATAAAAAGGAATTTCAAAAGCAAAACCAAAAAACAGGGAAATTCTTTACAATTCCTTCAGGGTGTCTGAGGAAACCTGGAAAGACCCTATCTACAATGACAGCTGGATGTGGCATAAGGCTGGACACTTGGGACTGAGAGGATTGGTGAGATTGGGTGAGCAAATGCAGACCCTTTCAAGCAATAATGCATGGCCCCCATTCCATGGGTCCCAACTCTCCAGGTTCAAGGGAATATTACTACAGCTATAACATGTACAGGAAACCTAGAGAATGGACACACTGTGAATACGAAAGGTTTCTAAAACTCAACGAATAGTCCCTCTCCTGGTGCTCCAGTTTGACTTTCCAACTGCCTTACTATCAATCTCCCAACTTGGAGAGACAGGCCCTTTAACCTCCTGGTTTGCACAGGTTCCCAATTTGGCAGAGGATGGAAGGAACGAGGGAGAACCCATGAGAGAGTAGCTGTTAGACATTTGGACGGGCACATGTCACTCTAATTTCCCGGCAGGGAGAAGAATTAACCAAAGTCTCAGCCACCCACCGGCAACCACTATAGGACATGATCCAAAATTTTGGACTTGCGTTCAGCTCACAAAAAACGAGTTGAGAAATGGAGCTCAGGGGCACAGCAATTCACAAACTGGCAGAGTGATAAAGGACAACTATCGTCCAAAAATCTGTTGAGGGAAGTCAACGAGGCGGACTTGAAAGGGAGGTAAAATAGCAGGAAACAGATTTCAAGAGGTACGTTGGAATCGCCTGTAAAGCACAGGAAGAGGGGCACAACTTGGACAATGGTGCACTTGGCCAAAAAGGGCGTATGCGTTTTCTCCTGAATATATTCAGGAGAAAACGCATACGCCCTTTTTGGCCAAGCAAGCAAGCGGGCAATGCAAATCTGCACTACAAAGAAGTATCACTTCCCACCGGTCAAAAGGGACATCCACAAAATGTGTAAAAACCAGAAAGGCAAGACAGGCCCTGGAGAACTGGGAGCCTTGTTATGCTGATGGGCGGGATGTAAATTGCCAACTGCCTCACTGGAGGAGTGCATTGTGTTCCCTAAAACAAGTAAACAACAGAGCTACAGAGCCAAGGCCACTTCCAGTCTAGGGAATATACCTTGGGAAAACTGAAAATCAATAAGTAAGAGCCACCTCCAAATTTAGGACTGCACTGACTACAAGAACCTCAACTTGGGTACACCTTAAATATCCCAGGAAATATAAAAATGGTTCAAAACATTGTGGTACTTACGTACGATGGAATATCCCTCAGCCATGAAATCAATGTCATAAGACCAGTAGCAGCAAAGTGAGTGGATTCAGGTACGATGATTCTAAGTGAAATAAGTCACACAGAAAAAGAAACTTATCATAAGATATCACTTATGAAGATCCTGTAAACATGGCTACACGTGAACTGAGTTAGGAAAGAGAACAGAGTCTCACATTTAGAAAACACTCTTATGCCTGCATAAAGGGGAAGGAGAGGTGGGGTGATGCATAAAACCAGAGTTTGATATAAGCACAGGGACCGTTTCAAAAACCAACTTTGGAACTGACAAGACCGACACCTTCCTCAGTGAAAGAGACTCAAAACCCCATATTTCCCACAGAGGAATATATCTGACTAGTAAGAATCTTAAAACCTATGTATTGATATGTCTCCATAAGGGAATCAAGTGTGTCTAGAGTGGCATAAACATGGCAGCGAGTATCAGCTCAAACCCACTATAAAAAGGAATTTCAAAAGCAAAACCAAAAAACAGGGAAATTCTTTACAATTCCTTCAGGGTGTCTGAGGAAACCTGGAAAGACCCTATCTACAATGACAGCTGGATGTGGCATAAGGCTGGACACTTGGTACTGAGAGGATTGGTGAGATTGGGTGAGCGAATGCAGACCCTTTCAAGCAATAATGCATGGCCCCCATTCCATGGGTCCCAACTCTCCATGTTCAAGGGAATATTACTACAGCTATAACATGTACAGGAAACCTAGAGAATGGACACACTGTGAATACGAAAGGTTTCTAAAACTCAACGAATAGTCCCTCTCCTGGTGCTCCAGTTTGACTTTCCAACTGCCTTACTATCAATCTCCCAACTTGGAGAGACAGGCCCTTTAACCTCCTGGTTTGCACAGGTTCCCAATTTGGCAGAGGATGGAAGGGACGAGGGAGAACCCATGAGAGAGTAGCTGTTAGGCATTTGGACAGGCACATGTCACTCTAATTTCCCGGCAGGAAGAAGAATTAACCAAAGTCTCAGCCACCCACGGGGAACCAGTATAGGACATGATCCAAAATTGTGGACTTGCGTTCAGCTCACAAAAAACGAGTTGAGAAATGGAGCTCAGGGGCACAGCAATTCACAAACTGGCAGAGTGATAAAGGACAACTATCGTCCAAAAATCTGTTGAGGGAAGTCAACGAGGCGGACTTGAAAGTGAGGCAAAATAGCAGGAAACAGATTTCAAGAGGTACGTTGGAATCGCCTGTAAAGCACAGGAAGAGGGGCACAACTTGGACAATGATGCACTTGGCCAAAAAGGGCGTATGCGTTTTCTCCTGAATATATTCAGGAGAAAACGCATACGCCCTTTTTGGCCAAGCAAGCAAGCGGGCAATGCAAATCTGCACTACAAAGAAGTATCACTTCCCACCGGTCAAAAGGGACATCCACAAAATGTGTAAAAACCAGAAAGGCAAGACCGGCCCTGGAGAACTGGGAGCCTTGTTATGCTGATGAGCGGGATGTAAATTGCCAACTGCCTCACTGGAGGAGTGCATTGTGTTCCCTAAAACAAGTAAACAACAGAGCTACAGAGCCAAGGCCACTTCCAGTCTAGGGAATATACCTTGGGAAAACTGAAAATCAATAAGAAAGAGCAACCTCCAAATTTAGGGCTGCACTGACTACAAGAACCTCAACTTGGGTACAGCTTAAATATCCCAGGAAATATAAAAATGGTTCAAAACATTGTGGTACTTACGTACGATGGAATATCCCTCAGCCATGAAATCAATGTCATAAGACCAGTAGCAGCAAAGTGAGTGGATTCAGGTACGATGATTCTAAGTGAAATAAGTCACACAGAAAAAGAAACTTATCATAAGATATCACTTATGAAGATCCTGTAAACATGGCTACACGTGAACTGAGTTAGGAAAGAGAACAGAGTCTCACATTTAGAAAACACTCTTATGCCTGTATAAAGGGGAAGGAGAGGTGGGGTGATGCATAAAACCAGAGTTTGATATAAGCACAGGGACCGTTTCAAAAACCAACTTTGGAATTGACAAGACCGACACCTTCCTCAGTGAAAGAGACTCAAAACCCCATATTTCCCACAGAGGAATATATCAGACTAGTAAGAATCTTAAAACCTATGTATTGATATGACTCCATAAGGGAATCAAGTGTGTCTAGAGTGGCATAAACATGGCAGCGAGAATCAGCTCAAACCCACTATAAAAAGGAATTTCAAAAGCAAAACCAAAAAACAGGGAAATTCTTTACAATTCCTTCAGGGTGTCTGAGGAATCCTGGAAAGACCCTATCTACAATGACAGCTGGATGTGGCATAAGGCTGGACACTTGGGACTGAGAGGATTGGTGAGATTGGGTGAGCGAATGCAGACCCTTTCAAGCAATAATGCATGGCCCCCATTCCATGGGTCCCAACTCTCGAGGTTCAAGGGAATATTACTACAGCTATAACATGTACAGGAAACCTAGAGAATGGACACACTGTGAATACGAAAGGTTTCTAAAACTCAACGAATAGTCCCTCTCCTGGTGCTCCAGTTTGACTTTCCAACTGCCTTACTATCAATCTCCCAACTTGGAGAGACAGGCCCTTTAACCTCCTGGTTTCCACAGGTTCCCAATTTGGCAGAGGATGGAAGGGACGAGAGAGAACCCATGAGAGAGTAGCTGTTAGGCATTTGGACGGGCACATGTCACTCTAATTTCCCGGCAGGAAGAAGAATTAACCAAAGTCTCAGCCACCCACCGGGAACCAGTATAGGACATGATCCTAAATTTTGGACTTGCGTTCAGCTCACAAAAAACGAGTTGAGAAATGGAGCTCAGGGGCACAGCAATTCACAAACTGGCAGAGTGATAAAGGACAACTATCGTCCAAAAATCTGTTGAGGGAAGTCAACGAGGTGGACTTGAAAGCGAGGCAAAATATCAGGAAACAGATTTCAAGAGGTACCTTGGAATCGCCTGTAAAGCACAGGAAGAGGGGCACAACTTGGACAATGGTGCACTTGGCCAAAAAGGGCGTATGCGTTTTCTCCTGAATATATTCAGGAGAAAACGCATACGCCCTTTTTGGCCAAGCAAGCAAGCGGGCAATGCAAATCTGCACTACAAAGAAGTATCACTTCCCACCGGTCAAAAGGGACATCCACAAAATGTGTAAAAACCAGAAAGGCAAGACAGGCCCTGGAGAACTGGGAGCCTTGTTATGCTGATGGGCGGGATGTAAATTGCCAACTGCCTCACTGGAGGAGTGCATTGTGTTCCCTAAAACAAGTAAATAACAGAGCTACAGAGCCAAGGCCACTTCCAGTCTAGGGAATATACCTTGGGAAAAATGAAAATCAATAAGAAAGAGCCACCTCCAAATTTAGGGCTGCACTGACTACAAGAACCTAAACTTGGGTACACCTTAAATATCCCAGGAAATATAAAAATAGTTCAAAACATTGTGGTACTTACGTACGATGGAATATCCCTCAGCCATGAAATCAATGTCATAAGACCAGTAGCAGCAAAGTGAGTGGATTCAGGTACGATGATTCTAAGTGAAATAAGTCACACAGAAAAAGAAACTTATCATAAGATATCACTTATGAAGATCCTGTAAACATGGCTACACGTGAACTGAGTTAGGAAAGAGAACAGAGTCTCACATTTAGAAAACACTCTTATGCCTGCATAAAGGGGAAGGAGAGGTGGGGTGATGCATAAAACCAGAGTTTGATATAAGCACAGGGACCGTTTCAAAAACCAACTTTGGAATAGACAAGACCTACACCTTCCTCAGTGAAAGAGACTCAAAACCCCATATTTCCCACAGAGGAATATATCTGACTAGTAAGAATCTTAAAACCTATGTATTGATATGTCTCCATAAGGGAATCAAGTGTGTCTAGAGTGGCATAAACATGGCAGCGAGAATCAGCTCAAACCCACTATAAAAAGGAATTTCAAAAGCAAAACCAAAAAACAGGGAAATTCTTTACAATTCCTTCAGGGTGTCTGAGGAAACCTGGAAAGACCCTATCTACAATGACAGCTGGATGTGGCATAAGGCTGGACACTTGGGACTGAGAGGATTGGTGAGATTGGGTGAGCAAATGCAGACCCTTTCAAGCAATAATGCATGGCCCCCATTCCATGGGTCCCAACTCTCCAGGTTCAAGGGAATATTACTACAGCTATAACATGTACAGGAAACCTAGAGAATGGACACACTGTGAATACGAAAGGTTTCTAAAACTCAACGAATAGTCCCTCTCCTGGTGCTCCAGTTTGACTTTCCAACTGCCTTACTATCAATCTCCCAACTTGGAGAGACAGGCCCTTTAACCTCCTGGTTTGCACAGGTTCCCAATTTGGCAGAGGATGGAAGGGACGAGGGAGAACCCATGAGAGAGTAGCTGTTAGGCATTTGGACGGGCACATGTCACTCTAATTTCCCGGCAGGAAGAAGAATTAACCAAAGTCTCAGCCACCCACCGGGAACCAGTATAGGACATGATCCTAAATTTTGGACTTGCGTTCAGCTCACAAAAAAACGAGTTGAGAAATGGAGCTCAGGGGCACAGCAATTCACAAACTGGCAGAGTGATAAAGGACAACTATCATCCAAAAATCTGTTGAGGGAAGTCAACGAGGCGGACTTGAAAGCGAGGCAAAATATCAGGAAACAGATTTCAAGAGGTACCTTGGAATCGCCTGTAAAGCACAGGAAGAGGGGCACAACTTGGACAATGGTGCACTTGTCCAAAAAGGGCGTATGCGTTTTCTCCTGAATATATTCAGGAGAAAATGCATATGCCCTTTTTGGCCAAGCAAGCAAGCGGGCAATGCAAATCTGCACTACAAAGAAGTATCACTTCCCACCGGTCAAAAGGGACATCCACAAAATGTGTAAAAACCAGAAAGGCAAGACAGGCCCTGGAGAACTGGGAGCCTTGTTATGCTGATGGGCGGGATGTAAACTGCCAACTGCCTCACTGGAGGAGTGCATTGTGTTCCCTAAAACAAGTAAACAACAGAGCTACAGAGCCAAGGCCACTTCCAGTCTAGGGAATATACCTTGGGAAAACTGAAAATCAATAAGAAAGAGCCACCTCCAAATTTAGGGCTGCACTGCCTACAAGAACCTCAACTTGGGTACACCTTAAATATCCCAGGAAATATAAAAATGGTTCAAAACATTGTGGTACTTTCATACGATGGAATATCCCTCAGCCATGAAATCAATGTCATAAGACCAGTAGCAGCAAAGTGAGTGGATTCAGGTACGATGATTCTAAGTTAAATATGTCACACAGAAAAAGAAACTTATCATAAGATATCACTTATGAATATCCTGTAAACATGGCTACACGTGAACTGAGTTAGGAAAGAGAACAGAGTCTCACATTTAGAAAACACTCTTATGCCTGCATAAAGGGGAAGGAGAGGTGGGGTGATGCATAAAACCAGAGTTTGATATAAGCACAGGGACCGTTTCAAAAACCAACTTTGGAATAGACAAGACCTACACCTTCCTCAGTGAAAGAGACTCAAAACCCCATATTTCCCGCAGAGGAATATATCTGACTAGTAAGAATCTTAAAACCTATGTATTGATATGTCTCCATAAGGGAATCAAGTGTGTCTAGAGTGGCATAAACATGGCAGCGAGAATCAGCTCAAACCCACTATAAAAAGGAATTTCAAAAGCAAAACCAAAAAACAGGGAAATTCTTTACAATTCCTTCAGGGTGTCTGAGGAAACCTGGAAAGACCCTATCTACAATGACAGCTGGATGTGGCATAAGGCTGGACACTTGGGACTGAGAGGATTGGTGAGATTGGGTGAGCGAATGCAGACCCTTTCAAGCAATAATGCATGGCCCCCATTCCATGGGTCCCAACTCTCCAGGTTCAAGGGAATATTACTACAGCTATAACATGTACAGGAAACCTAGAGAATGGACACACTGTGAATACGAAAGGTTTCTAAAACTCAACGAATAGTCCCTCTCCTGGTGCTCCAGTTTGACTTTCCAACTGCCTTACTATCAATCTCCCAACTTGGAGAGACAGGCCCTTTAAACTCCTGGTTTGCACAGGTTCCCAATTTGGCAGAGGATGGAAGGGACGAGGGAGAACTCATGAGAGAGTAGCTGTTAGGCATTTGGACGGGCACATGTCACTCTAATTTCCCGGCAGGAAGAAGAATTAACCAAAGTCTCAGCCACCCACCGGGAACCAGTATAGGACATGATCCAAAATTTTGGACTTGCGTTCAGCTCACAAAAAACGAGTTGAGAAATGGAGCTCAGGGGCACAGCAATTCACAAACTGGCAGAGTGATAAAGGACAACTATCGTCCAAAAATCTGTTGAGGGAAGTCAACGAGGCGGACTTGAAAGGGAGGTAAAATAGCAGGAAACAGATTTCAAGAGGTACGTTGGAATCGCCTGTAAAGCACAGGAAGAGGGGCACAACTTGGACAATGGTGCACTTGGCCAAAAAGGGTGTATGCGTTTTCTCCTGAATATATTCAGGAGAAAACGCATACGCCCTTTTTGGCCAAGCAAGCAAGCGGGCAATGCAAATCTGCACTACAAAGAAGTATCACTTCCCACCGGTCAAAAGGGACATCCACAAAATGTGTAAAAACCAGAAAGGCAAGACAGGCCCTGGAGAACTGGGAGCCTTGTTATGCTGATGGGCGGGATGTAAATTGCCAACTGCCTCACTGGAGGAGTGCATTGTGTTCCCTAAAACAAGTAAACAACAGAGCTACAGAGCCAAGGCCACTTCCAGTCTAGGGAATATACCTTGGGAAAACTGAAAATCAATAAGTAAGAGCCACCTCCAAATTTAGGACTGCACTGACTACAAGAACCTCAACTTGGGTACACCTTAAATATCCCAGGAAATATAAAAATGGTTCAAAACATTGTGGTACTTACGTACGATGGAATATCCCTCAGCCATGAAATCAATGTCATAAGACCAGTAGCAGCAAAGTGAGTGGATTCAGGTACGATGATTCTAAGTGAAATAAGTCACACAGAAAAATAAACTTATCATAAGATATCACTTATGAAGATCCTGTAAACATGGCTACACGTGAACTGAGTTAGGAAAGAGAACAGAGTCTCACATTTAGAAAACACTCTTATGCCTGCATAAAGGGGAAGGAGAGGTGGGGTGATGCATAAAACCAGAGTTTGATATAAGCACAGGGACCGTTTCAAAAACCAACTTTGGAACTGACAAGACCGACACCTTCCTCAGTGAAAGAGACTCAAAACCCCATATTTCCCACAGAGGAATATATCTGACTAGTAAGAATCTTAAAACCTATGTATTGATATGTCTCCATAAGGGAATCAAGTGTGTCTAGAGTGGCATAAACATGGCAGCGAGTATCAGCTCAAACCCACTATAAAAAGGAATTTCAAAAGCAAAACCAAAAAACAGGGAAATTCTTTACAATTCCTTCAGGGTGTCTGAGGAAACCTGGAAAGACCCTATCTACAATGACAGCTGGATGTGGCATAAGGCTGGACACTTGGTACTGAGAGGATTGGTGAGATTGGGTGAGCGAATGCAGACCCTTTCAAGCAATAATGCATGGCCCCCATTCCATGGGTCCCAACTCTCCATGTTCAAGGGAATATTACTACAGCTATAACATGTACAGGAAACCTAGAGAATGGACACACTGTGAATACGAAAGGTTTCTAAAACTCAACGAATAGTCCCTCTCCTGGTGCTCCAGTTTGACTTTCCAACTGCCTTACTATCAATCTCCCAACTTGGAGAGACAGGCCCTTTAACCTCCTGGTTTGCACAGGTTCCCAATTTGGCAGAGGATGGAAGGGACGAGGGAGAACCCATGAGAGAGTAGCTGTTAGGCATTTGGACAGGCACATGTCACTCTAATTTCCCGGCAGGAAGAAGAATTAACCAAAGTCTCAGCCACCCACGGGGAACCAGTATAGGACATGATCCAAAATTGTGGACTTGCGTTCAGCTCACAAAAAACGAGTTGAGAAATGGAGCTCAGGGGCACAGCAATTCACAAACTGGCAGAGTGATAAAGGACAACTATCGTCCAAAAATCTGTTGAGGGAAGTCAACGAGGCGGACTTGAAAGTGAGGCAAAATAGCAGGAAACAGATTTCAAGAGGTACGTTGGAATCGCCTGTAAAGCACAGGAAGAGGGGCACAACTTGGACAATGATGCACTTGGCCAAAAAGGGCATATGCGTTTTCTCCTGAATATATTCAGGAGAAAACGCATACGCCCTTTTTGGCCAAGCAAGCAAGCGGGCAATGCAAATCTGCACTACAAAGAAGTATCACTTCCCACCGGTCAAAAGGGACATCCACAAAATGTGTAAAAACCAGAAAGGCAAGACCGGCCCTGGAGAACTGGGAGCCTTGTTATGCTGATGAGCGGGATGTAAATTGCCAACTGCCTCACTGGAGGAGTGCATTGTGTTCCCTAAAACAAGTAAACAACAGAGCTACAGAGCCAAGGCCACTTCCAGTCTAGGGAATATACCTTGGGAAAACTGAAAATCAATAAGAAAGAGCAACCTCCAAATTTAGGGCTGCACTGACTACAAGAACCTCAACTTGGGTACAGCTTAAATATCCCAGGAAATATAAAAATGGTTCAAAACATTGTGGTACTTACGTACGATGGAATATCCCTCAGCCATGAAATCAATGTCATAAGACCAGTAGCAGCAAAGTGAGTGGATTCAGGTACGATGATTCTAAGTGAAATAAGTCACACAGAAAAAGAAACTTATCATAAGATATCACTTATGAAGATCCTGTAAACATGGCTACACGTGAACTGAGTTAGGAAAGAGAACAGAGTCTCACATTTAGAAAACACTCTTATGCCTGTATAAAGGGGAAGGAGAGGTGGGGTGATGCATAAAACCAGAGTTTGATATAAGCACAGGGACCGTTTCAAAAACCAACTTTGGAATTGACAAGACCGACACCTTCCTCAGTGAAAGAGACTCAAAACGCCATATTTCCCACAGAGGAATATATCTGACTAGTAAGAATCTTAAAACCTATGTATTGATATGACTCCATAAGGGAATCAAGTGTGTCTAGAGTGGCATAAACATGGCAGCGAGAATCAGCTCAAACCCACTATAAAAAGGAATTTCAAAAGCAAAACCAAAAAACAGGGAAATTCTTTACAATTCCTTCAGGGTGTCTGAGGAATCCTGGAAAGACCCTATCTACAATGACAGCTGGATGTGGCATAAGGCTGGACACTTGGGACTGAGAGGATTGGTGAGATTGGGTGAGCGAATGCAGACCCTTTCAAGCAATAATGCATGGCCCCCATTCCATGGGTCCCAACTCTCGAGGTTCAAGGGAATATTACTACAGCTATAACATGTACAGGAAACCTAGAGAATGGACACACTGTGAATACGAAAGGTTTCTAAAACTCAACGAATAGTCCCTCTCCTGGTGCTCCAGTTTGACTTTCCAACTGCCTTACTATCAATCTCCCAACTTGGAGAGACAGGCCCTTTAACCTCCTGGTTTCCACAGGTTCCCAATTTGGCAGAGGATGGAAGGGACGAGAGAGAACCCATGAGAGAGTAGCTGTTAGGCATTTGGACGGGCACATGTCACTCTAATTTCCCGGCAGGAAGAAGAATTAACCAAAGTCTCAGCCACCCACCGGGAACCAGTATAGGACATGATCCTAAATTTTGGACTTGCGTTCAGCTCACAAAAAACGAGTTGAGAAATGGAGCTCAGGGGCACAGCAATTCACAAACTGGCAGAGTGATAAAGGACAACTATCGTCCAAAAATCTGTTGAGGGAAGTCAACGAGGTGGACTTGAAAGCGAGGCAAAATATCAGGAAACAGATTTCAAGAGGTACCTTGGAATCGCCTGTAAAGCACAGGAAGAGGGGCACAACTTGGACAATGGTGCACTTGGCCAAAAAGGGCGTATGCGTTTTCTCCTGAATATATTCAGGAGAAAACGCATACGCCCTTTTTGGCCAAGCAAGCAAGCGGGCAATGCAAATCTGCACTACAAAGAAGTATCACTTCCCACCGGTCAAAAGGGACATCCACAAAATGTGTAAAAACCAGAAAGGCAAGACAGGCCCTGGAGAACTGGGAGCCTTGTTATGCTGATGGGCGGGATGTAAATTGCCAACTGCCTCACTGGAGGAGTGCATTGTGTTCCCTAAAACAAGTAAATAACAGAGCTACAGAGCCAAGGCCACTTCCAGTCTAGGGAATATACCTTGGGAAAAATGAAAATCAATAAGAAAGAGCCACCTCCAAATTTAGGGCTGCACTGACTACAAGAACCTAAACTTGGGTACACCTTAAATATCCCAGGAAATATAAAAATAGTTCAAAACATTGTGGTACTTACGTACGATGGAATATCCCTCAGCCATGAAATCAATGTCATAAGACCAGTAGCAGCAAAGTGAGTGGATTCAGGTACGATGATTCTAAGTGAAATAAGTCACACAGAAAAAGAAACTTATCATAAGATATCACTTATGAAGATCCTGTAAACATGGCTACACGTGAACTGAGTTAGGAAAGAGAACAGAGTCTCACATTTAGAAAACACTCTTATGCCTGCATAAAGGGGAAGGAGAGGTGGGGTGATGCATAAAACCAGAGTTTGATATAAGCACAGGGACCGTTTCAAAAACCAACTTTGGAATAGACAAGACCTACACCTTCCTCAGTGAAAGAGACTCAAAACCCCATATTTCCCACAGAGGAATATATCTGACTAGTAAGAATCTTAAAACCTATGTATTGATATGTCTCCATAAGGGAATCAAGTGTGTCTAGAGTGGCATAAACATGGCAGCGAGAATCAGCTCAAACCCACTATAAAAAGGAATTTCAAAAGCAAAACCAAAAAACAGGGAAATTCTTTACAATTCCTTCAGGGTGTCTGAGGAAACCTGGAAAGACCCTATCTACAATGACAGCTGGATGTGGCATAAGGCTGGACACTTGGGACTGAGAGGATTGGTGAGATTGGGTGAGCAAATGCAGACCCTTTCAAGCAATAATGCATGGCCCCCATTCCATGGGTCCCAACTCTCCAGGTTCAAGGGAATATTACTACAGCTATAACATGTACAGGAAACCTAGAGAATGGACACACTGTGAATACGAAAGGTTTCTAAAACTCAACGAATAGTCCCTCTCCTGGTGCTCCAGTTTGACTTTCCAACTGCCTTACTATCAATCTCCCAACTTGGAGAGACAGGCCCTTTAACCTCCTGGTTTGCACAGGTTCCCAATTTGGCAGAGGATGGAAGGGACGAGGGAGAACCCATGAGAGAGTAGCTGTTAGGCATTTGGACGGGCACATGTCACTCTAATTTCCCGGCAGGAAGAAGAATTAACCAAAGTCTCAGCCACCCACCGGGAACCAGTATAGGACATGATCCTAAATTTTGGACTTGCGTTCAGCTCACAAAAAACGAGTTGAGAAATGGAGCTCAGGGGCACAGCAATTCACAAACTGGCAGAGTGATAAAGGACAACTATCATCCAAAAATCTGTTGAGGGAAGTCAACGAGGCGGACTTGAAAGCGAGGCAAAATATCAGGAAACAGATTTCAAGAGGTACCTTGGAATCGCCTGTAAAGCACAGGAAGAGGGGCACAACTTGGACAATGGTGCACTTGTCCAAAAAGGGCGTATGCGTTTTCTCCTGAATATATTCAGGAGAAAATGCATATGCCCTTTTTGGCCAAGCAAGCAAGCGGGCAATGCAAATCTGCACTACAAAGAAGTATCACTTCCCACCGGTCAAAAGGGACATCCACAAAATGTGTGAAAACCAGAAAGGCAAGACAGGCCCTGGAGAACTGGGAGCCTTGTTATGCTGATGGGCGGGATGTAAACTGCCAACTGCCTCACTGGAGGAGTGCATTGTGTTCCCTAAAACAAGTAAACAACAGAGCTACAGAGCCAAGGCCACTTCCAGTCTAGGGAATATACCTTGGGAAAACTGAAAATCAATAAGAAAGAGCCACCTCCAAATTTAGGGCTGCACTGCCTACAAGAACCTCAACTTGGGTACACCTTAAATATCCCAGGAAATATAAAAATGGTTCAAAACATTGTGGTACTTTCATACGATGGAATATCCCTCAGCCATGAAATCAATGTCATAAGACCAGTAGCAGCAAAGTGAGTGGATTCAGGTACGATGATTCTAAGTGAAATATGTCACACAGAAAAAGAAACTTATCATAAGATATCACTTATGAATATCCTGTAAACATGGCTACACGTGAACTGAGTTAGGAAAGAGAACAGAGTCTCACATTTAGAAAACACTCTTATGCCTGCATAAAGGGGAAGGAGAGGTGGGGTGATGCATAAAACCAGAGTTTGATATAAGCACAGGGACCGTTTCAAAAACCAACTTTGGAATAGACAAGACCTACACCTTCCTCAGTGAAAGAGACTCAAAACCCCATATTTCCCGCAGAGGAATATATCTGACTAGTAAGAATCTTAAAACCTATGTATTGATATGTCTCCATAAGGGAATCAAGTGTGTCTAGAGTGGCATAAACATGGCAGCGAGAATCAGCTCAAACCCACTATAAAAAGGAATTTCAAAAGCAAAACCAAAAAACAGGGAAATTCTTTACAATTCCTTCAGGGTGTCTGAGGAAACCTGGAAAGACCCTATCTACAATGACAGCTGGATGTGGCATAAGGCTGGACACTTGGGACTGAGAGGATTGGTGAGATTGGGTGAGCGAATGCAGACCCTTTCAAGCAATAATGCATGGCCCCCATTCCATGGGTCCCAACTCTCCAGGTTCAAGGGAATATTACTACAGCTATAACATGTACAGGAAACCTAGAGAATGGACACACTGTGAATACGAAAGGTTTCTAAAACTCAACGAATAGTCCCTCTCCTGGTGCTCCAGTTTGACTTTCCAACTGCCTTACTATCAATCTCCCAACTTGGAGAGACAGGCCCTTTAAACTCCTGGTTTGCACAGGTTCCCAATTTGGCAGAGGATGGAAGGGACGAGGGAGAACTCATGAGAGAGTAGCTGTTAGGCATTTGGACGGGCACATGTCACTCTAATTTCCCGGCAGGAAGAAGAATTAACCAAAGTCTCAGCCACCCACCGGGAACCAGTATAGGACATGATCCAAAATTTTGGACTTGCGTTCAGCTCACAAAAAACGAGTTGAGAAATGGAGCTCAGGGGCACAGCAATTCACAAACTGGCAGAGTGATAAAGGACAACTATCGTCCAAAAATCTGTTGAGGGAAGTCAACGAGGCGGACTTGAAAGTGAGGCAAAATAGCAGGAAACAGATTTCAAGAGGTACCTTGGAATCGCCTGTAAAGCACAGGAAGAGGGGCACAACTTGGACAATGGTGCACTTGGCCAAAAAGGGCGTATGCGTTTTCTCCTGAATATATTCAGGAGAAAACGCATACGCCCTTTTTGGCCAAGCAAGCAAGCGGGCAATGCAAATCTGCACTACAAAGAAGTATCACTTCCCACCGGTCAAAAGGGACATCCACAAAATGTGTAAAAACCAGAAAGGCAAGACAGGCCCTGGAGAACTGGGAGCCTTGTTATGCTGATGGGCGGGATGTAAACTGCCAACTACCTCACTGGAGGAGTGCATTGTGTTCCCTAAAACAAGTAAACAACAGAGCTACAGAGCCAAGGCCACTTCCAGTCTAGGGAATATACCTTGGGAAAAATGAAAATCAATAAGAAAGAGCCACCTCCAAATTTAGGACTGCACTGACTACAAGAACCTGAACTTGGGTACACCTTAAATATCCCAGGAAATATAAAAATGGTTCAAAACATTGTGATACTTACGTACGATGGAATATCCCTCAGCCATGAAATCAATGTCATAAGACCAGTAGCAGCAAAGTGAGTGGATTCAGGTACGATGATTCTAAGTGAAATAAGTCACACAGAAAAAGAAACTTATCATAAGATATCACTTATGAAGATCCTGTAAACATGGCTACACGTGAACTGAGTTAGGAAAGAGAACAGAGTCTCACATTTAGAAAACACTCTTATGCCTGCATAAAGGGGAAGGAGAGGTGGGGTGATGCATAAAACCAGAGTTTGATATAAGCACAGGGACCGTTTCAAAAACCAACTTTGGAACTGACAAGACCGACACCTTCCTCAGTGAAAGAGACTCAAAACCCCATATTTCCCACAGAGGAATATATCTGACTAGTAAGAATCTTAAAACCTATGTATTGATATGTCTCCATAAGGGAATCAAGTGTGTCTAGAGTGGCATAAACATGGCAGCGAGAATCAGCTCAAACCCACTATAAAAAGGAATTTCAAAAGCAAAACCAAAAAACAGGGAAATTCTTTACAATTCCTTCAGGGTGTCTGAGGAAACCTGGAAAGACCCTATCTACAATGACAGCTGGATGTGGCATAAGGCTGGACACTTGGGACTGAGAGGATTGGTGAGATTGGGTGAGCGAATGCAGACCCTTTCAAGCAATAATGCATGGCCCCCATTCCATGGGTCCCAACTCTCCATGTTCAAGGGAATATTACTACAGCTATAACATGTACAGGAAACCTAGAGAATGTACACACTGTGAATACGAAAGGTTTCTAAAACTCAACGAATAGTCCCTCTCCTGGTGCTCCAGTTTGACTTTCCAACTGCCTTACTATCAATCTCCCAACTTGGAGAGACAGGCCCTTTAACCTCCTGGTTTGCACAGGTTCCCAATTTGGCAGAGGATGGAAGGGACGAGGGAGAACCCATGAGAGAGTAGCTGTTAGGCATTTGGACGGGCACATGTCACTCTAATTTCCCGGCAGGAAGAAGAATTAACCAAAGTCTCAGCCACCCACGGGGAACCAGTATAGGACATGATCCAAAATTGTGGACTTGCGTTCAGCTCACAAAAAACGAGTTGAGAAATGGAGCTCAGGGGCACAGCAATTCACAAACTGGCAGAGTGATAAAGGACAACTATCGTCCAAAAATCTGTTGAGGGAAGTCAACGAGGCGGACTTGAAAGCGAGGCAAAATAGCAGGAAATAGATTTCAAGAGGTACGTTGGAATCACCTGTAAAGCACAGGAAGAGGGGCACAACTTGTACAATGGTGCACTTGGCCAAAAAAGGGCGTATGCGTTTTCTCCTGAATATATTCAGGAGAAAACGCATACGCCCTTTTTGGCCAAGCAAGCAAGCGGGCAATGCAAATCTGCACTACAAAGAAGTATCATTTCCCACCGGTCAAAAGGGACCTCCACAAAATGTGTAAAAACCAGAAAGGCAAGACATGCCCTGGAGAAATGGGAGCCTTGTTATGCTGATGGGCGGGATGTAAATTGCCAACTGCCTCACTGGAGGAGTGCATTGTGTTCCCTAAAAGAAGTAAACAACAGAGCTACAGAGCCAAGGCCACTTCCAGTCTAGGGAATATACCTTGGGAAAACTGAAAATCAATAAGAAAGAGCCACCTCCAAATTTAGGGCTGCACTGACTACAAGAACCTCAACTTGGGTACACATTAAATATCCCAGGAAATATAAAAATGGTTCAAAATATTGTGGTACTTACGTACGATGGAATATCCCTCAGCCATGAAATCAATGTCATAAGACCAGTAGCAGCAAAGTGAGTGGATTCAGGTACGATGATTCTAAGTGAAATAACTCACACAGAAAAAGAAACTTATCATAAGATATCACTTATGAAGATCCTGTAAACATGGCTACACGTGAACTGAGTTAGGAAAGAGAACAGAGTCTCACATTTAGAAAACACTCTTATGCCTGCATAAAGGGGAAGGAGAGGTGGGGTGATGCATAAAACCAGAGTTTGATATAAGCACAGGGACCGTTTCAAAAACCAACTTTGGAATAGACAAGACCTACACCTTCCTCAGTGAAAGAGACTCAAAACCCCATATTTCCCGCAGAGGAATATATCTGACTAGTAAGAATTTTAAAACCTATGTATTGATATGTCTCCATAAGGGAATCAAGTGTGTCTAGAGTGGCATAAACATGGCAGCGAGAATCAGCTCAAACCCACTATAAAAAGGAATTTCAAAAGCAAAACCAAAAAACAGGGAAATTCTTTACAATTCCTTCAGGGTGTCTGAGGAAACCTGGAAAGACCCTATCTACAATGACAGCTGGATGTGGCATAAGGCTGGACACTTGGAACTGAGAGGATTGGTGAGATTGGGTGAGCGAATGCAGACCCTTTCAAGCAATAATGCATGGCCCCCATTCCATGGGTCCCAACTCTCCAGGTTCAAGGGAATATTACTACAGCTATAACATGTACAGGAAACCTAGAGAATGGACACACTGTGAATACGAAAGGTTTCTAAAACTCAACGAATAGTCCCTCTCCTGGTGCTCCAGTTTGACTTTCCAACTGCCTTACTATCAATCTCCCAACTTGGAGAGACAGGCCCTTTAAACTCCTGGTTTGCACAGGTTCCCAATTTGGCAGAGGATGGAAGGGACGAGGGAGAACTCATGAGAGAGTAGCTGTTAGGCATTTGGACGGGCACATGTCACTCTAATTTCCCGGCAGGAAGAAGAATTAACCAAAGTCTCAGCCACCCACCGGGAACCAGTATAGGACATGATCCAAAATTTTGGACTTGCGTTCAGCTCACAAAAAACGAGTTGAGAAATGGAGCTCAGGGGCACAGCAATTCACAAACTGGCAGAGTGATAAAGGACAACTATCGTCCAAAAATCTGTTGAGGGAAGTCAACGAGGCGGACTTGAAAGCGAGGCAAAATAGCAGGAAACAGATTTCAAGAGGTACGTTGGAATCGCCTGTAAAGCACAGGAAGAGGGGCACAACTTGGACAATGATGCACTTGGCCAAAAAGGGCGTATGCGTTTTCTCCTGAATATATTCAGGAGAAAACGCATACGCCCTTTTTGGCAAAGCAAGCAAGCGGGTAATGCAAATCTGCACTACAAAGAAGTGTCATTTCCCACCGTTCAAAAGGGACATCCACAAAATGTGTAAAAACCAGAAAGGCAAGACAGGCCCTGGAGAACAGGGAGCCTTGTTATGTTGATGGGCGGGATGTCAATTGCCAACTGCCTCACTGGAGGAGTGCATTGTGTTCCCTAAAACAAGTAAACAACAGAGCTACAGAGCCAAGGCCACTTCCAGTCTAGGGAATATACCTTGGGAAAACTGAAAATCAATAAGAAACAGCCACCTCCAAATTTAGGGCTGCACTGGCTACAAGAACCTCAACTTGGGTACACCTTAAATATCCCAGGAAACATAAAAATGGTTCAAAACATTGTGGTACTTACGTACGATGGAATATCCCTCAGCCATGAAATCAATGTCATAAGACCAGTAGCAGCAAAGTGAGTGGATTCAGGTACGATGATTCTAAGTGAAATAAGTCACACAGAAAAAGGAACTTATCATAAGATAACACTTATGAAGATCCTGTGAACATGGCTACACGTGAACTGAGTTAGGAAAGAGAACAGAGTCTCACATTTAGAAAACACTCTTATGCCTGCATAAAGGGGATGGAGAGGTGGGGTGATGCATAAAACCAGAGTTTGATATAAGCACAGGGACCGTTCGAAAAACCAACTTTGGAATAGACAAGACCTACACCTTCCTCAGTGAAAGAGACTCAAAACCCCATATTTCCCGCAGAGGAATATATCTGACTAGTAAGAATCTTAAAACCTATGTATTGATATGACTCCATAAGGGAATCAAGTGTGTCTAGAGTGGCATAAACATGGCAGCGAGAATCAGCTCAAACCCACTATAAAAAGGAATTTCAAAAGCAAAACCAAAAAAACAGGGAAATTCTTTACAATTCCTTCAGGGTGTCTGAGGAAACCTGGAAAGACCCTATCTACAATGACAGCTGGATGTGGCATAAGGCTGGACACTTGGGACTGAGAGGATTGGTGAGATTGGGTGAGCAAATGCAGACCCTTTCAAGCAATAATGCATGGCCCCCATTCCATGGGTCCCAACTCTCCAGGTTCAAGGGAATATTACTACAGCTATAACATGTACAGGAAACCTAGAGAATAGACACACTGTGAATACGAAAGGTTTCTAAAACTCAACGAATAGTCCCTCTCCTGGTGCTCCAGTTTGACTTTCCAACTGCCTTACTATCAATCTCCCAACTTGGAGAGACAGGCCCTTTAACCTCCTGGTTTGCACAGGTTCCCAATTTGGCAGAGGATGGAAGGGACGAGGGAGAACCCATGAGAGAGTAGCTGTTAGGCATTTGGACGGGCACATGTCACTCTAATTTCCCGGCAGGAAGAAGAATTAACCAAAGTCTCAGCCACCCACCGGGAACCAGTATAGGACATGATCCAAAATTTTGGACTTGCGTTCAGCTCACAAAAAACGAGTTGAGAAATGGAGCTCAGGGGCACAGCAATTCACAAACTGGCAGAGTGATAAAGGACAACTATCGTCCAAAAATCTGTTGAGGGAAGTCAACGAGGCGGACTTGAAAGTGAGGCAAAATAGCAGGAAACAGATTTCAAGAGGTACCTTGGAATCGCCTGTAAAGCACAGGAAGAGGGCCACAACTTGGACAATGGTGCACTTGGCCAAAAAGCGCGTATGCGTTTTCTCTTGAATATATTCAG
The DNA here is from genome assembly GCF_025265405.1 of Mesoplodon densirostris. NCBI lineage: Eukaryota > Metazoa > Chordata > Mammalia > Artiodactyla > Ziphiidae > Mesoplodon > Mesoplodon densirostris. Next base: position 140,618,069 of record NC_082681.1, on the reverse strand, counting down.
GAGAAAATGCATACGCCCTTTTTGGCCAAGCAAGCAAGCGGGCAATGCAAATCTGCACTACAAAGAAGTATCACTTCCCACCGGTCAAAAGGGACATCCACAAAATGTGTAAAAACCAGAAAGGCAAGACAGGCCCTGGAGAACAGGGAGCCTTGTTATGCTGATGGGCGGGATGTAAATTGCCAACTGCCTCACTGGAGGAGTGCATTGTGTTCCCTAAAACAAGTAAACAACAGAGCTACAGAGCCAAGGCCACTTCCAGTCTAGGGAATATACCTGGGGAAAACTGAAAATCAATAAGAAAGAGCCACCTCTAAATTTAGGGCTGTACCGGCTACAAGAACCTCAACTTGGGTACACCTTAAATATCCCAGGAAATATAAAAATGGTTCAAAACATTGTGGTACTTACGTACGATGGAATATCCCTCAGCCATGAAATCAATGTCATAAGACCAGTAGCAGCAAAGTGAGTGGATTCAGGTACGATGATTCTAAGTCAAATAAGTCACACAGAAAAAGAAACTTATCATAAGATATCACTTATGAAGATCCTGTAAACATGGCTACACGTGAACTGAGTTAGGAAAGAGAACAGAGTCTCACATTTAGAAAACACTCTTATGCCTGCATAAAGGGGAAAGAGAGGTGGGGTGATGCATAAAACCAGAGTTTGATATAAGCACAGGGACCGTTCCAAAAACCAACTTTGGAATAGACAAGACCTACACCTTCCTCAGTGAAAGAGACTCAAAACCCCATATTTCCCGCAGAGGAATATATCTGACTAGTAAGAATCTTAAAACCTATGTATTGATATGACTCCATAAGGGAATCAAGTGTGTCTAGAGTGGCATAAACATGGCAGCGAGAATCAGCTCAAACCCACTATAAAAAGGAATTTCAAAAGCAAAACCAAAAAACAGTGAAATTCTTTACAATTCCATCAGGGTGTCTGAGGAAACCTGGAAAGACCCTATCTACAATGACAGCTGGATGTGGCATAAGGTTGGACACTTGGGACTGAGAGGATTTGTGAGATTAGGTGAGCAAATGCAGACCCTTTCAAGCAATAATGCATGGCCCCCATTCCATGGGTCCCAACTCTCCATGTTCAAGGGAATATTACTACAGCTATAACATGTACAGGAAACCTAGAGAATGGACACACTGTGAATATGAAAGGTTTCTAAAACTCAACGAATAGTCCCTCTCCTGGTGCTCCAGTTTGACTTTCCAACTGCCTTACTATCATACTCCCAACTTGGAGAGACAGGCCCTTTAACCTCCTGGTTTGCACAGGGTCCCAATTTGGCAGAGGATGGAAGGGACGAGGGAGAACCCATGAGAGAGTAGCTGTTAGGCATTTGGAAGGGCACATGTCACTCTAATTTCCCGGCAGGAAGAAGAATTAACCAAAGTCTCAGCCACCCACCGGCAACCACTATAGGACATGATCCAAAATTTTGGACTTGCGTTCAGCTCACAAAAAACGAGTTGAGAAATGGAGCTCAGGGGCACAGCAATTCACAAACTGGCAGAGTGATAAAGGACAACTATCGTCCAAAAATCTGTTGAGGGAAGTCAACGAGGCAGACTTGAAAGTGAGGCAAAATAGCAGGAAACAGATTTCAAGAGGTACCTTGGAATCGCCTGTAAAGCATAGGAAGAGGGGCACAACTTGGACAATGGTGCACTTGGCCAAAAAGGGCGTATGCGTTTTCTCCTGAATATATTCAGGAGAAAACGCATACGCCCTTTTTGGCCAAGCAAGGAAGCGGGCATTGCAAATCTGCACTACAAAGAAGTATCACTTCCCACCGGTCAAAAGGGACATCCACAAAATGTGTAAAAACCAGAAAGGCAAGACAGGCCCTGGAGAACTGGAAGCCTTGTTACGCTGATGGGCGGGATGTAAATTGCTAACTGCCTCACTGGAGGAGTGCATTGTGTTCCCTAAAACAAGTAAACAACAGAGCTACAGAGCCAAGGCCACATCCAGTCTAGGGAATATACCTTGGGAAAACTGAAAGTCAATAAGAAAGAGCCACCTCCAAATTTAGGGCTGCACTGGCTACAAGAACCTCAACTTGTGTACACCCTAAATATCCCAGGAAATATAAAAATGGTTCAAAACATTGTGGTACTTACGTACGATGGAATATCCCTCAGCGATGAAATCAATGTCATAAAACCAGTAGCAGCAAAGTGAGTGGATGCAGGTACGATGATTCTAAGTGAAATATGTCACACAGAAAAAGGAACTTATCATAAGATATCACTTATGAAGATCCTGTAAACATGGCTACACGTGAACTGAGTTAGGAAAGAGAACAGAGTCTCACATTTAGAAAACACACTTATGCCTGCATAAAGGGGATGGAGAGGTGGGGTGATGCATAAAACCAGAGTTTGATATAAGCACAGGGACCGTTCCAAAAACCAACTTTGGAATAGACAAGACCTACACCTTCCTCAGTGAAAGAGACTCAAAACCCCATATTTCCCGCAGAGGAATATATCTGACTAGTAAGAATCTTAAAACCTATGTATTGATATGACTCCATAAGGGAATCAAGTGTGTCTAGAGTGGCATAAACATGGCAGCGAGAATCAGCTCAAACCCACTATAAAAAGGAATTTCAAAAGCAAAACCAAAAAACAGGGAAATTCTTTACAATTCCTTCAGGGTGTCTGAGGAAACCTGGAAAGACCCTATCTACAATGACAGCTGGATGTGGCATAAGGCTGGACACTTGGGACTGAGAGGATTGGTGAGATTGGGTGAGCAAATGCAGACCCTTTCAAGCAATAATGCATGGCCCCCATTCCATGGGTCCCAACTCTCCAGGTTCAAGGGAATATTACTACAGCTATAACATGTACAGGAAACCTAGAGAATGGACACACTGTGAATACGAAAGGTTTCTAAAACTCAACGAATAGTCCCTCTCCTGGTGCTCCAGTTTGACTTTCCAACTGCCTTACTATCAATCTCCCAACTTGGAGAGACAGGCCCTTTAACCTCCTGGTTTGCACAGGTTCCCAATTTGGCAGAGGATGGAAGGGACGAGGGAGAACCCATGAGAGAGTAGCTGTTAGGCATTTGGACGGGCACATGTCACTCTAATTTCCCGGCAGGAAGAAGAATTAACCAAAGTCTCAGCCACCCACCAGGAACCAGTATAGGACATGATCCAAAATTTTGGACTTGCGTTCAGCTCACAAAAAACGAGTTGAGAAATGGAGCTCAGGGGCACAGCAATTCACAAACTGGTAGAGTGATAAAGGACAACTATCGTCAAAAATCTGTTGAGGGAAGTCAACGAGGTGGACTTGAAAGCGAGGCAAAATAGCAGGAAACAGATTTCAATAGGTACCTTGGAATCGGCTGTAAAGCACAGGAAGAGGGGCACAACTTGGACAATGATGCACTTGGCCAAAAAGGGCGTATGCGTTTTCTCCTGAATATATTCAGGAGAAAACGCATACGCCCTTTTTTGCCAAGTAAGCAAGCGGGCAATGCAAATCTGCACTACAAAGAATTATCATTTCCCACCGGTCAAAAGGGACATCCACAAAATGTGTAAACACCAGAAAGGCAAGACAGGCCCTGGAGAACAGGGAGCCTTGTTATGCTGATGGGCGGGATGTAAATTGCCAACTGCCTCACTGGAGGAGTGCATTGTGTTCCCTAAAACAAGTAAACAACAGAGCTACAGAGCCAAGGCCACTTCCAGTCTAGGGAATATACCTTGGGAAAACTGAAAATCAATAAGAAAGAGCCACCTCCAAATTTAGGGCTGCACTGGCTACAAGAACCTCAACTTGGGTACACCTTAAATATACCAGGAAATATAAAATTGGTTCAAAACATTGTGGTACTTACGTACGATGGAATATCCCTCAGCCATGAAATCAATGTCATAAGACCAGTAGCAGCAAAGTGAGTGGATTCAGGTACGATGATTCTAAGTGAAATAAGTCACACAAAAAAGGAACTTATCATAAGATATCACTTATGAAGATCCTGTAAACATGGCTACACGTGAACTGAGTTAGGAAAGAGAACAGAGTCACACATTTAGAAAACACTCTTATGCCTGCATAAAGGGGATGGAGAGGTGGGGTGATGCATAAAACCAGAGTTTGATATAAGCACAGGGACCGTTCCAAAAACCAACTTTGGAATAGACAAGACCTACACCTTCCTCAGTGAAAGAGACTCAAAACCCCATATTTCCCGCAGAGGAATATATCTGACTAGTAAGAATCTTAAAACCTATGTATTGATATGACTCCATAAGGGAATCAAGTGTGTCTAGAGTGGCATAAACATGGCAGCGAGAATCAGCTCAAACCCACTATAAAAAGGAATTTCAAAAGCAAAACCAAAAAACAGGGAAATTCTTTACAATTCCTTCAGGGTGTCTGAGGAAACCTGGAAAGACCCTATCTACAATGACAGCTGGATGTGGCATAAGGCTGGATACTTGGGACTGAGAGGATTGGTGAGATTGGGTGAGCAAATGCAGACCCTTTCAAGCAATAATGCATGGCCCCCATTCCATGGGTCCCAACTCTCCAGGTTCAAGGGAATATTACTACAGCTATAACATGTACAGGAAACCTAGAGAATGGACACACTGTGAATACGAAAGGTTTCTAAAACTCAACGAATAGTCCCTCTCCTGGTGCTCCAGTTTGACTTTCCAACTGCCTTACTATCAATCTCCCAACTTGGAGAGACAGGCCCTTTAACCTCCTGGTTTGCACAGGTTCCCAATTTGGCAGAGGATGGAAGGGACGAGGGAGAACCCATGAGAGAGTAGCTGTTAGGCATTTGGACGGGCACATGTCACTCTAATTTCCCGGCAGGAAGAAGAATTAACCAAAGTCTCAGCCACCCACCAGGAACCAGTATAGGATATGATCCAAAATTTTGGACTTGCGTTCAGCTCACAAAAAACGAGTTGAGAAATGGAGCTCAGGGGCACAGCAATTCACAAACTGGTAGAGTGATAAAGGACAACTATCGTCCAAAAATCTGTTGAGGGAAGTCAACGAGGTGGAATTGAAAGCGAGGCAAAATAGCAGGAAACAGATTTCAAGAGGTACCTTGGAATCGGCTGTAAAGCACAGGAAGAGGGGCACAACTTGGACAATGATGCACTTGGCCAAAAAGTGCGTATGCGTTTTCTCCTGAATATATTCAGGAGAAAACGCATACGCCCTTTTTGGCCAAGTAAGCAAGCGGGCAATGCAAATCTGCACTACAAAGAATTATCATTTCCCACCGGTCAAAAGGGACATCCACAAAATGTGTAAACACCAGAAAGGCAAGACAGGCCCTGGAGAACAGGGAGCCTTGTTATGCTGATGGGCGGGATGTAAATTGCCAACTGCCTCACTGGAGGAGTGCATTGTGTTCCCTAAAACAAGTAAACAACAGAGCTACAGAGCCAAGGCCACTTCCAGTCTAGGGAATATACCTTGGGAAAACTGAAAATCAATAAGAAAGAGCCACCTCCAAATTTAGGGCTGCACTGGCTACAAGAACCTCAACTTGGGTACACCTTAAATATCCCAGGAAATATAAAATTGGTTCAAAACATTGTGGTACTTACGTACGATGGAATATCCCTCAGCCATGAAATCAATGTCATAAGACCAGTAGCAGCAAAGTGAGTGGATTCAGGTACGATGATTCTAAGTGAAATAAGTCACACAGAAAAAGGAACTTATCATAAGATATCACTTATGAAGATCCTGTAAACATGGCTACACGTGAACTGAGTTAGGAAAGAGAACAGAGTCTCACATTTAGAAAACACTCTTATGCCTGCATAAAGGGGATGGAGAGGTGGGGTGATGCATAAAACCAGAGTTTGATATAAGCACAGGGACCGTTCCAAAAACCAACTTTGGAATAGACAAGACCTACACCTTCCTCAGTGAAAGAGACTCAAAACGCCATATTTCCCGCAGAGGAATATATCTGACTAGTAAGAATCTTAAAACCTATGTATTGATATGACTCCATAAGGGAATCAAGTGTGTCTAGAGTGGCATAAACATGGCAGCGAGAATCAGCTCAAACCCACTATAAAAAGGAATTTCAAAAGCAAAACGAAAAAACAGGGAAATTCTTTACAATTCCTTCAGGGTGTCTGAGGAAACCTGGAAAGACCCTATCTACAATGACAGCTGGTTGTGGCATAAGGCTGGATACTTGGGACTGAGAGGATTGGTGAGATTGGGTGAGCAAATGCAGACCCTTTCAAGCAATAATGCATGGCCCCCATTCCATGGGTCCCAACTCTCCAGGTTCAAGGGAATATTACTACAGCTATAACATGTACAGGAAACCTAGAGAATGGACACACTGTGAATACGAAAGGTTTCTAAAACTCAACGAATAGTCCCTCTCCTGGTGCTCCAGTTTGACTTTCCAACTGCCTTACTATCAATCTCCCAACTTGGAGAGACAGGCCCTTTAACCTCCTGGTTTGCACAGGTTCCCAATTTGGCAGAGGATGGAAGGGACGAGGGAGAACCCATGAGAGAGTAGCTGTTAGGCATTTGGACGGGCACATGTCACTCTAATTTCCCGGTAGGAAGAAGATTTAACCAAAGTCTCAGCCACCCACCGGGAACCAGTATAGGACATGATCCAAAATTTTGGACTTGCGTTCAGCTCACAAAAAACGAGTTGAGAAATGGAGCTCAGTGGCACAGCAATTCACAAACTGGCAGAGTGATAAAGGACAACTATCGTCCAAAAATCTGTTGAGGGAAGTCAACGAGGCGGACTTGAAAGCGAGGCAAAATAGCAGGAAACAGATTTCAGAGGTACCTTGGAATGGCCTGTAAAGCACAGGAAGAGGGGCACAACTTGGACAATGGTGCACTTGGCCAAAAAGGGCGTATGCGTTTTCTCCTGAATATATTCAGGAGAAAACGCATACGCCTTTTGGCCAAGCAAGCAAGCGGGCAATGCAAATCTGCACTACAAAGAAGTATCACTTCCCACCAGTCAAAAGGGACATCCACAAAATGTGTAAAAACCAGAAAGGCAAGACAGGCCCTGGAGAACTGGGAGCCTTGTTATGCTGATGGGCGGGATGTAAATTGCCAACTGCCTCACTGGTGGAGTGCATTGTGTTCCCTAAAACAAGTAAACAACAGAGCTACAGAGCCAAGGCCACTTCCAGTCTAGGGAATATACCTTGGGAAAACTGAAAATCAATAAGAAAGAGCCACCTCCAAATTTAGGGCTGCACTGACTACAAGAACCTCAACTTGGGTACACCTTAAATATCCCAGGAAATATAAAAATGGTTGAAAACATTGTGGTACTTACGTACGATAGAATATACCTCAGCCATGAAATCCATGTCATAAGACCAGTAGCAGCAAAGTGAGTGGATTCAGGTACGATGATTCTAAGTGAAATAAGTCACACAGAAAAAGGAACTTATCATAAGATATCACTTATGAAGATCCTGTAAACATGGCTACACGTGAACTGAGTTAGGAAAGAGAACAGAGTCTCACATTTAGAAAACAATCTTATGCCTGCATAAAGGGGATGGAGAGGTGGGGTGATGCATAAAACCAGAGTTTGATATAAGCACAGGGACCGTTCCAAAAACCAACTTTGGAATAGACAAGACCTACACCTTCCTCAGTGAAAGAGACTCAAATTCCCATATTTCCCGCAGAGGAATATATCTGACTAGTAAGAATCTTAAAACCTATGTATTGATATGTCTCCATAAGGGAATCAAGTGTGTCTAGAGTGGCATAAACATGGCAGCGAGAATCAGCTCAAACCCACTATAAAAAGGAATTTCAAAAGCAAAACCAAAAAACAGGGAAATTCTTTACAATTCCTTCAGGGTGTCTGAGGAAACCTGGAAAGACCCTATCTACAATGACAGCTGGATGTGGCATAAGGCTGGACACTTGGGACTGAGAGGATTGGTGAGATTGGGTGAGCAAATGCAGACCCTTTCAAGCAATAATGCATGGCCCCCATTCCATGGGTCCCAACTCTCCAGGTTCAAAGGAATATTACTACAGCTATAACATGTACAGGAAACCTAGAGAATGGACACACTGTGAATACGAAAGGTTTCTAAAACTCAACGAATAGTCCCTCTCCTGTTGCTCCAGTTTGACTTTCCAACTGCCTTACTATCAATCTCCCAACTTGGAGAGACAGGCTCTTTAACCTCCTGGTTTGCACAGGTTCCCAATTTGGCAGAGGATGGAAGGGACGAGGGAGAACCCATGAGAGAGTAGCTGTTAGGCATTTGGACGGGCACATGTCACTCTAATTTCCCGGCAGGAAGAAGAATTAAGCAAAGTCTCAGCCACCCACCGGGAACCAGTATAGGACATGATCCAAAATTTTGGACTTGCGTTCAGCTCACAAACAACGAGTTGAGAAATGGAGCTCAGGGGCACAGCAATTCACAAACTGGCAGAGTGATAAAGGACAACTATCGTCCAAAAATCTGTTGAGGGAAGTCAACGAGGCGGACTTGAAAGCGAGGCAAAATAGCAGGAAACAGATTTCAAGAGGTACCTTGGAATCGCCTGTAAAGCACAGGAAGAGGGGCACAACTTGGACAATGGTGCACTTGGCCAAAAAGGGCGTATGTGCTTTCTCCTGAATATATTCAGGAGAAAACGCATACGCCCTTTTTGACCAAGCAAGCAAGCGGGCAATGCAAATCTGCACTACAAAGAAGTATCACTTCCCACCGGTCAAAAGGGACATCCACAAAATGTGTAAAAACCAGAAAGGCAAGACAGGCCCTGGAGAACTGGGAGCCTTGTTATGCTGATGGGCGGGATGTAAATTGCCAACTGCCTCACTGGAGGAGTGCATTGTGTTCCCTAAAACAAGTAAACAACACAGCTACAGAGCCAAGGTCACTTCCAGTCTAGGGAATATACCTAGGGAAAACTGAAAATCAATAAGAAAGAGCCACCTCCAAATTTAGGGCTGCACTGACTACAAGAACCTCAACTTGGGTACACCTTAAATATCCCAGGAAATATAAAAATGGTTCAAAACATTGTGGTACTTACGTACGATGGAATATCCCTCAGCCATGAAATCAATGTCATAAGACCAGTAGCAGCAAAGTGAGTGGATTCAGGTACGATGATTCTAAGTGAAATAAGTCACACAGAAAAAGAAACTTATCATAAGATATCACTTATGAAGATCCTGTAAACATGGCTACACGTGAACTGAGTTAGGAAAGAGAACAGAGTCTCACATTTAGAAAACACTCTTATGCCCGCATAAAGGGGAAGGAGAGGTGGGGTGATGCATAAAACCACAGTTTGATATAGCACAGGGACCGTTTCAAAAACCAACTTTGGAATTGACAAGACCGACACCTTCCTCAGTGAAAGAGACTCAAAACCCCATATTTCCCACAGAGGAATATATCTGACTAGTAAGAATCTTAAAACCTATGTATTGATATGTCTCCATAAGGGAATCAAGTGTGTCTAGAGTGGCTTAAACATGGCAGCGAGAATCAGCTCAAACCCACTATAAAAAGGAATTTCAAAAGCAAAACCAAAAAACAGGGAAATTCTTTACAATTCCTTCAGGGTGTCTGAGGAAACCTGGAAAGACCCTATCTACAATAACAGCTGGATATGGCATAAGGCTGGACACTTGGGACTGAGAGGATTGGTGAGATTGGGTGAGCAAATGCAGACCCTTTCAAGCAATAATGCATGGCCCCCATTCCATGGGTCCCAACTCTCCAGGTTCAAGGGAGTATTACTACAGCTATAACATGTACAGGAAACCTAGAGAATGGACACACTGTGAATACGAAAGGTTTCTAAAACTCAATGAATAGTCCCTCTCCTGGTGCTCCAGTTTGACTTTCCAACTGCCTTACTATCAATCTCCCAACTTGGAGAGACAGGCCCTTTAACCTCCTGGTTTGCACAGGTTCCCAATTTGGCAGAGGATGGAAGGGACGAGGGAGAACCCATGAGAGAGTAGCTGTTAGGCATTTGGACGGGCACATGTCACTCTAATTTCCCGGCAGGAAGAAGAATTAACCAAAGTCTCAGCCACCCACCGGGAACAAGTATAGGACATGATCCAAAATTTTGGACTTGCGTTCAGCTCACAAAAAACGAGTTGAGAAATGGAGCTCAGGGGCAAAGCAATTCACAAACTGGCAGAGTGATAAAGGACAACTATCGTCCAAAAATCTGTTGAGGGAAGTCAACGAGGCGGACTTGAAAGCGAGGCAAAATAGCAGGAAACAGATTTCAAGAGGTACCTTGGAATCGCCTGTAACGCACAGGAAGAGGGGCACAACTTGGACAATGGTGCACTTGGCCAAAAAGGGCGTATGCGTTTTCTCCTGAATATATTCAGGAGAAAACGCATACGCCCTTTTTGGCCAAGCAAGCAAGCGGGCAATGCCAATCTGCACTACAAAGAAGTATCACTTCCCACCGGTCAAAAGGGACATCCACAAAATGTGTAAAAACCAGAAAGGCAAGACAGGCACTGGAGAACTGGGAGCCTTGTTATGCTGATGGGCGGGATGTAAATTGCCAACTGCCTCACTGGAGGAGTGCATTGTGTTCCCTAAAACAAGTAAACAACAGAGCTACAGAGCCAAGGCCACTTCCAGTCTAGGGAATATACCTTGGGAAAACTGAAAATCAATAAGAAAGAGCCACCTCCAAATTTAGGGCTGCACTGACTACAAGAACCTCAACTTGGGTACACCTTAAATATCCCAGGAAATATAAAAATGGTTCAAAACATTGTGGTACTTATGTACGATGGAATATCCCTCAGCCATGAAATCAATGTCATAAGACCAGTAGCAGCAAAGTGAGTGGATTCAGGTACGATGATTCTAAGTGAAATATGTCACACAGAAAAAGAAACTTATCATAAGATATCACTTAGGAAGATCCTGTAAACATGGCTACACGTGAACTGAGTTAGGAAAGAGAACAGAGTCTCACATTTAGAAAACACTCTTATGCCTGCATAAAGGGGAAGGAGAGGTGGGGTGATGCATAAAACCAGAGTTTGATATAAGCACAGGGACCGTTTCAAAAACCAACTTTGGAATTGACAAGACCGACACCTTCCTCAGTGAAAGAGACTCAAAACCCCATATTTCCCACAGAGGAATATATCTGACTAGTAAGAATCTTAAAACCTATGTATTGATATGTCTCCATAAGGGAATCAAGTGTGTCTAGAGTGGCTTAAACATGGCAGCGAGAATCAGCTCAAACCCACTATAAAAAGGAATTTCAAAAGCAAAACCAAAAAACAGGGAAATTCTTTACAATTCCTTCAGGGTGTCTGAGGAAACCTGGAAAGACCCTATCTACAATGACAGCTGGATGTGGCATAAGGCTGGACACTTGGGACTGAGAGGATTGGTGAGATTGGGTGAGCAAATGCAGACCCTTTCAAGCAATAATGCATGGCCCCCATTCCATGGGTCCCAACTCTCCAGGTTCAAGGGAATATTACTACAGCTATAACATGTACAGGAAACCTAGAGAATGGACACACTGTGAATACGAAAGGTTTCTAAAACTCAATGAATAGTCCCTCTCCTGGTGCTCCAGTTTGACTTTCCAACTGCCTTACTATCAATCTCCCAACTTGGAGAGACAGGCCCTTTAACCTCCTGGTTTGCACAGGTTCCCAATTTGGCAGAGGATGGAAGGGACGAGGGAGAACCCATGAGAGAGTAGCTGTTAGGCATTTGGACGGGCACATGTCACTCTAATTTCCCGGCAGGAAGAAGAATTAACCAAAGTCTCAGCCACCCACCGGGAACCAGTATAGGACATGATACAAAATTTTGGACTTGCGTTCAGCTCACAAAAAACGAGTTGAGAAATGGAGCTCAGGGGCACAGCAATTCACAAACTGGCAGAGTGATAAAGGACAACTATCGTCCAACAATCTGTTGAGGGAAGTCAACGAGGCGGACTTGAAAGCGAGGCAAAATAGCAGGAAACAGATTTCAAGAGGTACCTTGGAATCGCCTGTAAAGCACAGGAAGAGGGGCACAACGTGGACAATGGTGCACTTGGCCAAAAAGGGCGAATGCGTTTTCTCCTGAATATATTCAGGAGAAAACGCATTCGCCCTTTTTGGCCAAGCAAGCAAGCGGGCAATGCAAATGTGCACTACAAAGAAGTATCACTTCCCACCGGTCAAAAGGGACATCCACAAAATGTGTAAAAACCAGAAAGGCAAGACAGGCCCTGGAGAACTGGGAGCCTTGTTATGCTGATGGGCGGGATGTAAATTGCCAACTGCCTCACTGGAGGAGTGCATTGTGTTCCCTAAAACAAGTAAACAACAGAGCTACAGAGCCAAGGCCACTTCCAGTCTATGGAATATACCTTGGGAAAACTGAAAATCAATAAGAAAGAGCCACCTCCAAATTTAGGGCTGCACTGACTACAAGAACCTCAACTTGGGTACACCTTAAATATCCCAGGAAATATAAAAATGGTTCAAAACATTGTGGTACTTATGTACGATGGAATATCCCTCAGCCATGAAATCAATGTCATAAGACCAGTAGCAGCAAAGTGAGTGGATTCAGGTACGATGATTCTAAGTGAAATAAGTCACACAGAAAAAGAAACTTATCATAAGATATCACTTAGGAAGATTCTGTAAACATGGCTACACGTGAACTGAGTTAGGAAAGAGAACAGAGTCTCACATTTAGAAAACACTCTTATGCCTGCATAAAGGGGAAGGAGAGGTGGGGTGATGCATAAAACCAGAGTTTGATATAAGCACAGGGACCGTTTCAAAAACCAACTTTGGAATTGACAAGACCGACACCTTCCTCAGTGAAAGACACTCAAAACCCCATATTTCCCACAGAGGAATATATCTGACTAGTAAGAATCTTAAAACCTATGTATTGATATGTCTCCATAAGGGAATCAAGTGTGTCTAGAGTGGCATAAACATGGCAGCGAGAATCAGCTCAAACCCACTATAAAAAGGAATTTCAAAAGCAAAACCAAAAAACAGGGAAATTCTTTACAATTCCTTCAGGGTGTCTGAGGAAACCTGGAAAGACCCTATCTACAATGACAGCTGGATGTGGCATAAGGCTGGACACTTGGGACTGAGAGGATTGGTGAGATTGGGTGAGCAAATGCAGACCCTTTCAAGCAATAATGCATGGCCCCCATTCCATGGGTCCCAACTCTCCAGGTTCAAGTGAATATTACTACAGCTATAACATGTACAGGAAACCTAGAGAATGGACACACTGTGAATACGAAAGGTTTCTAAAAATCAACGAATAGTCCCTCTCCTGGTGCTCCAGTTTGACTTTCCAACTGCCTTACTATCAATCTCCCAACTTGGAGAGACAGGCCCTTTAACCCCCTGGTTTGCACAGGTTCCCAATTTGGCAGAGGATGGAAGGGACGAGGGAGAACCCATGAGAGAGTAGCTGTTAGGCATTTGGACGGGCACATGTCACTCTAATTTCCCGGCAGGAAGAAGAATTAACCAAAGTCTCAGCCACCCACCGGGAACCAGTATAGGACATGATCCAAAATTTTGGACTTGTGTTCAGCTCACAAAAAACGAGTTGAGAAATGGAGCTCAGGGGCACAGCAATTCACAAACTGGCAGAGTGATAAAGGACAACTATCGTCCAAAAATCTGTTGAGGGAAGTCAACGAGGCAGACTTGAAAGCGAGGCAAAATAGCAGCAACAGATATCAAGAGGTACCTTGGAATCGCCTGTAAAGCACAGGAAGAGGGGCACAACTTGGACAATGGTGCACTTGGCCAAAAAGGGCGTATGCGTTTTCTCCTGAATATATTCAGGAGAAAACGCATACGCCCTTTTTGGCCAAGCAAGCAAGCGGGCAATGCAAATGTGCACTACAAAGAAGTATCACTTCCCACCGGTCAAAAGGGACATGCACAAAATGTGTAAAAACCAGAAAGGCAAGACAGGCCCTGGAGAACTGGGAGCCTTGTTATGCTGATGGGCGGGATGTAAATTGCCAACTGCCTCACTGGAGGAGTGCATTGTGTTCCCTAAAACAATTAAACAACAGAGCTACAGAGCCAAGGCCACTTCCAGTCTAGGGAATATACCTTGGGAAAACTGAAAATCAATAAGAAAGAGCCACCTCCAAATTTAGGGCTGCACTGACTACAAGAACCTCAACTTGGTTACACCTTAAATATCCCAGGAAATATAAAAATGGTTCAAAACATTGTGGTACTTACGTACGATGGAATATCCCTCAGCCATGAAATCAATGTCATAAGACCAGTAGCAGCAAAGTGAGTGGATTCAGGTACGATGATTCTAAGTGAAATAAGTCACACAGAAAAAGAAACTTATCATAAGATATCACTTAGGAAGATCCTGTAAACATGGCTACACGTGAACTGAGTTAGGAAAGAGAACAGAGTCTCACATTTAGAAAACACTCTTATGCCTGCATAAAGGGGAAGGAGAGGTGGGGTGATGCATAAAACCAGAGTTTGATATAAGCACTGGGACCGTTTCAAAAACCAACTTTGGAAGTGACAAGACCGGCACCTTCCTCAGTGAAAGAGACTCAAAACCCCATATTTCCCACAGAGGAATATATCTGACTAGTAAGAATCTTAAAACCTATGTATTGATATGTCTCCATAAGGGAATCAAGTGTGTCTAGAGTGGCATAAACATGGCAGCGAGAATCAGCTCAAACCCACTATAAAAAGGAATTTCAAAAGCAAAACCAAAAAACAGGGAAATTCTTTACAATTCCTTCAGGGTGTCTGAGGAAACCTGGAAAGACCCTATCTACAATGACAGCTGGATCTGGCATAAGGCTGGACACTTGGGACTGAGAGGATTGGTGAGGTTGGGTGAGCAAATGCAGACCCTTTCAAGCAATAATGCATGGCCCCCATTCCATGGGTCCCTACTCTCCAGGTTCAAGGGAATATTACTACAGCTATAACATGTACAGGAAACCTAGAGCATGGACACACTGTGAATACGAAAGGTTTCTAAAACTCAACGAATAGTCCCTCTCCTGGTGCTCCAGTTTGACTTTCCAACTGCCTTACTATCAATCTCCCAACTTGGAGAGACAGGCCCTTTAACCTCCTGGTTTGCACAGGTTCCCAATTTGGCAGAGGATGGAAGGGACGAGGGAGAACCCATGAGAGAGTAGCTGTTAGGCATTTGGACGGGCACATGTCACTCTAATTTCCCAGCAGGAAGAAGAATTAACCAATGTCTCAGCCACCCACCGGGAACCAGTATAGGACATGATCCAAAATTTTGGACTTGTGTTCAGCTCACAAAAAACGAGTTGAGAAATGGAGCTCAGGGGCACAGCAATTCACAAACTGGCAGAGTGATAAAGGACAACTATCGTCCAAAAATCTGTTGAGGGAAGTCAACGAGGCGGACTTGAAAGCGAGGCAAAATAGCAGGAAACAGATTTCAAGAGGTACCTTGGAATCGCCTGTAAAGCACAGGAAGAGGGGCACAACTTGGACAATGGTGCATTTGGCCAAAAAGGGCGTATGCGTTTTCTCCTGAATATATTCAGGAGAAAACGCATACGCCCTTTTTGGCCAAGCAAGCAAGCGGGCAATGCAAATCTGCACTACAAAGAAGTATCACTTCCCACCAGTCAAAAGGGACATCCACAAAATGTGTAAAAACCAGAAAGGCAAGACAAGCCCTGGAGAACTGGGAGCCTTGTTATGCTGATGGGCGGGATGTAAATTGCCAACTGCCTCACTGGAGGAGTGCATTGTGTTCCCTAAAACAAGTAAACAACAGAGCTACAGAGCCAAGGCCACTTCCAGTCTAGGTAATATACCTTGGGAAAACTGAAAATCAATAAGAAAGAGCCACCTCCAAATTTAGGGCTGCACTGACTACAAGAACCTCAACTTGGGTACACCTTAAATATCCCAGGAAATATAAAAATGGTTCAAAACATTGTGGTACTTACGTACGATGGAATATCCCTCAGCCATGAAATCAATGTCATAAGACCAGTAGCAGCAAAGTGAGTGGATTCAGGTACGATGATTCTAAGTGAAATAAGTCACACAGAAAAAGAAACTTATCATAAGATATCACTTAGGAAGATCCTGTAAACATGGCTACACGTGAACTGAGTTAGGAAAGAGAACAGAGTCTCACATTTAGAAAACACTCTTATGCCTGCATAAAGGGGAAGGAGAGGTGGGGTGATGCATAAAACCAGAGTTTGATATAAGCACAGGGACCGTTTCAAAAACCAACTTTGGAATTGACAAGACCGACACCTTCCTCAGTGAAAGAGACTCAAAACCCCATATTTCCCACAGAGGAATATATCTGACTAGTAAGAATCTTAAAACCTATGTATTGATATGTCTCCATAAGGGAACCAAGTGTGTCTAGAGTGGCATAAACATGGCAGCGAGAATCAGCTCAAACCCACTATAAAAAGGAATTTCAAAAGCAAAACCAAAAAACAGGGAAATTCTTTACAATTCCTTCAGGGTGTCTGAGGAAAGCTGGAAAGACCCTATCTACAATGACAGCTGGATGTGGCATAAGGCTGGACACTTGGGACTGAGAGGATTGGTGAGATTGGGTGAGCAAATGCAGACCCTTTCAAGCAATAATGCATGGCCCCCATTCCATGGGTCCCAACTCTCCAGGTTCAAGTGAATATTACTACAGCTATAACATGTACAGGAAACCTAGAGAATGGACACACTGTGAATACGAAAGGTTTCTAAAACTCAACGAATAGTCCCTCTCCTGGTGCTCCAGTTTGACTTTCCAACTGCCTTACTATCAATCTCCCAACTTGGAGAGACAGGCCCTTTAACCTCCTGGTTTGCACAGGTTCCCAATTTGGCAGAGGATGGAAGGGACGAGGGAGAACCCATGAGAGATTAGCTGTTAGGCATTTGGACGGGCACATGTCACTCTAATTTCCCGGCAGGAAGAAGAATTAACCAAAGTCTCAGCCACCCACCGGGAACCAGTATAGGACATGATCCAAAATTTTGGACTTGCGTTCAGCTCACAAAAAACGAGTTGAGAAATGGAGCTCAGGGGCACAGCAATTCACAAACTGGCAGAGTGATAAAGGACAACTATCGTCCAAAAATCTGTTGAGGGAAGTCAACGAGGCGGACTTGAAAGCGAGGCAAAATAGCAGGAAACAGATTTCAAGAGGTACCTTGGAATTGCCTGTAAAGCACAGGAAGAGGGGCACAACTTGGACAATGGTGCACTTGGCCAAAAAGGGCGTATGCATTTTCTCCTGAATATATTCAGGAGAAAACGCATACGCCCTTTTTGGCCAAGCAAGCAAGCGGGCAATGCAAATGTGCACTACAAAGAAGTATCACTTCCCACCGGTCAAAAGGGACATCCACAAAATGTGTAAAAACCAGAAAGGCAAGACAGGCCCTGGAGAACTGGGAGCCTTGTTATGCTGATGGGCGGGATGTAAATTGCCAACTGCCTCACTGGAGGAGTGCATTGTGTTCCCTAAAACAATTAAACAACAGAGCTACAGAGCCAAGGCCACTTCCAGTCTAGGGAATATACCTTGGGAAAACTGAAAATCAATAAGAAAGAGCCACCTCCAAATTTAGGGCTGCACTGACTACAAGAACCTCAACTTGGTTACACCTTAAATATCCCAGGAAATATAAAAATGGTTCAAAACATTGTGGTACTTACGTACGATGGAATATCCCTCAGCCATGAAATCAATGTCATAAGACCAGTAGCAGCAAAGTGAGTGGATTCAGGTACGATGATTCTAAGTGAAATAAGTCACACAGAAAAAGAAACTTATCATAAGATATCACTTAGGAAGATCCTGTAAACATGGCTACACCTGAACTGAGTTAGGAAAGAGAACAGAGTCTCACATTTAGAAAACACTCTTATGCCTGCATAAAGGGGAAGTAGAGGTGGGGTGATGCATAAAACCAGAGTTTGATATAAGCACAGGGACCGTTTCAAAAACCAACTTTGGAATTGACAAGACCGACACCTTCCTCAGTGAAAGAGACTCAAAACCCCATATTTCCCACAGAGGAATATATCTGACTAGTAAGAATCTTAAAACCTATGTATTGATATGTCTCCATAAGGGAATCAAGTGTGTCTAGAGTGGCATAAACATGGCAGCGAGAATCAGCTCAAACCCACTATAAAAAGGAATTTCAAAGGCAAAACCAAAAAACAGGGAAATTCTTTACAATTCCTTCAGGGTGTCTGAGGAAACCTGGAAAGATCCTATCTACAATGACAGCTGGATCTGGCATAAGGCTGGACACTTGGGACTGAGAGGATTGGTGAGATTGGGTGAGCAAATGCAGACCCTTTCAAGCAATAATGCATGGCCACCATTCCATGGGTCCCAACTCTCCAGGTTCAAGGGAATATTACTACAGCTATAACATGTACAGGAAACCTAGAGAATGGACACACTGTGAATACGAAAGGTTTCTAAAACTCAACGAATAGTCCCTCTCCTGGTGCTCCAGTTTGACTTTCCAACGCCTTACTATCAATCTCCCAACTTGGAGAGACAGGCCCTTTAACCTCCTGGTTTGCACAGGTTCCCAATTTGGCAGAGGATGGAAGGGACGAGGGAGAACCCATGAGAGAGTAGCTGTTAGGCATTTGGACGGGCACATGTTAATCTAATTTCCCGGCAGGAAGAAAAATTAACCAAAGTCTCAGCCACCCACCGGGAACCAGTATAGAACATGATCCAAAATTTTGGACTTGCGTTCAGCTCACAAAAAACGAGTTGAGAAATGGAGCTCAGGGGCACAGCAATTCACAAACTGGCAGAGTGATAAAGGACAACTATCGTCCAAAAATCTGTTGAGGGAAGTCAACGAGGCGGACTTGAAAGCGAGGCAAAATAGCAGGAAACAGATTTCAAGAGGTACCTTGGAATCGCCTGTAAAGCACAGGAAGAGGGGCACAACTTGGACAATGGTGCACTTGGCCAAAAAGGGCGTATGCGTTTTCTCCTGAATATATTCAGGAGAAAACGCATACGCCCTTTTTGGCCAAGCAAGCAAGCGGGCAATGCAAATCTGCACTACAAAGAAGTATCACTTCCCACCGGTCAAAAGGGACATCCACAAAATGTGTAAAAACCAGAAAGGCAAGACAGGCCCTGGAGAACTGGGAGCCTTGTTATGCTGATGGGCGGGATGTAAATTGCCAACTGCCTCACTGGAGGAGTGCATTGTGTTCCCTAAAACAAGTAAACAACAGAGCTACAGAGCCAAGGCCACTTCCAGTCTAGGGAATATACCTTGGGAAAACTGAAAATCAATAAGAAAGAGCCACCTCCAAATTTAGGGCTGCACTGACTTCAAGAACCTCAACTTGGGTACACCTTAAATATCCCAGGAAATATAAAAATGGTTCAAAACATTGTGGTACTTACGTACGATGGAATATCCCTCAGCCATGAAATCAATGTCATAAGACCAGTAGCAGCAAAGTGAGTGGATTCAGGTACGATGATTCTAAGTGAAATAAGTCACACAGAAAAAGAAACTTATCATAAGATATCACTTATGAAGATCCTGTAAACATGGCTACACGTGAACTGAGTTAGGAAAGAGAACAGAGTCTCACATTTAGAAAACACTCTTATGCCTGCATAAAGGGGAAGGAGAGGTGGGGTGATGCATAAAACCAGAGTTTGATATAAGCACAGGGACCGTTTCAAAAACCAACTTTGGAATTGACAAGACCGACACCTTCCTCAGTGAAAGAGACTCAAAACCCCATATTTCCCACAGAGGAATATATCTGACTAGTAAGAATCTTAAAACCTATGTATTGATATGTCTCCATAAGGGAATCAAGTGTGTCTAGAGTGGCATAAACATGGCAGCGAGAATCAGCTCAAACCCACTATAAAAAGGAATTTCAAAAGCAAAACCAAAAAACAGGGAAATTCTTTACAATTCCTTCATGGTGTCTGAGGAAAGCTGGAAAGACCCTATCTACAATGACAGCTGGATGTGGCATAAGGCTGGACACTTGGGACTGAGAGGATTGGTGAGATTGGGTGAGCAAATGCAGACCCTTTCAAGCAATAATGCATGGCCCCCATTCCATGGGTCCCAACTCTCCAGGTTCAAGGGAATATTATTCCAGCTATAACATGTACAGGAAACCTAGAGAATGGACACACTGTGAATACGAAAGGTTTCTAAAACTCAACGAATAGTCCCTCTCCTGGTGCTCCAGTTTGACTTTCCAACTGCCTTACTATCAATCTCCCAACTTGGAGAGACAGGCCCTTTAACCTCCTGGTTTGCACAGGTTCCCAATTTGGCAGAGGATGGAAGGGACGAGGGAGAACCCATGAGAGAGTAGCTGTTAGGCATTTGGACGGGCACATGTCACTCTAATTTCCCGGCAGGAAGAAGAATTAACCAAAGTCTCAGCCACCCACCGGGAACCAGTATAGGACATGATCCAAAATTTTGGACTTGCGTTCAGCTCACAAAACACGATTTGAGAAATGGAGCTCAGGGGCACAGCAATTCACAAACTGGCAGAGTGATAAAGGACAACTATCGTCCAAAAATCTGTTGAGGGAAGTCAACGAGGCGGACTTGAAAGCGAGGCAAAATAGCAGGAAACAGATTTCAAGAGGTACCTTGGAATCGCCTGTAAAGCACAGGAAGAGGGGCACAACTTGGACAATGGTGCACTTGGCCAAAAAGGGCGTATGCGTTTTCTCCTGAATATATTCAGGAGAAAACGCATACGCCCTTTTTGGCCAAGCAAGCAAGCGGGCAATGCAAATCTGCACTACAAAGAAGTATCACTTCCCACCGGTCAAAAGGGACATCCACAAAATGTGTAAAAACCAGAAAGGCAAGACAGGCCCTGGAGAACTGGGAGCCTTGTTATGCTGATGGGCGGGATGTAAATTGCCAACTGCCTCACTGGAGGAGTGCATTGTGTTCCCTAAAACAAGTAAACAACAGAGCTACAGAGCCAAGGCCACTTCCAGTCTAGGGAATATACCTTGGGAAAACTGAAAATCAATAAGAAAGAGCCACCTCCAAATTTAGGGCTGCACTGACTTCAAGAACCTCAACTTGGGTACACCTTAAATATCCCAGGAAATATAAAAATGGTTCAAAACATTGTGGTACTTACGTACGATGGAATATCCCTCAGCCATGAAATCAATGTCATAAGACCAGTAGCAGCAAAGTGAGTGGATTCAGGTACGATGATTCTAAGTGAAATAAGTCACACAGAAAAAGAAACTTATCATAAGATATCACTTATGAAGATCCTGTAAACATGGCTACACGTGAACTGAGTTAGGAAAGAGAACAGAGTCTCACATTTAGAAAACACTCTTATGCCTGCATAAAGGGGAAGGAGAGGTGGGGTGATGCATAAAACCAGAGTTTGATATAAGCACAGGGACCGTTTCAAAAACCAACTTTGGAATTGACAAGACCGACACCTTCCTCAGTGAAAGAGACTCAAAACCCCATATTTCCCACAGAGGAATATATCTGACTAGTAAGAATCTTAAAACCTATGTATTGATATGTCTCCATAAGGGAATCAAGTGTGTCTAGAGTGGCATAAACATGGCAGCGAGAATCAGCTCAAACCCACTATAAAAAGGAATTTCAAAAGCAAAACCAAAAAACAGGGAAATTCTTTACAATTCCTTCATGGTGTCTGAGGAAAGCTGGAAAGACCCTATCTACAATGACAGCTGGATGTGGCATAAGGCTGGACACTTGGGACTGAGAGGATTGGTGAGATTGGGTGAGCAAATGCAGACCCTTTCAAGCAATAATGCATGGCCCCCATTCCATGGGTCCCAACTCTCCAGGTTCAAGGGAATATTATTCCAGCTATAACATGTACAGGAAACCTAGAGAATGGACACACTGTGAATACGAAAGGTTTCTAAAACTCAACGAATAGTCCCTCTCCTGGTGCTCCAGTTTGACTTTCCAACTGCCTTACTATCAATCTCCCAACTTGGAGAGACAGGCCCTTTAACCTCCTGGTTTGCACAGGTTCCCAATTTGGCAGAGGATGGAAGGGACGAGGGAGAACCCATGAGAGAGTAGCTGTTAGGCATTTGGACGGGCACATGTCACTCTAATTTCCCGGCAGGAAGAAGAATTAACCAAAGTCTCAGCCACCCACCGGGAACCAGTATAGGACATGATCCAAAATTTTGGACTTGCGTTCAGCTCACAAAACACGATTTGAGAAATGGAGCTCAGGGGCACAGCAATTCACAAACTGGCAGAGTGATAAAGGACAACTATCGTCCAAAAATCTGTTGAGGGAAGTCAACGAGGCGGACTTGAAAGCGAGGCAAAATAGCAGGAAACAGATTTCAAGAGGTACCTTGGAATCGCCTGTAAAGCACAGGAAGAGGGGCACAACTTGGACAATGGTGCACTTGGCCAAAAAGGGCGTATGCGTTTTCTCCTGAATATATTCAGGAGAAAACGCATACGCCCTTTTTGGCCAAGCAAGCAAGCGGGCAATGCAAATCTGCACTACAAAGAAGTATCACTTCCCACCGGTCAAAAGGGACATCCACAAAATGTGTAAAAACCAGAAAGGCAAGACAGGCCCTGGAGAACTGGGAGCCTTGTTATGCTGATGGGCGGGATGTAAATTGCCAACTGCCTCACTGGAGGAGTGCATTGTGTTCCCTAAAACAAGTAAACAACAGAGCTACAGAGCCAAGGCCACTTCCAGTCTAGGGAATATACCTTGGGAAAACTGAAAATCAATAAGAAAGAGCCACCTCCAAATTTAGGGCTGCACTGACTTCAAGAACCTCAACTTGGGTACACCTTAAATATCCCAGGAAATATAAAAATGGTTCAAAACATTGTGGTACTTACGTACGATGGAATATCCCTCAGCCATGAAATCAATGTCATAAGACCAGTAGCAGCAAAGTGAGTGGATTCAGGTACGATGATTCTAAGTGAAATAAGTCACACAGAAAAAGAAACTTATCATAAGATATCACTTATGAAGATCCTGTAAACATGGCTACACGTGAACTGAGTTAGGAAAGAGAACAGAGTCTCACATTTAGAAAACACTCTTATGCCTGCATAAAGGGGAAGGAGAGGTGGGGTGATGCATAAAACCAGAGTTTGATATAAGCACAGGGACCGTTTCAAAAACCAACTTTGGAATTGACAAGACCGACACCTTCCTCAGTGAAAGAGACTCAAAACCCCATATTTCCCGCAGAGGAGTATATCTGACTAGTAAGAATCTTAAAACCTATGTATTGATATGTCTCCATAAGGGAATCAAGTGTGTCTAGAGTGGCATAAACATGGCAGCGAGAATCAGCTCAAACCCACTATAAAAAGGAATTTCAAAAGCAAAACCAAAAAACAGGGAAATTCTTTACAATTCCTTCAGGGTGTCTGAGGAAACCTGGAAAGACCCTATCTACAATGACAGCTGGATGTGGCATAAGGCTGGACACTTGGGACTGAGAGGATTGGTGAGATTGGGTGAGCAAATGCAGACCCTTTCAAGCAATAATGCATGGCCCCCATTCCATGGGTCCCAACTCTCCATGTTCAAGTGAATATTACTACAGCTATAACATGTACAGGAAACCTAGAGAATGGACACACTGTGAATACGAAAGGTTTCTAAAACTCAACGAATAGTCCCTCTCCTGGTACTCCAGTTTGACTTTCCAACTGCCTTACTATCAATCTCCCAACATGGAGAGACAGGCCCTTTAACCTCCTGGTTTGCACAGGTTCCCAATTTGGCAGAGGATGGAAGGGACGAGGGAGAACCCATTAGAGAGTAGCTGTTAGGCATTTGGACGGGCACATGTCACTCTAATTTCCCGGCAGGAAGAAGAATTAACCAAAGTCTCAGCCACCCACCGGGAACCAGTATAGGACATGATCCAAAATTTTGGACTTGCGTTGAGCTCACAAAAAATGAGTTGAGAAATGGAGCTCAGGGGCACAGCAATTCACAAACTGGCAGAGTGATAAAGGACAACTACTGTCCAAAAATCTGTTGAGGGAAGTCAACGAGGCAGACTTGAAAGCGACGCAAAATAGCAGGAAACAGATTTCAAGAGGTACCTTGGAATCGCCTGTGAAGCACAGGAAGAGGGGCACAACTTGGACAATGGTGCACTTGGCCAAAAATGGCGTATGCATTTTCTCCTGAATATATTCAGGAGAAAACGCATACGCCCTTTTTGACCAAGCAAGCAAGCGGGCAATGCAAATCTGCACTACAAAGAAGTATCACTTCCCACCGGTCAAAAGGGACATCCACAAAATGTGTAAAAACCAGAAAGGCAAGACAGGCCCTGGAGAACTGGGAGCCTTGTTATGCTGATGGGCAGGATGTAAATTGCCAACTGCCTCACTGGAGGAGTGCATTGTGTTCCCTAAAACAAGTAAACAACAGAGCTACAGAGCCAAGGCCACTTCCAGTCTATGGAATATACCTTGGGAAAACTGAAAATCAATAAGAAAGAGCCACCTCCAAATTTAGGGCTGCACTGACTACAAGAACCTCAACTTGGGTACACCTTAAATATCCCAGGAAATATAAAAATGGTTCAAAACATTGTGTTACTTACGTATGATGGAATATCCCTCAGCGATGAAATCAATGTCATAAAACCAGTAGCAGCAAAGTGAGTGGATTCAGGTACGATGATTCTAAGTGAAATAAGTCACACAGAAAAAGAAACTTATCATAAGATATCACTTATGAATATCCTGTAAACATGGCTACACGTGAACTGAGTTAGGAAAGAGAACAGAGTCTCACATTTAGAAAACACTCTTATGCCTGCATAAAGGGGATGGAGAGGTGGGGTGATGCATAAAACCAGAGTTCGATATAAGCACAAGGACCGTTCCAAAAACCAACTTTGGAATAGACAAGACCTACACCTTCCTCAGTGAAAGAGACTCAAAACCCCATATTTCCCGCAGAGGAATATATCTGACTAGTAAGAATCTTAAAACCTATGTATTGATATGTCTCCATAAGGGAATCAAGTGTGTCTAGAGTGGCATAAACATGGCAGCGAGAATCAGCTCAAACCCACTATAAAAAGGAATTTCAAAAGCAAAACCAAAAAACAGGGAAATTCTTTACAATTCCTTCAGGGTGTCTGAGGAAAGCTGGAAAGACCCTATCTACAATGACAGCTGGATGTGGCATAAGGCTGGACACTTGGGACTGAGAGGATTGGTGAGATTGGGTGAGCAAATGCAGACCCTTTCAAGCAATAATGCATGGCCCCCATTCCATGGGTCCCAACTCTCCAGGTTCAAGGGAATATTATTACAGCTATAACATGTACAGGAAACCTAGAGAATGGACACACTGTGAATACGAAAGGTTTCTAAAACTCAACGAATAGTCCCTCTCCTGGTGCTCCAGTTTGACTTTCCAACTGCCTTACTATCAATCTCCCAACTTGGAGAGACAGGCCCTTTAACCTCCTGGTTTGCACAGGTTCCCAATTTGGCAGAGGATGGAAGGGACGAGGGAGAACCCATGAGAGAGTAGCTGTTAGGCATTTGGACGGGCACATGTCACTCTAATTTCCCGGCAGGAAGAAGAATTAACCAAAGTCTCAGCCACCCACCGGGAACCAGTATAGGACATGATCCAAAATTTTGGACTTGCGTTCAGCTCACAAAACACGAGTTGAGAAATGGAGCTCAGGGGCACAGCAATTCACAAACTGGCAGAGTGATAAAGGACAACTATCGTCCAAAAATCTGTTGAGGGAAGTCAACGAGGCGGACTTGAAAGCGAGGCAAAATAGCAGGAAACAGATTTCAAGAGGTACCTTGGAATCGCCTGTAAAGCACAGGAAGAGGGGCACAACTTGGACAATGGTGCACTTGGCCAAAAAGGGCGTATGCGTTTTCTCCTGAATATATTCAGGAGAAAACGCATACGCCCTTTTTGGCCAAGCAAGTAAGCGGGCAATGCAAATCTGCACTACAAAGAAGTATCATTTCCAACCGGTCAAAAGGGACATCCACAAAATGTGTAAAAACCAGAAAGGCAAGACAGGCCCTGGAGAACTGGGAGCCTTGTTATGCTGATGGGCGGGATGTAAATTGCCAACTGCCTCACTGGAGGAGTGCATTGTGTTCCCTAAAACAAGTAAACAACAGAGCTACAGAGCCAAGGCCACTTCCAGTCTAGGGAATATACCTTGGGAAAACTGAAAATCAATAAGAAAGAGCCACCTCCAAATTTAGGGCTGCACTGACTACAAGAACCTCAACTTGGTTACACCTTAAATATCCCAGGAAATATAAAAATGGTTCAAAACATTGTGGTACTTACGTACGATGGAATATCCCTCAGCCATGAAATCAATGTCATAAGACCAGTAGCAGCAAAGTGAGTGGATTCAGGTACGATGATTCTAAGTGAAATAAGTCACACAGAAAAAGAAACTTATCATAAGATATCACTTAGGAAGATCCTGTAAACATGGCTACACGTGAACTGAGTTAGGAAAGAGAACAGAGTCTCACATTTAGAAAACACTCTTATGCCTGCATAAAGGGGATGGAGAGGTGGGGTGATGCATAAAACCAGAGTTTGATATAAGCACAAGGACCGTTCCAAAAACCAACTTTGGAATAGACAAGACCGACACCTTCCTCAGTGAAAGAGACTCAAAACCCCATATTTCCCACAGAGGAATATATCTGACTAGTAAGAATCTTAAAACCTATGTATTGATATGACTCCATAAGGGAATCAAGTGTGTCTAGAGTGGCATAAACATGGCAGCGAGAATCAGCTCAAACCCACTATAAAAAGGAATTTCAAAAGCAAAACCAAAAAACAGGGAAATTCTTTACAATTCCTTCAGGGTGTCTGAGGAAACCTGGAAAGACCCTATCTACAATGACAGCTGGATGTGGCATAAGGCTGGACACTTGGGACTGAGAGGATTGGTGAGATTGGGTGAGCAAATGCAGACCCTTTCAAGCAATAATGCATGGCCCCCATTCCATGGGTCCCAACTCTCCATGTTCAAGTGAATATTACTACAGCTATAACATGTACAGGAAACCTAGAGAATGGACACACTGTGAATACGAAAGGTTTCTAAAACTCAACGAATAGTCCCTCTCCTGGTACTCCAGTTTGACTTTCCAACTGCCTTACTATCAATCTCCCAACATGGAGAGACAGGCCCTTTAACCTCCTGGTTTGCACAGGTTCCCAATTTGGCAGAGGATGGAAGGGACGAGGGAGAACCCATTAGAGAGTAGCTGTTAGGCATTTGGACGGGCACATGTCACTCTAATTTCCCGGCAGGAAGAAGAATTAACCAAAGTCTCAGCCACCCACCGGGAACCAGTATAGGACATGATCCAAAATTTTGGACTTGCGTTGAGCTCACAAAAAATGAGTTGAGAAATGGAGCTCAGGGGCACAGCAATTCACAAACTGGCAGAGTGATAAAGGACAACTACTGTCCAAAAATCTGTTGAGGGAAGTCAACGAGGCAGACTTGAAAGCGACGCAAAATAGCAGGAAACAGATTTCAAGAGGTACCTTGGAATCGCCTGTGAAGCACAGGAAGAGGGGCACAACTTGGACAATGGTGCACTTGGCCAAAAATGGCGTATGCATTTTCTCCTGAATATATTCAGGAGAAAACGCATACGCCCTTTTTGACCAAGCAAGCAAGCGGGCAATGCAAATCTGCACTACAAAGAAGTATCACTTCCCACCGGTCAAAAGGGACATCCACAAAATGTGTAAAAACCAGAAAGGCAAGACAGGCCCTGGAGAACTGGGAGCCTTGTTATGCTGATGGGCAGGATGTAAATTGCCAACTGCCTCACTGGAGGAGTGCATTGTGTTCCCTAAAACAAGTAAACAACAGAGCTACAGAGCCAAGGCCACTTCCAGTCTATGGAATATACCTTGGGAAAACTGAAAATCAATAAGAAAGAGCCACCTCCAAATTTAGGGCTGCACTGACTACAAGAACCTCAACTTGGGTACACCTTAAATATCCCAGGAAATATAAAAATGGTTCAAAACATTGTGTTACTTACGTATGATGGAATATCCCTCAGCGATGAAATCAATGTCATAAAACCAGTAGCAGCAAAGTGAGTGGATTCAGGTACGATGATTCTAAGTGAAATAAGTCACACAGAAAAAGAAACTTATCATAAGATATCACTTATGAATATCCTGTAAACATGGCTACACGTGAACTGAGTTAGGAAAGAGAACAGAGTCTCACATTTAGAAAACACTCTTATGCCTGCATAAAGGGGATGGAGAGGTGGGGTGATGCATAAAACCAGAGTTCGATATAAGCACAAGGACCGTTCCAAAAACCAACTTTGGAATAGACAAGACCTACACCTTCCTCAGTGAAAGAGACTCAAAACCCCATATTTCCCGCAGAGGAATATATCTGACTAGTAAGAATCTTAAAACCTATGTATTGATATGTCTCCATAAGGGAATCAAGTGTGTCTAGAGTGGCATAAACATGGCAGCGAGAATCAGCTCAAACCCACTATAAAAAGGAATTTCAAAAGCAAAACCAAAAAACAGGGAAATTCTTTACAATTCCTTCAGGGTGTCTGAGGAAAGCTGGAAAGACCCTATCTACAATGACAGCTGGATGTGGCATAAGGCTGGACACTTGGGACTGAGAGGATTGGTGAGATTGGGTGAGCAAATGCAGACCCTTTCAAGCAATAATGCATGGCCCCCATTCCATGGGTCCCAACTCTCCAGGTTCAAGGGAATATTATTACAGCTATAACATGTACAGGAAACCTAGAGAATGGACACACTGTGAATACGAAAGGTTTCTAAAACTCAACGAATAGTCCCTCTCCTGGTGCTCCAGTTTGACTTTCCAACTGCCTTACTATCAATCTCCCAACATGGAGAGACAGGCCCTTTAACCTCCTGGTTTGCACAGGTTCCCAATTTGGCAGAGGATGGAAGGGACGAGGGAGAACCCATGAGAGAGTAGCTGTTAGGCATTTGGACGGGCACATGTCACTCTAATTTCCCGGCAGGAAGAAGAATTAACCAAAGTCTCAGCCACCCACCGGGAACCAGTATAGGACATGATCCAAAATTTTGGACTTGCGTTCAGCTCACAAAACACGAGTTGAGAAATGGAGCTCAGGGGCACAGCAATTCACAAACTGGCAGAGTGATAAAGGACAACTATCGTCCAAAAATCTGTTGAGGGAAGTCAACGAGGCGGACTTGAAAGCGAGGCAAAATAGCAGGAAACAGATTTCAAGAGGTACCTTGGAATCGCCTGTAAAGCACAGGAAGAGGGGCACAACTTGGACAATGGTGCACTTGGCCAAAAAGGGCGTATGCGTTTTCTCCTGAATATATTCAGGAGAAAACGCATACGCCCTTTTTGGCCAAGCAAGTAAGCGGGCAATGCAAATCTGCACTACAAAGAAGTATCATTTCCAACCGGTCAAAAGGGACATCCACAAAATGTGTAAAAACCAGAAAGGCAAGACAGGCCCTGGAGAACTGGGAGCCTTGTTATGCTGATGGGCGGGATGTAAATTGCCAACTGCCTCACTGGAGGAGTGCATTGTGTTCCCTAAAACAAGTAAACAACAGAGCTACAGAGCCAAGGCCACTTCCAGTCTAGGGAATATACCTTGGGAAAACTGAAAATCAATAAGAAAGAGCCACCTCCAAATTTAGGGCTGCACTGACTACAAGAACCTCAACTTGGTTACACCTTAAATATCCCAGGAAATATAAAAATGGTTCAAAACATTGTGGTACTTACGTACGATGGAATATCCCTCAGCCATGAAATCAATGTCATAAGACCAGTAGCAGCAAAGTGAGTGGATTCAGGTACGATGATTCTAAGTGAAATAAGTCACACAGAAAAAGAAACTTATCATAAGATATCACTTAGGAAGATCCTGTAAACATGGCTACACGTGAACTGAGTTAGGAAAGAGAACAGAGTCTCACATTTAGAAAACACTCTTATGCCTGCATAAAGGGGATGGAGAGGTGGGGTGATGCATAAAACCAGAGTTTGATATAAGCACAAGGACCGTTCCAAAAACCAACTTTGGAATAGACAAGACCGACACCTTCCTCAGTGAAAGAGACTCAAAACCCCATATTTCCCACAGAGGAATATATCTGACTAGTAAGAATCTTAAAACCTATGTATTGATATGACTCCAT
The DNA here is from genome assembly GCF_025265405.1 of Mesoplodon densirostris. Lineage (NCBI taxonomy): Eukaryota > Metazoa > Chordata > Mammalia > Artiodactyla > Ziphiidae > Mesoplodon > Mesoplodon densirostris. The sequence goes on along the minus strand of NC_082681.1, from coordinate 140,587,687 downwards.
AAGGGAATCAAGTGTGTCTAGAGTGGCATAAACATGGCAGCGAGAATCAGCTCAAACCCACTATAAAAAGGAATTTCAAAAGCAAAACGAAAAAACAGGAAAATTCTTTACAATTCCTTCAGGGTGTCTGAGGAAACCTGGAAAGACCCTATCTACAATGACAGCTGGATGTGGCATAAGGCTGGACACTTGGGACTGAGAGGATTGGTGAGATTGGGTGAGCAAATGCAGACCCTTTCAAGCAATAATGCATGGCCCCCATTCCATGGGTCCCAACTCTCCAGGTTCAAGGGAATATTACTACAGCTATAACATGTACAGGAAACCTAGAGAATGGACACACTGTGAATACGAAAGGTTTCTAAAACTCAACGAATAGTCCCTCTCCTGGTGTTCCAGTTTGACTTTCCAACTGCCTTACTATCAATCTCCCAACTTGGAGAGACAGGCCCTTTAACCTCCTGGTTTGCACAGGTTCCCAATTTGGCAGAGGATGGAAGGGACGAGGGAGAACCCATGAGAGAGTAGCTGTTAGGCATTTGGACGGGCACATGTCACTCTAATTTCCCGGCAGGAAGAAGAATTAACCAAAGTCTCAGCCACCCACCGGGAACCAGTATAGGACATGATCCAAAATTTTGGACTTGCGTTCAGCTCACAAAAAACGAGTTGAGAAATGGAGCTCAGGGGCACAGCAATTCACAAACTGGCAGAGTGATAAAGGACAACTTCTGTCCAAAAATCTGTTGAGGGAAGTCAACGAGGCGGACTTGAAAGCGAGGCAAAATAGCAGGAAACAGATTTCAAGAGGTACCTTGGAATCGCCTGTAAAGCACAGGAAGAGGGGCACAACTTGGACAATGGTGCACTTGGCCAAAAAGGGCGTATGCGTTTTCTCCTGAATATATTCAGGAGAAAACGCATACGCCCTTTTTGGCCAAGCAAGCAAGCGGGCAATGCAAATCTGCACTACAAAGAAGTATCACTTCCCACCGGTCAAAAGGGACATCCACAAAATGTGTAAAAACCAGAAAGGCAAGACAGGCCCTGGAGAACTGGGAGCCTTGTTATGCTGATGGGCGGGATGTAAATTGCCAACTGCCTCACTGGAGGAGTGCATTGTGTTCCCTAAAACAAGTAAACAACAGAGCTACAGAGCCAAGGCCACTTCCAGTCTAGGGAATATACCTTGGGAAAACTGAAAATCAATAAGAAAGAGCCACCTCCAAATTTAGGGCTGCACTGACTTCAAGAACCTCAACTTGGGTACACCTTAAATATCCCAGGAAATATAAAAATGGTTCAAAACATTGTGGTACTTACGTACGATGGAATATCCCTCAGCCATGAAATCAATGTCATAAGACCAGTAGCAGCAAAGTGAGTGGATTCAGGTACGATGATTCTAAGTGAAATAAGTCACACAGAAAAAGAAACATATCATAAGATATCACTTAGGAAGATACTGTAAACATGGCTACACGTGAACTGAGTTAGGAAAGAGAACAGAGTCTCACATTTAGAAAACACTCTTATGCCTGCATAAAGGGGAAGGAGAGGTGGGGTGATGCATAAAACCAGAGTTTGATATAAGCACAGGGACCGTTTCAAAAACCAACTTTGGAATTGACAAGACCGACACCTTCCTCAGTGAAAGAGACTCAAAACCCCATATTTCCCGCAGAGGAATATATCTGACTAGTAAGAATCTTAAAACCTATGTATTGATATGTCTCCATAAGGGAATCAAGTGTGTCTAGAGTGGCATAAACATGGCAGCGAGAATCAGCTCAAACCCACTATAAAAAGGAATTTCAAAAGCAAAACCAAAAAACAGGGAAATTCTTTACAATTCCTTCAGGGTGTCTGAGGAAACCTGGAAAGACCCTATCTACAATGACAGCTGGATGTGGCATAAGGCTGGACACTTGGGACTGAGAGGATTGGTGAGATTGGGTGAGCAAATGCAGACCCTTTCAAGCAATAATGCATGGCCCCCATTCCATGGGTCCCAACTCTCCATGTTCAAGTGAATATTACTACAGCTATAACATGTACAGGAAACCTAGAGAATGGACACACTGTGAATACGAAAGGTTTCTAAAACTCAACGAATAGTCCCTCTCCTGGTGCTCCAGTTTGACTTTCCAACTGCCTTACTATCAATCTCCCAACATGGAGAGACAGGCCCTTTAACCTCCTGGTTTGCACAGGTTCCCAATTTGGCAGAGGATGGAAGGGACGAGGGAGAACCCATTAGAGAGTAGCTGTTAGGCATTTGGACGGGCACATGTCACTCTAATTTCCCGGCAGGAAGAAGAATTAACCAAAGTCTCAGCCACCCACCGGGAACCAGTATAGGACATGATCCAAAATTTTGGACTTGCGTTGAGCTCACAAAAAATGAGTTGAGAATTGGAGCTCAGGGGCACAGCAATTCACAAACTGGCAGAGTGATAAAGGACAACTACTGTCCAAAAATCTGTTGAGGGAAGTCAACGAGGCGGACTTGAAAGCGACGCAAAATAGCAGGAAACAGATTTCAAGAGGTACCTTGGAATCGCCTGTGAAGCACAGGAAGAGGGGCACAACTTGGACAATGGTGCACTTGGCCAAAAATGGCGTATGCGTTTTCTCCTGAATATATTCAGGAGAAAACGCATACGCCCTTTTTGACCAAGCAAGCAAGCGGGCAATGCAAATCTGCACTACAAAGAAGTATCACTTCCCACCGGTCAAAAGGGACATCCACAAAATGTGTAAAAACCAGAAAGGCAAGACAGGCCCTGGAGAACAGGGAGCCTTGTTATGCTGATGGGCGGGATGTAAATTGCCTACTGCCTCACTGGAGGAGTGCATTGTGTTCCCTAAAACAAGTAAACAACAGAGCTACAGAGCCAAGGCCACTACCAGTCTAGGGAATATACCTTGGGAAAACTGAAAATCAATAAGAAAGAGCCACCTCCAAATTTAGGGCTGCACTGGCTACAAGAACCTCAACTTGGGTACACCTTAAATATCCCAGGAAATATAAAAATGGTTCAAAACATTGTGGTACTTACGTACGATGGAATATCGCTCAGCCATGAAATCAATGTCATAAGACCAGTAGCAGCAAAGTGAGTGGATTCAGGTACGATGATTCTAAGTGAAATAAGTCACACAGAAAAAGAAACTTATCATAAGATATCACTTATGAAGATCCTGTAAACATGGCTACACGTGAACTGAGTTAGGAAAGAGAACAGAGTCTCACATTTAGAAAACACTCTTATGCCTGCATAAAGGGGAAGGAGAGGTGGGGTGATGCATAAAACCAGAGTTTGATATAAGCACAGGGACCGTTTCAAAAACCAACTTTGGAATTGACAAGACCGACACCTTCCTCAGTGAAAGAGACTCAAAACCCCATATTTCCCACAGAGGAATATATCTGACTAGTAAGAATCTTAAAACCTATGTATTGATATGTCTCCATAAGGGAATCAAGTGTGTCTAGAGTGGCATAAACATGGCAGCGAGAATCAGCTCAAAACCACTATAAAAATGAATTTCAAAAGCAAAACGAAAAAACAGGGAAATTCTTTACAATTCCTTCAGGGTGTCTGAGGAAACCTGGAAAGACCCTATCTACAATGACAGCTGGATGTGGCATAAGGCTGGACACTTGGGACTGAGAGGATTGGTGAGATTGGGTGAGCAAATGCAGACCCTTTCAAGCAATAATGCATGGCCCCCATTCCATGGGTCCCAACTCTCCAGGTTCAAGGGAATATTACTACAGCTATAACATGTACAGGAAACCTAGAGAATGGACACACTGTGAATATGAAAGGTTTCTAAAACTCAACGAATAGTCCCTCTCCTGGTGCTCCAGTTTGACTTTCCAACTGCCTTACTATCAATCTCCCAACTTGGAGAGACAGGCCCTTTAACCTCCTGGTTTGCACAGGTTCCCAATTTGGCAGAGGATGGAAGGGACGAGGGAGAACCCATGAGAGAGTAGCTGTTTGGCATTTGGACGGGCACATGCCACTCTAATTTCCCGGCAGGAAGAAGAATTAACCAAAGTCTCAGCCACCCACCGGGAACCAGTATAGGACATGATCCAAAATTTTGGACTTGCGTTCAGCTCACAAAAAACGAGTTGAGAAATGGAGCTCAGGGGCACAGCAATTCACAAACTGGCAGAGTGATAAAGGACAACTATCGTCCAAAAATCTGTTGAGGGACGTCAACGAGGCGGACTTGAAAGTGAGGCAAAATAGCAGGAAACAGATTTCAAGAGGTACCTTGGAATCGCCTGTAAAGCACAGGAAGAGGGGCACAACTTGGACAATGGTGCACTTGGCCAAAAAGGGCGTATGCGTTTTCTCCTGAATATATTCAGGAGAAAACGCATACGCCCATTTTGGCCAAGCAAGCAAGGGGGCAATGCAAATCTGCACTACAAAGAAGTATCACTCCCAACGGTCAAAAGGGACATCCACAAAATATGTAAAACCAGAAAGGCAAGACAGGCCCTGGAGAACAGGGAGCCTTGTTATGCTGATGGGCGGGATGTAAATTGCCAACTGCCTCACTGGAGGAGTGAATTGTGTTCCCTAAAACAAGTAAACAACAGAGCTACAGAGCCAAGGCCACTTCCAGTCTAGGGAATATACCTTGGGAAAACTGAAAATCAATAAGAAAGAGCCACCTCCAAATTTAGGGCTGCACTGACTACAAGAACCTCAACTTGGGTACACCTTAAATATCCCAGGAAATATAAAAATGGTTCAAAACATTGTGGTACTTACGTAAGATGGAATATCCCTCAGCCATGAAATCAATGTCATAAGACCAGTAGCAGCAAAGTGAGTGGATTCAGGTACGATGATTCTAAGTGAAATAAGTCACACAGAAAAAGAAACTTATCATAAGATATCACTTATGAAGATACTGTAAACATGGCTACACGTGAACTGAGTTAGGAAAGAGAACAGAGTCTCACATTTAGAAAACACTCTTATGCCTGCATAAAGGGGAAGGAGAGGTGGGTTGATGCATAAAACCAGAGTTTGATATAAGCACAGGGACCGTTTCAAAAACCAACTTTGGAATTGACAAGACCGACACCTTCCTTAGTGAAAGAGACTCAAAACCCCATATTTCCCACAGAGGAATATATATGACTAGTAAGAATCTTAAAACCTATGTATTGATATGTCTCCATAAGGGAATCAAGTGTGTCTAGAGTGGCATAAACATGGCAGCGAGAATCAGCTCAAACCCACTATAAAAAGGAATTTCAAAAGCAAAACCAAAAAACAGGGAAGTTCTTTACAATTCCTTCAGGGTGTCTGAGGAAACCTGGAAAGACCCTATCTACAATGACAGCTGGATGTGGCATAAGGCTGGACACTTGGGACTGAGAGGATTGGTGAGATTGGGTGAGCAAATGCAGACCCTTTCAAGCAATAATGCATGGCCCCCATTCCATGGGTCCCAACTCTCCAGGTTCAAGGGAATATTACTACAGCTATAACATGTACAGGAAACCTAGAGAATGGACACACTGTGAATACGAAAGGTTTCTAAAACTCAACGAATAGTCCCTCTCCTGGTGCTCCAGTTTGACTTTCCAACTGCCTTACTATCAATCTCCCAACTTGGAGAGACAGGCCCTTTAACCTCCTGGTTTGCACATGTTCCCAATTTAGCAGAGGATGGAAGGGACGAGGGAGAACCCATTAGAGAGTAGCTGTTAGGCATTTGGACGGGCACATGTCACTCTAATTTCCCGGCAGGAAGAAGAATGAACCAAAGTCTCAGCCACCCACCGGGAACCAGTATAGGACATGATCCAAAATTTTGGACTTGCGTTCAGCTCACAAAAAACGAGTTGAGAAATGGAGCTCAGGGGCACAGCAATTCACAATCTGGCAGAGTGATAAAGGACAACTATCGTCCAAAAATCTGTTGAGGGAAGTCAACGAGGCGGACTTGAAAGCGAGGCAAAATAGCAGGAAACAGATTTCAAGAGGTACGTTGGAATCGCCTGTAAAGCACAGGTAGAGGGGCACAACTTGGACAATGGTGCACTTGGCCAAAAAGGGCGTATGCGTTTTCCCCTGAATATATTCAGGAGAAAACGCATACGCCCTTTTTGGCCAAGCAAGCAAGCGGGCAATGCAAATCTGCACTACAAAGAAGTATCACTTCCCACCGGTCAAAAGGGACATCCACAAAATGTGTAAAAACCAGAAAGGCAAGACAGGCCCTGGAGAACAGGGAGCCTTGTTATGCTGATGGGCGGGATGTAAATTGCCAACTGCCTCACTGGAGGAGTGCATTGTGTTCCCAAAAACAAGTAAACAACAGAGCTACAGAGCCAAGGCCACATCCAGTCTAGGGAATATACCTTGGGAAAACTGAAAATCAATAAGAAAGAGCCACCTCCAAATTTAGGGCTGCACTGGCTACAAGAACCTCAACTTGGGTACACCTTAAATATCCCAGGAAATATAAAAAGGGTTCAAAACATTGTGTTACTTACGTATGATGGAATATCCCTCAGCGATGAAATCAATGTCATAAAACCAGTAGCAGCAAAGTGAGTGGATTCAGGTACGATGATTCTAAGTGAAATAAGTCACACAGAAAAAGAAACTTATCATAAGATATCACTTAGGAAGATCCTGTAAACATGGCTACACGTGAACTGAGTTAGGAAAGAGAACAGAGTCTCACATTTAGAAAACACTCTTATGCCTGCATAAAGGGGAAGGAGAGGTGGGGTGATGCATAAAACCAGAGTTTGATATAAGCACAGGGACCGTTTCAAAAACCAACTTTGGAATTGACAAGACCGACACCTTCCTCAGTGAAAGAGACTCAAAACCCCATATTTCCCACACAGGAATATATCTGACTAGTAAGAATCTTAAAACCTATGTATTGATATGTCTCCATAAGGGAAACAAGTGTGTCTAGAGTGGCATAAACATGGCAGCGAGAATCAGCTCAAACCCACTATAAAAAGGAATTTCAAAAGCAAAACCAAAAAACAGGGAAATTCTTTACAATTCCTTCAGGGTGTCTGAGGAAACCTGGAAAGACCCTATCTACAATGACAGCTGGATGTGGCATAAGGCTGGACACTTGGGACTGAGAGTATTGGTGAGATTGGGTGAGCAAATGCAGACCCTTTCAAGCAATAATGCATGGCCCCCATTCCATGGGTCCCAACTCTCCAGGTTCAAGGGAATATTACTACAGCTATAACATGTACAGGAAACCTAGAGAATGGACACACTGTGAATACGAAAGGTTTCTAAAACTCAACGAATAGTCCCTCTCCTGGTGCTCCAGTTTGACTTTCCAACTGCCTTACTATCAATCTCCCAACTTGGAGAGACAGGCCCTTTAACCTCCTGGTTTTCACAGGTTCCCAATTTGGCAGAGGATGGAAGGGACGAGGGAGAACCCATGAGAGCGTAGCTGTTAGGCATTTGGACGGGCACATGCCACTCTAATTTCCCGGCAGGAAGAAGAATTAACCAAAGTCTCAGCCACCCACCGGGAACCAGTATAGGACATGATCCAAAATTTTGGACTTGCGTTCAGCTCACAAAAAACGAGTTGAGAAATGGAGCTCAGGGGCACAGCAATTCACAAACTGGCAGAGTGATAAAGGACAACTACTGTCCAAAAATCTGTTGAGGGAAGTCAACGAGGCGGACTTGAAAGCGAGGCAAAATAACAGGAAACAGATTTCAAGAGGTACCTTGGAATCACCTGTAAAGCACAGGAAGAGGGGCACAACTTGGACAATGGTGCACTTGGCCAAAAAGGGCGTATGCGTTTTCTCCTGAATATATTCAGGAGAAAACGCATACGCCCTTTTTGGCCAAGCAAGCAAGCGGGCAATGCAACTCTGCACTACAAAGAAGTATCACTTCCCACCGGTCAAAAGGGACATCCACAAAATGTGTAAAAACCAGAAAGGCAAGACAGGCCCTGGAGAACTGCGAGCCTTGTTATGCTGATGGGCGGGATGTAAATTGCCAACTGCCTCACTGGAGGAGTGCATTGTGTTCCCTAAAACAAGTATACAACAGAGCTACAGAGCCAAGGCCACTTCCAGTCTAGGGAATATACCTTGGGAAAACTGAAAATCAATAAGAAAGTGCCACCTCCAAATTTAGGGCTGCACTGACTACAAGAACCTCAACTTGGGTACACCTTAAATATCCCAGGAAATATAAAAATGGTTCAAAACATTGTTGTACTTACGTACGATGGAATATCCCTCAGCCATGAAATCAATGTCATAAGACCAGTAGCAGCAAAGTGAGTGGAGTCAGGTACGATGATTCTAAGTGAAATAAGTCACACAGAAAAAGAAACTTATCATAAGATATCACTTATGAAGATCCTGTAAACATGGCTACACGTGAACTGAGTTAGGAAAGAGAACAGAGTCTCACATTTAGAAAACACTCTTATGCCTGCATAAAGGGGAAGGAGAGGTGGGGTGATGCATAAAACCAGAGTTTGATATAAGCACAGGGACCGTTTCAAAAACCAACTTTGGAATTGACAAGACCGAAACCTTCCTCAGTGAAAGAGACTCAAAACCCCATATTTCCCACAGAGGAATATATCTGACTAGTAAGAATCTTAAAACCTATGTATTGATATGTCTCCATAAGGGAATCAAGTGTGTCTAGAGTGGCATAAACATGGCAGCGAGAATCAGCTCAAACCCACTATAAAAAGGAATTTCAAAAGCAAAACCAAAAAACAGGGAAATTCTTTACAATTCCTTCAGGGTGTCTGAGGAAACCTGGAAAGACCCTATCTACAATGACAGCTGGATGTGGCATAAGGCTGGACACTTGGGACTGAGAGGATTGGTGAGATTGGGTGAGCAAATGCAGACCCTTTCAAGCAATAATGCATGGCCCCCATTCCATGGGTCCCAACTCTCCAGGTTCAAGGGAATATTACTACAGCTATAACATGTACAGGAAACCTAGAGAATGGACACACTGAGAATACGAAAGGTTTCTAAAACTCAACGAATAGTCCCTCTCCTGGTGCTCCAGGTTGACTTTCCAACTGCCTTACTATCAATCTCCCAACTTGGAGAGACAGGCCCTTTAACCTCCTGGTTTGCACAGGTTCCCAGTTTGGCAGAGGATGGAAGGGACGAGGGAGAACCCATGAGAGAGTAGCTGTTAGGCATTTGGACGGGCACATGTCACTCTAATTTCCCGGCAGGAAGAAGAATTAACCAAAGTCTCAGCCACCCACCGGGAACCAGTATAGGACATGATCCAAAATTTTGGACTTGCGTTCAGCTCACAAAAAACGAGTTGAGAAATGGAGCTCAGGGGCTCAGCAATTCACAAACTGGCAGAGTGATAAAGGACTACTATCGTCCAAAAATCTGTTGAGGGAAGTCAACGAGGCGGACTTGAAAGCGAGGCAAAATAGCAGGAAACAGATTTCAAGAGGTACCTTGGAATCGCCTGTAAAGCACAGGAAGAGGGGCACAACTTGGACAATGGTGCACTTGGCCAAAAAGGGCGTATGCGTTTTCTCCTGAATATATTCAGGAGAAAACGCATACGCCCTTTTTGGCCAAGCAAGCAAGCGGGCAATGCAAATCTGCACTACAAAGAAGTATCACTTCCCACCGGTCAAAAGGGACATCCACAAAATGTGTAAAAACCAGAAAGGCAAGACAGGCCCTGCAGAACTGGGAGCCTTGTTATGCTGATGGGCGGGATGTCAATTGCCAACTGCCTCACTGGAGGAGTGCATTGTGTTCCCTAAAACAAGTAAACAACAGAGCTACAGAGCCAAGGCCACTTCCAGTCTAGGGAATATACCTTGGGAAAACTGAAAATCAATAAGAAAGAGCCACCTCCAAATTTAGGGCTGCACTGACTACAAGAACCTCAACTTGGGTACACCTTAAATACCCCAGGAAATATAAAAATGGTTCAAAACATTGTGGTACTTACGTACGATGGAATATCCCTCAGCCATGAAATCAATGTCATAAGACCAGTAGCAGCAAAGTGAGTGGATTCAGGTACGATGATTCTAAGTGAAATAAGTCACACAGAAAAAGAAACTTTTCATAAGATATCACTTATGAAGAAACTGTAAACATGGCTACACGTGAACTGAGTTAGGAAAGAGAACAGAGTCTCACATTTAGAAAACACTCTTATGCCTGCATAAAGGGGAAGGAGAGGTGGGGTGATGCATAAAACCAGAGTTTGATATAAGCACAGGGACCGTTTCAAAAACCAACTTTGGAATTGACAAGATCGACACCTTCCTCAGTGAAAGAGACTTAAAACCCCATATTTCCCACAGAGGAATATATCTGACTAGTAAGAATCTTAAAACCTATGTATTGATATGTCTCCATAAGGGAATCAAGTGTGTCTAGAGTGGCATAAACAAGGCAGCGAGAATCAGCTCAAACCCACTATAAAAAGGAATTTCAAAAGCAAAACCAAAAAACAGGGAAATTCTTTACAATTCCTTCAGGGTGTCTGAGGAAACCTGGAAAGACCCTATCTACAATGACAGCTGGATGTGGCATAAGGCTGGACACTTGGGACTGAGAGGATTGGTGAGATTGGGTGAGCAAATGCAGACGCTTTCAAGCAATAATGCATGGCCCCCATTCCATGGGTCCCAACTCTCCAGGTTCAAGGGAATATTACTACAGCTATAACATGTACAGGAAACCTAGAGAATGGACACACTGTGAATACGAAAGGTTTCTAAAACTCAACGAATAGTCCCTCTCCTGGTGCTCCAGTTTGACTTTCCAACTGCCTTACTATCAATCTCCCAACTTGGAGAGACAGGCCCTTTAACCTCCTGGTTTGCACAGGTTCCCAATTTGGCAGAGGATGGAAGGGACGAGGGAGAACCCATGAGAGAGTAGCTGTTAGGCATTTGGACGGGCACATGTCACTCTAATTTCCCGGCAGGAAGAAGAATTAACCAAAGTCTCAGCCACCCACCGGGAACCAGTATAGGACATGATCCAAAATTTTGGACTTGCGTTCAGCTCACAAAACACGAGTTGAGAAATGGAGCTCAGGGGCACAGCAATTCACAAACTGGCAGAGTGATAAAGGACAACTATCGTCCAAAAATCTGTTGAGGGAAGTCAACGAGGCAGACTTGAAAGCGAGGCAAAATAGCAGGAAACAGATTTCAAGAGGTACCTTGGAATCGCCTGTAAAGCACAGGAAGAGGGGCACAACTTGGACAATGGTGCACTTGGCCAAAAAGGGCGTATGCGTTTTCTCCTGAATATATTCAGGAGAAAACGCATACGCCCTTTTTGGCCAAGCAAGCAAGCGGGCAATGCAAATCTGCACTACAAAGAAGTATCACTTCCCACCGGTCAAAAGGGACATCCACAAAATGTTTAAAAACCAGAAAGGCAAGACAGGCCCTGGAGAACTGGGAGCCTTGTTATGCTGATGGGCGGGATGTAAATTGCCTACTGCCTCACTGGAGGAGTGCATTGTGTTCCCTAAAACAAGTAAACAACAGAGCTACAGAGCCAAGGCCACTTCCAGTCTAGGGAATATACCTTGGGAAAACTGAAAATCAATAAGAAAGAGCCACCTCCAAATTTAGGGCTGCACTGGCTACAAGAACCTCAACTTGGGTACACCTTAAATATCCCAGGAAATATAAAAATGGTTCAAAACATTGTGGTACTTACGTACGATGGAATATCCCTCAGCCATGAAATCAATGTCATAAGACCAGTAGCAGCAAAGTGAGTGGATTCAGGTACGATGATTCTAAGTGAAATAAGTCACACAGAAAAAGAAACTTATCATAAGATATCACTTAGGAAGATCCTGTAAACATGGCTACACGTGAACTGAGTTAGGAAAGAGAACAGAGTCTCACATTTAGAAAACACTCTTATGCCTGCATAAAGGGGATGGAGAGGTGGGGTGATGCATAAAACCAGAGTTTGATATAAGCACAAGGACCGTTCCAAAAACCAACTTTGGAATAGACAAGACCGACACCTTCCTCAGTGAAAGAGACTCAAAACCCCATATTTCCCACAGAGGAATATATCTGACTAGTAAGAATCTTAAAACCTATGTATTGATATGACTCCATAAGGGAATCAAGTGTGTCTAGAGTGGCATAAACATGGCAGCGAGAATCAGCTCAAACCCACTATAAAAAGGAATTTCAAAAGCAAAACGAAAAAACAGGGAAATTCTTTACAATTCCTTCAGGGTGTCTGAGGAAACCTGGAAAGACCCTATCTACAATGACAGCTGGATGTGGCATAAGGCTGGACACTTGGGACTGAGAGGATTGGTGAGATTGGGTGAGCAAATGCAGACCCTTTCAAGCAATAATGCATGGCCCCCATTCCATGGGTCCCAACTCTCCAGGTTCAAGGGAATATTACTACAGCTATAACATGTACAGGAAACCTAGAGAATGGACACACTGTGAATACGAAAGGTTTCTAAAACTCAACGAATAGTCCCTCTCCTGGTGCTCCAGTTTGACTTCCAAACTGCCTTACTATCAATCTCCCAACTTGGAGAGACAGGCCCTTTAACCTCCTGGTTTGCACAGGTTCCCAATTTGGCAGAGGATGGAAGGGACGAGGGAGAACCCATGAGAGAGTAGCTGTTAGGCATTTGGACGGGCACATGTCACTCTAATTTCCCGTGAGGAAGAAGAATTAACCAAAGTCTCAGCCACCCACCGGGAACCAGTATAGGACATGATCCAAAATTTTGGACTTGCGTTCAGCTCACAAAAAACGAGTTGAGAAATGGAGCTCAGGGGCACAGCAATTCACAAACTGGCAGAGTGATAAAGGACAACTACTGTCCAAAAATCTGTTGAGGGAAGTCAACGAGGCGGGCTTGAAAGCGAGGCAAAATAGCAGGAAACAGATTTCAAGAGGTACCTTGGAATCGCCTGTAAAGCACAGGAAGAGGGGCACAACTTGGACAATGGTGCACTTGGCCAAAAAGGGCGTATGCGTTTTCTCCTGAATTTATTCAGGAGAAAACGCATACGCCCTTTTTGGCCAAGCAAGCAAGCGGGCAATGCAAATCTGCACTACAAAGAAGTATCACTCCCAACGGTCAAAAGGGACATCCACAAAATATGTAAAACCAGAAAGGCAAGACAGGCCCTGGAGAACAGGGAGCCTTGTTATGCTGATGGGCGGGATGTCAATTGCCAACTGCCTCACTGGAGGAGTGCACTGTGTTCCCTAAAACAAGTAAACAACAGAGCTACAGAGCCAAGGCCACTTCCAGTCTAGGGAATATACCTTGGGAAAACTGAAAATCAATAAGAAAGAGCCACCTCCAAATTTAGGGCTGCACTGACTACAAGAACCTCAACTTGGGTACACCTTAAATATCCCAGGAAATATAAAAATGGTTCAAAACATTGTGGTACTTACGTACGATGGAATATCCCTCAGCCATGAAATCAATGTCATAAGACCAGTAGCAGCAAAGTGAGTGGATTCAGGTACGATGATTCTAAGTGAAATAAGTCACACAGAAAAAGAAACTTATCATAAGATATCACTTAGGAAGATCCTGTAAACATGGCTACACGTGAACTGAGTTAGGAAAGAGAACAGAGTCTCACATTTAGAAAACACTCTTATGCCTGCATAAAGGGGAAGGAGAGGTGGGGTGATGCATAAAACCAGAGTTTGATATAAGCACAGGGACCGTTTCAAAAACCAACTTTGGAATTGACAAGACCGACACCTTCCTCAGTGAAAGAGACTCAAAACCCCATATTTCCCACAGAGGAATATATCTGACTAGTAAGAATCTTAAAACCTATGTATTGATATGTCTCCATAAGGGAATCAAGTGTGTCTAGAGTGGCATAAACATGGCAGCGAGAATCAGCTCAAACCCACTATAAAAAGGAATTTCAAAAGCAAAACCAAAAAACAGGGAAATTCTTTACAATTCCTTCAGGGTGTCTGAGGAATCCTGGAAAGACCCTATCTACAATGACAGCTGGATGTGGCATAAGGCTGGACACTTGGGACTGAGAGGATTGGTGAGATTGGGTGAGCAAATGCAGACCCTTTCAAGCAATAATGCATGGCCCCCATTCCATGGGTCCCAACTCTCCAGGTTCAAGGGAATATTACTACAGCTATAACATGTACAGGAAACCTAGAGAATGGACACAATGTGAATACGAATGGTTTCTAAAACTCAACGAATAGTCCCTCTCCTGGTGCTCCAGTTTGACTTTCCAACTGCCTTACTATCAATCTCCCAACTTGGAGAGACAGGCCCTTTAACCTCCTGGTTTGCACAGGTTCCCAATTTAGCAGAGGATGGAAGGGACGAGGGAGAACCCATTAGAGAGTAGCTGTTAGGCATTTGGACGGGCACATGTCACTCTAATTTCCCGGCAGGAAGAAGAATGAACCAAAGTCTCAGCCACCCACCGGGAACCAGTATAGGACATGATCCAAAATTTTGGACTTGCGTTCAGCTCACAAAAAACGAGTTGAGAAATGGAGCTCAGGGGCACAGCAATTCGCAATCTGGCAGAGTGATAAAGGACAACTATCCTCCAAAAATCTGTTGAGGGAGAGTCAACGAGGCGGACTTGAAAGTGAGGCAAAATAGCAGGAAACAGATTTCAAGAGGTACGTTGGAATCGCCTGTAAAGCACAGGTAGAGGGGCACAACTTGGACAATGGTGCACTTGGCCAAAAAGGGCGTATGCGTTTTCCCCTGAATATATTCAGGAGAAAACGCATACGCCCTTTTTGGCCAAGCAAGCAAGCGGGCAATGCAAATCTGCACTACAAAGAAGTATCACTTCCCACCGGTCAAAAGGGACATCCACAAAATGTGTAAAAACCAGAAAGGCAAGACAGGCCCTGGAGAACAGGGAGCCTTGTTATGCTGATGGGCGGGATGTAAATTGCCAACTGCCTCACTGGAGGAGTGCATTGTGTTCCCTAAAACAAGTAAACAACAGAGCTACAGAGCCAAGGCCACATCCAGTCTAGGGAATATACCTTGGGAAAACTGAAAATCAATAAGAAAGAGCCACCTCCAAATTTAGGGCTGCACTGGCTACAAGAACCTCAACTTGGGTACACCTTAAATATCCCAGGAAATATAAAAATGGTTCAAAACATTGTGTTACTTACGTATGATGGAATATCCCTCAGCGATGAAATCAATGTCATAAAACCAGTAGCAGCAAAGTGAGTGGATTCAGGTACGATGATTCTAAGTGAAATAAGTCACACAGAAAAAGAAACTTATCATAAGATATCACTTATGAAGATCCTGTAAACATGGCTACACGTGAACTGAGTTAGGAAAGAGAACAGAGTCTCACATTTAGAAAACACTCTTATGCCTGCATAAAGGGGAAGGAGAGGTGGGGTGATGCATAAAACCAGAGTTTGATATAAGCACAGGGACCGTTTCAAAAACCAACTTTGGAATTGACAAGATCGACACCTTCCTAAGTGAAAGAGACTTAAAACCCCATATTTCCCACAGAGGAATATATCTGACTAGTAAGAATCTTAAAAACTATGTATTGATATGTCTCCATAAGGGAATCAAGTGTGTCTAG
This sequence comes from Mesoplodon densirostris, assembly GCF_025265405.1. Lineage (NCBI taxonomy): Eukaryota > Metazoa > Chordata > Mammalia > Artiodactyla > Ziphiidae > Mesoplodon > Mesoplodon densirostris. Next base: position 140,572,018 of record NC_082681.1, on the reverse strand, counting down.
AGTGGCATAAACAAGGCAGCGAGAATCAGCTCAAACCCACTATAAAAAGGAATTTCAAAAGCAAAACCAAAAAACAGGGAAATTCTTTACAATTCCTTCAGGGTGTCTGAGGAAACCTGGAAAGACCCTATCTACAATGACAGCTGGATGTGGCATAAGGCTGGACACTTGGGACTGAGAGGATTGGTGAGATTGGGTGAGCAAATGCAGACGCTTTCAAGCAATAATGCATGGCCCCCATTCCATGGGTCCCAACTCTCCAGGTTCAAGGGAATATTACTACAGCTATAACATGTACAGGAAACCTAGAGAATGGACACACTGTGAATACGAAAGGTTTCTAAAACTCAACGAATAGTCCCTCTCCTGGTGCTCCAGTTTGACTTTCCAACTGCCTTACTATCAATCTCCCAACTTGGAGAGACAGGCCCTTTAACCTCCTGGTTTGCACAGGTTCCCAATTTGGCAGAGGATGCAAGGGACGAGGGAGAACCCATGAGAGAGTAGCTGTTAGGCATTTGGATGGGCACATGTCACTCTAATTACCCGGCAGGAAGAAGAATTAACCAAAGTCTCAGCCACCCACCGGGAACCAGTATAGGGCATGATCCAAAATTTTGGACTTGCGTTCAGCTCACAAAAAACGAGTTGAGAAATGGAGTTCAGGGGCACAGCAATTCACAAACTGGCAGAGTGATAAAGGACAACTATCGTCCAAAAATCTGTTGAGGGAAGTCAACGAGGCGGACTTGAAAGCGAGGCAAAATAGCAGGAAACAGATTTCAAGAGGTACCTTGGAATCGCCTGTAAAGCACAGGAAGAGGGGCACAACTTGGACAATGGTGCACTTGGCCAAAAAGGGCGTATGCGTTTTCTCCTGAATATATTCAGGAGAAAATGCATACGCCCTTTTTGGCCAAGCAAGCAAGCGGGCAATGCAAATCTGCACTACAAAGAAGTATCACTTCCCACCGGTCAAAAGGGACATCCACAAAATGTGTAAAAACCAGAAAGGCAAGACAGGCCCTGGAGAACTTGGAGCCTTGTTATGCTGATGGGCGGGATGTAAATTGCCAACTGCCTCACTGGAGGAGTGCATTGTGTTCCCTAAAACAAGTATACAACAGAGCTACAGAGCCAAGGCCACTTCCAGTCTAGGGAATATACCTTGGGAAAACTGAAAATCAATAAGAAAGAGCCACCTCCAAATTTAGGGCTGCACTGACTACAAGAACCTCAACTTGGGTACACCTTAAATATCCCAGGAAATATAAAAATGGTTCAAAACATTGTTGTACTTACGTACGATGGAATATCCCTCAGCCATGAAATCAATGTCATAAGACCAGTAGCAGCAAAGTGAGTGGATTCAGGTACGATGATTCTAAGTGAAATAAGTCACACAGAAAAAGAAACTTATCATAAGATATCACTTATGAAGATCCTGTAAAAATGGCTACACGGGAACTGAGTTAGGAAAGAGAACAGAGTCTCACATTTAGAAAAGACTCTTATGCCTGCATAAAGGGGAAGGAGAGGTGTGGTGATGCATAAAACCAGAGTTTGATATAAGCACAGTGACCGTTTCAACAACCAACTTTGGAATTGACAAGACCGACACCTTCCTCAGTGAAAGATACTCAAAACCCCATATTTCCCGCAGAGGAATATATCTGAATAGTAAGAATCTTAAAACCTATGTATTGATATGTCTCCATAAGGGAATAAAGTGTGTCTAGAGTGGCATAAACATGGCAGCGAGAATCAGCTCAAACCCACTATAAAAAGGAATTTCAAAAGCAAAACGAAAAAACAGGGAAATTCTTTACAATTCCTTCAGGGTGTCTGAGGAAACCTGGAAAGACCCTATCTACAATGACAGCTGGATGTGGCATAAGGCTGGACACTTGGGACTGAGAGGATTGGTGAGATTGGGTGAGCAAATGCAGACCCTTTCAAGCAATAATGCATGGCCCCCATTCCATGGGTCCCAAATCTCCATGTTCAAGTGAATATTACTACAGCTATAACATGTACAGGAAACCTAGAGAATGGACACACTGTGAATACGAAAGGTTTCTAAAACTCAACGAATAGTCCCTCTCCTGGTGCTCCAGTTTGACTTTCCAACTGCCTTACTATCAATCTCCCAACTTGGAGAGACAGGCCCTTTAACCTCCTGGTTTGCACAGGTTCCCAATTTGGCAGAGGTGGAAGGGGCGAGGGAGAACACATGAGAGAGTAGCTGTTTGGCATTTGGACGGGCACATGTCACTCTAATTTCCCGGCAGGAAGAAGAATTAACCAAATTCTCAGCCACCCACCAGGAACCAGTATAGGACATGATCCAAAATTTTGGACTTGCGTTCAGCTCACAAAAAACGAGTTGAGAAATGGAGCTCAGGGGCACAGCAATTCGCAATCTGGCAGAGTGATAAAGGACAACTATCCTCCAAAAATCTGTTGAGGGAGAGTCAACGAGGCGGACTTGAAAGTGAGGCAAAATAGCAGGAAACAGATTTCAAGAGGTACGTTGGAATCGCCTGTAAAGCACAGGTAGAGGGGCACAACTTGGACAATGGTGCACTTGGCCAAAAAGGGCGTATGCGTTTTCCCCTGAATATATTCAGGAGAAAACGCATACGCCCTTTTTGGCCAAGCAAGCAAGCGGGCAATGCAAATCTGCACTACAAAGAAGTATCACTTCCCACCGGTCAAAAGGGACATCCACAAAATGTGTAAAAACCAGAAAGGCAAGACAGGCCCTGGAGAACAGGGAGCCTTGTTATGCTGATGGGCGGGATGTAAATTGCCAACTGCCTCACTGGAGGAGTGCATTGTGTTCCCTAAAACAAGTAAACAACAGAGCTACAGAGCCAAGGCCACATCCAGTCTAGGGAATATACCTTGGGAAAACTGAAAATCAATAAGAAAGAGCCACCTCCAAATTTAGGGCTGCACTGGCTACAAGAACCTCAACTTGGGTACACCTTAAATATCCCAGGAAATATAAAAATGGTTCAAAACATTGTGTTACTTACGTATGATGGAATATCCCTCAGCGATGAAATCAATGTCATAAAACCAGTAGCAGCAAAGTGAGTGGATTCAGGTACGATGATTCTAAGTGAAATAAGTCACACAGAAAAAGAAACTTATCATAAGATATCACTTATGAAGATCCTGTAAACATGGCTACACGTGAACTGAGTTAGGAAAGAGAACAGAGTCTCACATTTAGAAAACACTCTTATGCCTGCATAAAGGGGAAGGAGAGGTGGGGTGATGCATAAAACCAGAGTTTGATATAAGCACAGGGACCGTTTCAAAAACCAACTTTGGAATTGACAAGATCGACACCTTCCTCAGTGAAAGAGACTTAAAACCCCATATTTCCCACAGAGGAATATATCTGACTAGTAAGAATCTTAAAAACTATGTATTGATATGTCTCCATAAGGGAATCAAGTGTGTCTAGAGTGGCATAAACAAGGCAGCGAGAATCAGCTCAAACCCACTATAAAAAGGAATTTCAAAAGCAAAACCAAAAAACAGGGAAATTCTTTACAATTCCTTCAGGGTGTCTGAGGAAACCTGGAAAGACCCTATCTACAATGACAGCTGGATGTGGCATAAGGCTGGACACTTGGGACTGAGAGGATTGGTGAGATTGGGTGAGCAAATGCAGACGCTTTCAAGCAATAATGCATGGCCCCCATTCCATGGGTCCCAACTCTCCAGGTTCAAGGGAATATTACTACAGCTATAACATGTACAGGAAACCTAGAGAATGGACACACTGTGAATACGAAAGGTTTCTAAAACTCAACGAATAGTCCCTCTCCTGGTGCTCCAGTTTGACTTTCCAACTGCCTTACTATCAATCTCCCAACTTGGAGAGACAGGCCCTTTAACCTCCTGGTTTGCACAGGTTCCCAATTTGGCAGAGGATGCAAGGGACGAGGGAGAACCCATGAGAGAGTAGCTGTTAGGCATTTGGATGGGCACATGTCACTCTAATTACCCGGCAGGAAGAAGAATTAACCAAAGTCTCAGCCACCCACCGGGAACCAGTATAGGGCATGATCCAAAATTTTGGACTTGCGTTCAGCTCACAAAAAACGAGTTGAGAAATGGAGTTCAGGGGCACAGCAATTCACAAACTGGCAGAGTGATAAAGGACAACTATCGTCCAAAAATCTGTTGAGGGAAGTCAACGAGGCGGACTTGAAAGCGAGGCAAAATAGCAGGAAACAGATTTCAAGAGGTACCTTGGAATCGCCTGTAAAGCACAGGAAGAGGGGCACAACTTGGACAATGGTGCACTTGGCCAAAAAGGGCGTATGCGTTTTCTCCTGAATATATTCAGGAGAAAATGCATACGCCCTTTTTGGCCAAGCAAGCAAGCGGGCAATGCAAATCTGCACTACAAAGAAGTATCACTTCCCACCGGTCAAAAGGGACATCCACAAAATGTGTAAAAACCAGAAAGGCAAGACAGGCCCTGGAGAACTTGGAGCCTTGTTATGCTGATGGGCGGGATGTAAATTGCCAACTGCCTCACTGGAGGAGTGCATTGTGTTCCCTAAAACAAGTATACAACAGAGCTACAGAGCCAAGGCCACTTCCAGTCTAGGGAATATACCTTGGGAAAACTGAAAATCAATAAGAAAGAGCCACCTCCAAATTTAGGGCTGCACTGACTACAAGAACCTCAACTTGGGTACACCTTAAATATCCCAGGAAATATAAAAATGGTTCAAAACATTGTTGTACTTACGTACGATGGAATATCCCTCAGCCATGAAATCAATGTCATAAGACCAGTAGCAGCAAAGTGAGTGGATTCAGGTACGATGATTCTAAGTGAAATAAGTCACACAGAAAAAGAAACTTATCATAAGATATCACTTATGAAGATCCTGTAAAAATGGCTACACGGGAACTGAGTTAGGAAAGAGAACAGAGTCTCACATTTAGAAAAGACTCTTATGCCTGCATAAAGGGGAAGGAGAGGTGTGGTGATGCATAAAACCAGAGTTTGATATAAGCACAGTGACCGTTTCAACAACCAACTTTGGAATTGACAAGACCGACACCTTCCTCAGTGAAAGATACTCAAAACCCCATATTTCCCGCAGAGGAATATATCTGACTAGTAAGAATCTTAAAACCTATGTATTGATATGTCTCCATAAGGGAATCAAGTGTGTCTAGAGTGGCATAAACATGGCAGCGAGAATCAGCTCAAACCCACTATAAAAAGGAATTTCAAAAGCAAAACCAAAAAACAGGGAAATTCTTTACAATTCCTTCAGGGTGTCTGAGGAAACCTGGAAAGACCCTATCTACAATGACAGCTGGATGTGGCATAAGGCTGGACACTTAGGACTGAGAGGAATGGTGAGATTGGGTGAGCAAATGCAGACCCTTTCAAGCAATAATGCATGGCCCCCATTCCATGGGTCCCAACTCTCCAGGTTCAAGGGAATATTACTACAGCTATAACATGTACAGGAAACCTAGAGAATGGACACACTGTGAATACGAAAGGTTTCTAAAACTCAACGAATAGTCCCTCTCCTGGTGCTCCAGTTTGACTTTCCAACTGCCTTACTATCAATCTCCCAACTTGGAGAGACAGGCCCTTTAACCTCCTGGTTTGCACAGGTTCCCAATTTGGCAGAGGATGCAAGGGACGAGGGAGAACCCATGAGAGAGTAGCTGTTAGGCATTTGGATGGGCACATGTCACTCTAATTTCCCGGCAGGAAGAAGAATTAACCAAAGTCTCAGCCACCCACCAGGAACCAGTATAGGACATGATCCAAAATTTTGGACTTGCGTTCAGCTCACAAAAAACGAGTTGAGAAATGGAGCTCAGGGGCACAGCAATTCACAAACTGGCAGAGTGATAAAGGACAACTATCGTCCAAAAATCTGTTGAGGGAAGTCAACGAGGCGGACTTGAAAGCGAGGCAAAATAGCAGGAAACAGATTTCAAGAGGTACCTTGGAATCGCCTGTAAAGCACAGGAAGAGGGGCACAACTTGGACAATGGTGCACTTGGCCAAAAAGGGCGTATGCGTTTTCTCCTGAATATATTCAGGAGAAAACGCATACGCCCTTTTTGGCCAAGCAAGCAAGCGGGCAATGCAAATCTGCACTACAAAGAAGTATCACTTCCCACCGGTCAAAAGGGACATCCACAAAATGTGTAAAAACCAGAAAGGCAAGACAGGCCCTGGAGAACTTGGAGCCTTGTTATGCTGATGGGCGGGATGTAAATTGCCAACTGCCTCACTGGAGGAGTGCATTGTGTTCCCTAAAACAAGTAAACAACAGAGCTACAGAGCCAAGGCCACTTCCAGTCTAGGGAATATACCTTGGGAAAACTGAAAATCAATAAGAAAGAGCCACCTCCAAATTTAGGGCTGCACTGACTACAAGAACCTCAACTTGGGTACACCTTAAATATCCCAGGAAATATAAAAATGGTTCAAAACATTTTGGTACTTACGTACGATGGAATATCCCTCAGCCATGAAATCAATGTCATAAGACCAGTAGCAGCAAAGTGAGTGGATTCAGGTACGATGATTCTAAGTGAAATAATTCACACAGAAAAAGAAACTTATCATAAGATATCACTTATGAAGATCCTGTAAACATGGCTACACGGGAACAGAGTTAGGAAAGAGAACAGAGTCTCACATTTAGAAAAGACTCTTATGCCTGCATAAAGGGGAAGGAGAGGTGGGGTGATGCATAAAACCAGAGTTTGATATAAGCACAGGGACCGTTCCAAAAACCAACTTTGGAATTGACAAGACCGACACCTTCCTCAGTGAAAGAGACTCAAAACCCCATATTTCCCGCAGAGGAATATATCTGACTAGTAAGAATCTTAAAACCTATGTATTGATATGTCTCCATAAGGGAATCAAGTGTGTCTAGAGTGGCATAAACATGGCAGCGAGAATCAGCTCAAACCCACTATAAAAAGGAATTTCAAAAGCAAAACCAAAAAACAGGGAAATTCTTTACAATTCCTTCAGGGTGTCTGAGGAAACCTGGAAAGACCCTATCTACAATGACAGCTGGATGTGGCATAAGGCTGGACACTTGGGACTGAGAGGATTGGTGAGATTGGGTGAGCAAATGCAGACCCTTTCAAGCAATAATGCATGGCCCCCATTCCATGGGTCCCAACTCTTCATGTTCAAGTGAATATTACTACAGCTATAACATGTACAGGAAACCTAGAGAATGGACACACTGTGAATACGAAAGGTTTCTAAAACTCAACGAATAGTCCCTCTCCTGGTGCTCCAGTTTGACTTTCCAACTGCCTTACTATCAATCTCCCAACTTGGAGAGACAGGCCCTTTAACCTCCTGGTTTGCACAGGTTCCCAATTTGGCAGAGGATGGAAGGGACGAGGGAGAACACATGAGAGAGTAGCTGTTAGGCATTTGGACGGGCACATGTCACTCTAATTTCCCGGCAGGAAGAATAATTAACCAAAGTCTCAGCCACCCACCAGGAACCAGTATAGGACATGATCCAAAATTTTGAATTGCGTTCAGCTCACAAAAAACGAGTTGAGAAATGGAGCTCAGGGGCACAGCAATTCACAAACTAGCAGAGTGATAAAGGACAACTACTGTCCAAAAATCTGTTGAGGGAAGTCAACGAGGCGGACTTGAGAGCGACACAAAATAGCAGGAAAAAGATTTCAAGAGGTACCTTGGAATCGCCTGTAAAGCACAGGAAGAGTGGCACAACTTGGACAATGGTGCACTTGGCCAAAAAGGGCGTATGCGTTTTCTCCTGAATATATTCAGGAGAAAACGCATACGCCAATTTTGACCAAGCAAGCAAGCGGGCAATGCAAATCTGCACTACAAAGAAGTATCACTTCCCACCGGTCAAAAGGGACATCCACAAAATGTGTAAAAACCAGAAAGGCAAGACAGGCCCTGGAGAACAGGGAGCCTTGTTATGCTGATGGGCGGGATGTAAATTGTCAACTGCCTCACTGGAGGAGTGCATTGTGTTCCCTAAAACAAGTAAACAACAGAGCTACAGAGCCAAGGCCACTTCCAGTCTAGGGAATATACCTTGGGAAAACTGAAAATCAATAAGAAAGAGCCACCTCCAAATTTAGGGCTGCACTGGCTACAAGAACCTCAACTTGGGTACACCTTAAATATCCCAGGAAATATAAAAATGGTTCAAAACATTGTGGTACTTACGTACGATGGAATATCCCTCAGCCATGAAATCAATGTCATAAGACCAGTAGCAGCAAAGTGAGTGGATTCAGGTACGATGATTCTAAGTGAAATAAGTCACACAGAAAAAGAAACTTATCATAATATATCACTTATGAAGATCCTGTAAACATGGCTACACGTGAACTGAGTTAGGAAAGAGAACAGAGTCTCACATTTAGAAAACACTCTTATGCCTGCATAAAGGGGAAGGAGAGGTGGGGTGATGCATAAAACCAGAGTTTGATATAAGCACAGGGACCGTTTCAAAAACCAACTTTGGAATTGACAAGACCGACACCTTCCTCAGTGAAAGAGACTCAAAACCCCATATTTCCCACAGAGGAATATATCTGACTAGTAAGAATCTTAAAACCTATGTGTTGATATGTCTCCATAAGGGTATCAAGTGTGTCTAGAGTGGCATAAACATGGCAGCGAGAATCAGCTCAAACCCACTATAAAAAGGAATTTCAAAAGCAAAACGAAAAAACAGGGAAATTCTTTACAATTCCTTCAGGGTGTCTGAGGAAACCTGGAAAGACCCTATCTACAATGACAGCTGGATGTGGCATAAGGCTGGACACTTGGGACTGAGAGGATTGGTGAGATTGGGTGAGCAAATGCAGACCCTTTCAAGCAATAATGCATGGCCCCCATTCCATGGGTCCCAACTCTCCAGGTTCAAGGGAATATTACTACAGCTATAACATGTACAGGAAACCTAGAGAATGGACACACTGTGAATACGAAAGGTTTCTAAAACTCAACGAATAGTCCCTCTCCTGGTGCTCCAGTTTGACTTTCCAACTGCCTTACTATCAATCTCCCAACTTGGAGAGACAGGCCCTTTAACCTCCTGGTTTGCACAGGTTCCCAATTTGGCAGAGGATGGAAGGGACGAGGGAGAACCCATGAGAGAGTAGCTGTTAGGCATTTGGACGGGCACATGTCACTCTAATTTCCCGCCAGGAAGAAGAATGAAGCAAAGTCTCAGCCACCCACCGGGAACCAGTATAGGACATGATCCAAAATTTTGGACTTGCGTTCAGCTCACAAAAAACGAGTTGAGAAATGGAGCTCAGGGGCACAGCAATTCACAAACTGGCAGAGTGATAAAGGACAACTATCGTCCAAAAATCTGTTGAGGGACGACAACGAGGCGGACTTGAAAGTGAGGCAAAATAGCAGGAAACAGATTTCAAGAGGTACGTTGGAATCGCCTGTAAAGCACAGGAAGAGGGGCACAACTTGGACAATGGTGCACTTGGCCAAAAAGGGCGTATGCGTTTTCTCCTGAATATATTCAGGAGAAAACGCATACGCCCTTTTTGGCCAAGCAAGCAAGCAGGCAATGCAAATCTGCACTACAAAGAAGTATCACTTCCCACCGGTCAAAAGGGACATCCACAAAATGTGTAAAAACCAGAAAGGCAAGACAGGCCCTGGAGAACAGGGAGCCTTGTTATGCTGATGGGCGGGATGTAAATTGCCAACTGCCTCACTGGAGGAGTGCATTGTGTTCCCTAAAACAAGTAAACAACAGAGCTACAGAGCCAAGGCCACTTCCAGTCTAGGGAATATACCTTGGGAAAACTGAAAATCAATAAGAAAGAGCCACCTCCAAATTTAGGGCTGCACTGACTACAAGAACCTCAACTTGGGTACACCTTAAATATCCCAGGAAATATAAAAATGGTTCAAAACTTTGTGGTACTTACGTACGATGGAATATCCCTCAGCCATGAAATCAATGTCATAAGACCAGTAGCAGCAAAGTGAGTGGATTCAGGTACGATGATTCTAAGTGAAATAAGTCACACAGAAAAAGAAACTTATCATAATATATCACTTATGAAGATCCTGTAAACATGGCTACACGTGAACTGAGTTAGGAAAGAGAACAGAGTCTCACATTTAGAAAACACTCTTATGCCTGCATAAAGGGGAAGGAGAGGTGGGGTGATGCATAAAACCAGAGTTTCATATAAGCACAGGGACCGTTTCAAAAACCAACTTTGGAATTGACAAGACCGACACCTTCCTTAGTGAAAGAGACTCAAAACCCCATATTTCCCACAGAGGAATATATCTGACTAGTAAGAATCTTAAAACCTATGTATTGATATGTCTCCATAAGGGAATCAAGTGTGTCTAGAGTGGCATAAACATGGCAGCGAGAATCAGCTCAAACCCACTATAAAAAGGAATTTCAAAAGCAAAACGAAAAAACAGGGAAATTCTTTACAATTCCTTCAGGGTGTCTGAGGAAACCTGGAAAGACCCTATCTAAAATGACAGCTGGATGTGGCATAAGGCTGGCCACTTGGGACTGAGAGGATTGGTGAGATTGGGTGAGCAAATGCAGACCCTTTCAAGCAATAATGCATGTCCCCCATTCCATGGGTCCCAACTCTCCAGGTTCAAGGGAATATTACTACAGCTATAACATGTACAGGAAACCTAGAGTATGGACACACTGTGAATACGAAAGGTTTCTAAAACTCAACGAATAGTCCCTCTCCTGGTGCTCCAGTTTGACTTTCCAACTGCCTTACTATCAATCTCCCAACTTGGAGAGACAGGCCCTTTAACCTCCTGGTTTGAACAGGTTCCCAATTTGGCAGAGGATGGAAGGGACGAGGGAGAACCCATGAGAGAGTAGCTGTTAGGCATTTGGACGGGCACATGTCACTCTAATTTCCCGGCAGGAAGAAGAATTAACCAAAGTCTCAGCCACCCACCGGGAACCAGTATAGGACATGATCCAAAATTTTGGACTTGCGTTCAGCTCACAAAACACGAGTTGAGAAATGGAGCTCAGGGGCACAGCAATTCACAAACTGGCAGAGTGATAAAGGACAACTATCCTCCAAAAATCTGTTGATGGAAGTCAACGAGGCGGACTTGAAAGTGAGGCAAAATAGCAGGAAACAGATTTCAAGAGGTACGTTGGAATCGCCTGTAAAGCACAGGAAGAGGGGCACAACTTGGACAATGGTGCACTTGGCCAAAAAGGGCGTATGCGTTTTCTCCTGAATATATTCATTAGAAAACGCATACGCCCTTTTTGGCCAAGCAAGCAAGCACGCAATGCAAATCTGCACTACAAAGAAGTATCACTTCCCACCGGTCAAAAGGGACATCCACAAAATGTGTAAAAACCAGAAAGGCAAGACAGGCCCTGGAGAAGAGGGAGCCTTGTTATGCTGATGGGCGGGATGTAAATTGCCAACTGCCTCACTGGAGGAGTGCATTGTGTTCCCTAAAACAAGTAAACAACAGAGCTACAGAGCCAAGGCCACTTCCAGTCTAGGGAATATACCTTGGGAAAACTGAAAATCAATAAGAAAGAGCCACCTCCAAATTTAGGGCTGCACTGACTACAAGAACCTCAACTTGGGTACACCTTAAATATCCCAGGAAATATAAAAATGGTTCAAAACTTTGTGGTACTTACGTACGATGGAATATCCCTCAGCCATGAAATCAATGTCATAAGACCAGTAGCAGCAAAGTGAGTGGATTCAGGTACGATGATTCTAAGTGAAATAAGTCACACAGAAAAAGAAACTTATCATAATATATCACTTATGAAGATCCTGTAAACATGGCTACACGTGAACTGAGTTAGGAAAGAGAACAGAGTCTCACATTTAGAAAACACTCTTATGCATGCATAAAGGGGAAGGAGAGGTGGGGTGATGCATAAAACCAGCGTTTGATATAAGCACAGGGACCGTTTCAAAAACCAACTTTGGAATTGACAAGACCGACACCTTCCTCAGTGAAAGAGACTCAAAACCCCATATTTCCCACAGAGGAATATATCTGACTAGTAAGAATCTTAAAACCTATGTATTGATATGTCTCCATAAGGGAATCAAGTGTGTCTAGAGTGGCATAAACATGGCAGCGAGAATCAGCTCAAACCCACTATAAAAAGGAATTTCAAAAGCAAAACGAAAAAACAGGGAAATTCTTTACAATTCCTTCAGGGTGTCTGAGGAAACCTGGAAAGACCCTATCTACAATGACAGCTGGATGTGGCATAAGGCTGGCCACTTGGGACTGAGAGGATTGGTGAGATTGGGTGAGCAAATGCAGACCCTTTCAAGCAATAATGCATGTCCCCCATTCCATGGGTCCCAACTCTCCAGGTTCAAGGGAATATTACTACAGCTATAACATGTACAGGAAACCTAGAGTATGGACACACTGTGAATACGAAAGGTTTCTAAAACTCAACGAATAGTCCCTCTCCTGGTGCTCCAGTTTGACTTTCCAACTGCCTTACTATCAATCTCCCAACTTGGAGAGACAGGCCCTTTACCCTCCTGGTTTGAACAGGTTCCCAATTTGGCAGAGGATGGAAGGGACGAGGGAGAACCCATGAGAGAGTAGCTGTTAGGCATTTGGACGGGCACATGTCACTCTAATTTCCCGGCAGGAAGAAGAATTAACCAAAGTCTCAGCCACCCACCGGGAACCAGTATAGGACATGATCCAAAATTTTGGACTTGCGTTCAGCTCACAAAAAACGAGTTGAGAAATGGAGCTCAGGGGCACAGCAATTCACAAACTGGCAGAGTGATAAAGGACAACTATCCTCCAAAAATCTGTTGAGGGAAGTCAACGAGGCGGACTTGAAAGTGAGGCAAAATAGCAGGAAACAGATTTCAAGAGGTACGTTGGAATCGCCTGTAAAGCACAGGAAGAGGGGCACAACTTGGACAATGGTGCACTTGGCCAAAAAGGGCGTATGCGTTTTCTCCTGAATATATTCAGGAGAAAACGCATACGCCCTTTTTGGCCAAGCAAGCAAGTGGGCAATGCAAATCTGCACTACAAAGAAGTATCACTTCCCACTGGTCAAAAGGGACATCCACAAAATGTGTAAAAACCAGAAAGGCAAGACAGGCCCTGGAGAACAGGGAGCCTTGTTATGCTGATGGGCGGGATTAAATTGCCAACTGCCTCACTGGAGGAGTGCATTGTGTTCCCTAAAACAAGTAAACAACAGAGCTACAGAGCCAAGGCCACTTCCAGTCTAGGGAATATACCTAGGGAAAACTGAAAATCAATAAGAAAGAGCCACCTCCAAATTTAGGGCTGCACTGGCTATATGAACCTCAACTTGGGTACACCTTAAATATCCCAGGAAATATAAAAATGGTTCAAAACATTGTGTTACTTACGTACGATGGAATATCCCTCAGCGATGAAATCAATGTCATAAAACCAGTAGCAGCAAAGTGAGTGGATTCAGGTACGATGATTCTAAGTGAAATAAGTCACACAGAAAAAGAAACTTATCATAAGATATCACTTAGGAAGATCCTGTAAACATGGCTACACGTGAACTGAGTTAGGAAAGAGAACAGAGTCTCACATTTAGAAAACACTCTTATGCCTGCATAAAGGGGATGGAAAGGTGGGGTGATGCATAAAACCAGAGTTTGATATAAGCACAGGGACCGTTCCAAAAACCAACTTTGGAATAGACAAGACCTACACCTTCCTCAGTGAAAGAGACTCAAAACCCCATATTTCCCGCAGAGGAATATATCTGACTAGTAAGAATCTTAAAACCTATGTATTGATATGACTCCATAAGGGAATCAAGTGTGTCTAGAGTGGCATAAACATGGCAGCGAGAATCAGCTCAAACCCACTATAAAAAGGAATTTCAAAAGCAAAACCAAAAAACAGGGAATTTCTTTACAATTCCTTCAGGGTGTCTGAGGAAACCTGGAAAGACCCTATCGACAGTGACAGCTGGATGTGGCATAAGGCTGGACACTTGGGACTGAGAGGATTGGTGAGATTGGGTGAGCAAATGCAGACCCTTTCAAGCAATAATGCATGGCCCCCATTCCATGGGTCCCAACTCTCCAGGTTCAAGGGAATATTACTACAGCTATAACATGTACAGGAAACCTAGAGAATGGACACACTGTGAATACGAAAGGTTTCTAAAACTCAACGAATAGTCCCTCTCCTGGTGCTCCAGTTTGACTTTCCAACTGCCTTACTATCAATCTCCCAACTTGGAGAGACAGGCCCTTTAACCTCCAGGTTTGCACAGGTTGCCAATTTGGCAGAGGATGGAAGGGACGAGGGAGAACCCATGAGAGAGTAGCTGTTAGGCATTTGGACGGGCACATGTCACTCTAATTTCCCGGCAGGAAGAAGAATTAACCAAAGTCTCAGCCACCCACCGGGAACCAGTATAGGACATGATCCAAAATTTTGGACTTGCGTTCAGCTCACAAAAAACGAGTTGAGAAATGGAGCTCAGGGGCACAGCAATTCACAAACTGGCAGAGTGATAAAGGACAACTATCGTCCAAAAATCTGTTGAGGGAAGTCAACGAGGCGGACTTGAAAGCGAGGCAAAATAGCAGGAAACAGATTTCAAGAGGTACGTTGGAATCGCCTGTAAAGCACAGGAAGAGGGGCACAACTTGCACAATGGTGCACTTGGCCAAAAAGGGCGTATGCGTTTTCTCCTGAATATATTCAGGAGAAAACGCATACGCCCTTTTTGGCCAAGCAAGCAAGCACGCAATGCAAATCTGCACTACAAAGAAGTATCACTTCCCACCGGTCAAAAGGGACATCCACAAAATGTGTAAAAACCAGAAAGGCAAGACAGGCCCTGGAGAACTGGGAGCCTTGTTACGGTGATGGGCGGGATGTAAATTGCCAACTGCCTCACTGGAGGAGTGCATTGTGTTCCCTAAAACAAGTAAACAACAGAGCTACAGAGCCAAGGCCACTTCCAGTCTAGGGAATATACCTTGGGAAAACTGAAAATCAATAAGAAAGAGCCACCTCCAAATTTAGGGCTGCACTGACTACAAGAACCTCAACTTGGGTACACCTTAAATATCCCAGGAAATATAAAAATGGTTCAAAACATTGTGGTACTTACGTACGATGGAATATCCCTCAGCCATGAAATCAATGTCATAAGACCAGTAGCAGCAAAGTGAGTGGATTCAGGTACGATGATTCTAAGTGAAATAAGTCACACAGAAAAAGAAACTTATCATAAGATATCACTTAGGAAGATCGTGTAAACATGGCTACACGTGAACTGAGTTAGGAAAGAGAACAGAGTCTCACATTTAGAAAACACTCTTATGCCTGCATAAAGGGGAAGGAGAGGTGGGGTGATGCATAAAACCAGAGTTTGATATAAGCACAGGGACCGTTTCAAAAACCAACTTTGGAATTGACAAGACCGACACCTTCCTTAGTGAAAGAGACTCAAAACCCCATATTTCCCACAGAGGAATATATCTGACTAGTAAGAATCTTAAAACCTATGTATTGATATGTCTCCATAAGGGAATCAAGTGTGTCTAGAGTGGCATAAACATGGCAGCGAGAATCAGCTCAAACCCACTATAAAAAGGAATTTCAAAAGCAAAACGAAAAAACAGGGAAATTCTTTACAATTCCTTCAGGGTGTCTGAGGAAACCTGGAAAGACCCTATCTAAAATGACAGCTGGATGTGGCATAAGGCTGGACACTTGGGACTGAGAGGTTTGGTGAGATTGGGTGAGCAAATCCAGACCCTTTCAAGCAATAATGCATGGCCCCCATTCCATGGGTCCCAACTCTCCAGGTTCAAGGGAATATTACTACAGCTATAACATGTACAGGAAACCTAGAGAATGGACACACTGTGAATACGAAAGGTTTCTAAAACTCAATGAATAGTCCCTCTCCTGGTGCTCCAGTTTGACTTTCCAACTGCCTTTCTATCAATCTCCCAACTTGGAGAGACAGGCCCTTTAACCTCCTGGTTTGCACAGGTTCCCAATTTAGCAGAGGATGGAAGGGACGAGGGAGAACCCATGAGAGAGTAGCTGTTAGGCATTTGGACGGGCACATGTCACTCTAATTTCCCGGCAGGAAGAAGAATGAACAAAAGTCTCAGCCACCCACCGGGAACCAGTATAGGACATGATCCAAAATTTTGGACTTGCGTTCAGCTCACAAAAAAAGAGTTGAGAAATGGAGCTCAGGGGCACAGCAATTCACAAACTGGCAGAGTGATAAAGGACAACTATCCTCCAAAAATCTGTTGAGGGAAGTCAACGAGGCGGACTTGAAAGTGAGGCAAAATAACAGGAAACAGATTTCAAGAGGTACGTTGGAATCGCCTGTAAAGCACAGGAAGAGGGGCACAACTTGGACAATGGTGCACTTGGCCAAAAAGGGCGTATGCGTTTTCTCCTGAATATATTCAGGAGAAAACGCATACGCCCTTTTTGGCCAAGCAAGCAAGCGGGCAATGCAAATCTGCACTACAAAGAAGTATCACTTCCCACCGGTCAAAAGGGACATCCACAAAATGTGTAAAAACCAGAAAGGCAAGACAGGCCCTGGAGAATAGGGAGCCTTGTTATGCTGATGGGCGGGATGTAAATTGCCAACTGCCTCACTGGAGGAGTGCATTGTGTTCCCTAAAACAAGTAAACAACAGAGCTACAGAGCCAAGGCCACTTCCAGTCTAGGGAATATACCTTGGGAAAACTGAAAATCAATAAGAAAGAGCCACCTCCAAATTTAGGGCTGCACTGACTACAAGAACCTCAACTTGGGTACACCTTAAATATCCCAGGAAAAATAAAAATGGTTCAAAACATTGTGGTACTTACGTACGATGGAATATCCCTCAGCCATGAAATCAATGTCATAAGACCAGTAGCAGCAAAGTGAGTGGATTCAGGTACGATGATTCTAAGTGAAATAAGTCACACAGAAAAAGAAACTTATCATAATATATCACTTATGAAGATCCTGTAAACATGGCTACACGTGAACTGAGTTAGGAAAGAGAACAGAGTCTCACATTTAGAAAACACTCTTATGCCTGCATAAAGGGGAAGGAGAGGTGGGGTGATGCATAAAACCAGAGTTTGATATAAGCACAGGGACCGTTTCAAAAACCAACTTTGGAATTGACAAGACCGACACCTTCCTTAGTGAAAGAGACTCAAAACCCCATATTTCCCACAGAGGAATATATCTGACTAGTAAGAATCTTAAAACCTATGTATTGATATGTCTCCATAAGGGAATCAAGTGTGTCTAGAGTGGCATAAACATGGCAGCGAGAATCAGCTCAAACCCACTATAAAAAGGAATTTCAAAAGCAAAACGAAAAAACAGGGAAATTCTTTACAATTCCTTCAGGGTGTCTGAGGAAACCAGGAAAGACCCTATCTAAAATGACAGCTGGATGTGGCATAAGGCTGGACACTTGGGACTGAGAGGATTGGTGAGATTGGGTGAGCAAATGCAGACCCTTTCAAGCAATAATGCATGGCCCCATTCCATGGGTCCCAACTCTCCAGGTTCAAGGGAATATTACTACAGCTATAACATGTACAGGAAACCTAGAGAATGGACACACTGTGAATACGAAAGGTTTCTAAAACTCAATGAATAGTCCCTCTCCTGGTGCTCCAGTTTGACTTTCCAACTGCCTTACTATCAATCTCCCAACTTGGAGAGACAGGCCCTTTAACCTCCTGGTTTGCACAGGTTCCCAATTAGGCAGAGGATGGAAGGGACGAGGGAGAACCCATGAGAGAGTAGCTGTTAGGCATTTGGATGGGCACATGTCACTCTAATTTCCCGGCAAGAAGAAGAATTAACCAAAGTCTCAGCCACCCACCGGGAACCAGTATAGGACATGATCCAAAATTTTGGACTTGCGTTCAGCTCACAAAAAACGAGTTGAGAAATGGAGCTCAGGGGCACAGCAATTCACAAAGTGGCAGAGTGATAAAGGATAACTATCCTCCAAAAATCTGTTGAGGGAAGTCAACGAGGCGGACTTGAAAGTGAGGCAAAATAGCAGGAAACAGATTTCAAGAGGTACGTTGGAATCGCCTGTAAAGCACAGGAAGAGGGGCACAACTTGGACAATGGTGCACTTGGCCAAAAAGGGCGTATGCGTTTTCTCCTGAATATATTCAGGAGAAAACGCATACGTCCTTTTTGGCCAAGCAAGCAAGCGGGCAATGCAAATCTGCACTACAAAGTAGTATCACTTCCCACCGGTCAAAAGGGACATCCACAAAATGTGTAAAAACCAGAAAGGCAAGACAGGCCCTGGAGAACAGGGAGCCTTGTTATGCTGATGGGCGGGATGTAAATTGCCAACTGCCTCACTGGAGGAGTGCATTGTGTTCCCTAAAACAAGTAAACAACAGAGCTACAGAGCCAAGGCCACTTCCAGTCTAGGGAATATACCTTGGGAAAACTGAAAATCAATAAGAAAGAGCCACCTCCAAATTTAGGGCTGCACTGACTACAAGAACCTAAACTTGGGTACACCTTAAATATCCCAGGAAATATAAAAATGGTTCAAAACATTGTGGTACTTACGTACGATGGAATATCCCTCAGCCATGAAATCAATGTCATAAGACCAGTAGCAGCAAAGTGAGTGGAGTCAGGTACGATGATTCTAAGTGAAATAAGTCACACAGAAAAAGAAACTTATCATAAGATATCACTTATGAAGATCCTGTAAACATGGCTACACGTGAACTGAGTTAGGAAAGAGAACAGAGTCTCACA
Source organism: Mesoplodon densirostris (assembly GCF_025265405.1). Lineage (NCBI taxonomy): Eukaryota > Metazoa > Chordata > Mammalia > Artiodactyla > Ziphiidae > Mesoplodon > Mesoplodon densirostris. The sequence continues at coordinate 140,553,134 of NC_082681.1, read as the reverse complement.
TTTAGAAAACACGCTTATGCCTGGATAAAGGGGAAGGAGAGGTGGGGTGATGCATAAAACCAGAGTTTGATATAAGCACAGGGACCGTTTCAAAAACCAACTTTGGAATTAACAAGACCGACACCTTCCTTAGTGAAAGAGACTCAAAACCCCATATTTCCCACAGAGGAATATATCTGACTAGTAAGAATCTTAAAACCTATGTATTGATATGTCTCCATAAGGGAATCAAGTGTGTCTAGAGTGGCATAAACATGGCAGCGAGAATCAGCTCAAACCCACTATAAAAAGGAATTTCAAAAGCAAAACGAAAAAACAGGGAAATTCTTTACAATTCCTTCAGGGTGTCTGAGGAAACCTGGAAAGACCCTATCTAAAATGACAGCTGGATGTGGCATAAGGCTGGACACTTGGGACTGAGAGGATTGGTGAGATTGGGTGAGCAAATGCAGACCCTTTCAAGCAATAATGCATGGCCCCCATTCCATGGGTCCCAACTCTCCAGGTTCAAGGGAATATTACTACAACTATAACATGTACAGGAAACCTAGAGAATGGACACACTGTGAATACGAAAGGTTTCTAAAACTCAACGAATAGTCCCTCTCCTGGTGCTCCAGTTTGACTTTCCAACTGCCTTACTATCAATCTCCCAACTTGGAGAGACAGGCCCTTTAACCTCCTGGTTTTCACAGGTTTCCAATTTGGCAGAGGATGGAAGGGATGAGGGAGAACCCATGAGAGAGTAGCTGTTAGGCATTTGGACGGGTATATGTCAGTCTAATTTCCCGGCAGGAAGAAGAATTAACCAAAGTCTCAGCCACCCACCGGGAACCAGTATAGGACATGATCCAAAATTTTGGACTTGCGTTCAGCTCACAAAAAACGAGTTGAGAAATGGAGCTCAGGGGCACAGCAATTCACAAACTGGCAGAGTGATAAAGGACAACTATCGTCCAAAAATCTGTTGAGGGACGTCAACGAGGCGGACTTGAAAGTGAGGCAAAATAGCAGGAAACAGATTTCAAGAGGTACGTTGGAATCGCCTGTAAAGCACAGGAAGAGGGGCACAACTTGGACAATGGTGCACTTGGCCAAAAAGGGCGTATGCGTTTTCTCTTGAATATATTCAGGAGAAAACGCATACGCCCATTTTGGCCAAGCAAGCAAGCAGGCAATGCAAATCTGCACTACAAAGAAGTATCACTCCCAACGGTCAAAAGGGACATCCACAAAATATGTAAAAGCCAGAAAGGCAAGAAAGGCCCTGGAGAACAGGGAGCCTTGTTATGCTGATGGGCGGGATGTAAATTGCCAACTGCCTCACTGGAGGAGTGCATTGTGTTCCCTAAAACAAGTAAACAACAGAGCTACAGAGCCAAGGCCACTTCCAGTCTAGGGAATATACCTTGGGAAAACTGAAAATCAATAAGAAAGAGCCACCTCCAAATTTAGGGCTGCACTGACTACAAGAACCTCAACTTGGGTACACCTTAAATATCCCAGGAAATATAAAAATGGTTCAAAACATTGTGGTACTTACGTACGATGGAATATCCCTCAGCCATGAAATCAATGTCATAAGACCAGTAGCAGCAAAGTGAGTGGATTCAGGTACGATGATTCTAAGTGAAATAAGTCACACAGAAAAAGAAACTTATCATAATATATCACTTATGAAGATCCTGTAAACATGGCTACACGTGAACTGAGTTAGGAAAGAGAACAGAGTCTCACATTTAGAAAACACTCTTATGTCTGCATAAAGGGGAAGGAGAGGTGGGGTGATGCATAAAACCAGAGTTTGATATAAGCACAGGGACCGTTTCAAAAACCAACTTTGGATTTGACAAGACCGACACCTTCCTTAGTGAAAGAGACTCAAAACCCCATATTTCCCACAGAGGAATATATCTGACTAGTAAGAATCTTAAAACCTATGTATTGATATGTCTCCATAAGGGAATCAAGTGTGTCTAGAGTGGCATAAACATGGCAGCGAGAATCAGCTCAAACCCACTATAAAAAGGAATTTCAAAAGCAAAACCAAAAAACAGGGAAATTCTTTACAATTCCTTCAGGGTGTCTGAGGAAACCTGGAAAGACCGTATCTAAAATGACAGCTGGATGTGGCATAAGGCTGGACACTTGGGACTGAGAGGATTGGTGAGATTGGGTGAGCAAATGCAGACCCTTTCAAGCAATAATGCATGGCCCCATTCCATGGGTCCCAACTCTCCAGGTTCAAGGGAATATTACTACAGCTATAACATGTACAGGAAACCTAGAGAATGGACACACTGTGAATACGAAAGGTTTCTAAAACTCAATGAATAGTCCCTCTCCTGGTGCTCCAGTTTGACTTTCCAACTGCCTTACTATCAATCTCCCAACTTGGAGAGACAGGCCCTTTAACCTCCTGGTTTGCACAGGTTCCCAATTTAGCAGAGGATGGAAGGGACGAGGGAGAACCCATGAGAGAGTAGCTGTTAGGCATTTGGATGGGCACATGTCACTCTAATTTCCCGGCAAGAAGAAGAATTAACCAAAGTCTCAGCCACCCACCGGGAACCAGTATAGGACATGATCCAAAATTTTGGACTTGCGTTCAGCTCACAAAAAACGAGTTGAGAAATGGAGCTCAGGGGCACAGCAATTCACAAAGTGGCAGAGTGATAAAGGATAACTATCCTCCAAAAATCTGTTGAGGGAAGTCAACGAGGCGAACTTGAAAGTGAGGCAAAATAGCAGGAAACAGATTTCAAGAGGTACGTTGGAATCGCCTGTAAAGCACAGGAAGAGGGGCACAACTTGGACAATGGTGCACTTGGCCAAAAAGGGCGTATGCGTTTTCTCCTGAATATATTCAGGAGAAAACGCATACGTCCTTTTTGGCCAAGCAAGCAAGCGGGCAATGCAAATCTGCACTACAAAGTAGTATCACTTCCCACCGGTCAAAAGGGACATCCACAAAATGTGTAAAAACCAGAAAGGCAAGACAGGCCCTGGAGAACAGGGAGCCTTGTTATGCTGATGGGCGGGATGTAAATTGCCAACTGCCTCACTGGAGGAGTGCATTGTGTTCCCTAAAACAAGTAAACAACAGAGCTACAGAGCCAAGGCCACTTCCAGTCTAGGGAATATACCTTGGGAAAACTGAAAATCAATAAGAAAGAGCCACCTCCAAATTTAGGGCTGCACTGACTACAAGAACCTCAACTTGGGTACACCTTAAATATCCCAGGAAATATAAAAATGGTTCAAAACTTTGTGGTACTTACGTACGATGGAATATCCCTCAGCCATGAAATCAATGTCATAAGACCAGTAGCAGCAAAGTGAGTGGATTCAGGTACGATGATTCTAAGTGAAATAAGTCACACAGAAAAAGAAACTTATCATAATATATCACTTATGAAGATCCTGTAAACATGGCTACACGTGAACTGAGTTAGGAAAGAGAACAGAGTCTCACATTTAGAAAACACTCTTATGCCTGCATAAAGGGGAAGGAGAGGTGGGGTGATGCATAAAACCAGAGTTTGATATAAGCACAGGGACCGTTTCAAAAACCAACTTTGGAATTGACAAGACCGACACCTTCCTTAGTGAAAGAGACTCAAAACCCCATATTTCCCACAGAGGAATATATCTGACTAGTAAGAATCTTAAAACCTATGTATTGATATGTCTCCATAAGGGAAACAAGTGTGTCTAGAGTGGCATAAACATGGCAGCGAGAATCAGCTCAAACCCACTATAAAAAGGAATTTCAAAAGCAAAACGAAAAAACAGGGAAATTCTTTACAATTCCTTCAGGGTGTCTGAGGAAACCTGGAAAGACCCTATCTAAAATGACAGCTGGATGTGGCATAAGGCTGGACACTTGGGACTGAGAGGATTGGTGAGATTGGGTGAGCAAATGCAGACCCTTTCAAGCAATAATGCATGGCCCCCATTCCATGGGTCCCAACTCTCCAGGTTCAAGGGAATATTACTACAACTATAACATGTACAGGAAACCTAGAGAATGGACACACTGTGAATACGAAAGGTTTCTAAAACTCAACGAATAGTCCCTCTCCTGGTGCTCCAGTTTGACTTTCCAACTGCCTTACTATCAATCTCCCAACTTGGAGAGACAGGCCCTTTAACCTCCTGGTTTTCACAGGTTTCCAATTTGGCAGAGGATGGAAGGGATGAGGGAGAACCCATGAGAGAGTAGCTGTTAGGCATTTGGACGGGTATATGTCACTCTAATTTCCCGGCAGGAAGAAGAATTAACCAAAGTCTCAGCCACCCACCGGGAACCAGTATAGGACATGATCCAAAATTTTGGACTTGCGTTCAGCTCACAAAAAACGAGTTGAGAAATGGAGCTCAGGGGCACAGCAATTCACAAACTGGCAGAGTGATAAAGGACAACTATCGTCCAAAAATCTGTTGAGGGACGTCAACGAGGCGGACTTGAAAGTGAGGCAAAATAGCAGGAAACAGATTTCAAGAGGTACGTTGGAATCGCCTGTAAAGCACAGGAAGAGGGGCACAACTTGGACAATGGTGCACTTGGCCAAAAAGGGCGTATGCGTTTTCTCTTGAATATATTCAGGAGAAAACGCATACGCCCATTTTGGCCAAGCAAGCAAGCAGGCAATGCAAATCTGCACTACAAAGAAGTATCACTCCCAACGGTCAAAAGGGACATCCACAAAATATGTAAAAACCAGAAAGGCAAGAAAGGCCCTGGAGAACAGGGAGCCTTGTTATGCTGATGGGCGGGATGTAAATTGCCAACTGCCTCACTGGAGGAGTGCATTGTGTTCCCTAAAACAAGTAAACAACAGAGCTACAGAGCCAAGGCCACTTCCAGTCTAGGGAATATACCTTGGGAAAACTGAAAATCAATAAGAAAGAGCCACCTCCAAATTTAGGGCTGCACTGGCTACAAGAACCTCAACTTGGGTACACCTTAAATATCCCAGGAAATATAAAAATGGTTCAAAACATTGTGGTACTTACGTACGATGGAATATCCCTCAGCCATGAAATCAATGTCATAAGACCAGTAGCAGCAAAGTGAGTGGATTCAGGTACGATGATTCTAAGTGAAATAAGTCACACAGAAAAAGAAACTTATCATAATATATCACTTATGAAGATCCTGTAAACATGGCTACACGTGAACTGAGTTAGGAAAGAGAACAGAGTCTCACATTTAGAAAACACTCTTATGTCTGCATAAAGGGGAAGGAGAGGTGGGGTGATGCATAAAACCAGAGTTTGATATAAGCACAGGGACCGTTTCAAAAACCAACTTTGGATTTGACAAGACCGACACCTTCCTTAGTGAAAGAGACTCAAAACCCCATATTTCCCACAGAGGAATATATCTGACTAGTAAGAATCTTAAAACCTATGTATTGATATGTCTCCATAAGGGAATCAAGTGTGTCTAGAGTGGCATAAACATGGCAGCGAGAATCAGCCCAAACCCACTATAAAAAGGAATTTCAAAAGCAAAACCAAAAAACAGGGAAATTCTTTACAATTCCTTCAGGGTGTCTGAGGAAACCTGGAAAGACCCTATCTAAAATGACAGCTGGATGTGGCATAAGGCTGGACACTTGGGACTGAGAGGATTGGTGAGATTGGGTGAGCAAATGCAGACCCTTTCAAGCAATAATGCATGGCCCCCATTCCATGGGTCCCAACTCTCCAGGTTCAAGGGAATATTACTACAGCTATAACATGTACAGGAAACCTAGAGAATGGACACACTGTGAATACGAAAGGTTTCTAAAACTCAATGAATAGTCCCTCTCCTGGTGCTCTAGTTTGACTTTCCAACTGCCTTACTATCAATCTCCCAACTTGGAGAGACAGGCCCTTTAACCCCCTGGTTTGCACAGGTTCCCAATTTAGCAGAGGATGGAAGGGACGAGGGAGAACCCATGAGAGAGTAGCTGTTAGGCATTTGGACGGCCACATGTCACTCTAATTTCCCGGCAGGAAGAAGAATGAACAAAATTCTCAGCCACCCACCGGGAACCAGTATAGGACATGATCCAAAATTTTGGACTTGCGTTCAGCTCACAAAAAACGAGTTGAGAAATGGAGCTCAGGGGCACATCAATTCACAAACTGGCAGAGTGATAAAGGACAACTATCCTCCAAAAATCTGTTGAGGGAAGTCAACGAGGCGGACTTGAAAGTGAGGCAAAATAGCAGGAAACAGATTTCAAGAGGTACGTTGGAATCGCCTGTAAAGCACAGGAAGAGAAGCACAACTTGGACAATGGTGCACTTGGCCAAAAAGGGCGTATGCGTTTTCTCCTGAATATATTCAGGAGAAAACGCATACGCCCTTTTTGGCCAAGCAAGCAAGCGGGCAATGCAAATCTGCACTACAAAGAAGTATCACTTCCCACCGGTCAAAAGGGACATCCACAAAATGTGGAAAAACCAGAAAGGCTAGACAGGCCCTGGAGAACAGGGAGCCTTGTTATGCTGATGGGCGGGATGTAAATTGCCAACTGCCTCACTGGAGGAGTGCATTGTGTTCCCTAAAACAAGTAAACAACAGAGCTACAGAGCCAAGGCCACATCCAGTCTAGGGAATATACCTTGGGAAAACTGAAAATCAATAAGAAAGAGCCACCTCCAAATTTAGGGCTGCACTGGCTACAAGAACCTCAACTTGGGTACACCTTAAATATCCCAGGAAATATAAAAATGGTTCAAAACATTGTGTTACTTACGAACGATGGAATATCCCTGAACCATGAAATCAATGTCATAAAACCAGTAGCAGCAAAGTGAGTGGATTCAGGTACGATGATTCTAAGTGAAATAAGTCACACAGAAAAAGAAACTTAACATAAGATATCACTTAGGATAATCCTGTAAACATGGCTACACGTGAACTGAGTTAGGAAAGAGAACAGAGTCTCACATTTAGAAAGCACTCTTATGCCTGCATAAAGGGGATGGAGAGGTGGGGTGATGCATAAAACCAGAGTTTGATATAAGCACAGGGACCGTTCCAAAAACCAACTTTGGAATAGACAAGACCTACACCTTCCTCAGTGAAAGAGACTCAAAACCCCATATTTCCCGCAGAGGAATATATCTGACTAGTAAGAATCTTAAAACCTATGTATTGATATGACTCCATAAGGGAATCAAGTGTGTCTAGAGTGGCATAAACATGGCAGCGAGAATCAGCTCAAACCCACTATAAAAAGGAATTTCAAAAGCAAAACCAAAAAACAGGGAAATTCTTTACAATTCCTTCAGGGTGTCTGAGGAAACCTGGAAAGACCCTATCTACAATGACAGCTGGATGTGGCATAAGGCTGGACACTTGGGACTGAGAGGATTGGTGAGATTGGGTGAGCAAATGCAGACCCTTTCAAGCAATAATGCATTGCCCGCATTCCATGGGTCCCAACTCTCCAGGTTCAAGGGAATATTACTACAGCTATAACATGTACAGGATACCTAGAGAATGGACACACTGTGAATACGAAAGGTTTCTAAAACTCAACGAATAGTCCCTCTCCTGGTGCTCCAGTTTGACTTTCCAACTGCCTTACTATCAATCTCCCAACTTGGAGAGACAGGCCCTTTAACCTCCTGGTTTGCACAGGTTCCCAATTTGGCAGAGGATGGAAGGGACGAGGGAGAACCCATGAGAGAGTAGCTGTTAGGCATTTGGACGGGCACATGTCACTCTAATTTCCCGGCAGGAAGAAGAATTAACCAAAGTCTCAGCCACCCATCGGGAACCAGTATAGGACATGATCCAAAATTTTGGACTTGCGTTCAGCTCACAAAAAACAAGTTGAGAAATGGAGCTCAGGGGGACAGCAATTCACAAACTGGCAGAGTGATGAAGGACAAGTATCATCCAAAAATCTGTTGAGGGAAGTCAACGAGGCGGACTTGAAAGCGAGGCAAAATAGCAGGAAACAGATTTCAAGAGGTACCTTGGAATCGCCTGTAAAGCACAGGAAGAGGGGCACAACTTGGACAATGGTGCACTTGGCCAAAAAGGGCGTATGCGTTTTCTCCTGAATATATTCAGGAGAAAACGCATACGCCCTTTTTGGCCAAGCAAGCAAGTGGGCAATGCAAATCTGCACTACAAAGAAGTATCACTTCCCACCGGTCAAAAGGGACATCCACAAAATGTGTAAAAACCAGAAAGGCTAGACAGGCCCTGGAGAACTGGGAGCCTTGTTATGCTGATGGGCGGGATGTAAATTGCCAACTGCCTCACTGGAGGAGTGCATTGTGTTCCCTAAAACAAGTAAACAACAGAGCTACAGAGCCAAGGCCACTTCCAGTCTAGGGAATATACCTTGGGACAACTGAAAATCAATAAGAAAGAGCCACCTCCAAATTTAGGGCTGCACTGACTACAAGAACCTCAACTTGGGTACACCTTAAATATCCCAGGAAATATAAAAATGGTTCAAAACATTGTGGTACTTACGTACGATGGAATATCCCTCAGCCATGAAATCAATGTCATAAGACCAGTAGCAGCAAAGTGAGTGGATTCAGGTACGATGATTCTAAGTGAAATATGTCACACAGAAAAAGGAACTTATCATAAGATATCACTTATGAAGATCCTGTAAACATGGCTACACGTGAACTGAGTTAGGAAAGAGAACAGATTCTCACATTTAGAAAACACTCTTATGCCTGCATAAAGGGGATGGAGAGGTGGGGTGATGCATAAAACCAGAGTTTGATATAAGCACAGGGACCGTTCCAAAAACCAACGTTGGAATAGACAAGACCTACACCTTCCTCAGTGAAAGAGACTCAAAACCCCATATTTCCCACAGAGGAATATATCTGACTAGTAAGAATCTTAAAACCTATGTATTGATATGACTCCATAAGGGAATCAAGTGTGTCTAGAGTGGCATAAACATGGCAGCGAGAATCAGCTCAAACCCACTATAAAAAGGAATTTCAAAAGCAAAACGAAAAAACAGGGAAATTCTTTACAATTCCTTCAGGGTGTCTGAGGAAACCTGGAAAGACCCTATCTACAATGACAGCTGGATGTGGCATAAGGCTGGACACTTGGGACTGAGAGTATTGGTGAGATTGGGTGAGCAAATGCAGACCCTTTCAAGCAATAATGCATGGCCCCCATTCCATGGGTCCCAACTCTCCAGTTTCAAGGGAATATTACTACAGCTATAACATGTACAGGAAACCTAGAGAATGGACACACTGTGAATACGAAAGGTTTCTAAAACTCAACGAATAGTCCCTCTCCTGGTGCTCCAGTTTGACTTTCCAACTGCCTTACTATCAATCTCCCAACTTGGAGAGACAGGCCCTTTAACCTCCTGGTTTGCACAGGTTCCCAATTTGGCAGAGGATGGAAGGGACGAGGGAGAACCCATGAGAGAGTAGCTGTTAGGCATTTGGACGGGCACATGTCACTCTAATTTCCCCACAGGAAGAAGATTTAACCAAAGTCTCAGCCACCCACCGGGAACCAGTATAGGACATGATCCAAAATTTTGGACTTGCGTTCAGCTCACAAAAAACGAGTTGAGAAATGGAGCTCAGGGGCACAGCAATTCACAAACTGGCAGAGTGATAAAGGACAACTATCGTCCAAAAATCTGTTGAGGGAAGTCAACGAGGTGGACTTGAAAGCGAGGCAAAATAGCAGGAAACAGATTTCAAGAGGTACCTTGGAATCGCCTGTAAAGCACAGGAAGAGGGGCACAACTTGGACAATGGTGCACTTGGCCAAAAAGGGCGTATGCGTTTTCACCTGAATATATTCAGGAGAAAACGCATACGCCCTTTTCGGCCAAGCAAGCAAGTGGGCAATGCAAATCTGCACTACAAAGAAGTATCACTTCCCACCGGTCAAAAGGGACATCCACAAAATGTGTAAAAACCAGAAAGGCAAGACAGGCCCTGGAGAACTGGGAGCCTTGTTATGCTGATGGGCGGGATGTAAATTGCCAACTGCCTCACTGGAGGAGTGCATTGTGTTCCCTAAAACAAGTAAACAACAGAGCTACAGAGCCAAGGCCACTTCCAGTCTAGGGAATATACCTTGGGAAAACTGAAAATCAATAACAAAGAGCCACCTCCAAATTTAGGGCTGCACTGACTACAAGAACCTCAACTTGGGTACACCTTAAATATCCCAGGAAATATAAAAATGGTTCAAAACATTGTGGTACTTACGTACGATGGAATATCCCTCAGCCATGAAATCAATGTCATAAGACCAGTAGCAGCAAAGTGAGTGGATTCAGGTACGATGATTCTAAGTGAAATAAGTCACACAGAAAAAGGAACTTATCATAAGATATCACTTATGAAGATCCTGTAAACATGGCTACACGTGAACTGAGTTAGGAAAGAGAACAGAGTCTCACATTTAGAAAACAATCTTATGCCTGCATAAAGGGGATGGAGAGGTGGGGTGATGCATAAAACCAGAGTTTGATATAAGCACAGGGACCGTTCCAAAAACCAACTTTGGAATAGACAAGACCTACACCTTCCTCAGTGAAAGAGACTCAAAATCCCATATTTCCCGCAGAGGAATATATCTGACTAGTAAGAATCTTAAAACCTATGTATTGATATGTCTCCATAAGGGAATCAAGTGTGTCTAGAGTGGCATAAACATGGCAGCGAGAATCAGCTCAAACCCACTATAAAAAGGAATTTCAAAAGCAAAACCAAAAAACAGGGAAATTCTTTACAATTCCTTCATGGTGTCTGAGGAAACCTGGAAAGACCCTATCTACAATGACAGCTGTATGTGGCATAAGGCTGGACACTTGGAACTGAGAGGATTGGTGAGATTGGGTGAGCAAATGCAGACCCTTTCAAGCAATAATGCATGGCCCCCATTCCATGGGTCCCAACTCTCCAGGTTCAAGGGAATATTACTACAGCTATAACATGTACAGGAAACTTAGAGAATGGACACACTGTGAATACGAAAGGTTTCTAAAACTCAACGAATAGTCCCTCTCCTGGTGCTCCAGTTTGACTTTCCAACTGCCTTACTATAAATCTCCCAACTTGGAGAGACAGGCCCTTTAACCTCCTGGTTTGAACAGGTTCCCAATTTGGCAGAGGATGGAAGGGACGAGGGAGAACCCATGAGAGAGTAGCTGTTAGGCATTTGGACGGGCACATGTCACTCTAATTTCCCGGCAGGAAGAAGAATTAACCAAAGTCTCAGCCACCCACCGGGAACCAGTATAGGACATGATCCAAAATTTTGGACTTGCGTTCAGCTCACAAAAAACGAGTTGAGAAATGGAGCTCAGGGGCACAGCAATTCACAAACTGGCAGAGTGATAAAGGACAACTATCGTCCAAAAATCTGTTGAGGGAAGTCAACGAGGCGGACTTGAAAGCGAGGCAAAATAGCAGGAAACAGATTTCAAGAGGTACCTTGGAATCGCCTGTAAAGCACAGGAAGAGGGGCACAACTTGGACAATGGTGCACTTGGCCAAAAAGGGCGTATGCGTTTTCTCCTGAATATATTCAGGAGAAAACGCATACGCCCTTTTTGGCCAAGCAAGCAAGCGGGCAATGCAAATCTGCACTACAAAGAAGTATCACTTCCCACCGGTCAAAAGGGACATCCACAAAATGTGTAAAAACCAGAAAGGCAAGACAGGCCCTGGAGAACTGGGAGCCTTGTTATGCTGATGGGCGGGATGTAAATTGCCAACTGCCTCACTGGAGGAGTGCATTGTGTTCCCTAAAACAAGTAAACAACAGAGCTACAGAGCCAAGGTCACTTCCAGTCTAGGGAATATACTTTGGGAAAACTGAAAATCAATAAGAAAGAGCCACCTCCAAATTTAGGGCTGCACTGACTACAAGAACCTCAACTTGGGTACACCTTAAATATCCCAGGAAATATAAAAACGGTTCAAAACATTGTGGTACTTACGTACGATGGAATATCCCTCAGCGATGAAATCAATGTCATAAGACCAGTAGCAGCAAAGTGAGTGGATTCAGGTACGATGATTCTAAGTGAAATAAGTCACACAGAAAAAGAAACTTATCATAAGATATCACTTATGAAGATCCTGTAAACATGGCTACACGTGAACTGAGTTAGGAAAGAGAACAGAGTCTCACATTTAGAAAACACTCTTACGCCCGCATAAAGGGGAAGGAGAGGTGGGGTGATGCATAAAACCAGAGTTTGATATAGCACAGGGACCGTTTCAAAAACCAACTTTGGAATTGACAAGACCGACACCTTCCTCAGTGAAAGAGACTCAAAACCCCATATTTCCCACAGAGGAATATATCTGACTAGTAAGAATCTTAAAACATATGTATTGATATGTCTCCATAAGGGAATCAAGTGTGTCTAGAGTGGCATAAACATGGCAGCGAGAATCAGCTCAAACCCACTATAAAAAGGAATTTCAAAAGCAAAACCAAAAAACAGGGAAATTCTTTACAATTCCTTCAGGGTGTCTGAGGAAACCTGGAAAGACCCTATCTACAATGACAGCTGGATGTGGCATAAGGCTGGACACTTGGGACTGAGAGGATTGGTGAGATTGGGTGAGCAAATGCAGACCCTTTCAAGCAATAATGCATGGCCCCCATTCCATGGGTCCCAACTCTCCAGGTTCAAGGGAATATTACTACAGCTATAACATGTACAGGAAACCTAGAGAATGGACACACTGTGAATACGAAAGGTTTCTAAAACTCAATGAATAGTCCCTCTCCTGGTGCTCCAGTTTGACTTTCCAACTGCCTTACTATCAATCTCCCAACTTGGAGAGACAGGCCCTTTAACCTCCTGGTTTGCACAGGTTCCCAATTTGGCAGAGGATGGAAGGGACGAGGGAGAACCCATGAGAGAGTAGCTGTTAGGCATTTGGACGGGCACATGTCACTCTAATTTCCCGGCAGGAAGAAGAATTAAACAAAGTCTCAGCCACCCACCGGGAACCAGTATAGGACATGATCCAAAATTTTGGACTTGCGTTCAGCTCACAAAAAACGAGTTGAGAAATGGAGCTCAGGGGCACAGCAATTCACAAACTGGCAGAGTGATAATGGACAACTATCGTCCAAAAATCTGTTGAGGGAAGTCAACGAGGCGGATTTGAAAGCGAGGCAAAATAGCAGGAAACAGATTTCAAGAGGTACCTTGGAATCGCCTGTAAAGCACAGGAAGAGGGGCACAACTTGGACAACGGTGCACTTGGCCAAAAAGGGCGTATGTGTTTTCTCCTGAATATATTCAGGAGAAAACGCATACGCCCTTTTTGGCCAAGCAAGCAAGCGGGCAATGCAAATCTGCACTACAAAGAAGTATCACTTCCCACTGGTCAAAAGGGACATCCACAAAATGTGTAAAAACCAGAAAGGCAAGACAGGCCCTGGAGAACTGGGAGCCTTGTTATGCTGATGGGCGGGATGTAAATTGCCAACTGCCTCACTGGAGGAGTGCATTGTGTTCCCTAAAACAAGTAAACAACAGAGCTACAGAGCCAAGGCCACTTCCAGTCTATGGAATATACCTTGGGAAAACTGAAAATCAATAAGAAAGAGCCACCTCCAAATATAGGGCTGCACTGACTACAAGAACCTCAACTTGGGAACACCTTAAATAACCCAGGAAATATAAAAATGGTTCAAAACATTGTGGTACTTATGTACGATGGAATATCCCTCAGCCATGAAATCAATGTCATAAGACCAGTAGCAGCAAAGTGAGTGGATTCAGGTACGATGATTCTAAGTGAAATAAGTCACACAGAAAAAGAAACTTATCATAAGATATCACTTAGGAAGATCCTGTAAACATGGCTACACGTGAACTGAGTTAGGAAAGAGAACAGAGTCTCACATTTAGAAAACACTCTTATGCCTGCATAAAGGGGAAGGAGAGGTGGGGTGATGCATAAAATCAGAGTTTGATATAAGCACAGGGACCGTTTCAAAAACCAACTTTGGAATTGACAAGACCGACACCTTCCTCAGTGAAAGAGACTCAAAACCCCATATTTCCCACAGAGGAATATATCTGACTAGTAAGAATCTTAAAACCTATGTATTGATATGTCTCCATAAGGGAATCAAGTGTGTCTAGAGTGGCATAAACATGGCAGCGAGAATCAGCTCAAACCCACTATAAAAAGGAATTTCAAAAGCAAAACCAAAAAACAGGGAAATTCTTTACAATTCCTTCAGGGTGTCTGAGGAAACCTGGAAAGACCCTATCTACAATGACAGCTGGATGTGGCATAAGGCTGGACACTTGGGACTGAGAGGATTGGTGAGATTGGGTGAGCAAATGCAGACCCTTTCAAGCAATAATGCATGGCCCCCATTCCATGGGTCCCAACTCTCCAGGTTCAAGGGAATATTACTACAGCTATAACATGTACAGGAAACCTAGAGAATGGACACACTGTGAATACGAAAGGTTTCTAAAACTCAACGAATAGTCCCTCTCCTGGTGCTCCAGTTTGACTTTCCAACTGCCTTACTATCAATCTCCCAACTTGGAGAGACAGGCCCTTTAACCTCCTGGTTTGCACAGGTTCCCAATTTGGCAGAGGATGGAAGGGACGAGGGAGAACCCATGAGAGAGTAGCTGTTAGGCATTTGGACGGGCACATGTCACTCTAATTTCCCGGCAGGAAGAAGAATTAACCAAAGTCTCAGCCACCCACCGGGAACCAGTATAGGACATGATCCAAAATTTTGGACTTGCGTTCAGCTCACAAAAAACGAGTTGAGAAATGGAGCTCAGGGGCACAGCAATTCACAAACTGGCAGAGTGATAAAGGACAACTATCGTCCAAAAATCTGTTGAGGGAAGTCAACGAGGCGGACTTGAAAGCGAGGCAAAATAGCAGGAAACAGATTTCAAGAGGTACCTTGGAATCGCCTGTAAAGCACAGGAAGAGGGGCACAACTTGGACAATGGTGCACTTGGCCAAAAAGGGCGTATGCGTTTTCTCCTGAATATATTCAGGAGAAAACGCATACGCCCTTTTTGGCCAAGCAAGCAAGCGGGCAATGCAAATCTGCACTACAAAGAAGTATCACTTCCCACCGGTCAAAAGGGACATCCACAAAATGTGTAAAAACCAGAAAGGCAAGACAGGCCCTGGAGAACTGGGAGCCTTGTTACGGTGATGGGCGGGATGTAAATTGCCAACTGCCTCACTGGAGGAGTGCATTGTGTTCCCTAAAACAAGTAAACAACAGAGCTACAGAGCCAAGGCCACTTCCAGTCTAGGGAATATACCTTGGGAAAACTGAAAATCAATAAGAGCCACCTCCAAATTTAGGGCTGCACTGACTACAAGAACCTCAACTTGGGTACACCTTAAATATCCCAGGAAATATAAAAATGGTTCAAAACATTGTGGTACTTACGTACGATGGAATATCCCTCAGCCATGAAATCAATGTCATAAGACCAGTAGCAGCAAAGTGAGTGGATTCAGGTACGATGATTCTAAGTGAAATAAGTCACACAGAAAAAGAAACTTATCATAAGATATCACTTATGAAGATCCTGTAAACATGGCTACACGTGAACTGAGTTAGGAAAGAGAACAGAGTCTCACATTTGGAAAACACTCTTATGCCTGCATAAAGGGGAAGGAGAGGTGGGGTGATGCATAAAATCAGAGTTTGATATAAGCACAGGGACCGTTTCAAAAACCAACTTTGGAATTGACAAGACCGACACCTTCCTCAGTGAAAGAGACTCAAAACCCCATATTTCCCACAGAGGAATATATCTGACTAGTAAGAATCTTAAAACCTATGTATTGATATGTCTCCATAAGGGAATCAAGTGTGTCTAGAGTGGCTTAAACATGGCAGCGAGAATCAGCTCATACCCACTATAAAAAGGAATTTCAAAAGCAAAACGAAAAAACAGGGAAATTCTTTACAATTCCTTCAGGGTGTCTGAGGAAACCGGGAAAGACCCTATCTACAATGACAGCTGGATGTGGCATAAGGCTGGACACTTGGGACTGAGAGGATTGGTGAGATTGGGTGAGCAAATGCAGACCCTTTCAAGCAATAATGCATGGCCCCCATTCCATGGGTCCCAACTCTCCAGGTTCAAGGGAATATTACTACAGCTATAACATGTACAGGAAACCTAGAGAATGGACACACTGTGAATACGAAAGGTTTCTAAAACTCAATGAATAGTCCCTCTCCTGGTGCTCCAGTTTGACTTTCCAACTGCCTTACTATCAATCTCCCAACTTGGAGAGACAGGCCCTTTAACCTCCTGGTTTGCACAGGTTCCCAATTTGGCAGAGGATGGAAGGGACGAGGGAGAACCCATGAGAGAGTAGCTGTTAGGCATTTGGACGGGCACATGTCACTCTAATTTCCCGGCAGGAAGAAGAATTAACCAAAGTCTCAGCCACCCACCGGGAACCAGTATAGGACATGATCCAAAATTTTGGACTTGCGTTCAGCTCACAAAAAACGAGTTGAGAAATGGAGCTCAGGGGCACAGCAATTCACAAACTGGCAGAGTGATAAAGGACAACTATCGTCCAAAAATCTGTTGAGGGAAGTCAACGAGGCGGACTTGAAAGCGAGGCAAAATAGCAGGAAACAGATTTCAAGAGGTACCTTGGAATCGCCTGTAAAGCACAGGAAGAGGGGCACAACTTGGACAATGGTGCACTTGGCCAAAAAGGGCGTATGCGTTTTCTCCTGAATATATTCAGGAGAAAACGCATACGCCCTTTTTGGCCAAGCAAGCAAGCGGGCAATGCAAATCTGCACTACAAATAAGTATCACTTCCCACCGGTCAAAAGGGACATCCACAAAATGTGTAAAAACCTGAAGGGCAAGACAGGCACTGGAGAACTGGGAGCCTTGTTATGCTGATGGGCGGGATGTAAATTGCCAACTGCCTCACTGGAGGAGTGCATTGTGTTCCCTAAAACAAGTAAACAACAGAGCTACAGAGCCAAGGCCACTTCCAGTCTAGGGAATATACCTTGGGAAAACTGAAAATCAATAAGAAAGAGCCACCTCCAAATTTCGGGCTGCACTGACTACAAGAACCTCAACTTGGGTACACCTTAAATATCCCAGGAAATATAAAAATGGTTCAAAACATTGTGGTACATACGTACGATGGAATATCCCTCAGCCATGAAATCAATGTCATAAGACCAGTAGCAGCAAAGTGAGTGGATTCAGGTACGATGATTCTAAGTGAAATAAGTCACACAGAAAAAGAAACTTATCATAAGATATCACTTAGGAAGATCCTGTAAACATGGCTACACGTGAACTGAGTTAGGAAAGAGAACAGAGTCTCACATTTAGAAAACACTCTTATGCCTGCATAAAGGGGAAGGAGAGGTGGGGTGATGCATAAAATCAGAGTTTGATATAAGCACAGGGACCGTTTCAAAAACCAACTTTGGAATTGACAAGACCGACACCTTCCTCAGTGAAAGAGACTCAAAACCCCATATTTCCCACAGAGGAATATATCTGACTAGTAAGAATCTTAAAACCTATGTATTGATATGTCTCCATAAGGGAATCAAGTGTGTCTAGAGTGGCATAAACATGGCAGCGAGAATCAGCTCAAACCCACTATAAAAAGGAATTTCAAAAGCAAAACCAAAAAACAGGGAAATTCTTTACAATTCCTTCAGGGTGTCTGAGGAAACCTGGAAAGACCCTATCTACAATGACAGCTGGATGTGGCATAAGGCTGGACACTTGGGACTGAGAGGATTGGTGAGATTGGGTGAGCAAATGCAGACCCTTTCAAGCAATAATGCATGGCCCCCATTCCATGGGTCCCAACTCTCCAGGTTCAAGGGAATATTACTACAGCTATAACATGTACAGGAAACCTAGAGAATGGACACACTGTGAATACGAAAGGTTTCTAAAACTCAACAAATAGTCCCTCTCCTGGTGCTCCAGTTTGACTTTCCAACTGCCTTACTATCAATCTCCCAACTTGGAGAGACAGGCCCTTTAACCTCCTGGTTTGCACAGGTTCCCAATTTGGCAGAGGATGGAAGGGACGAGGGAGAACCCATGAGAGAGTAGCTGTTAGGCATTTGGACGGGCACATGTCACTCTAATTTCCCGGCAGGAAGAAGAATTAACCAAAGTCTCAGCCACCCACCGGGAACCAGTATAGGACATGATCCAAAATTTTGGACTTGCGTTCAGCTCACAAAAAACGAGTTGAGAAATGGAGCTCAGGGGCACAGCAATTCACAAACTGGCAGAGTGATAAAGGACAACTATCGTCCAAAAATCTGTTGAGGGAAGTCAACGAGGCGGACTTGAAAGCGAGGCAAAATAGCAGGAAACAGATTTCAAGAAGTACCTTGGAATTGCCTGTAAAGCAAAGGAAGAGGGGCACAACTTGGACAATGGTGCACTTGGCCAAAAAGGGCGTATGCGTTTTCTCCTGAATATATTCAGGAGAAAACGCATACGCCCTTTTTGGCCAAGCAAGCAAGCGGGCAATGCAAATCTGCACTACAAAGAAGTATCACTTCCCACCGGTCAAAAGGGACATCCACAAAATGTGTAAAAACCAGAAAGGCAAGACAGGCCCTGGAGAACTGGGAGCCTTGTTATGCTGATGGGCGGGATGTAAATTGCCAACTGCCTCACTGGAGGAGTGCATTGTGTTCCCTAAAACAAGTAAACAACAGAGCTACAGAGCCAAGGCCACTTCCAGTCTAGGGAATATACCTTGGGAAAACTGAAAATCAATAAGAAAGAGCCACCTCCAAATTTAGGGCTGAACTGACTACAAGAACCTCAACTTGGGTACACCTTAAATATCCCAGGAAATATAAAAATGGTCCAAAACATTGTGGTACTTACGTACGATGGAATATCCCTCAGCCATGAAATCAATGTCATAAGACCAGTAGCAGCAAAGTGAGTGGATTCAGGTACGATTATTCTAAGTGAAATAAGTCACACAGAAAAAGAAACTTATCATAAGATATCACTTATGAAGATCCTGTAAACATGGCTACACGTGAACTGAGTTAGGAAAGAGAACAGAGTCTCACATTTAGAAAACACTCTTATGCCTGCAAAAAGGGGAAGGAGAGGTGGGGTGATGCATAAAACCAGAGTTTGATATAAGCACAGGGACCGTTTCAAAAAACAACTTTGGAATTGACAAGACCGACACCTTCCTCAGTGAAAGAGACTCAAAACCCCATATTTCCCACAGAGGAATATATCTGACTAGTAAGAATCTTTAAAGCTATGTATTGATATGTCTCCATAAGGGAATCAAGTGTGTCTAGAGTGGCATAAACATGGCAGCGAGAATCAGCTCAAACCCAGTATAAAAAGGAATTTCAAAAGCAAAACCAAAAAACAGGGAAATTCTTTACAATTCCTTCAGGGTGTCTGAGGAAACCTGGAAAGACCCTATCTACAATGACAGCTGTATGTGGCATAAGGCTGGACACTTGGGACTGAGAGGATTGGTGAGATTGGGTGAGCAAATGCAGACCCTTTCAAGCAATAATGCATGGCCCCCATTCCATGGGTCCCAACTCTCCAGGTTCAAGGGAATATTACTACAGCTATAACATGTACAGGAAACCTAGAGAATGGACACACTGTGAATACGAAAGGTTTCTAAAACTCAACGAATAGTCCCTCTCCTGGTGCTCCAGTTTGACTTTCCAACTGCCTTACTATCAATCTCCCAACTTGGAGAGACAGGCCCTTTAACCTCCTGGTTTGCACAGGTTCCCAATTTGGCAGAGGATGGAAGGGACGAGGGAGAACCCATGAGAGAGTAGCTGTTAGGCATTTGGACGGGCACATGTCACTCTAATTTCCCGGCAGGAAGAAGAATTAACCAAAGTTTCAGCCACCCACCGGGAACCAGTATAGGACATGATCCAAAATTTTGGACTTGCGTTCAGCTCACAAAAAACGAGTTGAGAAATGCAGCTCAGGGGCACAGCAATTCACAAACTGGCAGAGTGATAAAGGACAACTATCGTCCAAAAATCTGTTGAGGGAAGTCAACGAGGCGGACTTGAAAGCGAGGCAAAATAGCAGGAAACAGATTTCAAGAGGTACGTTGGAATCGCCTGTAAAGCACAGGAAGAGGGGCACAACTTGGACAATGGTGCACTTGGCCAAAAAGGGCGTATGCGTTTTCTCCTGAATATATTCAGGAGAAAACGCATACGCCCTTTTTGGCCAAGCAATTAAGCGGGCAATGCAAATCTGCACTACAAAGAAGTATCATTTCCCACAGGTCAAAAGGGACATCCACAAAATGTGTAAAAACCAGAAAGGCAAGACAGGCCCTGGAGAACTGGGAGCCTTGTTATGCTGATGGGCGGGATGTAAATTGCCAACTGCCTCACTGGAGGAGTGCATTGTGTTCCCTAAAACAAGTAAACAACAGAGCTACAGAGCCAAGGCCACTTCCAGTCTAGGGAATATACCTTGGGAAAACTGAAAATCAATAAGAAAGAGCCACCTCCAAATTTAGGGCTGCACTGACTACAAGAACCTCAACTTGGGTACACCTTAAATATCCCAGGAAATATAAAAATGGTTCAAAACATTGTGGTACTTACGTACGAAGGAATATCCCTCAGCCATGAAATCAATGTCATAAGACCAGAAGCAGCAAAGTGAGTGGATTCAGGTACGATGATTCTAAGTGAAATAAGTCACACAGAAAAAGAAACTTATCATAAGATATCACTTATGAAGATCCTGTAAACATGGCTACACGTGAACTGAGTTAGGAAAGAGAACAGAGTCTCACATTTAGAAAACACTCTTATGCCCGCATAAAGGGGAAGGAGAGGTAGGGTGATGCATAAAACCAGAGTTTGATATAGCACAGGGACCGTTTCAAAAACCAACTTTGGAATTGACAAGACCGACACCTTCCTCAGTGAAAGAGACTCAAAAAGCCATATTTCCCGCAGAGGAATATATCTGACTAGTAAGAATCTTAAAACCTATGTATTGATATGTCTCCATAAGGGAATCAAGTGTGTCTAGAGTGGCTTAAACATGGCAGCGAGAATCAGCTCAAACCCACTATAAAAAGGAATTTCAAAAGCAAAACCAAAAAACAGGGAAATTCTTTACAATTCCTTCAGGGTGTCTGAGGAAACCTGGAAAGACCCTATCTACAATGACAGCTGGATGTGGCATAAGGCTGGACACTTGGGACTGAGAGGATTGATGAGATTGGGTGAGCAAATGCAGACCCTTTCAAGGAATAATGCATGGCCCCTATTCCATGGGTCCCAACTCTCCAGGTTCAAGGGAATATTACTACAGCTATAACATGTACAGGAAACCTAGAGAATGGACACACTGTGAATACGAAAGGTTTCTAAAACTCAACGAATAGTCCCTCTCCTGGTGCTCCAGTTTGACTTTCCAACTGCCTTACTATCAATCTCCCAACTTGGAGAGACAGGCCCTTTAACCTCCTGGTTTGCACAGGTTCCCAATTTGGCAGAGGATGGAAGGGACGAGGGAGAACCCATGAGAGAGTAGCTGTTAGGCATTTGGACGGGCACATGTCACTCTAATTTCCCGGCAGGAAGAAGAATTAACCAAAGTCTCAGCCACCCACCGGGAACCAGTATAGGACATGATCCAAAATTTTGGACTTGCGTTCAGCTCACAAAAAACGAGTTGAGAAATGGAGCTCAGGGGCACAGCAATTCACAAACTGGCAGAGTGATAAAGGACAACTATCGTCCAAAAATCTGTTGAGGGAAGTCAACGAGGCGGACTTGAAAGCGAGGCAAAATAGCAGGAAACAGATTTCAAGAGGTACGTTGGAATCGCCTGTAAAGCACAGGAAGAGGGGCACAACTTGGACAATGGTGCACTTGGCCAAAAAGGGCGTATGCGTTTTCTCCTGAATATATTCAGGAGAAAACGCATACGCCCTTTTTGGCCAAGCAAGCAAGCGGGCAATGCAAATCTGCACTACAAAGAAGTATCACTTCCCACCGGTCAAAAGGGACATCCACAAAATGTGTAAAAACCAGAAAGGCAAGACAGGCCCTGGAGAACAGGGAGCCTTGTTATGCTGATGGGCGGGATGTAAATTGCCAACTGCCTCACTGGAGGAGTGCATTGTGTTCCCTAAAACAAGTAAACAACAGAGCTACAGAGCCAAGGCCACTTCCAGTCTAGGGAATATACCTTGGGAAAACTGAAAATCAATAAGAAAGAGCCACCTCCAAATTTAGGGCTGCACTGACTACAAGAACCTCAACTTGGGTACACCTTAAATATCCCAGGAAATATAAAAATGGTTCAAAACATTGTGGTACTTACGTACGATGGAATATCCCTCAGCCATGAAATCAATGTCATAAGACCAGTAGCAGCAAAGTGAGTGGATTCAGGTACGATGATTCTAAGTGAAATAAGTCACACAGAAAAAGAAACTTATCATAAGATATCACTTAGGAAGATCCTGTAAACATGGCTACACGTGAACTGAGTTAGGAAAGAGAACAGTCTCACATTTAGAAAACACTCTTATGCCTGCATAAAGGGGAAGGAGAGGTGGGGTGATGCATAAAACCAGAGTTTGATATAAGCACAGGGACCGTTTCAAAAACCAACTTGGGAATTGACAAGACCGACACCTTCCTCAGTGAAAGAGACTCAAAACCCCATATTTCCCACAGAGGAATATATCTGACTAGTAAGAATCTTAAAACCTATGTATTGATATGTCTCCATAAGGGAATCAAGTGTGTCTAGAGTGGCATAAACATGGCAGCGAGAATCAGCTCAAACCCACTATAAAAAGGAATTTCAAAAGCAAAACCAAAAAAAACAGGGAAATTCTTTACAATTCCTTCAGGGTGTCTGAGGAAACCTGGAAAGACCCTATCTACAATGACAGCTGGATGTGGCATAAGGCTGGACACTTGGGACTGAGAGGATTGGTGAGATTGGGTGAGCAAATGCAGACCCTTTCAAGCAATAATGCATGGCCCCCATTCCATGGGTCCCAACTCTCCAGGTTCAAGGGAATATTACTACAGCTATAACATGTACAGGAAACCTAGAGAATGGACACACTGTGAATACGAAAGGTTTCTAAAACTCAACGAATAGTCCCTCTCCTGGTGCTCCAGTTTGACTTTCCAACTGCCTTACTATCAATCTCCCAACTTGGAGAGACAGGCCCTTTAACCTCCTGGTTTGCACAGGTTCCCAATTTGGCAGAGGATGGAAGGGACGAGGGAGAACCCATGAGAGAGTAGCTGTTAGGCATTTGGACGGGCAAATGTCACTCTAATTTCCCGGCAGGAAGAAGAATTAACCAAAGTCTCAGCCACCCACCGGGAACCAATATAGGACATGATCCAAAATTTTGGACTTGCGTTCAGCTCACAAAAAACGAGTTGAGAAATGGAGCTCAGGGGCACAGCAATTCACAAACTGGCAGAGTGATAAAGGACAACTATCGTCCAAAAATCTGTTGAGGGAAGTCAACGAGGCGGACTTGAAAGCGAGGCAAAATAGCAGGAAACAGATTTCAAGAGGTACCTTGGAATCGCCTGTAAAGCACAGGAAGAGGGGCACAACTTGGACAATGGTGCACTTGGCCAAAAAGGGCGTATGCGTTTTCTCCTGAATATATTCAGGAGAAAACGCATACGCCCTTTTTGGCCAAGCAAGCAAGCGGGCAATGCAAATCTGCACTACAAAGAAGTATCACTTCCCACCGGTCAAAAGGGACATCCACAAAATGTGTAAAAACCAGAAAGGCAAGACAGGCCCTGGAGAACTGGGAGCCTTGTTATGCTGATGGGCGGGATGTAAATTGCCAACTGCCTCACTGGAGGAGTGCATTGTGTTCCCTAAAACAAGTAAACAACAGAGCTACAGAGCCAAGGCCACTTCCAGTCTAGGGAATATACCTTGGGAAAACTGAAAATCAATAAGAAAGAGCCACCTCCAAATTTAGGGCTGCACTGACTACAAGAACCTCAACTTGGGTACACCTTAAATATCCCAGGAAATATAAAAATGGTTCAAAACATTGTGGTACTTACGTACGATGGAATATCCCTCAGCCATGAAATCAATGTCATAAGACCAGTAGCAGCAAAGTGAGTGGATTCAGGTACGATGATTCTAAGTGAAATAAGTCACACAGAAAAAGAAACTTATCATAAGATATCACTTAGGAAGATCCTGTAAACATGGCTACACGTGAACTGAGTTAGGAAAGAGAACAGTCTCACATTTAGAAAACACTCTTATGCCTGCATAAAGGGGAAGGAGAGGTGGGGTGATGCATAAAACCAGAGTTTGTTATAAGCACAGGGACCGTTTCAAAAACCAACTTTAGAATTGACAAGACCGACACCTTTCTCAGTGAAAGAGACTCAAAACACCATATTTCCCACAGAGGAATATATCTGACTAGTAAGAATCTTAAAACATATGTATTGATATGTCTCCATAAGGGAATCAAGTGTGTCTAGAGTGGCATAAACATGGCAGCGAGAATCAGCTCAAACCCACTATAAAAAGGAATTTCAAAAGCAAAACAAAAAAACAGGGAAATTCTTTACAATTCCTTCAGGGTGTCTGAGGAAACCTGGAAAGACCCTATCTACAATGACAGCTGGATGTGGCATAAGGCTGGACACTTGGGACTGAGAGGATTGGTGAGATTGGGTGAGCAAATGCAGACCCTTTCAAGCAATAATGCATGGCCCCCATTCCATGGGTCCCAACTCTCCAGGTTCAAGGGAATATTACTACAGCTATAACATGTACAGGAAACCTAGAGAATGGACACACTGTGAATACGAAAGGTCTCTAAAACTCAACGAATAGTCCCTCTCCTGGTGCTCCAGTTTGACTTTCCAACTGCCTTACTCTCAATCTCCCAACTTGGAGAGACAGGCCCTTTAACCTCCTGGTTTGCACAGGTTCCCAATATGGCAGAGGATGGAAGGGACGAGGGAGAACCCATGAGAGAGTAGCTGTTAGGCATTTGGACGGGCACATGTCACTCTAATTTCCCGGCAGGAAGAAGAATTAACCAAAGTCTCAGCCACCCACCGGGAACCAGTATAGGACATGATCCAAAATTTTGGACTTGCGTTCAGCTCACAAAAAACGAGTTGAGAAATGGAGCTCAGGGGCACAGCAATTCACAAACTGGCAGAGTGATAAACGACAACTATCGTCCAAAAATCTGTTGAGGGAAGTCAACGAGGCGGACTTGAAAGCGAGGCAAAATAGCAGGAAACAGATTTCAAGAGGTACCATGGAATCGCCTGTAAAGCACAGGAAGAGGGGCACAACTTGGACAATGGTGCACTTGGCCAAAAAGGGCATATGCGTTTTCTCCTGAATATATTCAGGAGAAAACGCATATGCCCTTTTTGGCCAAGCAAGCAAGCGGGCAATGCAAATCTGCACTACAAAGAAGTATCACTTCCCACCGGTCAAAAGGGACATCCACAAAATGTGTAAAAACCAGAAAGGCAAGACAGGCCCTGGAGAACTGGGAGCCTTGTTATGCTGATGGGCGGGATGTAAATTGCCAACTGCCTCACTGGAGGAGTGCATTGTGTTCCCTAAAACAAGTAAACAACAGAGCTACAGAGCCAAGGCCACTTCCAGTCTAGGGAATATACCTTGGGAAAACTGAAAATCAATAAGAAAGAGCCACCTCCAAATTTAGGCCTGCACTGACTACAAGAACCTCAACTTGGGTACACCTTAAATATCCCAGGAAATATAAAAATGGTTCAAAACATTGTGGTACTTACGTACGATGGAATATCCCTCAGCCATGAAATCAATGTCATAAGACCAGTAGCAGCAAAGTGAGTGGATTCAGGTACGATGATTCTAAGTGAAATAAGTCACACAGAAAAAGAAACTTATCATAAGATATCACTTAGGAAGATCCTGTAAACATGGCTACACGTGAACTGAGTTAGGAAAGAGAACAGAGTCTCACATTTAGAAAACACTCTTATGCCTGCATAAAGAGGATGGAGAGGTGGGGTGATGCATAAAACCAGAGTTTGATATAAGCACAGGGACTGTTCCAAAAAACAACTTTGGAATAGACAAGACCTACACCTTCCTCAGTGAAAGAGACTCAAAACCCCATATTTCCCGCAGAGGAATATATCTGACTAGTAAGAATCTTAAAACCTATGTATTGATATGACTCCATAAGGGAATCAAGTGTGTCTAGAGTGGCATAAACATGGCAGCGAGAATCAGCTCAAACCCACTATAAAAAGGAATTTCAAAAGCAAAACCAAAAAACAGGGAAATTCTTTACAATTCCTTCAGGGTTTCTGAGGAAACCTGGAAAGACCCTATCTACAATGACAGCTGGATGTGGCATAAGGCTGGACACTTGGGACTGAGAGGACTGGTGAGATTGGGTGAGCAAATGCAGACCCTTTCAAGCAATAATGCATGGCCCCCATTCCATGGGTCCCAACTCTCCAGGTTCAAGGGAATATTACTACAGCTATAACATGTACAGGAAACCTAGAGAATGGACACACTGTGAATACGAAAGGTTTCTAAAACTCAACGAATAGTCCCTCTCCTGGTGCTCCAGTTTGACTTTCCAACTGCCTTACTATCAATCTCCCAACTTGGAGAGACAGGTCCTTTAACCTCCTGGTTTGCACAGGTTCCCAATTTGGCAGAGGATGGAAGGGACGAGGGAGAACCCATGAGAGAGTAGCTGTTAGGCATTTGGACGGGCACATGTCACTCTAATTTCCCGGCAGGAAGAAGAATTAACCAAAGTCACAGCCACCCACCGGGAACCAGTATAGGACATGATTCAAAATTTTGGACTTGCGTTCAGCTCACAAAAAACGAGTTGAGAAATGGAGCTCAGGGGCACAGCAATTCATAAACTGGCAGAGTGATAAAGGACAACAATCGTCCAAAAATCTGTTGAGGGAAGTCAACGAGGCGCACTTGAAAGCGAGGCAAAATAGCAGGAAACAGATTTCAAGAGGTACATTGGAATCGCCTGTAAAGCACAGGAAGAGGGGCACAACTTGGACAATGGTGCACTTGGCCAAAAAGGGCGTATGCATTTTCTCCTGAATATATTCCGGAGAAAACGCATACGCCCTTTTTGGCCAAGCAAGCAAGCGGGCAATGCAAATCTGCACTACAAAGAAGTATCACTTCCCACCGGTCAAAAGGGACATCCACAAAATGTGTAAAAACCAGAAAGGCAAGACAGGCCCTGGAGAACTGGGAGCCTTGTTATACTGATGGGCGGGATGTAAATTGCCAACTGCCTCACTGGAGGAGTGCATTGTGTTCCCTAAAACAAGTAAACAACAGAGCTACAGAGCCAAGGCCACTTCCAGTCTAGGGAATATTCCTTGGGAAAACTGAAAATCAATAAGAAAGAGCCACCTCCAAATTTAGGGCTGCACTGACTACAAGAACCTAAACTTGGGTACACCTTAAATATCCAAGGAAATATAAAAATGGTTCAAAACATTGTGGTACTTACGTACAATGGAATATCCCTCAGCCATGAAATCAATGTCATAAGACCAGTAGCAGCAAAGTGAGTGGATTCAGGTACGATGATTCTAAGTGAAATAAGTCACACAGAAAAAGAAACTTATCATAAGATATCACTTATGAAGATTCTGTAAAAATGGCTACTCGTGAACTGAGTTAAGAAAGAGAACAGAGGGCTTCCCTGGTGGCGCAGTGGTTGAGAGTCCGCCTGCCGATGCAGGGGACACGGGTTCGTGCCCCGATCCCGGAAGATCCCACATGCCGCGGAGCGGCTGGGCCCGCGAGCCATGGCCGCGGAGCCTGTGTGTCCGGAGCCTGTGCTCCGCAACGGGAGAGGCCACAGCAGTGAGAGGCCCGCGTACGGCAAAAAAAAAAAAAAAAAAAAAAAAAAAGAAAGAGAACAGAGTCTCACATTTAGAAAACACTCTTATGCCTGCATAAAGGGGAAGGAGAGGTGGGGTGATGCATAAAATCAGAGTTTGATATAAGCACAGGGACCGTTTCAAAAACCAACTTGGGAATTGACAAGACCGACACCTTCCTCAGTGAAAGAGACTCAAAACCCCATATTTCCCACAGAGGAATATATCTGACTAGTAAGAATCTTAAAACCTATGTATTGATATGTCTCCATAAGGGAATCAAGTGTGTCTAGAGTGGCATAAACATGGCAGCAAGAATCAGCTCAAACCCACTATAAAAAGGAATTTCAAAAGCAAAACCAAAAAACAGGGAAATTCTTTACAATTCCTTCAGGGTGTCTGAGGAAACCTGGAAAGACCCTATCTACAATGACAGCTGGATGTGGCATAAGGCTGGACACTTGGGACTGAGAGGATTGGTGAGATTGGGTGAGCAAATGCAGACCCTTTCAAGCAATAATGCATGGCCCCCATTCCATGGGTCCCAACTCTCCAGGTTCAAGGGAATATTACTACAGCTATAACATGTACAGGAAACCTAGAGAATGGACACACTGTGAATACGAAAGGTTTCTAAAACTCAACGAATAGTCCCTCTCCTGGTGCTCCAGTTTGACTTTCCAACTGCCTTACTATCAATCTCCCAACTTGGAGAGACAGGCCCTTTAACCTCCTGGTTTGCACAGGTTCCCAATTTGGCAGAGGATGGAAGGGACGAGGGAGAACCCATGAGAGAGTAGCTGTTAGGCATTTGGACGGGCAAATGTCACTCTAATTTCCCGGCAGGAAGAAGAATTAACCAAAGTCTCAGCCACCCACCGTGAACCAATATAGGACATGATCCAAAATTTTGGACTTGCGTTCAGCTCACAAAAAACGAGTTGAGAAATGGAGCTCAGGGGCACAGCAATTCACAAACTGGCAGAGTGATAAAGGACAACTATCGTCCAAAAATCTGTTGAGGGAAGTCAACGAGGCGGACTTGAAAGCGAGGCAAAATAGCAGGAAACAGATTTCAAGAGGTACCTTGGAATCGCCTGTAAAGCACAGGAAGAGGGGCACAACTTGGACAATGGTGCACTTGGCCAAAAAGGGCGTATGCGTTTTCTCCTGAATATATTCAGGAGAAAACGCATACGCCCTTTTTGGCCAAGAAAGCAAGCGGGCAATGAAAATCTGCACTACAAAGAAGTATCACTTCCCACCGGTCAAAAGGGATATCCACAAAATGTGTAAAAACCAGAAAGGCAAGACAGGCC
Source organism: Mesoplodon densirostris (assembly GCF_025265405.1). Taxonomy (NCBI): domain Eukaryota; kingdom Metazoa; phylum Chordata; class Mammalia; order Artiodactyla; family Ziphiidae; genus Mesoplodon; species Mesoplodon densirostris. Next base: position 140,523,821 of record NC_082681.1, on the reverse strand, counting down.
CTGGAGAACTGGGAGCCTTGTTATGCTGATGGGCGGGATGTAAATTGCCAACTGCCTCACTGGAGGAGTGCATTGTGTTCCCTAAAACAAGTAAACAACAGAGCTACAGAGCCAAGGCCACTTCCAGTCTAGGGAATATACCTTGGGAAAACTGAAAATCAATAAGAAAGAGCCACCTCCAAATTTAGGGCTGCACTGACTACAAGAACCTCAACTTGGGTACACCTTAAATATCCCAGGAAATATAAAAATGGTTCAAAACATTGTGGTACTTACGTACGATGGAATATCCCTCAGCCATGAAATCAATGTCATAAGACCAGTAGCAGCAAAGTGAGTGGATTCAGGTACGATGATTCTAAGTGAAATAATTCACACAGAAAAAGAAACTTATCATAAGATATCACTTAGGAAGATCCTGTAAACATGGCTACACGTGAACTGAGTTAGGAAAGAGAACAGAGTCTCACATTTAGAAAACACTCTTATGCCTGCATAAAGGGGAAGGAGAGGTGGGGTGATGCATAAAACCAGAGTTTGATATAAGCACAGGGACCGTTTCAAAAACCAACTTTGGAATTGACAAGACCGACACCTTCCTCAGTGAAAGAGACTCAAAACCCCATATTTCCCACAGAGGAATATATCTGACTAGTAAGAATCTTAAAACCTATGTATTTATATGTCTCCATAAGGGAATCAAGTGTGTCTAGAGTGGCATAAACATGGCAGCGAGAATCAGCTCAAACCCACTATAAAAAGGAATTTCAAAAGCAAAACCAAAAAAAACAGGGAAATTCTTTACAATTCCTTCAGGGTGTCTGAGGAAACCTGGAAAGACCCTATCTACAATGACAGCTGGATGTGGCATAAGGCTGGACACTTGGGACTGAGAGGATTGGTGAGATTGGGTGAGCAAATGCAGACCCTTTCAAGCAATAATGCATGGCCCCCATTCCATGGGTCCCAACTCTCCAGGTTCAAGGGAATATTACTACAGCTATAACATGTACAGGAAACCTAGAGAATGGACACACTGTGAATACGAAAGGTTTCTAAAACTCAACAAATAGTCCCTCTCCTGGTGCTCCAGTTTGACTTTCCAACTGCCTTACTATCAATCTCCCAACTTGGAGAGACAGGCCCTTTAACCTCCTGGTTTGCACAGGTTCCCAATTTGGCAGAGGATGGAAGGGACGAGGGAGAACCCATGAGAGAGTAGCTGTTAGGCATTTGGACGGGCACATGTCACTCTAATTTCCCGGCAGGAAGAAGAATTAACCAAAGTCTCAGCCACCCACCGGGAACCAGTATAGGACATGATCCAAAATTTTGGACTTGCGTTCAGCTCACAAAAAACGAGTTGAGAAATGGAGCTCAGGGGCACAGCAATTCACAAACTGGCAGAGTGATAAAGGACAACTATCGTCCAAAAATCTGTTGAGGGAAGTCAACGAGGCGGACTTGAAAGCGAGGCAAAATAGCAGGAAACAGATTTCAAGAGGTACCATGGAATCGCCTGTAAAGCACAGGAAGAGGGGCACAACTTGGACAATGGTGCACTTGGCCAAAAAGGGCATATGCGTTTTCTCCTGAATATATTCAGGAGAAAACGCATATGCCCTTTTTGGCCAAGCAAGCAAGCGGGCAATGCAAATCTGCACTACAAAGAAGTATCACTTCCCACCGGTCAAAAGGGACATCCACAAAATGTGTAAAAACCAGAAAGGCAAGACAGGCCCTGGAGAACTGGGAGCCTTGTTATGCTGATGGGCGGGATGTAAATTGCCAACTGCCTCACTGGAGGAGTGCATTGTGTTCCCTAAAACAAGTAAACAACAGAGCTACAGAGCCAAGGCCACTTCCAGTCTAGGGAATATACCTTGGGAAAACTGAAAATCAATAAGAAAGAGCCACCTCCAAATTTAGGCCTGCACTGACTACAAGAACCTCAACTTGGGTACACCTTAAATATCCCAGGAAATATAAAAATGGTTCAAAACATTGTGGTACTTACGTACGATGGAATATCCTTCAGCCATGAAATCAATGTCATAAGACCAGTAGCAGCAAAGTGAGTGGATTCAGGTACGATGATTCTAAGTGAAATAAGTCACACAGAAAAAGAAACTTATCATAAGATATCACTTAGGAAGATCCTGTAAACATGGCTACACGTGAACTGAGTTAGGAAAGAGAACAGAGTCTCACATTTAGAAAACACTCTTATGCCTGCATAAAGGGGATGGAGAGGTGGGGTGATGCATAAAACCAGAGTTTGATATAAGCACAGGGACCGTTCCAAAAAACAACTTTGGAATAGACAAGACCTACATCTTCCTCAGTGAAAGAGACTCAAAACCCCATATTTCCCGCAGAGGAATATATCTGACTAGTAAGAATCTTAAAACCTATGTATTGATATGACTCCATAAGGGAATCAAGTGTGTCTAGAGTGGCATAAACATGGCAGCGAGAATCAGCTCAAACCCACTATAAAAAGGAATTTCAAAAGCAAAACCAAAAAACAGGGAAATTCTTTACAATTCCTTCAGGGTGTCTGAGGAAACCTGGAAAGACCCTATCTACAATGACAGCTGGATGTGGCATAAGGCTGGACACTTGGGACTGAGAGGACTGGTGAGATTGGGTGAGCAAATGCAGACCCTTTCAAGCAATAATGCATGGCCCCCATTCCATGGGTCCCAACTCTCCAGGTTCAAGTGAATATTACTACAGCTATAACATGTACAGGAAACCTAGAGAATGGACACACTGTGAATACGAAAGGTTTCTAAAACTCAACGAATAGTCCCTCTCCTGGTGCTCCAGTTTGACTTTCCAACTGCCTTACTATCAATCTCCCAACTTGGAGAGACAGGCCCTTTAACCTCCTGGTTTGCACAGGTTCCCAATTTGGCAGAGGATGGAAGGGACGAGGGAGAACCCATGAGAGAGTAGCTGTTAGGCATTTGGACGGGCACATGTCACTCTAATTTCCCGGCAGGAAGAAGAATTAACCAAAGTCACAGCCACCCACCGGGAACCAGTATAGGACATGATCCAAAATTTTGGACTTGCGTTCAGCTCACAAAAAACGAGTTGAGAAATGGAGCTCAGGGGCACAGCAATTCATAAACTGGCAGAGTGATAAAGGACAACTATCGTCCAAAAATCTGTTGAGGGAAGTCAACGAGGCGCACTTGAAAGCGAGGCAAAATAGCAGGAAACAGATTTCAAGAGGTACATTGGAATCGCCTGTAAAGCACAGGAAGAGCGGCACAACTTGGACAATGGTGCACTTGGCCAAAAAGGGCGTATGCATTTTCTCCTGAATATATTCAGGAGAAAACGCATACGCCCTTTTTGGCCAAGCAAGCAAGCGGGCAATGCAAATCTGCACTACAAAGAAGTATCACTTCCCACCGGTCAAAAGGGACATCCACAAAATGTGTAAAAACCAGAAAGGCAAGACAGGCCCTGGAGAACAGGGAGCCTTGTTATGCTGATGGGCGGGATGTAAATTGCCAACTGCCTCACTGGAGGAGTGCATTGTGTTCCCTAAAACAAGTAAACAACAGAGCTACAGAGCCAAGGCCACTTCCAGTCTAGGGAATATACCTTGGGAAAACTGAAAATCAATAAGAAAGAGCCACCTCCAAATTTAGGGCTGCACTGACTACAAGAACCTCAACTTGGGTACACCTTAAATATCCCAGGAAATATAAAAATGGTTCAAAACATTGTGGTACTTACGTACGATGGAATATCCCTCAGCCATGAAATCAATGTCATAAGACCAGTAGCAGCAAAGTGAGTGGATTCAGGTACGATGATTCTAAGTGAAATAAGTCACACAGAAAAAGAAACTTATCATAAGATATCACTTAGGAAGATCCTGTAAACATGGCTACACGTGAACTGAGTTAGGAAAGAGAACAGTCTCACATTTAGAAAACACTCTTATGCCTGCATAAAGGGGAAGGAGAGGTGGGGTGATGCATAAAACCAGAGTTTGTTATAAGCACAGGGACCGTTTCAAAAACCAACTTTGGAATTGACAAGACCGACACCTTCCTCAGTGAAAGAGACTCAAAACCCCATATTTCCCACAGAGGAATATATCTGACTAGTAAGAATCTTAAAACCTATGTATTGATATGTCTCCATAAGGGAATCAAGTGTGTCTAGAGTGGCATAAACATGGCAGCGAGAATCAGCTCAAACCCACTATAAAAAGGAATTTCAAAAGCAAAACCAAAAAACAGGGAAATTCTTTACAATTCCTTCAGGGTGTCTGAGGAAACCTGGAAAGACCCTATCTACAATGACAGCTGGATGTGGCATAAGGCTGGACACTTGGGACTGAGAGGATTGGTGAGATTGGGTGAGCAAATGCAGACCCTTTCAAGCAATAATGCATGGCCCCCATTCCATGGGTCCCAACTCTCCAGGTTCAAGGGAATATTACTACAGCTATAACATGTACAGGAAACCTAGAGAATGGACACACTGTGAATACGAAAGGTTTCTAAAACTCAACGAATAGTCCCTCTCCTGGTGCTCCAGTTTGACTTTCCAACTGCCTTACTATCAATCTCCCAACTTGGAGAGACAGGCCCTTTAACCTCCTGGTTTGCACAGGTTCCCAATTTGGCAGAGGATGGAAGGGACGAGGGAGAACCCATGAGAGAGTAGCTGTTAGGCATTTGGACGGGCACATGTCACTCTAATTTCCCCGCAGGAAGAAGATTTAACCAAAGTCTCAGCCACCCACCGGGAACCAGTATAGGACATGATCCAAAATTTTGGACTTGCGTTCAGCTCACAAAAAACGAGTTGAGAAATGGAGCTCAGGGGCACAGCAATTCACAAACTGGCAGAGTGATAAAGGACAACTATCGTCCAAAAATCTGTTGAGGGAAGTCAACGAGGTGGACTTGAAAGCGAGGCAAAATAGCAGGAAACAGATTTCAAGAGGTACCTTGGAATCGCCTGTAAAGCACAGGAAGAGGGGCACAACTTGGACAATGGTGCACTTGGCCAAAAAGGGCGTATGCGTTTTCACCTGAATATATTCAGGAGAAAACGCATACGCCCTTTTCGGCCAAGCAAGCAAGTGGGCAATGCAAATCTGCACTACAAAGAAGTATCACTTCCCACCGGTCAAAAGGGACATCCACAAAATGTGTAAAAACCAGAAAGGCAAGACAGGCCCTGGAGAACTGGGAGCCTTGTTATGCTGATGGGCGGGATGTAAATTGCCAACTGCCTCACTGGAGGAGTGCATTGTGTTCCCTAAAACAAGTAAACAACAGAGCTACAGAGCCAAGGCCACTTCCAGTCTAGGGAATATACCTTGGGAAAACTGAAAATCAATAAGAAAGAGCCACCTCCAAATTTAGGGCTGCACTGACTACAAGAACCTCAACTTGGGTACACCTTAAATATCCCAGGAAATATAAAAATGGTTCAAAACATTGTGGTACTTACGTACGATGGAATATCCCTCAGCCATGAAATCAATGTCATAAGACCAGTAGCAGCAAAGTGAGTGGATTCAGGTACGATGATTCTAAGTGAAATAAGTCACACAGAAAAAGGAACTTATCATAAGATATCACTTATGAAGATCCTGTAAACATGGCTACACGTGAACTGAGTTAGGAAAGAGAACAGAGTCTCACATTTAGAAAACAATCTTATGCCTGCATAAAGGGGATGGAGAGGTGGGGTGATGCATAAAACCAGAGTTTGATATAAGCACAGGGACCGTTCCAAAAACCAACTTTGGAATAGACAAGACCTACACCTTCCTCAGTGAAAGAGACTCAAAATCCCATATTTCCCGCAGAGGAATATATCTGACTAGTAAGAATCTTAAAACCTATGTATTGATATGTCTCCATAAGGGAATCAAGTGTGTCTAGAGTGGCATAAACATGGCAGCGAGAATCAGCTCAAACCCACTATAAAAAGGAATTTCAAAAGCAAAACCAAAAAACAGGGAAATTCTTTACAATTCCTTCAGGGTGTCTGAGGAAACCTGGAAAGACCCTATCTACAATGACAGCTGTATGTGGCATAAGGCTGGACACTAGGAACTGAGAGGATTGGTGAGATTGGGTGAGCAAATGCAGACCCTTTCAAGCAATAATGCATGGCCCCCATTCCATGGGTCCCAACTCTCCAGGTTCAAGGGAATATTACTACAGCTATAACATGTACAGGAAACCTAGAGAATGGACACACTGTGAATACGAAAGGTTTCTAAAACTCAACGAATAGTCCCTCTCCTGGTGCTCCAGTTTGACTTTCCAACTGCCTTACTATAAATCTCCCAACTTGGAGAGACAGGCCCTTTAACCTCCTGGTTTGAACAGGTTCCCAATTTGGCAGAGGATGGAAGGGACGAGGGAGAACCCATGAGAGAGTAGCTGTTAGGCATTTGGACGGGCACATGTCACTCTAATTTCCCGGCAGGAAGAAGAATTAACCAAAGTCTCAGCCACCCACCGGGAACCAGTATAGGACATGATCCAAAATTTTGGACTTGCGTTCAGCTCACAAAAAACGAGTTGAGAAATGGAGCTCAGGGGCACAGCAATTCACAAACTGGCAGAGTGATAAAGGACAACTATCGTCCAAAAATCTGTTGAGGGAAGTCAACGAGGCGGATTTGAAAGCGAGGCAAAATAGCAGGAAACAGATTTCAAGAGGTACCTTGGAATCGCCTGTAAAGCACAGGAAGAGGGGCACAACTTGGACAATGGTGCACTTGGCCAAAAAGGGCGTATGCGTTTTCTCCTGAATATATTCAGGAGAAAACGCATACGCCCTTTTTGGCCAAGCAAGCAAGCGGGCAATGCAAATCTGCACTACAAAGAAGTATCACTTCCCACCGGTCAAAAGGGACATCCACAAAATGTGTAAAAACCAGAAAGGCAAGACAGGCCCTGGAGAACTGGGAGCCTTGTTATGCTGATGGGCGGGATGTAAATTGCCAACTGCCTCACTGGAGGAGTGCATTGTGTTCCCTAAAACAAGTAAACAACAGAGCTAGAGACCAAGGTCACTTCCAGTCTAGGGAATATACCTTGGGAAAACTGAAAATCAATAAGAAAGAGCCACCTCCAAATTTAGGGCTGCACTGACTACAAGAACCTCAACTTGGGTACACCTTAAATATCCCAGGAAATATAAAAACGGTTCAAAACATTGTGGTACTTACGTACGATGGAATATCCCTCAGCCATGAAATCAATGTCATAAGACCAGTAGCAGCAAAGTGAGTGGATTCAGGTACGATGATTCTAAGTGAAATAAGTCACACAGAAAAAGAAACTTATCATAAGATATCACTTATGAAGATCCTGTAAACATGGCTACACGTGAACTGAGTTAGGAAAGAGAACAGAGTCTCACATTTAGAAAACACTCTTATGCCCGCATAAAGGGGAAGGAGAGGTGGGGTGATGCATAAAACCAGAGTTTGATATAGCACAGGGACCGTTTCAAAAACCAACTTTGGAATTGACAAGACCGACACCTTCCTCAGTGAAAGAGACTCAAAACCCCATATTTCCCACAGAGGAATATATCTGACTAGTAAGAATCTTAAAACCTATGTATTGATATGTCTCCATAAGGGAATCAAGTGTGTCTAGAGTGGCATAAACATGGCAGCGAGAATCAGCTCAAACCCACTATAAAAAGGAATTTCAAAAGCAAAACCAAAAAACAGGGAAATTCTTTACAATTCCTTCAGGGTGTCTGAGGAAACCTGGAAAGACCCTATCTACAATGACAGCTGGATGTGGCATAAGGCTGGACACTTGGGACTGAGAGGATTGGTGAGATTGGGTGAGCAAATGCAGACCCTTTCAAGCAATAATGCATGGCCCCCATTCCATGGGTCCCAACTCTTCAGGTTCAAGGGAATATTACTACAGCTATAACATGTACAGGAAACCTAGAGAATGGACACACTGTGAATACGAAAGGTTTCTAAAACTCAATGAATAGTCCCTCTCCTGGTGCTCCAGTTTGACTTTCCAACTGCCTTACTATCAATCTCCCAACTTGGAGAGACAGGCAATTTAACCTCCTGGTTTGCACAGGTTCCCAATTTGGCAGAGGATGGAAGGGACGAGGGAGAACCCATGAGAGAGTAGCTGTTAGGCATTTGGACGGGCACATGTCACTCTAATTTCCCGGCAGGAAGAAGAATTAACCAAAGTCTCAGCCACCCACCGGGAACCAGTATAGGACATGATCCAAAATTTTGGACTTGCGTTCAGCTCACAAAAAACGAGTTGAGAAATGGAGCTCAGGGGCACAGCAATTCACAAACTGGCAGAGTGATAAAGGACAACTATCGTCCAAAAATCTGTTGAGGGAAGTCAACGAGGCGGATTTGAAAGCGAGGCAAAATAGCAGGAAACAGATTTCAAGAGGTACCTTGGAATCGCCTGTAAAGCACAGGAAGAGGGGCACAACTTGGACAATGGTGCACTTGGCCAAAAAGGGCGTATGCGTTTTCTCCTGAATATATTCAGGAGAAAACGCATACGCCCTTTTTGGCCAAGCAAGCAAGCGGGCAATGCAAATCTGCACTAAAAGAAGTATCACTTCCCACCGGTCAAAAGGGACATCCACAAAATGTGTAAAAACCAGAAAGGCAAGACAGGCCCTGGAGAACTGGGAGCCTTGTTATGCTGATGGGCGGGATGTAAATTGCCAACTGCCTCACTGGAGGAGTGCATTGTGTTCCCTAAAACAAGTAAACAACAGAGCTACAGAGCCAAGGTCACTTCCAGTCTAGGGAATATACCTTGGGAAAACTGAAAATCAATAAGAAAGAGCCACCTCCAAATTTAGGGCTGCACTGACTACAAGAACCTCAACTTGGTTACACCTTAAATATCCCAGGAAATATAAAAACAGTTCAAAACATTGTGGTACTTACATACGACGGAATATCCCTCAGCGATGAAATCAATGTCATAAGACCAGTAGCAGCAAAGTGAGTGGATTCAGGTACGATGATTCTAAGTGAAATAAGTCACACAGAAAAAGAAACTTATCATAAGATATCACTTATGAAGATCCTGTAAACATGGCTACACGTGAACTGAGTTAGGAAAGAGAACAGAGTCTCACATTTAGAAAACACTCTTATGCCCGCATAAAGGGGAAGGAGAGGTGGGGTGATGCATAAAACCAGAGTTTGATATAGCACAGGGACCGTTTCAAAAACCAACTTTGGAATTGACAAGACCGACACCTTCCTCAGTGAAAGAGACTCAAAACCCCATATTTCCCACAGAGGAATATATCTGACTAGTAAGAATCTTAAAACCTATGTATTGATATGTCTCCATAAGGGAATCAAGTGTGTCTAGAGTGGCTTAAACATGGCAGCGAGAATCAGCTCAAACCCACTATAAAAAGGAATTTCAAAAGCAAAACCAAAAAACAGGGAAATTCTTTACAATTCCTTCAGGGTGTCTGAGGAAACCTGGAAATACCCTATCTACAATGACAGCTGGATGTGGCATAAGGCTGGATACTTGGGACTGAGAGGATTGGTGAGTTTGGGTGAGCAAATGCAGACCCTTTCAAGCAATAATGCATGGCCCCCATTCCATGGGTCCCAACTCTCCAGGTTCAAGGGAATATTACTACAGCTATAACATGTACAGGAAACCTAGAGAATGGACACACTGTGAATACGAAAGGTTTCTAAAACTCAATGAATAGTCCCTCTCCTGGTGCTCCAGTTTGACTTTCCAACTGCCTTACTATCAATCTCCCAACTTGGAGAGACAGGCCCTTTAACCTCCTGGTTTGCACAGGTTCCCAATTTGGCAGAGGATGGAAGGGACGAGGGAGAACCCATGAGAGAGTAGCTGTTAGGCATTTGGACGGGCACATGTCACTCTAATTTCCCGGCAGGAAGAAGAATTAACCAAAGTCTCAGCCACCCACCGGGAACCAGTATAGGACATGATCCAAAATTTTGGACTTGCGTTCAGCTCACAAAAAACGAGTTGAGAAATGGAGCTCAGGGGCACAGCAATTCACAAACTGGCAGAGTGATAAAGGACAACTATCGTCCAAAAATCTGTTGAGGGAAGTCAACGAGGCGGACTTGAAAGCGAGGCAAAATAGCAGGAAACAGATTTCAAGAGGTACCTTGGAATCGCCTGTAAAGCACAGGAAGAGGGGCACAACTTGGACAATGGTGCACTTGGCCAAAAAGGGCGTATGCGTTTTCTCCTGAATATATTCAGGAGAAAACGCATACGCCCTTTTTGGCCAAGCAAGCAAGCGGGCAATGCAAATCTGCACTACAAAGAAGTATCATTTCCCACCGGTCAAAAGGGACATCCACAAAATGTGTAAAAACCAGAAAGGCAAGACAGGCCCTGGAGAACTGGGAGCCTTGTTATGCTGATGGGCGGGATGTAAATTGCCAACTGCCTCACTGGAGGAGTGCATTGTGTTCCCTAAAACAAGTAAACAACAGAGCTACAGAGCCAAGGCCACTTCCAGTCTAGGGAATATACCTTGGGAAAACTGAAAATCAATAAGAAAGAGCCACCTCCAAATTTAGGGCTGCACTGACTACAAGAACCTCAACTTGGGTACACCTTAAATATCCCAGGAAATATAAAAATGGTTCAAAACATTGTGGTACTTATGTACGATGGAATATCCCTCAGCCATGAAATCAATGTCATAAGACCAGTAGCAGCAAAATGAGTGGATTCAGGTACGATGATTCTAAGTGAAATAAGTCACACAGAAAAAGAAACTTATCATAAGATATCACTTAGGAAGATCCTGTAAACATGGCTACACGTGACCTGAGTTAGGAAAGAGAACAGAGTCTCACATTTAGAAAACACTCTTATGCCTGCATAAAGGGGAAGGAGAGGTGGGGTGATGCATAAAACCAGAGTTTGATATAAGCACAGGGACCGTTTCAAAAACCAACTTTGGAATTGACAAGACCGACACCTTCCTCAGTGAAAGAGACTCAAAACCCCATATTTCCCACAGAGGAATATATCTGACTAGTAAGAATCTTAAAACCTATGTATTGATATGTCTCCATAAGGGAATCAAGTGTGTCTAGAGTGGCTTAAACATGGCAGCGAGAATCAGCTCAAACCCACTATAAAAAGGAATTTCAAAAGCAAAACCAAAAAACAGGGAAATTCTTTACAATTCCTTCAGGGTGTCTGAGGAAACCTGGAAAAACCCTATCTACAATGACAGCTGGATGTGGCATAAGGCTGGACACTTGGGACTGAGAGGATTGGTGAGATTGGGTGAGCAAATGCAGACCCTTTCAAGCAATAATGCATGGCCCCCATTCCATGGGTCCCAACTCTCCAGGTTCAAGGGAATATTACTACAGCTATAACATGTACAGGAAACCTAGAGAATGGACACACTGTGAATACGAAAGCTTTCTAAAACTCAATGAATAGTCCCTCTCCTGGTGCTCCAGTTTGACTTTCCACCTGCCTTACTATCAATCTCCCAACTTGGAGAGACAGGCCCTTTAACCTCCTGGTTTGCACAGGTTCCCAATTTGGCAGAGGATGGAAGGGACGAGGGAGAACCCATGAGAGAGTAGCTGTTAGGCATTTGGACGGGCACATGTCACTCTAATTTCCCGGCAGGAAGAAGAATTAAACAAAGTCTCAGCCACCCACCGGGAACCAGTATAGGACATGATCCAAAATTTTGGACTTGCGTTCAGCTCACAAAAAACGAGTTGAGAAATGGAGCTCAGGGGCACAGCAATTCACAAACTGGCAGAGTGATAATGGACAACTATCGTCCAAAAATCTGTTGAGGGAAGTCAACGAGGCGGATTTGAAAGCGAGGCAAAATAGCAGGAAACAGATTTCAAGAGGTACCTTGGAATCGCCTGTAAAGCACAGGAAGAGGGGCACAACTTGGACAACGGTGCACTTGGCCAAAAAGGGCGTATGTGTTTTCTCCTGAATATATTCAGGAGAAAACGCATACGCCCTTTTTGGCCAAGCAAGCAAGCGGGCAATGCAAATCTGCACTACAAAGAAGTATCACTTCCCACCGGTCAAAAGGGACATCCACAAAATGTGTAAAAACCAGAAAGGCAAGACAGGCCCTGGAGAACTGGGAGCCTTGTTATGCTGATGGGCGGGATGTAAATTGCCAACTGCCTCACTGGAGGAGTGCATTGTGTTCCCTAAAACAAGTAAACAACAGAGCTACAGAGCCAAGGCCATTTCCAGTCTATGGAATATACCTTGGGAAAACTGAAAATCAATAAGAAAGAGCCACCTCCAAATATAGGGCTGCACTGACTACAAGAACCTCAACTTGGGTACACCTTAAATAACCCAGGAAATATAAAAATGGTTCAAAACATTGTGGTACTTATGTACGATGGAATATCCCTCAGCCATGAAATCAATGTCATAAGACCAGTAGCAGCAAAGTGAGTGGATTCAGGTACGATGATTCTAAGTGAAATAAGTCACACAGAAAAAGAAACTTATCATAAGATATCACTTAGGAAGATCCTGTAAACATGGCTACACGTGAACTGAGTTAGGAAAGAGAACAGAGTCTCACATTTAGAAAACACTCTTATGCCTGCATAAAGGGGAAGGAGAGGTGGGGTGATGCATAAAACCAGAGTTTGATATAAGCACAGGGACCGTTTCAAAAACCAACTTTGGAATTGACAAGACCGACACCTTCCTCAGTGAAAGAGACTCAAAACCCCATATTTCCCACAGAGGAATATATCTGACTAGTAAGAATCTTAAAACCTATGTATTGATATGTCTCCATAAGGGAATCAAGTGTGTCTAGAGTGGCTTAAACATGGCAGCGAGAATCAGCTCAAACCCACTATAAAAAGGAATTTCAAAAGCAAAACCAAAAAACAGGGAAATTCTTTACAATTCCTTCAGGGTGTCTGAGGAAACCTGGAAAAACCCTATCTACAATGACAGCTGGATGTGGCATAAGGCTGGACACTTGGGACTGAGAGGATTGGTGAGATTGGGTGAGCAAATGCAGACCCTTTCAAGCAATAATGCATGGCCCCCATTCCATGGGTCCCAACTCTCCAGGTTCAAGGGAATATTACTACAGCTATAACATGTACAGGAAACCTAGAGAATGGACACACTGTGAATACGAAAGCTTTCTAAAACTCAATGAATAGTCCCTCTCCTGGTGCTCCAGTTTGACTTTCCACCTGCCTTACTATCAATCTCCCAACTTGGAGAGACAGGCCCTTTAACCTCCTGGTTTGCACAGGTTCCCAATTTGGCAGAGGATGGAAGGGACGAGGGAGAACCCATGAGAGAGTAGCTGTTAGGCATTTGGACGGGCACATGTCACTCTAATTTCCCGGCAGGAAGAAGAATTAAACAAAGTCTCAGCCACCCACCGGGAACCAGTATAGGACATGATCCAAAATTTTGGACTTGCGTTCAGCTCACAAAAAACGAGTTGAGAAATGGAGCTCAGGGGCACAGCAATTCACAAACTGGCAGAGTGATAATGGACAACTATCGTCCAAAAATCTGTTGAGGGAAGTCAACGAGGCGGATTTGAAAGCGAGGCAAAATAGCAGGAAACAGATTTCAAGAGGTACCTTGGAATCGCCTGTAAAGCACAGGAAGAGGGGCACAACTTGGACAACGGTGCACTTGGCCAAAAAGGGCGTATGTGTTTTCTCCTGAATATATTCAGGAGAAAACGCATACGCCCTTTTTGGCCAAGCAAGCAAGCGGGCAATGCAAATCTGCACTACAAAGAAGTATCACTTCCCACCGGTCAAAAGGGACATCCACAAAATGTGTAAAAACCAGAAAGGCAAGACAGGCCCTGGAGAACTGGGAGCCTTGTTATGCTGATGGGCGGGATGTAAATTGCCAACTGCCTCACTGGAGGAGTGCATTGTGTTCCCTAAAACAAGTAAACAACAGAGCTACAGAGCCAAGGCCATTTCCAGTCTATGGAATATACCTTGGGAAAACTGAAAATCAATAAGAAAGAGCCACCTCCAAATATAGGGCTGCACTGACTACAAGAACCTCAACTTGGGTACACCTTAAATAACCCAGGAAATATAAAAATGGTTCAAAACATTGTGGTACTTATGTACGATGGAATATCCCTCAGCCATGAAATCAATGTCATAAGACCAGTAGCAGCAAAGTGAGTGGATTCAGGTACGATGATTCTAAGTGAAATAAGTCACACAGAAAAAGAAACTTATCATAAGATATCACTTAGGAAGATCCTGTAAACATGGCTACACGTGAACTGAGTTAGGAAAGAGAACAGAGTCTCACATTTAGAAAACACTCTTATGCCTGCATAAAGGGGAAGGAGAGGTGGGGTGATGCATAAAACCAGAGTTTGATATAAGCACAGGGACCGTTTCAAAAACCAACTTTGGAATTGACAAGACCGACACCTTCCTCAGTGAAAGAGACTCAAAACCCCATATTTCCCACAGAGGAATATATCTGACTAGTAAGAATCTTAAAACCTATGTATTGATATGTCTCCATAAGGGAATCAAGTGTGTCTAGAGTGGCATAAACATGGCAGCGAGAATCAGCTCAAACCCACTATAAAAAGGAATTTCAAAAGCAAAACCAAAAAACAGGGAAATTCTTTACAATTCCTTCAGGGTGTCTGAGGAAACCTGGAAAGACCCTATCTACAATGACAGCTGGATGTGGCATAAGGCTGGACACTTGGGACTGAGAGGATTGGTGAGATTGGGTGAGCAAATGCAGACCCTTTCAAGCAATAATGCATGGCCCCCATTCCATGGGTCCCAACTCTCCAGGTTCAAGGGAATATTACTACAGCTATAACATGTACAGGAAACCTAGAGAATGGACACACTGTGAATACGAAAGGTTTCTAAAACTCAACGAATAGTCCCTCTCCTGGTGCTCCAGTTTGACTTTCCAACTGCCTTACTATCAATCTCCCAACTTGGAGAGACAGGCCCTTTAACCTCCTGGTTTGCAAAGGTTCCCAATTTGGCAGAGGATGGAAGGGACGAGGGAGAACCCATGAGAGAGTAGCTGTTAGGCATTTGGACGGGCACATGTCACTCTAATTTCCCGGCAGGAAGAAGAATTAACCAAAGTCTCAGCCACCCACCGGGAACCAGTATAGGACATGATCCAAAATTTTGGACTTGCGTTCAGCTCACAAAAAACGAGTTGAGAAATGGAGCTCAGGGGCACAGCAATTCACAAACTGGCAGAGTGATAAAGGACAACTATCGTCCAAAAATCTGTTGAGGGAAGTCAACGAGGCGGACTTGAAAGCGAGGCAAAATAGCAGGAAACAGATTTCAAGAGATACCTTGGAATCGCCTGTAAAGCACAGGAAGAGGGGCACAACTTGGACAATGGTGCACTTGGCCAAAAAGGGCGTATGCGTTTTCTCCTGAATATATTCAGGAGAAAACGCATATGCCCTTTTTGGCCAAGCAAGCAAGCGGGCAATGCAAATCTGCACTACAAAGAAGTATCACTTCCCACCGGTCAAAAGGGACATCCACAAAATGTGTAAAAACCAGAAAGGCAAGACAGGCCCTGGAGAACTGGGAGCCTTGTTATGCTGATGGGCGGGATGTAAATTGCCAACTGCCTCACTGGAGGAGTGCATTGTGTTCCCTAAAACAAGTAAACAACAGAGCTACAGAGCCAAGGCCACTTCCAGTCTAGGGAATATACCTTGGGAAAACTGAAAATCAATAAGAAAGAGCCACCTCCAAATTTAGGGCTGCACTGACTACAAGAACCTCAACTTGGGTACACCTTAAATATCCCAGGAAATATAAAAATGGTTCAAAACATTGTGGTACTTACGTACAATGGAATATCCCTCAGCCATGAAATCAATGTCATAAGACCAGTAGCAGCAAAGTGAGTGGATTCAGGTACGATGATTCTAAGTGAAATAAGTCACACAGAAAAAGAAACTTATCATAAGATATCACTTAGGAAGATCCTGTAAACATGGCTACACGTGAACTGAGTTAGGAAAGAGAACAGAGTCTCACATTTGGAAAACACTCTTATGCCTGCATAAAGGGGAAGGAGAGGTGGGGTGATGCATAAAACCAGAGTTTGATATAAGCACAGGGACCGTTTCAAAAACCAACTTTGGAATTGACAAGACCGACACCTTCCTCAGTTAAAGAGACTCAAAACCCCATATTTCCCACAGAGGAATATATCTGACTAGTAAGAATCTTAAAACCTATGTATTGATATGTCTCCATAAGGGAATCAAGTGTGTCTAGAGTGGCATAAACATGGCAGCGAGAATCAGCTCAAACCCACTATAAAAAGGAATTTCAAAAGCAAAACCAAAAAACAGGGAAATTCTTTACAATTCCTTCAGGGTGTCTGAGGAAACCTGGAAAGACCCTATCTACAATGACAGCTGGATGTGGCATAAGGCTGGACACTTGGGACTGAGAGGATTGGTGAGATTGGGTGAGCAAATGCAGACCCTTTCAAGCAATAATGCATGGCCCCCATTCCATGGGTCCCAACTCTCCAGGTTCAAGGGAATATTACTACAGCTATAACATGTACAGGAAACCTAGAGAATGGACACACTGTGAATACGAAAGGTTTCTAAAACTCAACGAATAGTCCCTCTCCTGGTGCTCCAGTTTGACTTTCCAACTGCCTTACTATCAATCTCCCAACTTGGAGAGACAGGCCCTTTAACCTCCTGGTTTGCACAGGTTCCCAATTTGGCAGAGGATGGAAGGGACGAGGGAGAACCCATGAGAGAGTAGCTGTTAGGCATTTGGACGGGCACATGTCACTCTAATTTCCCGGCAGGAAGAAGAATTAACCAAAGTCTCAGCCACCCACCGGGAACCAGTATAGGACATGATCCAAAATTTTGGACTTGCGTTCAGCTCACAAAAAACGAGTTGAGAAATGGAGCTCAGGGGCACAGCAATTCACAAACTGGCAGAGTGATAAAGGACAACTATCGTCCAAAAATCTGTTGAGGGAAGTCAACGAGGCGAACTTGAAAGCGAGGCAAAATAGCAGGAAACAGATTTCAAGAGGTACCTTGGAATCGCCTGTAAAGCACAGGAAGAGGGGCACAACTTGGACAATGGTGCACTTGGCCAAAAAGGGCGTATGCGTTTTCTCCTGAATATATTCAGGAGAAAACGCATACGCCCTTTTTGGCCAAGCAAGCAAGCGGGCAATGCAAATCTGCACTACAAAGAAGTATCACTTCCCACCGGTCAAAAGGGACATCCACAAAATGTGTAAAAACCAGAAAGGCAAGACAGGCCCTGGAGAACTGGGAGCCTTGTTATGCTGATGGGCGGGATGTAAATTGCCAACTGCCTCACTGGAGGAGTGCATTGTGTTCCCTAAAACAAGTAAACAACAGAGCTACAGAGCCAAGGCCACTTCCAGTCTAGGGAATATACCTTGGGAAAACTGAAAATCAATAAGAGCCACCTCCAAATTTAGGGCTGCACTGACTAAAAGAACCTCAACTTGGGTACACCTTAAATATCCCAGGAAATATAAAAATGGTTCAAAACATTGTGGTACTTACGTACGGTGGAATATCCCTCAGCCATGAAATCAATGTCATAAGACCAGTAGCAGCAAAGTGAGTGGATTCAGGTACGATGATTCTAAGTGAAATAAGTCACACAGAAAAAGAAACTTATCATAAGATATCACTTAGGAAGATCCTGTAAACATGGCTACACGTGAACTGAGTTAGGAAAGAGAACAGAGTCTCACATTTGGAAAACACTCTTATGCCTGCATAAAGGGGAAGGAGAGGTGGGGTGATGCATAAAACCAGAGTTTGATATAAGCACAGGGACCGTTTCAAAAACCAACTTTGGAATTGACAAGACCGACACCTTCCTCAGTGAAAGAGACTCAAAACCCCATATTTCCCACAGAGGAATATATCTGACTAGTAAGAATCTTAAAACCTATGTATTGATAAGATGCCATAAGGGAATCAAGTGTGTCTAGAGTGGCATAAACATGGCAGCGAGAATCAGCTCAAACCCACTATAAAAAGGAATTTCAAAAGCAAAACCAAAAAACAGGGAAATTCTTTACAATTCCTTCAGGGTGTCTGAGGAAACCTGGAAAGACCCTATCTACAATGACAGCTGGATGTGGCATAAGGCTGGACACTTGGGACTGAGAGGATTGGTGAGATTGGGTGAGCAAATGCAGACCCTTTCAAGCAATAATGCATGGCCCCCATTCCATGGGTCCCAACTCTCCAGGTTCAAGGGAATATTACTACAGCTATAACATGTACAGGAAACCTAGAGAATGGACACACTGTGAATACGAAAGGTTTCTAAAACTCAACGAATAGTCCCTCTCCTGGTGCTCCAGTTTGACTTTCCAACTGCCTTACTATCAATCTCCCAACTTGGAGAGACAGGCCCTTTAACCTCCTGGTTTGCAAAGGTTCCCAATTTGGCAGAGGATGGAAGGGACGAGGGAGAACCCATGAGAGAGTAGCTGTTAGGCATTTGGACGGGCACATGTCACTCTAATTTCCCGGCAGGAAGAAGAATTAACCAAAGTCTCAGCCACCCACCGGGAACCAGTATAGGACATGATCCAAAATTTTGGACTTGCGTTCAGCTCACAAAAAACGAGTTGAGAAATGGAGCTCAGGGGCACAGCAATTCACAAACTGGCAGAGTGATAAAGGACAACTATCGTCCAAAAATCTGTTGAGGGAAGTCAACGAGGCGGACTTGAAAGCGAGGCAAAATAGCAGGAAACAGATTTCAAGAGATACCTTGGAATCGCCTGTAAAGCACAGGAAGAGGGGCACAACTTGGACAATGGTGCACTTGGCCAAAAAGGGCGTATGCGTTTTCTCCTGAATATATTCAGGAGAAAACGCATACGCCCTTTTTGGCCAAGCAAGCAAGCGGGCAATGCAAATCTGCACTACAAAGAAGTATCACTTCCCACCGGTCAAAAGGGACATCCACAAAATGTGTAAAAACCAGAAAGGCAAGACAGGCCCTGGAGAACTGGGAGCTTTGTTATGCTGATGGGCGGGATGTAAATTGCCAACTGCCTCACTGGAGGAGTGCATTGTGTTCCCTAAAACAAGTAAACAACAGAGCTACAGAGCCAAGGCCACTTCCAGTCTAGGGAATATACCTTGGGAAAACTGAAAATCAATAAGAAAGAGCCACCTCCAAATTTAGGGCTGCACTGACTAAAAGAACCTCAACTTGGGTACACCTTAAATATCCCAGGAAATATAAAAATGGTTCAAAACATTGTGGTACTTACGTACAATGGAATATCCCTCAGCCATGAAATCAATGTCATAAGACCAGTAGCAGCAAAGTGAGTGGATTCAGGTACGATGATTCTAAGTGAAATAAGTCACACAGAAAAAGAAACTTATCATAAGATATCACTTAGGAAGATCCTGTAAACATGGCTACACGTGAACTGAGTTAGGAAAGAGAACAGAGTCTCACATTTGGAAAACACTCTTATGCCTGCATAAAGGGGAAGGAGAGGTGGGGTGATGCATAAAATCAGAGTTTGATATAAGCACAGGGACCGTTTCAAAAACCAACTTTGGAATTGACAAGACCGACACCTTCCTCAGTGAAAGAGACTCAAAACCCCATATTTCCCACAGAGGAATATATCTGACTAGTAAGAATCTTAAAACCTATGTATTGATATGTCTCCATAAGGGAATCAAGTGTGTCTAGAGTGGCTTAAACATGGCAGCGAGAATCAGCTCATACCCACTATAAAAAGGAATTTCAAAAGCAAAACGAAAAAACAGGGAAATTCTTTACAATTCCTTCAGGGTGTCTGAGGAAACCGGGAAAGACCCTATCTACAATGACAGCTGGATGTGGCATAAGGCTGGACACTTGGGACTGAGAGGATTGGTGAGATTGGGTGAGCAAATGCAGACCCTTTCAAGCAATAATGCATGGCCCCCATTCCATGGGTCCCAACTCTCCAGGTTCAAGGGAATATTACTACAGCTATAACATGTACAGGAAACCTAGAGAATGGACACACTGTGAATACGAAAGGTTTCTAAAACTCAATGAATAGTCCCTCTCCTGGTGCTCCAGTTTGACTTTCCAACTGCCTTACTATCAATCTCCCAACTTGGAGAGACAGGCCCTTTAACCTCCTGGTTTGCACAGGTTCCCAAATTGGCAGAGGATGGAAGGGACGAGGGAGAACCCATGAGAGAGTAGCTGTTAGGCATTTGGACGGGCACATGTCACTCTAATTTCCCGGCAGGAAGAAGAATTAACCAAAGTCTCAGCCACCGACCGGGAACCAGTATAGGACAGGATCCAAAATTTTGGACTTGCGTTCAGCTCACAAAAAACGAGTTGAGAAATGTAGCTCAGGGGCACAGCAATTCACAAACTGGCAGAGTGATAAAGGACAACTATCGTCCAAAAATCTGTTGAGGGAAGTCAACGAGGCGGACTTGAAAGCGAGGCAAAATAGCAGGAAACAGATTTCAAGAGGTACCTTGGAATCGCCTGTAAAGCACAGGAAGAGGGGCACAACTTGGACAATGGTGCACTTGGCCAAAAAGGGCGTATGCGTTTTCTCCTGAATATATTCAGGAGAAAACGCATACGCCCTTTTTGGCCAAGCAAGCAAGCGGGCAATGCAAATCTGCACTACAAATAAGTATCACTTCCCACCGGTCAAAAGGGACATCCACAAAATGTGTAAAAACCTGAAGGGCAAGACAGGCACTGGAGAACTGGGAGCCTTGTTATGCTGATGGGCGGGATGTAAATTGCCAACTGCCTCACTGGAGGAGTGCATTGTGTTCCCTAAAACAAGTAAACAACAGAGCTACAGAGCCAAGGCCACTTCCAGTCTAGGGAATATACCTTGGGAAAACTGAAAATCAATAAGAAAGAGCCACCTCCAAATTTAGGGCTGCACTGACTAAAAGAACCTCAACTTGGGTACACCTTAAATATCCCAGGAAATATAAAAATGGTTCAAAACATTGTGGTACATACGTACGATGGAATATCCCTCAGCCATGAAATCAATGTCATAAGACCAGTAGCAGCAAAGTGAGTGGATTCAGGTACGATGATTCTAAGTGAAATAAGTCACACAGAAAAAGAAACTTATCATAAGATATCACTTAGGAAGATCCTGTAAACATGGCTACACGTGAACTGAGTTAGGAAAGAGAACAGAGTCTCACATTTGGAAAACACTCTTATGCCTGCATAAAGGGGAAGGAGAGGTGGGGTGATGCATAAAACCAGAGTTTGATATAAGCACAGGGACCGTTTCAAAAACTAACTTTGGAATTGACAAGACCGACACCTTCCTCAGTGAAAGAGACTCAAAACCCCATATTTCCCACAGAGGAATATATCTGACTAGTAAGAATCTTAAAACCTATGTATTGATATGTCTCCATAAGGGAATCAAGTGTGTCTAGAGTGGCATAAACATGGCAGCGAGAATCAGCTCAAACCCACTATAAAACGGAATTTCAAAAGCAAAACCAAAAAACAGGGAAATTCTTTACAATTCCTTCAGGGTGTCTGAGGAAACCTGGAAAGACCCTATCTACAATGACAGCTGGATGTGGCATAAGGCTGGACACTTGGGACTGAGAGGATTGGTGAGATTGGGTGAGCAAATGCAGACCCTTTCAAGCAATAATGCATGGCCCCCATTCCATGGGTCCCAACTCTCCAGGTTCAAGGGAATATTACTACAGCTATAACATGTACAGGAAACCTAGAGAATGGACACACTGTGAATATGAAAGGTTTCTAAAACTCAACGAATAGTCCCTCTCCTGGTGCTCCAGTTTGACTTTCCAACTGCCTTACTATCAATCTCCCAACTTGGAGAGACAGGCCCTTTAACCTCCTGGTTTGCACAGGTTCCCAATTTGGCAGAGGATGGAAGGGACGAGGGAGAACCCATGAGAGAGTAGCTGTTAGGCATTTGGACGGGCACATGTCACTCTAATTTCCCGGCAGGAAGAAGAATTAACCAAAGTCTCAGCCACCCACCGGGAACCAGTATAGGACATGATCCAAAATTTTGGACTTGCGTTCAGCTCACAAAAAACGAGTTGAGAAATGGAGCTCAGGGGCACAGCAATTCACAAACTGGCAGAGTGATAAAGGACAACTATCGTCCAAAAATCTGTTGAGGGAAGTCAACGAGGCGGACTTGAAAGCGAGGCAAAATAGCAGGAAACAGATTTCAAGAGGTACCTTGGAATCGCCTGTAAAGCACAGGAAGAGGGGCACAACTTGGACAATGGTGCACTTGGCCAAAAAGGGCGTATGCGTTTTCTCCTGAATATATTCAGGAGAAAACGCATACGCCCTTTTTGGCCAAGCAAGCAAGCGGGCAATGCAAATCTGCACTACAAAGAAGTATCACTTCCCACCGGTCAAAAGGGACATCCACAAAATGTGTAAAAACCAGAAAGGCAAGACAGGCCCTGGAGAACTGGGAGCCTTGTTATGCTGATGGGCGGGATGTAAATTGCCAACTGCCTCACTGGAGGAGTGCATTGTGTTCCCTAAAACAAGTAAACAACAGAGCTACAGAGCCAAGGCCACTTCCAGTCTAGGGAATATACCTTGGGAAAACTGAAAATCAATAAGAGCCACCTCCAAATTTAGGGCTGCACTGACTAAAAGAACCTCAACTTGGGTACACCTTAAATATCCCAGGAAATATAAAAATGGTTCAAAACATTGTGGTACTTACGTACAATTTTATATCCCTCAGCCATGAAATCAATGTCATAAGACCAGTAGCAGCAAAGTGAGTGGATTCAGGTACGATGATTCTAAGTGAAATAAGTCACACAGAAAAAGAAACTTATCATAAGATATCACTTAGGAAGATCCTGTAAACATGGCTACACGTGAACTGAGTTAGGAAAGAGAACAGAGTCTCACATTTGGAAAACACTCTTATGCCTGCATAAAGGGGAAGGAGAGGTGGGGTGATGCATAAAATCAGAGTTTGATATAAGCACAGGGACCGTTTCAAAAACCAACTTTGGAATTGACAAGACCGACACCTTCCTCAGTGAAAGAGACTCAAAACCCCATATTTCCCACAGAGGAATATATCTGACTAGTAAGAATCTTAAAACCTATGTATTGATATGTCTCCATAAGGGAATCAAGTGTGTCTAGAGTGGCTTAAACATGGCAGCGAGAATCAGCTCATACCCACTATAAAAAGGAATTTCAAAAGCAAAACGAAAAAACAGGGAAATTCTTTACAATTCCTTCAGGGTGTCTGAGGAAACCGGGAAAGACCCTATCTACAATGACAGCTGGATGTGGCATAAGGCTGGACACTTGGGACTGAGAGGATTGGTGAGATTGGGTGAGCAAATGCAGACCCTTTCAAGCAATAATGCATGGCCCCCATTCCATGGGTCCCAACTCTCCAGGTTCAAGGGAATATTACTACAGCTATAACATGTACAGGAAACCTAGAGAATGGACACACTGTGAATACGAAAGGTTTCTAAAACTCAATGAATAGTCCCTCTCCTGGTGCTCCAGTTTGACTTTCCAACTGCCTTACTATCAATCTCCCAACTTGGAGAGACAGGCCCTTTAACCTCCTGGTTTGCACAGGTTCCCAATTTGGCAGAGGATGGAAGGGACGAGGGAGAACCCATGAGAGAGTAGCTGTTAGGCATTTGGACGGGCACATGTCACTCTAATTTCCCGGCAGGAAGAAGAATTAACCAAAGTCTCAGCCACCGACCGGGAACCAGTATAGGACAGGATCCAAAATTTTGGACTTGCGTTCAGCTCACAAAAAACGAGTTGAGAAA
Source organism: Mesoplodon densirostris (assembly GCF_025265405.1). Taxonomy (NCBI): domain Eukaryota; kingdom Metazoa; phylum Chordata; class Mammalia; order Artiodactyla; family Ziphiidae; genus Mesoplodon; species Mesoplodon densirostris. Next base: position 140,499,857 of record NC_082681.1, on the reverse strand, counting down.
TGTAGCTCAGGGGCACAGCAATTCACAAACTGGCAGAGTGATAAAGGACAACTATCGTCCAAAAATCTGTTGAGGGAAGTCAACGAGGCGGACTTGAAAGCGAGGCAAAATAGCAGGAAACAGATTTCAAGAGGTACCTTGGAATCGCCTGTAAAGCACAGGAAGAGGGGCACAACTTGGACAATGGTGCACTTGGCCAAAAAGGGCGTATGCGTTTTCTCCTGAATATATTCAGGAGAAAACGCATACGCCCTTTTTGGCCAAGCAAGCAAGCGGGCAATGCAAATCTGCACTACAAATAAGTATCACTTCCCACCGGTTAAAAGGGACATCCACAAAATGTGTAAAAACCTGAAGGGCAAGACAGGCACTGGAGAACTGGGAGCCTTGTTATGCTGATGGGCGGGATGTAAATTGCCAACTGCCTCACTGGAGGAGTGCATTGTGTTCCCTAAAACAAGTAAACAACAGAGCTACAGAGCCAAGGCCACTTCCAGTCTAGGGAATATACCTTGGGAAAACTGAAAATCAATAAGAAAGAGCCACCTCCAAATTTAGGGCTGCACTGACTACAAGAACCTCAACTTGGGTACACCTTAAATATCCCAGGAAATATAAAAATGGTTCAAAACATTGTGGTACATACGTACGATGGAATATCCCTCAGCCATGAAATCAATGTCATAAGACCAGTAGCAGCAAAGTGAGTGGATTCAGGTACGATGATTCTAAGTGAAATAAGTCACACAGAAAAAGAAACTTATCATAAGATATCACTTAGGAAGATCCTGTAAACATGGCTACACGTGAACTGAGTTAGGAAAGAGAACAGAGTCTCACATTTGGAAAACACTCTTATGCCTGCATAAAGGGGAAGGAGAGGTGGGGTGATGCATAAAACCAGAGTTTGATATAAGCACAGGGACCGTTTCAAAAACCAACTTTGGAATTGACAAGACCGACACCTTCCTCAGTGAAAGAGACTCAAAACCCCATATTTCCCACAGAGGAATATATCTGACTAGTAAGAATCTTAAAACCTATGTATTGATAAGATGCCATAAGGGAATCAAGTGTGTCTAGAGTGGCATAAACATGGCAGCGAGAATCAGCTCAAACCCACTATAAAAAGGAATTTCAAAAGCAAAACCAAAAAACAGGGAAATTCTTTACAATTCCTTCAGGGTGTCTGAGGAAACCTGGAAAGACCCTATCTACAATGACAGCTGGATGTGGCATAAGGCTGGACACTTGGGACTGAGAGGATTGGTGAGATTGGGTGAGCAAATGCAGACCCTTTCAAGCAATAATGCATGGCCCCCATTCCATGGGTCCCAACTCTCCAGGTTCAAGGGAATATTACTACAGCTATAACATGTACAGGAAACCTAGAGAATGGACACACTGTGAATACGAAAGGTTTCTAAAACTCAACGAATAGTCCCTCTCCTGGTGCTCCAGTTTGACTTTCCAACTGCCTTACTATCAATCTCCCAACTTGGAGAGACAGGCCCTTTAACCTCCTGGTTTGCAAAGGTTCCCAATTTGGCAGAGGATGGAAGGGACGAGGGAGAACCCATGAGAGAGTAGCTGTTAGGCATTTGGACGGGCACATGTCACTCTAATTTCCCGGCAGGAAGAAGAATTAACCAAAGTCTCAGCCACCCACCGGGAACCAGTATAGGACATGATCCAAAATTTTGGACTTGCGTTCAGCTCACAAAAAACGAGTTGAGAAATGGAGCTCAGGGGCACAGCAATTCACAAACTGGCAGAGTGATAAAGGACAACTATCGTCCAAAAATCTGTTGAGGGAAGTCAACGAGGCGGACTTGAAAGCGAGGCAAAATAGCAGGAAACAGATTTCAAGAGATACCTTGGAATCGCCTGTAAAGCACAGGAAGAGGGGCACAACTTGGACAATGGTGCACTTGGCCAAAAAGGGCGTATGCGTTTTCTCCTGAATATATTCAGGAGAAAACGCATACGCCCTTTTTGGCCAAGCAAGCAAACGGGCAATGCAAATCTGCACTACAAAGAAGTATCACTTCCCACCGGTCAAAAGGGACATCCACAAAATGTGTAAAAACCAGAAAGGCAAGACACGCCCTGGAGAACAGTGAGCCTTGTCATGCTGATGGGCGGGATGTCAATTGCCAACTGCCTCACTGGAGGAGTGCATTGTGTTCCCTAAAACAAGTAAACAACAGAGCTACAGAGCCAAGGCCACTTCCAGTCTAGGGAATATACCTTGGGAAAACTGAAAATCAATAAGAAAGAGCCACCTCCAAATTTAGGGCTGCACTGACTACAAGAACCTCAACTTGGGTACACCTTAAATATCCCAGGAAATATAAAAATGGTTCAAAACATTGTGGTACTTACGTACAATGGAATATCCCTCAGCCATGAAATCAATGTCATAAGACCAGTAGCAGCAAAGTGAGTGGATTCAGGTACGATGATTCTAAGTGAAATAAGTCACACAGAAAAAGAAACTTATCATAAGATATCACTTATGAAGATCCTGTAAACATGGCTACACGTGAACTGAGTTAGGAAAGAGAACAGAGTCTCACATTTAGAAAACACTCTTAAGCCTGCATAAAGGGGAAGGAGAGGTGGGGTGATGCATAAAACCAGAGTTTGATATAAGCACAGGGACCGTTTCAAAAACCAACTTTGGAATTGACAAGACCGACACCTTCCTCAGTGAAAGAGACTCAAAACCCCATATTTCCCACAGAGGAATATATCTGACTAGTAAGAATCTTAAAACCTATGTATTGATATGTCTCCATAAGGGAATCAAGTGTGTCTAGAGTGGCATAAACATGGCAGCGAGAATCAGCTCAAACCCACTATAAAAAGGAATTTCAAAAGCAAAACCAAAAAACAGGGAAATTCTTTACAATTCCTTCAGGGTGTCTGAGGAAACCTGGAAAGACCCTATCTACAATGACAGCTGGATGTGGCATAAGGCTGGACACTTGGGACTGAGAGGATTGGTGAGATTGGGTGAGCAAATGCAGACCCTTTCAAGCAATAATGCATGGCCCCCATTCCATGGGTCCCAACTCTCCAGGTTCAAGGGAATATTACTACAGCTATAACATGTACAGGAAACCTAGAGAATGGACACACTGTGAATACGAAAGGTTTCTAAAACTCAACGAATAGTCCCTCTCCTGGTGCTCCAGTTTGACTTTCCAACTGCCTTACTATCAATCTCCCAACTTGGAGAGACAGGCCCTTTAACCTCCTGGTTTGCACAGGTTCCCAATTTGGCAGAGGATGGAAGGGACGAGGGAGAACCCATGAGAGAGTAGCTGTTAGGCATTTGGACGGGCACATGTCACTCTAATTTCCCGGCAGGAAGAAGAATTAACCAAAGTCTCAGCCACCCACCGGGAACCAGTATAGGACATGATCCAAAATTTTGGACTTACGTTCAGCTCACAAAAAACGAGTTGAGAAATGGAGCTCAGGGGCACAGCAATTCACAAACTGGCAGAGTGATAAAGGACAACTATCGTCCAAAAATCTGTTGAGGGAAGTCAACGAGGCGGACTTGAAAGCGAGGCAAAATAGCAGGAAACAGATTTCAAGAGGTACCTTGGAATCGCCTGTAAAGCACAGGAAGAGGGGCACAACTTGGACAATGGTGCACTTGGCCAAAAAGGGCGTATGCGTTTTCTCCTGAATATATTCAGGAGAAAACGCATACGCCCTTTTTGGCCAAGCAAGCAAGCGGGCAATGCAAATCTGCACTACAAAGAAGTATCACTTCCCACCGGTCAAAAGGGACATCCACAAAATGTGTAAAAACCAGAATGGCAAGACAGGCCCTGGAGAACTGGGAGCCTTGTTATGCTGATGGGCGGGATGTAAATTGCCAACTGCCTCACTGGAGGAGTGCATTGTGTTCCCTAAAACAAGTAAACAACAGAGCTACAGAGCCAAGGCCACTTCCAGTCTAGGGAATATACCTTGGGAAAACTGAAAATCAATAAGAGCCACCTCCAAATTTAGGGCTGCACTGACTAAAAGAACCTCAACTTGGGTACACCTTAAATATCCCAGGAAATATAAAAATGGTTCAAAACATTGTGGTACTTACGTACGATGGAATATCCCTCAGCCATGAAATCAATGTCATAAGACCAGTAGCAGCAAAGTGAGTGGATTCAGGTACGATGATTCTAAGTGAAATAAGTCACACAGAAAAAGAAACTTATCATAAGATATCACTTAGGAAGATCCTGTAAACATGGCTACACGTGAACTGAGTTAGGAAAGAGAACAGAGTCTCACATTTAGAAAACACTCTTAAGCCTGCATAAAGGGGAAGGAGAGGTGGGGTGATGCATAAAACCAGAGTTTGATATAAGCACAGGAACCGTTTCAAAAACCAACTTTGGAATTGACAAGACCGACACCTTCCTCAGTGAAAGAGACTCAAAACCCCATATTTCCCACAGAGGAATATATCTGACTAGTAAGAATCTTAAAACCTATGTATTGATATGTCTCCATAAGGGAATCAAGTGTGTCTAGAGTGGCATAAACATGGCAGCGAGAATCAGCTCAAACCCACTATAAAAAGGAATTTCAAAAGCAAAACCAAAAAACAGGGAAATTCTTTACAATTCCTTCAGGGTGTCTGAGGAAACCGGGAAAGACCCTATCTACAATGACAGCTGGATGTGGCATAAGGCTGGACACTTGGGACTGAGAGGATTGGTGAGATTGGGTGAGCAAATGCAGACCCTTTCAAGCAATAATGCATGGCCCCCATTCCATGGGTCCCAACTCTCCAGGTTCAAGGGAATATTACTACAGCTATAACATGTACAGGAAACCTAGAGAATGGACACACTGTGAATACGAAAGGTTTCTAAAACTCAACGAATAGTCCCTCTCCTGGTGCTCCAGTTTGACTTTCCAACCTCCTTACTATCAATCTCCCAACTTGGAGAGACAGGCCCTTTAACCTCCTGGTTTGCACAGGTTCCCAATTTGGCAGAGGATGGAAGGGACGAGGGAGAACCCATGAGAGAGTAGCTGTTAGGCATTTGGACGGGCACATGTCACTCTAATTTCCCGGCAGGAAGAAGAATTAACCAAAGTCTCAGCCACCCACCGGGAACCAGTATAGGACATGATCCAAAATTTTGGACTTGCGTTCAGCTCACAAAAAACGAGTTGAGAAATGGAGCTCAGGGGCACAGCAATTCACAAACTGGCAGAGTGATAAAGGACAACTATCGTCCAAAAATCTGTTGAGGGAAGTCAACGAGGCGGACTTGAAAGCGAGGCAAAATAGCAGGAAACAGATTTCAAGAGGTACCTTGGAATCGCCTGTAAAGCACAGGAAGAGGGGCACAACTTGGACAATGGTGCACTTGGCCAAAAAGGGCGTATGCGTTTTCTCCTGAATATATTCAGGAGAAAACGCATACGCCCTTTTTGGCCAAGCAAGCAAGCGGGCAATGCAAATCTGCACTACAAAGAAGTATCACTTCCCACCGGTCAAAAGGGACATCCACAAAATGTGTAAAAACCAGAATGGCAAGACAGGCCCTGGAGAACTGGGAGCCTTGTTATGCTGATGGGCGGGATGTAAATTGCCAACTGCCTCACTGGAGGAGTGCATTGTGTTCCCTAAAACAAGTAAACAACAGAGCTACAGAGCCAAGGCCACTTCCAGTCTAGGGAATATACCTTGGGAAAACTGAAAATCAATAAGAGCCACCTCCAAATTTAGGGCTGCACTGACTACAAGAACCTCAACTTGGGTACACCTTAAATATCCCAGGAAATATAAAAATGGTTCAAAACATTGTGGTACTTACGTACGATGGAATATCCCTCAGCCATGAAATCAATGTCATAAGACCAGTAGCAGCAAAGTGAGTGGATTCAGGTACGATGATTCTAAGTGAAATAAGTCACACAGAAAAAGAAACTTATCATAAGATATCACTTAGGAAGATCCTGTAAACATGGCTACACGTGAACTGAGTTAGGAAAGAGAACAGAGTCTCACATTTGGAAAACACTCTTATGCCTGCATAAAGGGGAAGGAGAGGTGGGGTGATGCATAAAATCAGAGTTTGATATAAGCACAGGGACCGTTTCAAAAACCAACTTTGGAATTGACAAGACCGACACCTTCCTCAGTGAAAGAGACTCAAAACCCCATATTTCCCACAGAGGAATATATCTGACTAGTAAGAATCTTAAAACCTATGTATTGATATGTCTCCATAAGGGAATCAAGTGTGTCTAGAGTGGCTTAAACATGGCAGCGAGAATCAGCTCATACCCACTATAAAAAGGAATTTCAAAAGCAAAACGAAAAAACAGGGAAATTCTTTACAATTCCTTCAGGGTGTCTGAGGAAACCGGGAAAGACCCTATCTACAATGACAGCTGGATGTGGCATAAGGCTGGACACTTGGGACTGAGAGGATTGGTGAGATTGGGTGAGCAAATGCAGACCCTTTCAAGCAATAATGCATGGCCCCCATTCCATGGGTCCCAACTCTCCAGGTTCAAGGGAATATTACTACAGCTATAACATGTACAGGAAACCTAGAGAATGGACACACTGTGAATACGAAAGGTTTCTAAAACTCAATGAATAGTCCCTCTCCTGGTGCTCCAGTTTGACTTTCCAACTGCCTTACTATCAATCTCCCAACTTGGAGAGACAGGCACTTTAACCTCCTGGTTTGCACAGGTTCCCAATTTGGCAGAGGATGGAAGGGACGAGGGAGAACCCATGAGAGAGTAGCTGTTAGGCATTTGGACGGGCACATGTCACTCTAATTTCCCGGCAGGAAGAAGAATTAACCAAAGTCTCAGCCACCCACCGGGAACCAGTATAGGACATGATCCAAAATTTTGGACTTGCGTTCAGCTCACAAAAAACGAGTTGAGAAATGGAGCTCAGGGGCACAGCAATTCACAAACTGGCAGAGTGATAAAGGACAACTATCGTCCAAAAATCTGTTGAGGGAAGTCAACGAGGCGGACTTGAAAGCGAGGCAAAATAGCAGGAAACAGATTTCAAGAGGTACCTTGGAATCGCCTGTAAAGCACAGGAAGAGGGGCACAACTTGGACAATGGTGCACTTGGCCAAAAAGGGCGTATGCGTTTTCTCCTGAATATATTCAGGAGAAAACGCATAGGCCCTTTTTGGCCAAGCAAGCAAGCGGGCAATGCAAATCTGCACTACAAATAAGTATCACTTCCCACCGGTCAAAAGGGACATCCACAAAATGTGTAAAAACCTGAAGGGCAAGACAGGCACTGGAGAACTGGGAGCCTTGTTATGCTGATGGGCGGGATGTAAATTGCCAACTGCCTCACTGGAGGAGTGCATTGTGTTCCCTAAAACAAGTAAACAACAGAGCTACAGAGCCATGGCCACTTCCAGTCTAGGGAATATACCTTGGGAAAACTGAAAATCAATAAGAAAGAGCCACCTCCAAATTTAGGGCTGCACTGACTACAAGAACCTCAACTTGGGTACACCTTAAATATCCCAGGAAATATAAAAATGGTTCAAAACATTGTGGTACATACGTACGATGGAATATCCCTCAGCCATGAAATCAATGTCATAAGACCAGTAGCAGCAAAGTGAGTGGATTCAGGTACGATGATTCTAAGTGAAATAAGTCACACAGAAAAAGAAACTTATCATAAGATATCACTTAGGAAGATCCTGTAAACATGGCTACACGTGAACTGAGTTAGGAAAGAGAACAGAGTCTCACATTTAGAAAACACTCTTATGCCTGCATAAAGGGGAAGGAGAGGTGGGGTGATGCATAAAATCAGAGTTTGATATAAGCACAGGGACCGTTTCAAAAACCAACTTTGGAATTGACAAGACCGACACCTTCCTCAGTGAAAGAGACTCAAAACCCCATATTTCCCACAGAGGAATATATCTGACTAGTAAGAATCTTAAAACCTATGTATTGATATGTCTCCATAAGGGAATCAAGTGTGTCTAGAGTGGCATAAACATGGCAGCGAGAATCAGCTCAAACCCACTATAAAAAGGAATTTCAAAAGCAAAACCAAAAAACAGGGAAATTCTTTACAATTCCTTCAGGGTGTCTGAGGAAACCTGGAAAGACCCTATCTACAATGACAGCTGGATGTGGCATAAGGCTGGACACTTGGGACTGAGAGGATTGGTGAGATTGGGTGAGCAAATGCAGACCCTTTCAAGCAATAATGCATGGCCCCCATTCCATGGGTCCCAACTCTCCAGGTTCAAGGGAATATTACTACAGCTATAACATGTACAGGAAACCTAGAGAATGGACACACTGTGAATACGAAAGGTTTCTAAAACTCAACGAATAGTCCCTCTCCTGGTGCTCCAGTTTGACTTTCCAACTGCCTTACTATCAATCTCCCAACTTGGAGAGACAGGCTCTTTAACCTCCTGGTTTGCACAGGTTCCCAATTTGGCAGAGGATGGAAGGGACGTTGGAGAACTCATGAGAGAGTACCTGTTAGGCATTTGGACGGGCACATGTCACTCTAATTTCCCGGCAGGAAGAAAAATTAACCAAAGTCTCAGCCACCCACCGGGAACCAGTATAGGACATGATCCAAAATTTTGGACTTGCGTTCAGCTCACAAAAAACGAGTTGAGAAATGGAGCTCAGGGGCACAGCAATTCACAAACTGGCAGAGTGATAAAGGACAACTATCGTCCAAAAATCTGTTGAGGGAAGTCAACGAGGCGGACTTGAAAGCGAGGCAAAATAGCAGGAAACAGATTTCAAGAGGTACCTTGGAATCGCCTGTAAAGCACAGGAAGAGGGGCACAACTTGGACAATGGTGCACTTGGCCAAAAAGGGCGTATGCGTTTTCTCCTGAATATATTCAGGAGAAAACGCATACGCCCTTTTTGGCCAAGCAAGCAAGCGGGCAATGCAAATCTGCACTACAAAGAAGTATCACTTCCCACCGGTCAAAAGGGACATCCACAAAATGTGTAAAAACCAGAAAGGCAAGACAGGCCCTGGAGAACTGGGAGCCTTGTTATGCTGATGGGCGGGATGTAAATTGCCAACTGCCTCACTGGAGGAGTGCATTGTGTTCCCTAAAACAAGTAAACAACAGAGCTACAGAGCCAAGGCCACTTCCAGTCTAGGGAATATACCTTGGGAAAACTGAAAATCAATAAGAAAGAGCCACCTCCAAATTTAGGGCTGCACTGACTACAAGAACCTCAACTTGGGTACACCTTAAATATCCCAGGAAATATAAAAATGGTCCAAAACATTGTGGTACTTACGTACGATGGAATATCCCTCAGCCATGAAATCAATGTCATAAGACCAGTAGCAGCAAAGTGAGTGGATTCAGGTACGATTATTCTAAGTGAAATAAGTCACACAGAAAAAGAAACTTATCATAAGATATCACTTATGAAGATCCTGTAAACATGGCTACACGTGAACTGAGTTAGGAAAGAGAACAGAGTCTCACATTTAGAAAACACTCTTATGCCTGCAAAAAGGGGAAGGAGAGGTGGGGTGATGCATAAAACCAGAGTTTGATATAAGCACAGGGACCGTTTCAAAAAACAACTTTGGAATTGACAAGACCGACACCTTCCTCAGTGAAAGAGACTCAAAACCCCATATTTCCCACAGAGGAATATATCTGACTAGTAAGAATCTTTAAAGCTATGTATTGATATGTCTCCATAAGGGAATCAAGTGTGTCTAGAGTGGCATAAACATGGCAGCGAGAATCAGCTCAAACCCAGTATAAAAAGGAATTTCAAAAGCAAAACCAAAAAACAGGGAAATTCTTTACAATTCCTTCAGGGTGTCTGAGGAAACCTGGAAAGACCCTATCTACAATGACAGCTGTATGTGGCATAAGGCTGGACACTTGGGACTGAGAGGATTGGTGAGATTGGGTGAGCAAATGCAGACCCTTTCAAGCAATAATGCATGGCCCCCATTCCATGGATCCCAACTCTCCAGGTTCAAGGGAATATTACTACAGCTATAACATGTACAGGAAACCTAGAGAATGGACACACTGTGAATACGAAAGGTTTCTAAAACTCAACGAATAGTCCCTCTCCTGGTGCTCCAGTTTGACTTTCCAACTGCCTTACTATCAATCTCCCAACTTGGAGAGACAGGCCCTTTAACCTCCTGGTTTGCACAGGTTCCCAATTTGGCAGAGGATGGAAGGGACGAGGGAGAACCCATGAGAGAGTAGCTGTTAGGCATTTGGACGGGCACATGTCACTCTAATTTCCCGGCAGGAAGAAGAATTAACCAAAGTTTCAGCCACCCACCGGGAACCAGTATAGGACATGATCCAAAATTTTGGACTTGCGTTCAGCTCACAAAAAATGAGTTGAGAAATGGAGCTCAGGGGCACAGCAATTCACAAACTGGCAGAGTGATAAAGGACAACTATCGTCCAAAAATCTGTTGAGGGAAGTCAACGAGGCGGACTTGAAAGCGAGGCAAAATAGCAGGAAACAGATTTCAAGAGGTACGTTGGAATCGCCTGTAAAGCACAGGAAGAGGGGCACAACTTGGACAATGGTGCACTTGGCCAAAAAGGGCGTATGCGTTTTCTCCTGAATATATTCAGGAGAAAACGCATACGCCCTTTTTGGCCAAGCAATTAAGCGGGCAATGCAAATCTGCACTACAAAGAAGTATCATTTCCCACAGGTCAAAAGGGACATCCACAAAATGTGTAAAAACCAGAAAGGCAAGACAGGCCCTGGAGAACTGGGAGCCTTGTTATGCTGATGGGCGGGATGTAAATTGCCAACTGCCTCACTGGAGGAGTGCATTGTGTTCCCTAAAACAAGTAAACAACAGAGCTACAGAGCCAAGGCCACTTCCAGTCTAGGGAATATACCTTGGGAAAACTGAAAATCAATAAGAAAGAGCCACCTCCAAATTTAGGGCTGCACTGACTACAAGAACCTCAACTTGGGTACACCTTAAATATCCCAGGAAATATAAAAATGGTTCAAAACATTGTGGTACTTACGTACGAAGGAATATCCCTCAGCCATGAAATCAATGTCATAAGACCAGAAGCAGCAAAGTGAGTGGATTCAGGTACGATGATTCTAAGTGAAATAAGTCACACAGAAAAAGAAACTTATCATAAGATATCACTTATGAAGATCCTGTAAACATGGCTACACGTGAACTGAGTTAGGAAAGAGAACAGAGTCTCACATTTAGAAAACACTCTTATGCCCGCATAAAGGGGAAGGAGAGGTAGGGTGATGCATAAAACCAGAGTTTGATATAGCACAGGGACCGTTTCAAAAACCAACTTTGGAATTGACAAGACCGACACCTTCCTCAGTGAAAGAGACTCAAAAAGCCATATTTCCCGCAGAGGAATATATCTGACTAGTAAGAATCTTAAAACCTATGTATTGATATGTCTCCATAAGGGAATCAAGTGTGTCTAGAGTGGCTTAAACATGGCAGCGAGAATCAGCTCAAACCCAGTATAAAAAGGAATTTCAAAAGCAAAACCAAAAAACAGGGAAATTCTTTACAATTCCTTCAGGGTGTCTGAGGAAACCTGGAAAGACCCTATCTACAATGACAGCTGGATGTGGCATAAGGCTGGACTCTTGGGACTGAGAGGATTGGTGAGATTGGGTGAGCAAATGCAGACCCTTTCAAGCAATAATGCATGGCCCCCATTCCATGGGTCCCAACTCTCCAGGTTCAAGGGAATATTACTACAGCTATAACATGTACAGGAAACCTAGAGAATGGACACACTGTGAATACGAAAGGTTTCTAAAACTCAATGAATAGTCCCTCTCCTGGTGCTCCAGTTTGACTTTCCAACTGCCTTACTATCAATCTCCCAACTTGGAGAGACAGGCCCTTTAACCTCCTGGTTTGCACAGGTTCCCAATTTGGCAGAGGATGGAAGGGTCGAGGGAGAACCCATGAGAGAGTAGCTGTTAGGCATTTGGACGGGCACATGTCACTCTAATTTCCCGGCAGGAAGAAGAATTAACCAAAGTCTCAGCCACCCACCGGGAACCAGTATAGGACATGATCCAAAATTTTGGACTTGCGTTCAGCTCACAAAAAACGAGTTGAGAAATGGAGCTCAGGGGCACAGCAATTCACAAACTGGCAGAATGATAAAGGACAACTATCGTCCAAAAATCTGTTGAGGGAAGTCAACGAGGCGGACTTGAAAGCGAGGCAAAATAGCAGGAAACAGATTTCAAGAGGTACCTTGGAAACGCCTGTAAAGCACAGGAAGAGGGGCACAACTTGGACAATGGTGCACTTGGCCAAAAAGGGCGTATGCGTTTTCTCCTGAATATATTCAGGAGAAAACGCATACGCCCTTTTTGGCCAAGCAAGCAAGCGGGCAATGCAAATCTGCACTACAAAGAAGTATCACTTCCCACCAGTCAAAAGGGACATCCACAAAATGTGTAAAAACCAGAAAGGCAAGACAGGCCCTGGAGAACTGGGAGCCTTGTTATGCTGATGGGTGGGATGTAAATTGCCAACTGCCTCACTGGAGGAGTGCATTGTGTTCCCTAAAACAAGTAAACAACAGAGCTACAGAGCCAAGGCCACTTCCAGTCTAGGGAATATACCTTGGGAAAACTGAAAATCAATAAGAAAGAGCCACCTCCAAATTTAGGGCTGCACTGACTACAAGAACCTCAACTTGGGTACACCTTAAATATCCCAGGAAATATAAAAATGGTCCAAAACATTGTGGTACTTACGTACGATGGAATATCCCTCAGCCATGAAATCAATGTCATAAGACCAGTAGCAGCAAAGTGAGTGGATTCAGGTACGATGATTCTAAGTGAAATAAGTCACACAGAAAAAGAAACTTATCATAAGATATCACTTAGGAAGATCCTGTAAACATGGCTACACGTGAACTGAGTTAGGAAAGAGAACAGAGTCTCACATTTAGAAAACACTCTTAAGCCTGCATAAAGGGGAAGGAGAGGTGGGGTGATGCATAAAACCAGAGTTTGATATAAGCACAGGGACCGTTTCAAAAACCAACTTTGGAATTGACAAGACCGACACCTTCCTCAGTGAAAGAGACTCAAAACCCCATATTTCCCACAGAGGAATATATCTGACTAGTAAGAATCTTAAAACCTATGTATTGATATGTCTCCATAAGGGAATCAAGTGTGTCTAGAGTGGCTTAAACATGGCAGCGAGAATCAGCTCAAACCCACTATAAAAAGGAATTTCAAAAGCAAAACCAAAAAACAGGGAAATTCTTTACAATTCCTTCAGGGTGTCTGAGGAAACCTTGAAAGACCCTATCTACAATGACAGCTGGATGTGGCATAAGGCTGGACACTTGGGACTGAGAGGATTGGTGAGATTGGGTGAGCAAATGCAGACCCTTTCAAGCAATAATGCATGGCCCCCATTCCATGGGTCCCAACTCTCCAGGTTCAAGGGAATATTACTACAGCTATAACATGTACAGGAAACCTAGAGAATGGACACACTGTGAATACGAAAGGTTTCTAAAACTCAACGAATAGTCCCTCTCCTGGTGCTCCAGTTTGACTTTCCAACTGCCTTACTATCAATCTCCCAACTTGGAGAGACAGGCCCTTTATCCTCCTGGTTTGCACAGGTTCCCAATTTGGCAGAGGATGGAAGGGACGAGGGAGAACCCATGAGAGAGTAGCTGTTAGGCATTTGGACGGGCACATGTCACTCTAATTTCCCGGCAGGAAGAAGAATTAACCAAAGTCTCAGCCACCCACCGGGAACCAGTATAGGACATGATCCAAAATTTTGGACTTGCGTTCAGCTCACAAAAAACGAGTTGAGAAATGGAGCTCAGGGGCACAGCAATTCACAAACTGGCAGAGTGATAAAGGACAACTATCGTCCAAAAATCTGTTGAGGGAAGTCAACGAGGCGGACTTGAAAGCGAGGCAAAATAGCAGGAAACAGATTTCAAGAGGTACCTTGGAATCGCCTGTAAAGCACAGGAAGAGGGGCACAACTTGGACAATGGTGCACTTGGCCAAAAAGGGCGTATGCGTTTTCTCCTGAATATATTCAGGAGAAAACGCATACGCCCTTTTTGGCCAAGCAAGCAAGCGGGCAATGCAAATCTGCACTACAAAGAAGTATCACTTCCCACCGGTCAAAAGGGACATCCACAAAATGTGTAAAAACCAGAAAGGCAAGACAGGCCCTGGAGAACAGGGAGCCTTGTTATGCTGATGGGCGGGATGTAAATTGCTAACTGCCTCACTGGAGGAGTGCATTGTGTTCCCTAAAACAAGTAAACAACAGAGCTACAGAGCCAAGGCCACTTCCAGTCTAGGGAATATACCTTGGGAAAACTGAAAATCAATAAGAAAGAGCCACCTCCAAATTTAGGGCTGCACTGACTACAAGAACCTCAACTTGGGTACACCTTAAATATCCCAGGAAATATAAAAATGGTTCAAAACATTGTGGTACTTACGTACGATGGAATATCCCTCAGCCATGAAATCAATGTCATAAGACCAGTAGCAGCAAAGTGAGTGGATTCAGGTACGATGATTCTAAGTGAAATAAGTCACACAGAAAAAGAAACTTATCATAAGATATCACTTAGGAAGATCCTGTAAACATGGCTACACGTGAACTGAGTTAGGAAAGAGAACAGAGTCTCACATTTAGAAAACACTCTTATGCCTGCATAAAGGGGAAGGAGAGGTGGGGTGATGCATAAAACCAGAGTTTGATATAAGCACAGGGACCGTTTCAAAAACCAACTTTGGAATTGACAAGACCGACACCTTCCTCAGTGAAAGAGACTCAAAACCCCATATTTCCCACAGAGGAATATATCTGACTAGTAAGAATCTTAAAACCTATGTATTGATATGTCTCCATAAGGGAATCAAGTGTGTCTAGAGTGGCATAAACATGGCAGCGAGAATCAGCTCAAACCCACTATAAAAAGGAATTTCAAAAGCAAAAGCAAAAAAACAGGGAAATTCTTTACAATTCCTTCAGGGTGTCTGAGGAAACCTGGAAAGACCCTATCTACAATGACAGCTGGATGTGGCATAAGGCTGGACACTTGGGACTGAGAGGATTGGTGAGATTGGGTGAGCAAATGCAGACCCTTTCAAGCAATAATGCATGGCCCCCATTCCATGGGTCCCAACTCTCCAGGTTCAAGGGAATATTACTACAGCTATAACATGTACAGGAAACCTAGAGAATGGACACACTGTGAATACGAAAGGTTTCTAAAACTCAACGAATAGTCCCTCTCCTGGTGCTCCAGTTTGACTTTCCAACTGCCTTACTATCAATCTCCCAACTTGGAGAGACAGGCCCTTTAACCTCCTGGTTTGCACAGGTTCCCAATTTGGCAGAGGATGGAAGGGACGAGGGAGAACCCATGAGAGAGTAGCTGTTAGGCATTTGGACGGGCAAATGTCACTCTAATTTCCCGGCAGGAAGAAGAATTAACCAAAGTCTCAGCCACCCACCGGGAACCAATATAGGACATGATCCAAAATTTTGGACTTGCGTTCAGCTCACAAAAAACGAGTTGAGAAATGGAGCTCAGGGGCACAGCAATTCACAAACTGGCAGAGTGATAAAGGACAACTATCGTCCAAATATCTGTTGAGGGAAGTCAACGAGGCGGACTTGAAAGCGAGGCAAAATAGCAGGAAACAGATTTCAAGAGGTACCTTGGAGTCGCCTGTAAAGCACAGGAAGAGGGGCACAACTTGGACAATGGTGCACTTGGCCAAAAAGGGCGTATGCGTTTTCTCCTGAATATATTCAGGAGAAAACGCATACGCCCTTTTTGGCCAAGCAAGCAAGCGGGCAATTCAAATCTGCACTACAAAGAAGTATCACTTCCCACCAGTCAAAAGGGACATCCACAAAATGTGTAAAAACCAGAAAGGCAAGACAGGCCCTGGAGAACTGGGAGCCTTGTTATGCTGATGGGCGGGATGTAAATTGCCAACTGCCTCACTGGAGGAGTGCATTGTGTTCCCTAAAACAAGTAAACAACAGAGCTACAGAGCCAAGGCCACTTCCAGTCTAGGGAATATACCTTGGGAAAACTGAAAATCAATAAGAAAGAGCCACCTCCAAATTTAGGGCTGCACTGACTACAAGAACCTCAACTTGGGTACACCTTAAATATCCCAGGAAATATAAAAATGGTTCAAAACATTGTGGTACTTACGTACAATGGAATATCCCTCAGCCATGAAATCAATGTCATAAGACCAGTAGCAGCAAAGTGAGTGGATTCAGGTACGATGATTCTAAGTGAAATAAGTCACACAGAAAAAGAAACTTATCATAAGATATCACTTATGAAGATCCTGTAAACATGGCTACACGTGAACTGAGTTAGGAAAGAGAACAGAGTCTCACATTTAGAAAACACTCTTAAGCCTGCATAAAGGGGAAGGAGAGGTGGGGTGATGCATAAAACCAGAGTTTGATATAAGCACAGGGACCGTTTCAAAAACCAACTTTGGAATTGACAAGACCGACACCTTCCTCAGTGAAAGAGACTCAAAACCCCATATTTCCCACAGAGGAATATATCTGACTAGTAAGAATCTTAAAACCTATGTATTGATATGTCTCCATAAGGGAATCAAGTGTGTCTAGAGTGGCATAAACATGGCAGCGAGAATCAGCTCAAACCCACTATAAAAAGGAATTTCAAAAGCAAAACCAAAAAACAGGGAAATTCTTTACAATTCCTTCAGGGTGTCTGAGGAAACCTGGAAAGACCCTATCTACAATGACAGCTGGATGTGGCATAAGGCTGGACACTTGGGACTGAGAGGATTGGTGAGATTGGGTGAGCAAATGCAGACCCTTTCAAGCAATAATGCATGGCCCCCATTCCATGGGTCCCAACTCTCCAGGTTCAAGGGAATATTACTACAGCTATAACATGTACAGGAAACCTAGAGAATGGACACACTGTGAATACGAAAGGTTTCTAAAACTCAACGAATAGTCCCTCTCCTGGTGCTCCAGTTTGACTTTCCAACTGCCTTACTATCAATCTCCCAACTTGGAGAGACAGGCCCTTTAACCTCCTGGTTTGCACAGGTTCCCAATTTGGCAGAGGATGGAAGGGACGAGGGAGAACCCATGAGAGAGTAGCTGTTAGGCATTTGGACGGGCACATGTCACTCTAATTTCCCGGCAGGAAGAAGAATTAACCAAAGTCTCAGCCACCCACCGGGAACCAGTATAGGACATGATCCAAAATTTTGGACTTGCGTTCAGCTCACAAAAAACGAGTTGAGAAATGGAGCTCAGGGGCACAGCAATTCACAAACTGGCAGAGTGATAAAGGACAACTATCGTCCAAATATCTGTTGAGGGAAGTCAACGAGGCGGACTTGAAAGCGAGGCAAAATAGCAGGAAACAGATTTCAAGAGGTACCTTGGAGTCGCCTGTAAAGCACAGGAAGAGGGGCACAACTTGGACAATGGTGCACTTGGCCAAAAAGGGCGTATGCGTTTTCTCCTGAATATATTCAGGAGAAAACGCATACGCCCTTTTTGGCCAAGCAAGCAAGCGGGCAATTCAAATCTGCACTACAAAGAAGTATCACTTCCCACCAGTCAAAAGGGACATCCACAAAATGTGTAAAAACCAGAAAGGCAAGACAGGCCCTGGAGAACTGGGAGCCTTGTTATGCTGATGGGCGGGATGTAAATTGCCAACTGCCTCACTGGAGGAGTGCATTGTGTTCCCTAAAACAAGTAAACAACAGAGCTACAGAGCCAAGGCCACTTCCAGTCTAGGGAATATACCTTGGGAAAACTGAAAATCAATAAGAAAGAGCCACCTCCAAATTTAGGGCTGCACTGACTACAAGAACCTCAACTTGGGTACACCTTAAATATCCCAGGAAATATAAAAATGGTTCAAAACATTGTGGTACATACGTACGATGGAATATCCCTCAGCCATGAAATCAATGTCATAAGACCAGTAGCAGCAAAGTGAGTGGATTCAGGTACGATGATTCTAAGTGAAATAAGTCACACAGAAAAAGAAACTTATCATAAGATATCACTTAGGAAGATCCTGTAAACATGGCTACACGTGAACTGAGTTAGGAAAGAGAACAGAGTCTCACATTTAGAAAACACTCTTATGCCTGCATAAAGGGGAAGGAGAGGTGGGGTGATGCATAAAATCAGAGTTTGATATAAGCACAGGGACCGTTTCAAAAACCAACTTTGGAATTGACAAGACCGACACCTTCCTCAGTGAAAGAGACTCAAAACCCCATATTTCCCACAGAGGAATATATCTGACTAGTAAGAATCTTAAAACCTATGTATTGATATGTCTCCATAAGGGAATCAAGTGTGTCTAGAGTGGCATAAACATGGCAGCGAGAATCAGCTCAAACCCACTATAAAAAGGAATTTCAAAAGCAAAACCAAAAAACAGGGAAATTCTTTACAATTCCTTCAGGGTGTCTGAGGAAACCTGGAAAGACCCTATCTACAATGACAGCTGGATGTGGCATAAGGCTGGACACTTGGGACTGAGAGGATTGGTGAGATTGGGTGAGCAAATGCAGACCCTTTCAAGCAATAATGCATGGCCCCCATTCCATGGGTCCCAACTCTCCAGGTTCAAGGGAATATTACTACAGCTATAACATGTACAGGAAACCTAGAGAATGGACACACTGTGAATACGAAAGGTTTCTAAAACTCAACGAATAGTCCCTCTCCTGGTGCTCCAGTTTGACTTTCCAACTGCCTTACTATCAATCTCCCAACTTGGAGAGACAGGCTCTTTAACCTCCTGGTTTGCACAGGTTCCCAATTTGGCAGAGGATGGAAGGGACGTTGGAGAACTCATGAGAGAGTACCTGTTAGGCATTTGGACGGGCACATGTCACTCTAATTTCCCGGCAGGAAGAAAAATTAACCAAAGTCTCAGCCACCCACCGGGAACCAGTATAGGACATGATCCAAAATTTTGGACTTGCGTTCAGCTCACAAAAAACGAGTTGAGAAATGGAGCTCAGGGGCACAGCAATTCACAAACTGGCAGAGTGATAAAGGACAACTATCCTCCAAAAATCTGTTGAGGGAAGTCAACGAGGCGGACTTGAAAGCGAGGCAAAATAGCAGGAAACAGATTTCAAGAGGTACGTTGGAATCGCCTGTAAAGCACAGGAAGAGGGGCACAACTTGGACAATGGTGCACTTGGCCAAAAAGGGCGTATGCGTTTTCTCCTGAATATATTCAGGAGAAAACGCATACGCCCTTTTTGGCCAAGCAAGCAAGCGGGCAATGCAAATCTGCACTACAAAGAAGTATCACTTCCCACCGGTCAAAAGGGACATCCACAAAATGTGTAAAAACCAGAAAGGCAAGACAGGCCCTGGAGAACTGGGAGCCTTGTTATGCTGATGGGCGGGATGTAAATTGCCAACTGCCTCACTGGAGGAGTGCATTGTGTTCCCTAAAACAAGTAAACAACAGAGCTACAGAGCCAAGGCCACTTCCAGTCTAGGGAATATACCTTGGGAAAACTGAAAATCAATAAGAAGGAGCCACCTCCAAATTTAGGGCTGCACTGACTACAAGAACCTCAACTTGGGTACACCTTAAATATCCCAGGAAATATAAAAATGGTCCAAAACATTGTGGTACTTACGTACGATGGAATATCCCTCAGCCATGAAATCAATGTCATAAGACCAGTAGCAGCAAAGTGAGTGGATTCAGGTACGATTATTCTAAGTGAAATAAGTCACACAGAAAAAGAAACTTATCATAAGATATCACTTATGAAGATCCTGTAAACATGGCTACACGTGAAGTGAGTTAGGAAAGAGAACAGAGTCTCACATTTAGAAAACACTCTTATGCCTGCAAAAAGGGGAAGGAGAGGTGGGGTGATGCATAAAACCAGAGTTTTATATAAGCACAGGGACCGTTTCAAAAAACAACTTTGGAATTGACAAGACCGACACCTTCCTCAGTGAAAGAGACTCAAAACCCCATATTTCCCACAGAGGAATATATCTGACTAGTAAGAATCTTTAAAGCTATGTATTGATATGTCTCCATAAGGGAATCAAGTGTGTCTAGAGTGGCATAAACATGGCAGCGAGAATCAGCTCAAACCCAGTATAAAAAGGAATTTCAAAAGCAAAACCAAAAAACAGGGAAATTCTTTACAATTCCTTCAGGGTGTCTGAGGAAACCTGGAAAGACCCTATCTACAATGACAGCTGGATGTGGCATAAGGCTGGACACTTGGGACTGAGAGGATTGGTGAGATTGGGTGAGCAAATGCAGACCCTTTCAAGCAATAATGCATGGCCCCCATTCCATGGGTCCCAACTCTCCAGGTTCAAGGGAATATTACTACAGCTATAACATGTACAGGAAACCTAGAGAATGGACACACTGTGAATACGAAAGGTTTCTAAAACTCAACGAATAGTCCCTCTCCTGGTGCTCCAGTTTGACTTTCCAACTGCCTTACTATCAATCTCCCAACTTGGAGAGACAGGCCCTTTAACCTCCTGGTTTGCACAGGTTCCCAATTTGGCAGAGGATGGAAGGGACGAGGGAGAACCCATGAGAGAGTAGCTGTTAGGCATTTGGACGGGCACATGTCACTCTAATTTCCCGGCAGGAAGAAGAATTAACCAAAGTTTCAGCCACCCACCGGGAACCAGTATAGGACATGATCCAAAATTTTGGACTTGCGTTCAGCTCACAAAAAACGAGTTGAGAAATGGAGCTCAGGGGCACAGCAATTCACAAACTGGCAGAGTGATAAAGGACAACTATCGTCCAAAAATCTGTTGAGGGAAGTCAACGAGGCGGACTTGAAAGCGAGGCAAAATAGCAGGAAACAGATTTCAAGAGGTACGTTGGAATCGCCTGTAAAGCACAGGAAGAGGGGCACAACTTGGACAATGGTGCACTTGGCCAAAAAGGGCGTATGCGTTTTCTCCTGAATATATTCAGGAGAAAACGCATACGCCCTTTTTGGCCAAGCAATTAAGCGGGCAATGCAAATCTGCACTACAAAGAAGTATCATTTCCCACAGGTCAAAAGGGACATCCACAAAATGTGTAAAAACCAGAAAGGCAAGACAGGCCCTGGAGAACTGGGAGCCTTGTTATGCTGATGGGCGGGATGTAAATTGCCAACTGCCTCACTGGAGGAGTGCATTGTGTTCCCTAAAACAAGTAAACAACAGAGCTACAGAGACAAGGCCACTTCCAGTCTAGGGAATATACCTTGGGAAAACTGAAAATCAATAAGAAAGAGCCACCTCCAAATTTAGGGCTGCACTGACTACAAGAACCTCAACTTGGGTACACCTTAAATATCCCAGGAAATATAAAAATGGTTCAAAACATTGTGGTACTTACGTACGAAGGAATATCCCTCAGCCATGAAATCAATGTCATAAGACCAGAAGCAGCAAAGTGAGTGGATTCAGGTACGATGATTCTAAGTGAAATAAGTCACACAGAAAAAGAAACTTATCATAAGATATCACTTATGAAGATCCTGTAAACATGGCTACATGTGAACTGAGTTAGGAAAGAGAACAGAGTCTCACATTTAGAAAACACTCTTATGCCCGCATAAAGGGGAAGGAGAGGTAGGGAGATGCATAAAACCAGAGTTTGATATAGCACAGGGACCGTTTCAAAAACCAACTTTGGAATTGACAAGACCGACACCTTCCTCAGTGAAAGAGACTCAAAAAGCCATATTTCCCGCAGAGGAATATATCTGACTAGTAAGAATCTTAAAACCTATGTATTGATATGTCTCCATAAGGGAATCAAGTGTGTCTAGAGTGGCTTAAACATGGCAGCGAGAATCAGCTCAAACCCAGTATAAAAAGGAATTTCAAAAGCAAAACCAAAAAACAGGGAAATTCTTTACAATTCCTTCAGGGTGTCTGAGGAAACCTGTAAAGACCCTATCTACAATGACAGCTGGATGTGGCATAAGGCTGGACTCTTGGGACTGAGAGGATTGGTGAGATTGGGTGAGCAAATGCAGACCCTTTCAAGCAATAATGCATGGCCCCCATTCCATGGGTCCCAACTCTCCAGGTTCAAGGGAATATTACTACAGCTATAACATGTACAGGAAACCTAGAGAATGGACACACTGTGAATACGAAAGGTTTCTAAAACTCAATGAATAGTCCCTCTCCTGGTGCTCCAGTTTGACTTTCCAACTGCCTTACTATCAATCTCCCAACTTGGAGAGACAGGCCCTTTAACCTCCTGGTTTGCACAGGTTCCCAATTTGGCAGAGGATGGAAGGGTCGAGGGAGAACCCATGAGAGAGTAGCTGTTAGGCATTTGGACGGGCACATGTCACTCTAATTTCCCGGCAGGAAGAAGAATTAACCAAAGTCTCAGCCACCCACCGGGAACCAGTATAGGACATGATCCAAAATTTTGGACTTGCGTTCAGCTCACAAAAAACGAGTTGAGAAATGGAGCTCAGGGGCACAGCAATTCACAAACTGGCAGAATGATAAAGGACAACTATCGTCCAAAAATCTGTTGAGGGAAGTCAACGAGGCGGACTTGAAAGCGAGGCAAAATAGCAGGAAACAGATTTCAAGAGGTACCTTGGAAACGCCTGTAAAGCACAGGAAGAGGGGCACAACTTGGACAATGGTGCACTTGGCCAAAAAGGGCGTATGCGTTTTCTCCTGAATATATTCAGGAGAAAACGCATACGCCCTTTTTGGCCAAGCAAGCAAGCGGGCAATGCAAATCTGCACTACAAAGAAGTATCACTTCCCACCAGTCAAAAGGGACATCCACAAAATGTGTAAAAACCAGAAAGGCAAGACAGGCCCTGGAGAACTGGGAGCCTTGTTATGCTGATGGGTGGGATGTAAATTGCCAACTGCCTCACTGGAGGAGTGCATTGTGTTCCCTAAAACAAGTAAACAACAGAGCTACAGAGCCAAGGCCACTTCCAGTCTAGGGAATATACCTTGGGAAAACTGAAAATCAATAAGAAAGAGCCACCTCCAAATTTAGGGCTGCACTGACTACAAGAACCTCAACTTGGGTACACCTTAAATATCCCAGGAAATATAAAAATGGTCCAAAACATTGTGGTACTTACGTACGATGGAATATCCCTCAGCCATGAAATCAATGTCATAAGACCAGTAGCAGCAAAGTGAGTGGATTCAGGTACGATGATTCTAAGTGAAATAAGTCACACAGAAAAAGAAACTTATCATAAGATATCACTTAGGAAGATCCTGTAAACATGGCTACACGTGAACTGAGTTAGGAAAGAGAACAGAGTCTCACATTTAGAAAACACTCTTATGCCTGCATAAAGGGGAAGGAGAGGTGGGGTGATGCATAAAACCAGAGTTTGATATAAGCACAGGGACCGTTTCAAAAACCAACTTTGGAATTGACAAGACCGACACCTTCCTCAGTGAAAGAGACTCAAAACCCCATATTTCCCACAGAGGAATATATCTGACTAGTAAGAATCTTAAAACCTATGTATTGATATGTCTCCATAAGGGAATCAAGTGTGTCTAGAGTGGCTTAAACATGGCAGCGAGAATCAGCTCAAACCCACTATAAAAAGGAATTTCAAAAGCAAAACCAAAAAACAGGGAAATTCTTTACAATTCCTTCAGGGTGTCTGAGGAAACCTGGAAAGACCCTATCTACAATGACAGCTGGATGTGGCATAAGGCTGGACACTTGGGACTGAGAGGATTGGTGAGATTGGGTGAGCAAATGCAGACCCTTTCAAGCAATAATGCATGGCCCCCATTCCATGGGTCCCAACTCTCCAGGTTCAAGGGAATATTACTACAGCTATAACATGTACAGGAAACCTAGAGAATGGACACACTGTGAATACGAAAGGTTTCTAAAACTCAACGAATAGTCCCTCTCCTGGTGCTCCAGTTTGACTTTCCAACTGCCTTACTATCAATCTCCCAACTTGGAGAGACAGGCCCTTTAACCTCCTGGTTTGCACAGGTTCCCAATTTGGCAGAGGATGGAAGGGACGAGGGAGAACCCATGAGAGAGTAGCTGTTAGGCATTTGGACGGGCACATGTCACTCTAATTTCCCGGCAGGAAGAAGAATTAACCAAAGTCTCAGCCACCCACCGGGAACCAGTATAGGACATGATCCAAAATTTTGGACTTGCGTTCAGCTCACAAAAAACGAGTTGAGAAATGGAGCTCAGGGGCACAGCAATTCACAAACTGGCAGAGTGATAAAGGACAACTATCGTCCAAAAATCTGTTGAGGGAAGTCAACGAGGCGGACTTGAAAGCGAGGCAAAATAGCAGGAAACAGATTTCAAGAGGTACCTTGGAATCGCCTGTAAAGCACAGGAAGAGGGGCACAACTTGGACAATGGTGCACTTGGCCAAAAAGGGCGTATGCGTTTTCTCCTGAATATATTCAGGAGAAAACGCATACGCCCTTTTTGGCCAAGCAAGCAAGCGGGCAATGCAAATCTGCACTACAAAGAAGTATCACTTCCCACCGGTCAAAAGGGACATCCACAAAATGTGTAAAAACCAGAAAGGCAAGACAGGCCCTGGAGAACAGGGAGCCTTGTTATGCTGATGGGCGGGATGTAAATTGCCAACTGCCTCACTGGAGGAGTGCATTGTGTTCCCTAAAACAAGTAAACAACAGAGCTACAGAGCCAAGGCCACTTCCAGTCTAGGGAATATACCTTGGGAAAACTGAAAATCAATAAGAAAGAGCCACCTCCAAATTTAGGGCTGCACTGACTACAAGAACCTCAACTTGGGTACACCTTAAATATCCCAGGAAATATAAAAATGGTTCAAAACATTGTGGTACTTACGTACGATGGAATATCCCTCAGCCATGAAATCAATGTCATAAGACCAGTAGCAGCAAAGTGAGTGGATTCAGGTACGATGATTCTAAGTGAAATAAGTCACACAGAAAAAGAAACTTATCATAAGATATCACTTAGGAAGATCCTGTAAACATGGCTACACGTGAACTGAGTTAGGAAAGAGAACAGAGTCTCACATTTAGAAAACACTCTTATGCCTGCATAAAGGGGAAGGAGAGGTGGGGTGATGCATAAAACCAGAGTTTGATATAAGCACAGGGACCGTTTCAAAAACCAACTTTGGAATTGACAAGACCGACACCTTCCTCAGTGAAAGAGACTCAAAACCCCATATTTCCCACAGAGGAATATATCTGACTAGTAAGAATCTTAAAACCTATGTATTGATATGTCTCCATAAGGGAATCAAGTGTGTCTAGAGTGGCATAAACATGGCAGCGAGAATCAGCTCAAACCCACTATAAAAAGGAATTTCAAAAGCAAAAGCAAAAAAACAGGGAAATTCTTTACAATTCCTTCAGGGTGTCTGAGGAAACCTTGAAAGACCCTATCTACAATGACAGCTGGATGTGGCATAAGGCTGGACACTTGGGACTGAGAGGATTGGTGAGATTGGGTGAGCAAATGCAGACCCTTTCAAGCAATAATGCATGGCCCCCATTCCATGGGTCCCAACTCTCCAGGTTCAAGGGAATATTACTACAGCTATAACATGTACAGGAAACCTAGAGAATGGACACACTGTGAATACGAAAGGTTTCTAAAACTCAACGAATAGTCCCTCTCCTGGTGCTCCAGTTTGACTTTCCAACTGCCTTACTATCAATCTCCCAACTTGGAGAGACAGGCCCTTTAACCTCCTGGTTTGCACAGGTTCCCAATTTGGCAGAGGATGGAAGGGACGAGGGAGAACCCATGAGAGAGTAGCTGTTAGGCATTTGGACGGGCAAATGTCACTCTAATTTCCCGGCAGGAAGAAGAATTAACCAAAGTCTCAGCCACCCACCGGGAACCAATATAGGACATGATCCAAAATTTTGGACTTGCGTTCAGCTCACAAAAAACGAGTTGAGAAATGGAGCTCAGGGGCACAGCAATTCACAAACTGGCAGAGTGATAAAGGACAACTATCGTCCAAAAATCTGTTGAGGGAAGTCAACGAGGCGGACTTGAAAGCGAGGCAAAATAGCAGGAAACAGATTTCAAGAGGTACCTTGGAGTCGCCTGTAAAGCACAGGAAGAGGGGCACAACTTGGACAATGGTGCACTTAGCCAAAAAGGGCGTATGCGTTTTCTCCTGAATATATTCAGGAGAAAACGCATACGCCCTTTTTGGCCAAGCAAGCAAGCGGGCAATTCAAATCTGCACTACAAAGAAGTATCACTTCCCACCAGTCAAAAGGGACATCCACAAAATGTGTAAAAACCAGAAAGGCAAGACAGGCCCTGGAGAACTGGGAGCCTTGTTATGCTGATGGGCGGGATGTAAATTGCCAACTGCCTCACTGGAGGAGTGCATTGTGTTCCCTAAAACAAGTAAACAACAGAGCTACAGAGCCAAGGCCACTTCCAGTCTAGGGAATATACCTTGGGAAAACTGAAAATCAATAAGAAAGAGCCACCTCCAAATTTAGGGCTGCACTGACTACAAGAACCTCAACTTGGGTACACCTTAAATATCCCAGGAAATATAAAAATGGTTCAAAACATTGTGGTACTTACGTACGATGGAATATCCCTCAGCCATGAAATCAATGTCATAAGACCAGTAGCAGCAAAGTGAGTGGATTCAGGTACGATGATTCTAAGTGAAATAAGTCACACAGAAAAAGAAACTTATCATAAGATATCACTTATGAAGATCCTGTAAACATGGCTACACGTGAACTGAGTTAGGAAAGAGAATAGAGTCTCACATTTAGAAAACACTCTTATGTCCGCAAAAAGGGGAAGGATAGGTGGGGTGATGCATAAAACCAGAGTTTGATATAAGCACAGGGACCGTTCCAAAAACCAACTTTGGAATAGACAAGACCTACACCTTCCTCAGTGAAAGAGACTCAAAACCCCATATTTCCCGCAGAGGAATATATCTGACTAGTAAGAATCTTAAAACCTATGTATTGATATGACTCCATAAGGGAATCAAGTATGTCTAGAGTGGCATAAACATGGCAGCGAGAATCAGCTCAAACCCACTATAAAAAGGAATTTCAAAAGCAAAACCAAAAAACAGGGGAATTCTTTACAATTCCTTCAGGGTGTCTGAGGAAACCTGGAAAGACCCTATCTACAATGACAGCTGGATGTGGCATAAGGCTGGACACTTGGGACTGAGAGGATTGGTGAGATTGGGTGAGCAAATGCAGACCCTTTCAAGCAATAATGCATGGCCCCCATTCCATGGGTCCCAACTCTCCAGGTTCAAGGGAATATTACTACAGATATAACATGTACAGGAAACCTAGAGAATGGACACACTGTGAATACGAAAGGTTTCTAAAACTCAACGAATAGTCCCTCTCCTGGTGCTCCAGTTTGACTTTCCAACTGCCTTACTATCAATCTCCCAACTTGGAGAGACAGGCCCTTTAACCTCCTGGTTTGAACAGGTTCCCAATTTGGCAGAGGATGGAAGGGACGAGGGAGAACCCATGAGAGAGTAGCTGTTAGGCATTTGGACGGGCAAATGTCACTCTAATTTCCCGGCAGGAAGAAGAATTAACCAAAGTCTCAGCCACCCACCGGGAACCAATATAGGACATGATCCAAAATTTTGGACTTGCGTTCAGCTCACAAAAAACGAGTTGAGAAATGGAGCTCAGGGGCACAGCAATTCACAAACTGGCAGAGTGATAAAGGACAACTATCGTCCAAAAATCTGTTGAGGGAAGTCAACGAGGCGGACTTGAAAGCGAGGCAAAATAGCAGGAAACAGATTTCAAGAGGTACCTTGGAATCGCCTGTAAAGCACAGGAAGAGGGGCACAACTTGGACAATGGTGCACTTGGCCAAAAAGGGCGTATGCGTTTTCTCCTGAATATATTCAGGAGAAAACGCATACGCCCTTTTTGGCCAAGCAAGCAAGCGGGCAATGCAAATCTGCACTACAAAGAAGTATCACTTCCCACCGGTCAAAAGGGACATCCACAAAATGTGTAAAAACCAGAAAGGCAAGACAGGCCCTGGAGAACTTGGAGCCTTGTTATGCTGATGGGCAGGATGTAAATTGCCAACTGCCTCACTGGAGGAGTGCATTGTGTTCCCTAAAACAAGTAAACAACAGAGCTACAGAGCCAAGGCCACTTCCAGTCTAGGGAATATACCTTGGGAAAACTGAAAATCAATAAGAAAGAGCCACCTCCAAATTTAGGGCTGCACTGACTACAAGAACCTCAACTTGGGTACACCTTAAATATCCCAGGAAATATAAAAATGGTTCAAAACATTGTGGTACTTACGTACGATGGAATATCCCTCAGCCATGAAATCAATGTCATAAGACCAGTAGCAGCAAAGTGAGTGGATTCAGGTACGATGATTCTAAGTGAAATAAGTCACACAGAAAAAGAAACTTATCATAAGATATCACTTAGGAAGATCCTGTAAACATGGCTACACGTGAACTGAGTTAGGAAAGAGAACAGTCTCACATTTAGAAAACACTCTTATGCCTGCATAAAGGGGAAGGAGAGGTGGGGTGATGCATAAAACCAGAGTTTGTTATAAGCACAGGGACCGTTTCAAAAACCAACTTTAGAATTGACAAGACCGACACCTTTCTCAGTGAAAGAGACTCAAAACACCATATTTCCCACAGAGGAATATATCTGACTAGTAAGAATCTTAAAACATATGTATTGATATGTCTCCATAAGGGAATCAAGTGTGTCTAGAGTGGCATAAACATGGCAGCGAGAATCAGCTCAAACCCACTATAAAAAGGAATTTCAAAAGCAAAACCAAAAAACAGGGAAATTCTTTACAATTCCTTCAGGGTGTCTGAGGAAACCTGGAAAGACCCTATCTACAATGACAGCTGGATGTGGCATAAGGCTGGACACTTGGGACTGAGAGGATTGGTGAGATTGGGTGAGCAAATGCAGACCCTTTCAAGCAATAATGCATGGCCCCCATTCCATGGGTCCCAACTCTCCAGGTTCAAGGGAATATTACTACAGCTATAACATGTACAGGAAACCTAGAGAATGGACACACTGTGAATACGAAAGGTCTCTAAAACTCAACGAATAGTCCCTCTCCTGGTGCTCCAGTTTGACTTTCCAACTGCCTTACTATCAATCTCCCAACTTGGAGAGACAGGCCCTTTAACCTCCTGGTTTGCACAGGTTCCCAATTTGGCAGAGGATGGAAGGGACGAGGGAGAACCCATGAGAGAGTAGCTGTTAGGCATTTGGACGGGCACATGTCACTCTAATTTCCCGGCAGGAAGAAGAATTAACCAAAGTCTCAGCCACCCACCGGGAACCAGTATAGGACATGATCCAAAATTTTGGACTTGCGTTCAGCTCACAAAAAACGAGTTGAGAAATGGAGCTCAGGGGCACAGCAATTCACAAACTGGCAGAGTGATAAACGACAACTATCGTCCAAAAATCTGTTGAGGGAAGTCAACGAGGCGGACTTGAAAGCGAGGCAAAATAGCAGGAAACAGATTTCAAGAGGTACCATGGAATCGCCTGTAAAGCACAGGAAGAGGGGCACAACTTGGACAATGGTGCACTTGGCCAAAAAGGGCATATGCGTTTTCTCCTGAATATATTCAGGAGAAAACGCATATGCCCTTTTTGGCCAAGCAAGCAAGCGGGCAATGCAAATCTGCACTACAAAGAAGTATCACTTCCCACCGGTCAAAAGGGACATCCACAAAATGTGTAAAAACCAGAAAGGCAAGACAGGCCCTGGAGAACTGGGAGCCTTGTTATGCTGATGGGCGGGATGTAAATTGCCAACTGCCTCACTGGAGGAGTGCATTGTGTTCCCTAAAACAAGTAAACAACAGAGCTACAGAGCCAAGGCCACTTCCAGTCTAGGGAATATACCTTGGGAAAACTGAAAATCAATAAGAAAGAGCCACCTCCAAATTTAGGCCTGCACTGACTACAAGAACCTCAACTTGGGTACACCTTAAATATCCCAGGAAATATAAAAATGGTTCAAAACATTGTGGTACTTACGTACGATGGAATATCCCTCAGCCATGAAATCAATGTCATAAGACCAGTAGCAGCAAAGTGAGTGGATTCAGGTACGATGATTCTAAGTGAAATAAGTCACACAGAAAAAGAAACTTATCATAAGATATCACTTAGGAAGATCCTGTAAACATGGCTACACGTGAACTGAGTTAGGAAAGAGAACAGAGTCTCACATTTAGAAAACACTCTTATGCCTGCATAAAGAGGATGGAGAGGTGGGGTGATGCATAAAACCAGAGTTTGATATAAGCACAGGGACTGTTCCAAAAAACAACTTTGGAATAGACAAGACCTACACCTTCCTCAGTGAAAGAGACTCAAAACCCCATATTTCCCGCAGAGGAATATATCTGACTAGTAAGAATCTTAAAACCTATGTATTGATATGACTCCATAAGGGAATCAAGTGTGTCTAGAGTGGCATAAACATGGCAGCGAGAATCAGCTCAAACCCACTATAAAAAGGAATTTCAAAAGCAAAACAAAAAAACAGGGAAATTCTTTACAATTCCTTCAGGGTGTCTGAGGAAACCTGGAAAGACCCTATCTACAATGACAGCTGGATGTGGCATAAGGCTGGACACTTGGGACTGAGAGGACTGGTGAGATTGGGTGAGCAAATGCAGACCCTTTCAAGCAATAATGCATGGCCCCCATTCCATGGGTCCCAACTCTCCAGGTTCAAGGGAATATTACTACAGCTATAACATGTACAGGAAACCTAGAGAATGGACACACTGTGAATACGAAAGGTTTCTAAAACTCAACGAATAGTCCCTCTCCTGGTGCTCCAGTTTGACTTTCCAACTGCCTTACTATCAATCTCCCAACTTGGAGAGACAGGTCCTTTAACCTCCTGGTTTGCACAGGTTCCCAATTTGGCAGAGGATGGAAGGGACGAGGGAGAACCCATGAGAGAGTAGCTGTTAGGCATTTGGACGGGCACATGTCACTCTAATTTCCCGGAAGGAAGAAGAATTAACCAAAGTCACAGCCACCCACCGGGAACCAGTATAGGACATGATTCAAAATTTTGGACTTGCGTTCAGCTCACAAAAAACGAGTTGAGAAATGGAGCTCAGGGGCACAGCAATTCATAAACTGGCAGAGTGATAAAGGACAACTATCGTCCAAAAATCTGTTGAGGGAAGTCAACGAGGCGCACTTGAAAGCGAGGCAAAATAGCAGGAAACAGATTTCAAGAGGTACATTGGAATCGCCTGTAAAGCACAGGAAGAGGGGCACAACTTGGACAATGGTGCACTTGGCCAAAAAGGGCGTATGCATTTTCTCCTGAATATATTCAGGAGAAAACGCATACGCCCTTTTTGGCCAAGCAAGCAAGCGGGCAATGCAAATCTGCACTACAAAGAAGTATCACTTCCCACCGGTCAAAAGGGACATCCACAAAATGTGTAAAAACCAGAAAGGCAAGACAGGCCCTGGAGAACTGGGAGCCTTGTTATACTGATGGGCGGGATGTAAATTGCCAACTGCCTCACTGGAGGAGTGCATTGTGTTCCCTAAAACAAGTAAACAACAGAGCTACAGAGCCAAGGCCACTTCCAGTCTAGGGAATATTCCTTGGGAAAACTGAAAATCAATAAGAAAGAGCCACCTCCAAATTTAGGGCTGCACTGACTACAAGAACCTCAACTTGGGTACACCTTAAATATCCAAGGAAATATAAAAATGGTCCAAAACATTGTGGTACTTACGTACAATGGAATATCCCTCAGCCATGAAATCAATGTCATAAGACCAGTAGCAGCAAAGTGAGTGGATTCAGGTACGATGATTCTAAGTGAAATAAGTCACACAGAAAAAGAAACTTATCATAAGATATCACTTATGAAGATCCTGTAAACATGGCTACTCGTGAACTGAGTTAAGAAAGAGAACAGAGGGCTTCCCTGGTGGCGCAGTTGTTGAGAGTCCGCCTGCCGATGCAGGGGACACGGGTTCGTGCCCCGATCCCGGAAGATCCCACATGCCGCGGAGCGGCTGGGCCCGCGAGCCATGGCCGCGGAGCCTGTGTGTCCGGAGCCTGTGCTCCGCAACGGGAGAGGCCACAGCAGTGAGAGGCCCGCGTACAGCAAAAAAAAAAAAAAAAAAAAAAAAAAAAGAAAGAGAACAGAGTCTCACATTTAGAAAACACTCTTATGCCTGCATAAAGGGGAAGGAGAGGTGGGGTGATGCATAAAATCAGAGTTTGATATAAGCACAGGGACCGTTTCAAAAACCAACTTGGGAATTGACAAGACCGACACCTTCCTCAGTGAAAGAGACTCAAAACCCCATATTTCCCACAGAGGAATATATCTGACTAGTAAGAATCTTAAAACCTATGTATTGATATGTCTCCATAAGGGAATCAAGTGTGTCTAGAGTGGCATAAACATGGCAGCAAGAATCAGCTCAAACCCACTATAAAAAGGAATTTCAAAAGCAAAACCAAAAAACAGGGAAATTCTTTACAATTCCTTCAGGGTGTCTGAGGAAACCTGGAAAGACCCTATCTACAATGACAGCTGGATGTGGCATAAGGCTGGACACTTGGGACTGAGAGGATTGGTGAGATTGGGTGAGCAAATGCAGACCCTTTCAAGCAATAATGCATGGCCCCCATTCCATGGGTCCCAACTCTCCAGGTTCAAGGGAATATTACTACAGCTATAACATGTACAGGAAACCTAGAGAATGGACACACTGTGAATACGAAAGGTTTCTAAAACTCAACGAATAGTCCCTCTCCTGGTGCTCCAGTTTGACTTTCCAACTGCCTTACTATCAATCTCCCAACTTGGAGAGACAGGCCCTTTAACCTCCTGGTTTGCACAGGTTCCCAATTTGGCAGAGGATGGAAGGGACGAGGGAGAACCCATGAGAGAGTAGCTGTTAGGCATTTGGACGGGCAAATGTCACTCTAATTTCCCGGCAGGAAGAAGAATTAACCAAAGTCTCAGCCACCCACCGGGAACCAATATAGGACATGATCCAAAATTTTGGACTTGCGTTCAGCTCACAAAAAACGAGTTGAGAAATGGAGCTCAGGGGCACAGCAATTCACAAACTGGCAGAGTGATAAAGGACAACTATCGTCCAAAAATCTGTTGAGGGAAGTCAACGAGGCGGACTTGAAAGCGAGGCAAAATAGCAGGAAACAGATTTCAAGAGGTACCTTGGAATCGCCTGTAAAGCACAGGAAGAGGGGCACAACTTGGACAATGGTGCACTTGGCCAAAAAGGGCGTATGCGTTTTCTCCTGAATATATTCAGGAGAAAACGCATACGCCCTTTTTGGCCAAGAAAGCAAGCGGGCAATGCAAATCTGCACTACAAAGAAGTATCACTTCCCACCGGTCAAAAGGGATATCCACAAAATGTGTAAAAACCAGAAAGGCAAGACAGGCCCTGGAGAACTGGAAGCCTTGTTATGCTGATGGGCGGGATGTAAATTGCCAACTGCCTCACTGGAGGAGTGCATTGTGTTCCCTAAAACAAGTAAACAACAGAGCTACAGAGCCAAGGCCACTTCCAGTCTAGGGAATATACCTTGGGAAAACTGAAAATCAATAAGAAAGAGCCACCTCCAAATTTAGGGCTGCACTGACTACAAGAACCTCAACTTGGGTACACCTTAAATATCCCAGGAAATATAAAAATGGTTCAAAACATTGTGGTACTTACGTACGATGGAATATCCCTCAGCCATGAAATCAATGTCATAAGACCAGTAGCAGCAAAGTGAGTGGATTCAGGTACGATGATTCTAAGTGAAATAATTCACAGAGAAAAAGAAACTTATCATAAGATATCACTTAGGAAGATCCTGTAAACATGGCTACACGTGAACTGAGTTAGGAAAGAGAACAGTGTCACATTTAGAAAACACTCTTATGCCTGCATAAAGGGGAAGGAGAGGTGGGGTGATGCATAAAACCAGAGTTTGATATAAGCACAGGGACCGTTTCAAAAACCAACTTTGGAATTGACAAGACCGACACCTTCCTCAGTGAAAGAGACTCAAAACCCCATATTTCCCACAGAGGAATATATCTGACTAGTAAGAATCTTAAAACCTATGTATTGATATGTCTCCATAAGGGAATCAAGTGTGTCTAGAGTGGCATAAACATGGCAGCGAGAATCAGCTCAAACCCACTATAAAAAGGAATTTCAAAAGCAAAACCAAAAAAAACAGGGAAATTCTTTACAATTCCTTCAGGGTGTCTGAGGAAACCTGGAAAGACCCTATCTACAATGACAGCTGGATGTGGCATAAGGCTGGACACTTGGGACTGAGAGGATTGGTGAGATTGGGTGAGCAAATGCAGACCCTTTCAAGCAATAATGCATGGCCCCCATTCCATGGGTCCCAACTCTCCAGGTTCAAGGGAATATTACTACAGCTATAACATGTACAGGAAACCTAGAGAATGGACACACTGTGAATACGAAAGGTTTCTAAAACTCAACGAATAGTCCCTCTCCTGGTGCTCCAGTTTGACTTTCCAACTGCCTTACTATCAATCTCCCAACTTGGAGAGACAGGCCCTTTAACCTCCTGGTTTGCACAGGTTCCCAATTTGGCAGAGGATGGAAGGGACGAGGGAGAACCCATGAGAGAGTAGCTGTTAGGCATTTGGACGGGCAAATGTCACTCTAAATTCCCGGCAGGAAGAAGAATTAACCAAAGTCTCAGCCACCCACCGGGAACCAATATAGGACATGATCCAAAATTTTGGACTTGCGTTCAGCTCACAAAAAACGAGTTGAGAAATGGAGCTCAGGGGCACAGCAATTCACAAACTGGCAGAGTGATAAAGGACAACTATCGTCCAAAAATCTGTTGAGGGAAGTCAACGAGGCGGACTTGAAAGCGAGGCAAAATAGCAGGAAACAGATTTCAAGAGGTACCTTGGAATCGCCTGTAAAGCACAGGAAGAGGGGCACAACTTGGACAATGGTGCACTTGGCCAAAAAGGGCGTATGCGTTTTCTCCTGAATATATTCAGGAGAAAACGCATACGCCCTTTTTGGCCAAGCAAGCAAGCGGGCAATGCAAATCTGCACTACAAAGAAGTATCACTTCCCACCGGTCAAAAGGGACATCCACAAAATGT
Source organism: Mesoplodon densirostris (assembly GCF_025265405.1). Taxonomy (NCBI): domain Eukaryota; kingdom Metazoa; phylum Chordata; class Mammalia; order Artiodactyla; family Ziphiidae; genus Mesoplodon; species Mesoplodon densirostris. Next base: position 140,464,511 of record NC_082681.1, on the reverse strand, counting down.
GTAAAAACCAGAAAGGCAAGACAGGCCCTGGAGAACTGGGAGCCTTGTTATGCTGATGGGCGGGATGTAAATTGCCAACTGCCTCACTGGAGGAGTGCATTGTGTTCCCTAAAACAAGTAAACAACAGAGCTACAGAGCCAAGGCCACTTCCAGTCTAGGGAATATACCTTGGGAAAACTGAAAATCAATAAGAAAGAGCCACCTCCAAATTTAGGGCTGCACTGACTACAAGAACCTCAACTTGGGTACACCTTAAATATCCCAGGAAATATAAAAATGGTTCAAAACATTGTGGTACTTACGTACGATGGAATATCCCTCAGCCATGAAATCAATGTCATAAGACCAGTAGCAGCAAAGTGAGTGGATTCAGGTACGATGATTCTAAGTGAAATAAGTCACACAGAAAAAGAAACTTATCATAAGATATCACTTAGGAAGATCCTGTAAACATGGCTACACGTGAACTGAGTTAGGAAAGAGAACAGAGTCTCACATTTAGAAAACACTCTTATGCCTGCATAAAGGGGATGGAGAGGTGGGGTGATGCATAAAACCAGAGTTTGATATAAGCACAGGGACCGTTCCAAAAAACAACTTTGGAATAGACAAGACCTACATCTTCCTCAGTGAAAGAGACTCAAAACCCCATATTTCCCGCAGAGGAATATATCTGACTAGTAAGAATCTTAAAACCTATGTATTGATATGACTCCATAAGGGAATCAAGTGTGTCTAGAGTGGCATAAACATGGCAGCGAGAATCAGCTCAAACCCACTATAAAAAGGAATTTCAAAAGCAAAACCAAAAAACAGGGAAATTCTTTACAATTCCTTCAGGGTGTCTGAGGAAACCTGGAAAGACCCTATCTACAATGACAGCTGGATGTGGCATAAGGCTGGACACTTGGGACTGAGAGGATTGGTGAGATTGGGTGAGCAAATGCAGACCCTTTCAAGCAATAATGCATGGCCCCCATTCCATGGGTCCCAACTCTCCAGGTTCAAGGGAATATTACTACACCTATAACATGTACAGGAAACCTAGAGAATGGACACACTGTGAATACGAAAGGTTTCTAAAACTCAACGAATAGTCCCTCTCCTGGTGCTCCAGTTTGACTTTCCAACTGCCTTACTATCAATCTCCCAACTTGGAGAGACAGGCCCTTTAACCTCCTGGTTTGCACAGCTTCCCAATTTGGCAGAGGATGGAAGGGACGAGGGAGAACCCATGAGAGAGTAGCTGTTAGGCATTTGGACGGGCACATGTCACTCTAATTTCCCGGCAGGAAGAAGAATTAACAAAAGTCACAGCCACCCACCGGGAACCAGTATAGGATATGATCCAAAATTTTGGACTTGCGTTCAGCTCACAAAAAACGAGTTGAGAAATGGAGCTCAGGGGCACAGCAATTCATAAACTGGCAGAGTGATAAAGGACAACTATCGTCCAAAAATCTGTTGAGGGAAGTCAACGAGGCGCACTTGAAAGCGAGGCAAAATAGCAGGAAACAGATTTCAAGAGGTACATTGGAATCGCCTGTAAAGCACAGGAAGAGGGGCACAACTTGGACAATGGTGCACTTGGCCAAAAAGGGCGTATGCATTTTCTCCTGAATATATTCAGGAGAAAACGCATACGCCCTTTTTGGCCAAGCAAGCAAGCGGGCAATGCAAATCTGCACTACAAAGAAGTATCACTTCCCACCGGTCAAAAGGGACATCCACAAAATGTGTAAAAACCAGAAAGGCAAGACAGGCCCTGGAGAACAGGGAGCCTTGTTATGCTGATGGGCGGGATGTAAATTGCCAACTGCCTCACTGGAGGAGTGCATTGTGTTCCCTAAAACAAGTAAACAACAGAGCTACTGAGCCAAGGCCACTTCCAGTCTAGGGAATATACCTTGGGAAAACTGAAAATCAATAAGAAAGAGCCACCTCCAAATTTAGGGCTGCACTGACTACATGAACCTCAACTTGGGTACACCTTAAATATCCCAGGAAATATAAAAATGGTTCAAAACATTGTGGTACTTACGTACGATGGAATATCCCTCAGCCATGAAATCAATGTCATAAGACCAGTAGCAGCAAAGTGAGTGGATTCAGGTACGATGATTCTAAGTGAAATAAGTCACACAGAAAAAGAAACTTATCATAAGATATCACTTAGGAAGATCCTGTAAACATGGCTACACGTGAACTGAGTTAGGAAAGAGAACAGTCTCACATTTAGAAAACACTCTTATGCCTGCATAAAGGGGAAGGAGAGGTGGGGTGATGCATAAAACCAGAGTTTGTTATAAGCACAGGGACCGTTTCAAAAACCAACTTTGGAATTGACAAGACCGACACCTTCCTCAGTGAAAGAGACTCAAAACCCCATATTTCCCACAGAGGAATATATCTGACTAGTAAGAATCTTAAAACCTATGTATTGATATGTCTCCATAAGGGAATCAAGTGTGTCTAGAGTGGCATAAACATGGCAGCGAGAATCAGCTCAAACCCACTATAAAAAGGAATTTCAAAAGCAAAACCAAAAAACAGGGAAATTCTTTACAATTCCTTCAGGGTGTCTGAGGAAACCTGGAAAGACCCTATCTACAATGACAGCTGGATGTGGCATAAGGCTGGACACTTGGGACTGAGAGGATTGGTGAGATTGGGTGAGCAAATGCAGACCCTTTCAAGCAATAATGCATGGCCCCCATTCCATGGGTCCCAACTCTCCAGGTTCAAGGGAATATTACTACAGCTATAACATGTACAGGAAACCTAGAGAATGGACACACTGTGAATACGAAAGGTTTCTAAAACTCAACGAATAGTCCTTCTCCTGGTGCTCCAGTTTGACTTTCCAACTGCCTTACTATCAATCTCCCAACTTGGAGAGACAGGCCCTTTAACCTCCTGGTTTGCACAGGTTCCCAATTTGGCAGAGGATGGAAGGGACGAGGGAGAACCCATGAGAGAGTAGCTGTTAGGCATTTGGACGGGCACATGTCACTCTAATTTCCCGGCAGGAAGAAGAATTAACCAAGGTCTCAGCCACCCACCGGGAACCAGTATAGGACATGATCCAAAATTTTGGACTTGCGTTCAGCTCACAAAAACGAGTTGAGAAATGGAGCTCAGGGGCACAGCAATTCACAAACTGGCAGAGTGATAAAGGACAACTATGGTCCAAAAATCTGTTGAGGGAAGTCAACGAGGTGGACTTGAAAGCGAGGCAAAATAGCAGGAAACAGATTTCAAGAGGTACCTTGGAATCGCCTGTAAAGCACAGGAAGAGGGGCACAACTTGGACAATGATGCACTTGGCCAAAAAGGGCGTATGCGTTTTCTCCTGAATATATTCAGGAGAAAACGCATACGAGCTTTTTGGCCAAGCAAGCAAGCAGGCAATGCAAATCTGCACTACAAAGAAGTATCAATTCCCACCGGTCAAAAGGGACATCCACAAAATGTGTAAAAACCAGAAAGGCAAGACAGGCCCTGGAGAACTGGGAGCCTTGTTATGCTGATGGGCAGGATGTAAATTGCCAACTGCCTCACTGGAGGAGTGCATTGTGTTCCCTAAAACAAGTAAACAACAGAGCTACAGAGCCAAGGCCACTTCCAGTCTAGGGAATATACTTTGGGAAAACTGAAAATCAATAAGAAAGAGCCACCTCCAAAGTTAGAGCTGCACTGACTACAAGAACCTAAACTTGGGTACACCTTAAATATTCCAGGAAATATAAAAATGGTTCAAAACATTGTGGTACTTACGTACGATGGAATATTCCTCAGCCATGAAATCAATGTCATAAGACCAGTAGCAGCAAAGAGAGTGGATTCAGGTACGATAATTCTAAGTGAAATAAGTCACACAGAAAAAGAAACTTATCATAAGATATCACTTATGAAGATCCTGTAAACATGGCTACACGTGAACTGAGTTAGGAAAGAGAACAGAGTCTCACATTTAGAAAACACTCTTATGCCTGCATAAAGGGGATGGAGAGGTGGGGTGATGCATAAAACCAGAGTTTGATATAAGCACAGGGACCGTTCCAAAAACCAACTTTGGAATAGACAAGACCTACACCTTCCTCAGTGAAAGAGACTCAAAACCCCATATTTCCCGCAGAGGAATATATCTGACTAGTAAGAATCTTAAAACCTATGTATTGATATGACTCCATAAGGGAATCAAGTGTGTCTAGAGTGGCATAAACATGGCAGCGAGAATCAGCTCAAACCCACTATAAAAAGGAATTTCAAAAGCAAAACCAAAAAACAGGGAAATTCTTTACAATTCCTTCAGGGTGTCTGAGGAAACCTGGAAAGACCCTATCTACAATGACAGCTGGATGTGGCATAAGGCTGGACACTTGGGACTGAGAGGATTGGTGAGATTGGGTGAGCAAATGCAGACCCTTTCAAGCAATAATGCATGGCCCCCATTCCATGGGTGCCAACTCTCCAGGTTCAAGGGAATATTACTACAGCTATAACATGTACAGGAAACCTAGAGAATGGACACACTGTGAATACGAATGGTTTCTAAAACTCAATGAATAGTCCCCCTCCTGGTGCTCCAGTTTGACTTTCCAACTGCCTTACTATCAATCTCCCAACTTGGAGAGACAGGCCCTTTAACCTCCTGGTTTGCACAGGTTCCCAATTTGGCAGAGGATGGAAGGGACGAGGGAGAACCCATGAGGGAGTAGCTGTTAGGCATTTGGACGGGCACATGTCACTCTAATTTCCCGGCAGGAAGAAGAATTAACCAAAGTCTCAGCCACCCACCGGGAACCAGTATAGGACATGATCCAAAATTTTGGACTTGCGTTCAGCTCACAAAAAACGAGTTGAGAAATGGAGCTCAGGGGCACAGCAATTCACAAACTGGCAGAGTGATAAAGGACAACTATCGTCCAAAAATCTGTTGAGGGAAGTCAACGAGGCGGACTTGAAAGCGAGGCAAAATAGCAGGAAACAGATTTCAAGAGGTACCTTGGAATCGCCTGTAAAGCACAGGAAGAGGGGCACAACTTGGACAATGGTGCACTTGGCCAAAAAGGGCGTATGCGTTTTCTCCTGAATATATTCAGGAGAAAACGCATACGCCCTTTTTGGCCAAGAAAGCAAGCGGGCAATGCAAATCTGCACTACAAAGAAGTATCACTTCCACCGGTCAAAAGGGACATCCACAAAATGTGTAAAAACCAGAAAGGCAAGACAGGCCCTGGAGAACTGGGAGCCTTGTTATGCTGATGGGCGGGATGTAAATTGCCAACTGCCTCACTGGAGGAGTGCATTGTGTTCCCTAAAACAAGTAAACAACAGAGCTACAGAGCCAAGGCCACTTCCAGTCTAGGGAATATACCTTGGGAAAACTGAAAATCAATAAGAAAGAGCCACCTCCAAATTTAGGGCTGCACTGGCTACAAGAACCTCAACTTGGGTACACCTTAAATATCCCAGGAAACATAAAAATGGTTCAAAACATTGTGGTACTTTCGTACGATGGAATATCCCTCAGCCATGAAATCAATGTCATAAGACCAGTAGCAGCAAAGTGAGTGGATTCAGGTACGATGATTCTAAGTGAAATAAGTCACACAGAAAAAGGAACTTATCATAAGATATCACTTATGAAGATCCTGTAAACATGGCTACACGTGAACTGAGTTAGGAAAGAGAACAGAGTCTCACATTTGGAAAACACTCTTATGCCTGCATCAAGGGGATGGAGAGGTGGGGTGAAGCATAAAACCAGAGTTTGATATAAGCACAGGGACCGTTCCAAAAACCAACTTTGGAATAGACAAGACCTACACCTTCCTCAGTGAATGAGACTCAAAACCCCATATTTCCCGCAGAGGAATATATCTGACTTGTAAGAATCTTAAAACCTATGTATTGATATGACTCCATAAGGGAATCAAGTGTGTCTAGAGTGGCATAAAGATGGCAGCGAGAATCAGCTCAAACCCACTATAAAAAGGAATTTCAAAAGCAAAACCAAAAAACAGGGAAATTCTTTACAATTCCTTCAGGGTGTCTGAGGAAACCTGGAAAGACCCTATCTACAATGACAGCTGGATGTGGCATAAGGCTGGACACTTGGGACTGAGAGGATTGGTGAGATTGGGTGAGCAAATGCAGACCCTTTCAAGCAATAATGCATGGCCCCCATTCCATGGGTCCCAACTCTCCAGGTTCAAGGGAATATTACTACAGCTATAACATGTACAGGAAACCTAGAGAATGGACACACTGTGAATACGAAAGGTTTCTAAAACTCAACGAATAGTCCCTCTCCTGGTGCTCCAGTTTGACTTTCCAACTGCCTTACTATCAATCGCCCAACTTGGAGAGACAGGCCCTTTAACCTCCTGGTTTGCACAGATTCCCAATTTTGCAGAGGATGGAAGGGACGAGGGAGAACCCATGAGAGAGTAGCTGTTAGGCATTTGGACGGGCACATGTCACTCTAATTTCCCGGCAGGAAGAAGAATTAACCAAAGTCTCAGCCACCCACCGGGAACCAGTATAGGACATGATCCAAAATTTTGGACTTGCGTTCAGCTCACAAAAAACGAGTTGAGAAATGGAGCTCAGGGGCACAGCAATTCACAAACTGGCAGAGTGATAAAGGACAACTATGGTCCAAAAATCTGTTGAGGGAAGTCAACGAGGTGGACTTGAAAGCGAGGCAAAATAGCAGGAAACAGATTTCAAGAGGTACGTTGGAATCGCCTGTAAAGCACAGGAAGAGGGGCACAACTAGGACAATGATGCACTTGGCCAAAAAGGGCGTATGCGTTTTCTCCTGAATATATTCAGGAGAAAACGCATACGCCCTTTTTGGCCAAGCAAGCAAGCAGGCAATGCAAATCTGCAATACAAAGAAGTATCACTTCCCACCGGTCAAAAGGGACATCCACAAAATGTGTAAAAACCAGAAAGGCAAGACAGGCCCTGGAGAACAGGGAGCCTTGTTATGCTGATGGGCGGGATGTAAATTGCCAACTGCCTCACTGGAGGAGTGCATTGTGTTCCCTAAAACAAGTAAACAACAGAGCTACAGAGCCAAGGCCACTTCCAGTCTAGGGAATATACTTTGGGAAAACTGAAAATCAATAAGAAAGAGCCACCTCCAAAGTAAGAGTTGCACTGACTACAAGAACCTAAACTTGGGTACACCTTAAATATTCCAGGAAATATAAAAATGGTTCAAAACATTGTGGTACATACGTACGATGGAATATTCCTCAGCCATGAAATCAATGTCATAAGACCAGTAGCAGCAAAGTGAGTGGATTCAGGTACGATGATTCTAAGTGAAATAAGTCACACAGAAAAAGAAACTTATCATAAGATATCACTTATGAAGATCCTGTAAACATGGCTACACGTGAACTGAGTTAGGAAAGAGAACAGAGTCTCACATTTAGAAAACACTCTTATGCCTGCATAAAGGGGATGGAGAGGTGGGGTGATGCATAAAACCAGAGTTTGATATAAGCACAGGGACCGTTCCAAAAACCAACTTTGGAATAGACAAGACCTACACCTTCCTCAGTGAAAGAGACTCAAAACCCCATATTTCACGCAGAGGAATATATCTGACTAGTAAGAATCTTAAAACCTATGTATTGATATGACTCCATAAGGGAATCAAGTGTGTCTAGAGTGGCATAAACATGGCAGCGAGAATCAGCTCAAACCCACTATAAAAAGGAATTTCAAAAGCAAAACCAAAAAACAGGGAAATTCTTTACAATTCCTTCAGGGTGTCTGAGGAAACCTGGAAAGACCCTATCTACAATGACAGCTGGATGTGGCATAAGGCTGGACACTTGGGACTGAGAGGATTGGTGAGATTGGGTGAGCAAATGCAGACCCTTTCAAGCAATAATGCATGGCCCCCATTCCATGGGTCCCAACTCTCCAGGTTCAAGGGAATATTACTACAGCTATAACATGTACAGGAAACCTAGAGAATGGACACACTGTGAATACGAAAGGTTTCTAAAACTCAACGAATAGTCCCTCTCCTGGTGCTCCAGTTTGACTTTCCAACTGCCTTACTATCAATCTCCCAACTTGGAGAGACAGGCCCTTTAACCTCCTGGTTTGCACAGGTTCCCAATTTGGCAGAGGATGGAAGGGACGAGGGAGTACCCATGAGAGAGTAGCTGTTAGGCATTTGGACGGGCACATGTCACTCTAATTTCCCGGCAGGAAGAAGAATTAACCAAAGTCTCAGCCACCCACCGGGAACCAGTATAGGACATGATCCAAAATTTTGGACTTGCGTTCAGCTCACAAAAAACGAGTTGAGAAATGGAGCTCAGGGGCACAGCAATTCACAAACTGGCAGAGTGATAAAGGACAACTATCGTCCAAAAATCTGTTGAGGGAAGTCAACGAGGCGGACTTGAAAGCGAGGCAAAATAGCAGGAAACAGATTTCAAGAGGTACCTTGGAATCGCCTGTAAAGCACAGGAAGAGGGGCACAACTTGGACAATGGTGCACTTGGCCAAAAAGGGCGTATGCGTTTTCTCCTGAATATATTCAGGAGAAAACACATACGCCCTTTTTGGCCAAGAAAGCAAGCGGGCAATGCAAATCTGCACTACAAAGAAGTATCACTTCCACCGGTCAAAAGGGACATCCACAAAATGTGTAAAAACCAGAAAGGCAAGACAGGCCCTGGAGAACTGGGAGCCTTGTTATGCTGATGGGCGGGATGTAAATTGCCAACTGACTCACTGGAGGAGTGCATTGTGTTCCCTAAAACAAGTAAACAACAGAGCTACAGAGCCAATGTCACTTCCAGTCTAGGGAATATACCTTGGGAAAACTGAAAATCAATAAGAAAGAGCCACCTCCAAATTTAGGGCTGCACTGGCTACAAGAACCTCAACTTGGGTACACCTTCAATCTCCCAGGAAACATAAAAATGGTTCAAAACATTGTGGTACTTACGTACGATGGAATATCCCTCAGCCATGAAATCAATGTCATAAGACCAGTAGCAGCAAAGTGAGTGGATTCAGGTACGATGATTCTAAGTGAAATAAGTCACACAGAAAAAGGAACTTATCATAAGATATCACTTATGAAGATCCTGTAAACATGGCTACACGTGAACTGAGTTAGGAAAGAGAACAGAGTCTCACATTTGGAAAACACTCTTATGCCTGCATAAAGGGGATGGAGAGGTGGGGTGATGCATAAAACCAGAGTTTGATATAAGCACAGGGACCGTTCCAAAAACCAACTTTGGAATAGACAAGACCTACACCTTCCTCAGTGAAAGAGACTCAAAACCCCATATTTCCCGCAGAGGAATATATCTGACTAGTAAGAATCTTAAAACCTATGTATTGATATGACTCCATAAGGGAATCAAGTGTGTCTAGAGTGGCATAAACATGGCAGCGAGAATCAGCTCAAACCCACTATAAAAAGGAATTTCGGGCCTCCCTGGTGGCGCAGTGGTTGAGAGTCCGCCTGCCGATGCAGGGGATACGGGTTCGTGCCCCGGTCTGGGAGGATCCCATATGCCGCGGAGCGGCTGGGACCGTGAGTCATGGCCGCTGGGCCTGCGCATCCGGAGCCTGCGCATCCGGAGCCTGTGCTCCGCAACGGGGGAGGCCACAACAGTGAGAGGCCCGCATACCACAAAAAAAAAAAAAAAAAAAAAAAAAAGGAATTTCAAAAGCAAAACCAAAAAACAGGGAAATTCTTTACAATTCCTTCAGGGTGTCTGAGGAAACCTGGAAAGACCCTATCTACAATGACAGCTGGATGTGGCATAAGGCTGGACACTTGGGACTGAGAGGATTGGTGAGATTGGGTGAGCAAATGCAGACCCTTTCAAGCAATAATGCATGGCCCCCATTCCATGGGTCCCAACTCTCCAGGTTCAAGGGAATATTACTACAGCTATAACATGTACAGGAAACCTAGAGAATGGACACACTGTGAATACGAAAGGTTTCTAAAACTCAACGAATAGTCCCTCTCCTGGTGCTCCAGTTTGACTTTCCAACTGCCTTACTATCAATCTCCCAACTTGGAGAGACAGGCCCTTTAACCTCCTGGTTTGCACAGGTTCCCAATTTGGCAGAGGATGGAAGGGACGAGGGAGAACCCATGAGAGAGTAGCTGTTAGGCATTTGGACGGGCACATGTCACTCTAATTTCCCGGCAGGAAGAAGAATTAACCAAAGTCTCAGCCACCCACCGGGAACCAGTATAGGACATGATCCAAAATTTTGGACTTGCGTTCAGCTCACAAAAAACGAGTTGAGAAATGGAGCTCAGGGGCACAGCAATTCACAAACTGGCAGAGTGATAAAGGACAACTATCGTCCAAAAATCTGTTGAGGGAAGTCAACGAGGTGGACTTGAATGAGAGGCAAAATAGCAGGAAACAGATTTCAAGAGGTACGTTGGAATCGCCTGTAAAGCACAGGAAGAGGGGCACAACTTGGACAATGATGCACTTGGCCAGAAAGGGCGTATGCGTTTTCTCCTGAATATATTCAGGAGAAAACGCATACGCCCTTTTTGGGAAAGCAAGCCAGCAGGCAATGCAAATCTGCACTACAAAGAAGTATCACTTCCCACCGGTCAAAAGGGACATCCACAAAATGTGTAAAAACCAGAAAGGCTAGACAGGCCCTGGAGAACAGGGAGCCTTGTTATGCTGATGGGCGGGATGTAAATTGCCAACTGCCTCACTGGAGGAGTGCATTGTGTTCCCAAAAACAAGTAAACAACAGAGCTACAGAGCCAAGGCCACTTCCAGTCTAGGGAATATACTTTGGGAAAACTGAAAATCAATAAGAAAGAGCCACCTCCAAAGTTAGAGCTGCACTGACTACAAGAACCTAAACTTGGGTACACCTTAAATATTCCAGGAAATATAAAAATGGTTCAAAACATGGTGGTACTTAGGTACGATGGAATATTCCTCAGCCATGAAATCAATGTCATAAGACCAGTAGCAGCAAAGTGAGTGGATTCAGGTACGATGATTCTAAGTGAAATAAGTCACACAGAAAAAGAAACTTATCATAAGATATCACTTATGAAGATCCTGTAAACATGGCTACACGTGAACTGAGTTAGGAAAGAGAACAGAGTCTCTCATTTAGAAAACACTCTTATGCCTGCATAAAGGGGATGGAGAGGTGGGGTGATGCATAAAACCAGAGTTTGATATAAGCACAGGGACCGTTCCAAAAACCAACTTTGGAATAGACAAGACCTACACCTTCCTCAGTGAAAGAGACTCAAAACCCCATATTTCCCGCAGAGGAATATATCTGACTAGTAAGAATCTTAAAACCTATGTATTGATATGACTCCATAAGGGAATCAAGTGTGTCTAGAGTGGCATAAACATGGCAGCGAGAATCAGCTCAAACCCACTATAAAAAGGAATTTCAAAAGCAAAACAAAAAACAGGGAAATTCTTTACAATTCCTTCAGGGTGTCTGAGGAAACCTGGAAAGACCCTATCTACAATGACAGCTGGATGTGGCATAAGGCTGGACACTTGGGACTGAGAGGATTGGTGAGATTGGGTGAGCAAATGCAGACCCTTTCAAGCAATAATGCATGGCCCCCATTCCATGGGTCCCAACTCTCCAGGTTCAAGGGAATATTACTACAGCTATAACATGTACAGGAAACCTAGAGAATGGACACACTGTGAATACGAAAGGTTTCTAAAACTCAACAAATAGTCCCTCTCCTGGTGCTCCAGTTTGACTTTCCAACTGCCTTACTATCAATCTCCCAACTTGGAGAGACAGGCCCTTTAACCTCCTGGTTTGCACAGGTTCCCAATTTGGCAGAGGATGGAAGGGACGAGGGAGAACCCATGAGAGAGTAGCTGTTAGGCATTTGGACGGGCACATGTCACTCTAATTTCCCGGCAGGAAGAAGAATTAACCAAAGTCTCAGCCACCCACCGGGAACCAGTATAGGACATGATCCAAAATTTTGGACTTGCGTTCAGCTCACAAAAAACGAGTTGAGAAATGGAGCTCAGGGGCACAGCAATTCACAAACTGGCAGAGTGATAAAGGACAACTATGGTCCAAAAATCTGTTGAGGGAAGTCAACGAGGTGGACTTGCAAGCGAGGCAAAATAGCAGGAAACAGATTTCAAGAGGTACGTTGGAATCGCCTGTAAAGCACAGGAAGAGGGGCACAACTTGGACAATGATGCACTTGGCCAAAAAGGGCGTATGCGTTTTCTCCGGAATATATTCAGGAGAAAACACATACGCCCTTTTTGTCCAAGCAAGCAAGCAGGCAATGCAAATCTGCACTACAAAGAAGTATCACTTCCCACCGGTCAAAAGGGACATCCACAAAATGTGTAAAAACCAGAAAGGCAAGACAGGCCCTGGAGAACAGGGAGCCTTGTTATGCTGATGGGCCGGATGTAAATTGCCAACTGCCTCACTGGAGGAGTGCATTGTGTTCCCTAAAACAAGTAAACAACAGAGCTACAGAGCCAAGGCCACTTCCAGTCTAGGGAATATACCTTGGGAAAACTGAAAATCAATAAGAAAGAGCCACCTCCAAATTTAGGGCTGCACTGACTACAAGAACCTCAACTTGGGTACACCTTAAATATCCCAGGAAATATAAAAATGGTTCAAAACATTGTGGTACCTACGTACGATGGAATATCTCTCAGCCATGAAATCAATGTCATAAGACCAGTAGCAGCAAAGTGAGTGGATTCAGGTACGATGATTCTAAGTTAAATAAGTCACACAGAAAAAGGAACTTATCATAAGATATCACTTATGAAGATCCTGTAAACATGGCTACACGTGAACTGAGTTAGGAAAGAGAACAGAGTCTCACATTTAGAAAACAATCTTATGCCTGCATAAAAGGGATGGAGAGGTGGGGTGATGCATAAAACCAGAGTTTTATATAAGCACAGGGACCGTTCCAAAAACCAACTTTGGAATAGACAAGACCTACACCTTCCTCAGTGAAAGAGACTCAAAACCCCATATTTCCCGCAGAGGAATATATCTGACTAGTAAGAATCTTAAAACCTATGTATTGATATGACTCCATAAGGGAATCAAGTGTGTCTAGAGTGGCATAAACATGGCAGCGAGAATCAGCTCAAACCCACTATAAAAAGGAATTTCAAAAGCAAAACCAAAAAACAGGGAAATTCTTTACAATTCCTTCAGGGTGTCTGAGGAAACCTGGAAAGACCCTATCTACAATGACAGCTGGATGTGGCATAAGGCTGGACACTTGGGACTGAGAGGATTGGTGAGATTGGGTGAGCAAATGCAGACCCTTTCAAGCAATAATGCATGGCCCCCATTCCATGGGTCCCAACTCTCCAGGTTCAAGGGAATATTACTACAGCTATAACATGTACAGGAAACCTAGAGAATGGACACACTGTGAATACGAAAGGTTTCTAAAACTCAACGAATAGTCCCTCTCCTGGTGCTCCAGTTTGACTTTCCAACTGCCTTACTATCAATCTCCCAACTTGGAGAGACAGGCCCTTTAACCTCCTGGTTTGCACAGGTTCCCAATTTGGCAGAGGATGGAAGGGACGAGGGAGAACCCATGAGAGAGTAGCTGTTAGGCATTTGGACGGGCACATGTCACTCTAATTTCCCGGCAGGAAGAAGAATTAACCAAAGTCTCAGCCACCCACCGGGAACCAGTATAGGACATGATCCAAAATTTTGGACTTGCGTTCAGCTCACAAAAAACGAGTTGAGAAATGGAGCTCAGGGGCACAGCAATTCACAAACTGGCAGAGTGATAAAGGACAACTATCGTCCAAAAATCTGTTGAGGGAAGTCAACGAGGCGGACTTGAAAGCGAGGCAAAATAGCAGGAAACAGATTTCAAGAGGTACCTTGGAATCGCCTGTAAAGCACAGGAAGAGGGGCACAACTTGGACAATGGTGCACTTGGCCAAAAAGGGCGTATGCGTTTTCTCCTGAATATATTCAGGAGAAAACACATACGCCCTTTTTGGCCAAGAAAGCAAGCGGGCAATGCAAATCTGCACTACAAAGAAGTATCACTTCCACCGGTCAAAAGGGACATCCACAAAATGTGTAAAAACCAGAAAGGCAAGACAGGCCCTGGAGAACTGGGAGCCTTGTTATGCTGATGGGCGGGATGTAAATTGCCAACTGCCTCACTGGAGGAGTGCATTGTGTTCCCTAAAACAAGTAAACAACAGAGCTACAGAGCCAATGTCACTTCCAGTCTAGGGAATATACCTTGGGAAAACTGAAAATCAATAAGAAAGAGCCACCTCCAAATTTAGGGCTGCACTGGCTACAAGAACCTCAACTTGGGTACACCTTCAATCTCCCAGGAAACATAAAAATGGTTCAAAACATTGTGGTACATACGTACGATGGAATATTCCTCAGCCATGAAATCAATGTCATAAGACCAGTAGCAGCAAAGTGAGTGGATTCAGGTACGATGATTCTAAGTGAAATAAGTCACACAGAAAAAGGAACTTATCATAAGATATCACTTATGAAGATCCTGTAAACATGGCTACACGTGAACTGAGTTAGGAAAGAGAACAGAGTCTCACATTTGGAAAACACTCTTATGCCTGCATAAAGGGGATGGAGAGGTGGGGTGATGCATAAAACCAGAGTTTGATATAAGCACAGGGACCGTTCCAAAAACCAACTTTGGAATAGACAAGACCTACACCTTCCTCAGTGAAAGAGACTCAAAACCCCATATTTCCCGCAGAGGAATATATCTGACTAGTAAGAATCTTAAAACCTATGTATTGATATGACTCCATAAGGGAATCAAGTGTGTCTAGAGTGGCATAAACATGGCAGCGAGAATCAGCTCAAACCCACTATAAAAAGGAATTTCAAAAGCAAAACCAAAAAAACAGGGAAATTCTTTACAATTCCTTCAGGGTGTCTGAGGAAACCTGGAAAGACCCTATCTACAATGACAGCTGGATGTGGCATAAGGCTGGACACTTGGGACTGAGAGGATTGGTGAGATTGGGTGAGCAAATGCAGACCCTTTCAAGCAATAACGCATGGCCCCCATTCCATGGGTTCCAACTCTCAAGGTTCAAGGGAATATTACTACAGCTATAACATGTACAGGAAACCTAGAGAATGGACACACTGTGAATACGAAAGGTTTCTAAAACTCAACGAATAGTCCCTCTCCTGGTGCTCCAGTTTGACTTTCCAACTGCCTTACTATCAATCTCCCAACTTGGAGAGACAGGCCCTTTAACCTCCTGGTTTGCACAGGTTCCCAATTTGCCAGAGGATGGAAGGGACGAGGGAGAACCCATGAGAGAGTAGCTGTTAGGCATTTGGACGAGCACATGTCACTCTAATTTCCTGGCAGGAAGAAGAATTAACCAAAGTCTCAGCCACCCACCGGGAACCAGTATAGGACATGATCCAAAATTTTGGACTTGCGTTCAGCTCACAAAAAACGAGTTGAGAAATGGAGCTCAGGGGCACAGCAATTCACAAACTGGCAGAGTGATAAAGGACAACTATCGTCCAAAAATCTGTTGAGGGAAGTCAACGAGGCGGACTTGAAAGCGAGGCAAAATAGCAGGAAACAGATTTCAAGAGGTACCTTGGAATCGCCTGTAAAGCACAGGAAGAGGGGCACAACATGGACAATGGTGCACTTGTACAAAAAGGGCGTATGCGTTTTCTCCTGAATATATTCAGGAGAAAACGCATACGCCCTTTTTGGCCAAGCAAGCAAGCGGGCAATGCAAATCTGCACTACAAAGAAGTATCACTTCCCACCGGTCAAAAGGGACATCCACAAAATGTGTAAAAACCAGAAAGGCAAGACAGGCCCTGGAGAACTGGGAGCCTTGTTATGCTGATGGGCGGGATGTAAATTGCCAACTGCCTCACTGGAGGAGTGCATTGTGTTCCCTAAAACAAGTAAACAACAGAGCTACAGAGCCAACCCACTTCCAGTCTAGGGAATATACCTTGGGAAAACTGAAAATCAATAAGAGCCACCTCTAAATTTAGGGCTGCACTGACTACAAGAACCTCAACTTGGGTACACCTTAAATATCCCAGGAAATATAAAAATGGTTCAAAACATTGTGGTACTTACGTACGATGGAATATCCCTCAGCCATGAAATCAATGTCATAAGACCAGTAGCAGCAAAGTGAGTGGATTCAGGTACGATGATTCTAAGTGAAATAAGTCACACAGAAAAAGAAACTTATCATAAGATATCACTTAGGAAGATCCTGTAAACATGGCTACACGTGAACTGAGTTAGGAAAGAGAACAGAGTCTCACATTTAGAAAACACTCTTATGCCTGCATAAAGGGGAAGGAGAGGTGGGGTGATGCATAAAACCAGAGTTTGATATAAGCACAGGGCCCGTTTCAAAAACCAACTTTGGAATTGACAAGACCAACACCTTCCTCAGTGAAAGAGACTCAAAACCCCATATTTCCCACAGAGGAATATATCTGACTAGTAAGAATCTTAAAACCTATGTATTGATATGTCTCCATAAGGGAATCAAGTGTGTCTAGAGTGGCATAAACATGGCAGCGAGAATCAGCTCAAACCCACTATAAAAAGGAATTTCAAAAGCAAAACGAAAAAACAGGGAAATTCTTTACAATTCCTTCAGGGTGTCTGAGGAAACCTGGAAAGACCCTATCTACAATGACAGCTGGATGTGGCATAAGGCTGGACACTTGGGACTGAGAGGATTGGTGAGATTGGGTGAGCAAATGCAGACCCTTTCAAGCAATAATGCATGGCCCCCATTCCATGGGTCCCAACTCTCCAGGTTGAAGGGAATATTACTACAGCTATAACATGTACAGGAAACCTAGAGAATGGACACACTGTGAATACGAAAGGTTTCTAAAACTCAACGAATAGTCCCTCTCCTGGTGCTCCAGTTTGACTTTCCAACTGCCTTACTATCAATCTCCCAACTTGGAGAGACAGGCCCTTTAACCTCCTTGTTTGCACAGGTTCCCAATTTGGCAGAGGATGGAAGGGACGAGGGAGAACCCATGAGAGAGTAGCTGTTAGGCATTTGGACGGGCACATGTCACTCTAATTTCCCGGCAGGAAGAAGAATTAACCAAAGTCTCAGCCACCCACCGGGAACCAGTATAGGACATGATCCAAAATTTTGGACTTGTGTTCAGCTCACAAAAAACGAGTTGAGAAATGGAGCTCAGGGGCACAGCAATTCACAAACTGGCAGAGTGATAAAGGACAACTATCGTCCAAAAATCTGTTGAGGGAAGTCAACGAGGCGGACTTGAAAGCGAGGCAAAATAGCAGGAAACAGATTTCAAGACGTACGTTGGAATCGCCTGTAAAGCACAGGAAGAGGGGCACAACTTGGACAATGGTGCACTTGTCCAAAAAGGGCGTATGCGTTTTCTCCTGAATATATTCAGGAGAAAACGCATACGCCCTTTTTGGCCAAGCAAGCAAGCGGGCAATGCAAATCTGCACTACAAAGAAGTATCACTTCCCACCGGTCAAAAGGGACATCCACAAAATGTGTAAAAACCAGAAAGGCAAGACAGGCCCTGCAGAACTGGGAGCCTTGTTATGCTGATGGGCGGGATATAAATTGCCAACTGCCTCACTGGAGGAGTGCATTGTGTTCCCTAAAACAAGTAAACAACAGAGCTACAGAGCCAACCCACTTCCAGTCTAGGGAATATACCTTGGGAAAACTGAAAATCAATAAGAGCCACCTCCAAATTTAGGGCTGCACTGACTACAAGAACCTCAACTTGGGTACACCTTAAATATCCCAGGAAATATAAAAATGGTTCAAAACATTGTGGTACTTACGTACGATGGAATATCCCTCAGCCATGAAATCAATGTCATAAGACCAGTAGCAGCAAAGTGAGTGGATTCAGCTACGATGATTCTAAGTGAAATAAGTCACACAGAAAAAGGAACTTATCATAAGATATCACTTATGAAGATCCTGTAAACATGGGTACACGTGAACTGAGTTAGGAAAGCGAACAGAGTCTCACATTTAGAAAACACTCTTATGTCTGCATAAAGGGGATGGAGAGGTGGGGTGATGCATAAAACCAGAGTTTGATATAAGCACAGGGACCGTTCCAAAAACCAACTTTGGAATAGACAAGACCTACACCTTCCTCAGTGAAAGAGACTCAAAACCCCATATTTCCCGCAGAGGAATATATCTGACTAGTAAGAATCTTAAAACCTATGTATTGATATGACTCCATAAGGGAATCAAGTGTGTCTAGAGTGGCATAAACATGGCAGCGAGAATCAGCTCAAACCCACTATAAAAAGGAATTTCAAAAGCAAAACCTAAAAACAGGGAAATTCTTTACAATTCCTTCAGGGTGTCTGAGGAAACCTGGAAAGACCCTATCTACAATGACAGCTGGATGTGGCATAAGGCTGGACACTTGGGACTGAGAGGATTGGTGAGATTGGGTGAGCAAATGCAGACCCTTTCAAGCAATAATGCATGGCCCCCATTCCATGGGTCCCAACTCACCAGGTTCAAGGGAATATTACTACAGCTATAACATGTACAGGAAACCTAGAGAATGGACACACTGTGAATACGAAATGTCTCTAAAACTCAACGAATAGTCCCTCTCCTGGTGCTCCAGTTTGACTTTCCAACTGCCTTACTATCAATCTCCCAACTTGGAGAGACAGGCCCTTTAACCTCCTGGTTTGCACAGGTTCCCAATTTGGCAGAGGATGGAAGGGACGAGGGAGAACCCATGAGAGAGTAGCTGTTAGGCATTTGGACGGGCACATGTCACTCTAATTTCCCGGCAGGAAGAAGAATTAACCAAAGTCTCAGCCACCCACCGGGAACCAGTATAGGACATGATCCAAAATTTTGGACTTGCGTTCAGCTCACAAAAAACGAGTTGAGAAATGGAGCTCAGGGGCACAGCAATTCACAAACTGGCAGAGTGATAAAGGACAAGTATCGTCCAAAAATCTGTTGAGGGAAGTCAACGAGGTGGACTTGAAAGCGAGGCAAAATAGCAGGAAACAGATTTCAAGAGGTACGTTGGAATCGCCTGTAAAGCACAGGAAGAGGGGCACAACTTGGACAATGATGCACTTGGCCAAAAACGGCGTATGCGTTTTCTCCTGAATATATTCAGGAGAAAACGCATACGCCCTTTTTGGCCAAGCAAGCAAGCGGGCAATGCAAATCTGCACTACAAAGAAGTATCACTTTCTACCGGTCAAAAGGGACATCCACAAATGTGTAAAAACCAGAAAGGCAAGACAGGCCCTGGAGAACAGAGATCCTTGTTATGCTGATGGGCGGGATGTAAATTTCCAACTGCCTCACTGGAGGAGTGCATTGTGTTCCCTAAAACAAGTAAACAACAGAGCTACAGAGCCAAGGCCACTTCCAGTCTAGGGAATATACCTTGGGAAAACTGAAAATCAATAAGAAAGAGCCACCTCCAAATTTAGGGCTGCACTGACTACAAGAACCTCAACTTGGGTACACCTTAAATATCCCAGGAAATATAAAAATGGTTCAAAGCATTGTGGTACTTACGTACGATGGAATATCCCTCAGCGATGAAATCAACGTCATAAGACCAGTAGCAGCAAAGTGAGTGGATTCAGGTACGATGATTCTAAGTGAAATAAGTCACACAGAAAAAGGAACTTATCATAAGATATCACTTATGAAGATCCTGTAAACATGGCTACACGTGAACTGAGTTAGGAAAGAGAACAGAGTCTCACATTTAGAAAACACTCTTATGCCTGCATAAAGGGGATGGAGAGGTGGGGTGATGCATAAAACCAGAGTTTGATATAAGCACAGAGACCGTTCCAAAAACCAACTTTGGAATAGACAAGACCTACACCTTCCTCAGTGAAAGAGACTCAAAACCCCATATTTCCCACAGAGGAATATATCTGACTAGTAAGAATCTTAAAACCTATGTATTGATATGACTCCATAAGGGAATCAAGTGTGTCTAGAGTGGCATAAACATGGCAGCGAGAATCAGCTCAAACCCACTATAAAAAGGAATTTCAAAAGCAAAACCAAAAAACAGGGAAATTCTTTACAATTCCTTCAGGGTGTCTGAGGAAACCTGGAAAGACCCTATCTACAATGACAGCTGGATGTGGCATAAGGCTGGACACTTGGGACTGAGAGGATTGGTGAGATTGGGTGAGCAAATGCAGACCCTTTCAAGCAATAATGCATGGCCCCCATTCCATGCGTCCCAACTCTCCAGGTTCAAGGGAATATTACTACAGCTATAACATGTACAGGAAACCTAGAGAATGGACACACTGTGAATACGAAAGGTTTCTAAAACTCAACGAATAGTCCCTCTCCTGGTGCTCCAGTTTGACTTTCCAACTGCCTTACTATCAATCTCCCAACTTGGAGAGACAGGCCCTTTTACCTCCTGGTTTGCACAGGTTCCCAATTTGGCAGAGGATGGAAGGGACGAGGGAGAACCCATGAGAGAGTAGCTGTTAGGCATTTGGACGGGCACATGTCACTCGAATTTCCCGGCAGGAAGAAGAATTAACCAAAGTCTCAGCCACCCACAGGGAACCAGTATAGGACATGATCCAAAATTTTGGACTTGCGTTCAGCTCACAAAAAACGAGTTGAGAAATGGAGCTCAGGGGCACAGCAATTCACAAACTGGCAGAGTGATAAAGGACAACTATCGTCCAAAAATCTGTTGAGGGAAGTCAACGAGGCGGACTTGAAAGCGAGGCAAAATAGCAGGAAACAGATTTCAAGAGGTACCTTGGAATCGCCTGTAAAGCACAGGAAGAGGGGCACAACTTGGACAATGGTGCACTTGTCCAAAAAGGGCGTATGCGTTTTCTCCTGAATATATTCAGGAGAAAACGCATATGCCCTTTTTGGCCAAGCAAGCAAGCGGGCAATGCAAATCTGCACTACAAAGAAGTATCACTTCCCACCAGTCAAAAGGGACATCCACAAAATGTGTAAAAACCAGAAAGGCAAGACACGCCCTGGAGAACAGTGAGCCTTGTCATGCTGATGGGCGGGATGTCAATTGCCAACTGCCTCACTGGAGGAGTGCATTGTGTTCCCTAAAACAAGTAAACAACAGAGCTACAGAGCCAAGGCCACTTCCAGTCTAGGGAATATACCTTGGGAAAACTGAAAATCAATAAGAAAGAGCCACCTCCAAATTTAGGGCTGCACTGACTACAAGAACCTCAACTTGGGTACACCTTAAATATCCCAGGAAATATAAAAATGGTTCAAAACATTGTGGTACTTACGTACGATGGAATATTCCTCAGCCATGAAATCAATGTCATAAGACCAGTAGCAGCAAAGTGAGTGGATTCAGGTACGATGATTCTAAGTGAAATAAGTCACACAGAAAAAGAAACTTATCATAAGATATCACTTATGAAGATCCTGTAAACATGGCTACACGTGAACTGAGTTAGGAAAGAGAACAGAGTCTCACATTTAGAAAACACTCTTATGCCTGCATAAAGGGGAATGAGAGGTGGGGTGATGCATAATACCAGAGTTTGATATAAGCACAGGGACCGTTTCAAAAACCAACTTTGGAATAGACAAGACCTACACCTTCCTCAGTGAAAGAGACTCAAAACCCCATATTTCCCACAGAGGAATATATCTGACTAGTAAGAATCTTAAAACCTATGTATTGATATGTCTCCATAAGGGAATCAAGTGTGTCTAGAGTGGCATAAACATGGCAGCGAGAATCAGCTCAAACCCACTATAAAAAGGAATTTCAAAAGCAAAACGAAAAAACAGGGAAATTCTTTACAATTCCTTCAGGGTGTCTGAGGAAACCTGGAAAGACCCTATCTACAATGACAGCTGGATGTGGCATAAGGCTGGACACTTGGGACTGAGAGGATTGGTGAGATTGGGTGAGCAAATGCAGACCCTTTCAAGCAATAATGCATGGCCCCCATTCCATGGGTCCCAACTCTCCAGGTTCAAGGGAATATTACTACAGCTATAACATGTACAGGAAACCTAGAGCATGGACACACTGTGAATACGAAAGGTTTCTAAAACTCAACGAATAGTCCCTCTCCTGGTAATCCAGTTTGACTTTCCAACTGCCTTACTATCAATCTCCCAACTTGGAGAGACAGGCCCTTTAACCTCCTTGTTTGCACAGGTTCCCAATTTGGCAGAGGATGGAAGGGACGAGGGAGAACCCATGAGAGAGTAGCTGTTAGGCATTTGGACGGGCACATGTCACTCTAATTTCCCGGCAGGAAGAAGAATTAACCAAAGTCTCAGCCACCCACCGGGAACCAGTATAGGACATGATCCAAAATTTTGGACTTGCTTTCAGCTCACAAAAAACGAGTTGAGAAATGGAGCTCAGGGGCACAGCAATTCACAAACTGGCAGAGTGATAAAGGACAACTATCGTCCAAAAATCTGTTGAGGGAAGTCAACGAGGCGGACTTGAAAGCGAGGCAAAATAGCAGGAAACAGATTTCAAGAGGTACCTTGGAATCGCCTGTAAAGCACAGGAAGAGGGGCACAACTTGGACAATGGTGCACTTGGCCAAAAAGGGCGTATGCGTTTTCTCCTGAATATATTCAGGAGAAAACGCATACGCCCTTTTTGGCCAAGCAAGCAAGCGGGCAATGCAAATCTGCACTACAAAGAAGTATCACTTCCCACCGGTCAAAAGGGACATCCACAAAATGTGTAAAAACCAGAAAGGCAAGACAGGCCCTGGAGAACTGGGAGCCTTGTTATGCTGATGGGCGGGATGTAAATTGCCAACTGCCTCACTGGAGGAGTGCATTGTGTTTCCTAAAACAAGTAAACAACAGAGCTACAGAGCCAAGGCCACTTCCAGTCTAGGGAATATACCTTGGGAAAACTGAAAATCAATAAGAAAGAGCCACCTCCAAATTTAGGGCTGCACTGGCTACAAGAACCTCAACTTGGGTACACCTTAAATATCCCAGGAAATATAAAAATGGTTCAAAACATTGTGGTATTTACGTACGATGGAATATCCCTCAGCCATGAAATCAATGTCATAAGACCAGTAGCATCAAAGTGAGTGGATTCAGGTACGATGATTCTAAGTGAAATAAGTCACACAGAAAAAGGAACTTATCATAAGATATCACTTATGAAGATCCTGTAAACATGGCTACACGTGAACTGAGTTAGGAAAGAGAACAGAGTCTCACATTTAGAAAACACTCTTATGCCTGCATAAAGGGGATGGAGAGGTGGGGTGATGCATAAAACCAGAGTTTGATATAAGCACAGGGACCGTTCCAAAAACCAACTTTGGAATAGACAAGACCTACACCTTCCTCAGTGAAAGAGACTCAAAACGCCATATTTCCCGCAGAGGAATATATCTGACTAGTAAGAATCTTAAAACCTATGTATTGATATGACTCCATAAGGGAATCAAGTGTGTCTAGAGTGGCATAAACATGGCAGCGAGAATCAGCTCAAACCCACTATAAAAAGGAATTTCAAAAGCAAAACCAAAAAACAGGGAAATTCTTTACAATTCCTTCAGGGTGTCTGAGGAAACCTGGAAAGACCCTATCTACAATGACAGCTGGATGTGGCATAAGGCTGGACACTTGCGACTGAGAGGATTGGTGAGATTGGGTGAGCAAATGCAGACCCTTTCAAGCAATAATGCATGGCCCCCATTCCATGGGTCCCAACTCTCCAGGTTCAAGGGAATATTACTACAGCTATAATATGTACAGGAAACCTAGAGAATGGACACACTGTGAATACGAAAGGTTTCTAAAACTCAACGAATAGTCCCTCTCCTGGTGCTCCAGTTTGACTTTCCAACTGCCTTACTATCAATCTCCCAACTTGGAGAGACAGGCCCTTTAACCTCCTGGTTTGCACAGGTTCCCAATTTGGCAGAGGATGGAAGGGATGAGGGAGAACCCATGGGAGAGTAGCTGTTAGGTATTTGGACGGGCACATGTCACTCTAATTTCCGGGCAGGAAGAAGAATTAACCAAAGTCTCAGCCACCCACCGGGAACCAGTATAGGACATGATCCAAAATTTTGGACTTGCGTTCAGCTCACAAAAAACGAGTTGAGAAATGGAGCTCAGGGGCACAGCAATTTACAAACTGGCAGAGTGATAAAGGACAACTATCGTCCAAAAATCTGTTGAGGGAAGTCAATGAGGCGGACATGAAAGTGAGGCAAAATAGCAGGAAACAGATTTCAAGAGGTACCTTGGAATCGCCTGTAAAGCACAGGAAGAGGGGCACAACTTGGACAATGATGCACTTGTCCAAAAAGGGCGTATGCGTTTTCTCCTGAATATATTCAGGAGAAAACGCATACGCCCTTTTTGGCCAAGCAAGCAAGCGGGCAATGCAAATCTGCACTACCAAGAAGTATCATTTCCAACCGGTCAAAAGGGACATCCACAAAATGTGTAAAAACCAGAAAGGCAACACAGGCCATGGAGAACAGGGAGCCTTGTTATGCTGATGGGCGGGATGCAAATTGCCAACTGCCTCACTGGAAGAGTGCATTGTGTTCCCTAAAACAAGTAAACAACAGAGCTACAGAGCCAAGGCCACTTCCAGTCTAGGGAATATACCTTGGGAAAACTGAAAATCAATAAGAAAGAGCCACCTCCAAATTTAGGGCTGCACTGGCTACAAGAACCTCAACTTGGGTACACCTTAAATATCCCAGGAAATATAAAAATGGTTCAAAACATTGTGGTACTTACGTACGATGGAATATCCCTCAGCGATGAAATCAATGTCATAAGACCAGTAGCAGCAAAGTGAGTGGATTCAGGTACGATGATTCTAAGTGAAATAAGTCACACAGAAAAAGGAACTTATCATAAGATATCACTTATGAAGATCCTGTAAACATGGCTACACGTGAACTGAGTTAGGAAAGAGAACAGAGTCTCACATTTAGAAAACACTCTTATGCCTGCATAAAGGGGATGGAGAGGTGGGGTGATGCATAAAACCAGAGTTTGATATAAGCACAGGGACCGTTCCAAAAACCAACTTTGGAATAGACAAGACCTACACCTTCCTCAGTGAAAGAGACTCAAAACCCCATATTTCCCGCAGAGGAATATATCTGACTAGTAAAAATCTTAAAACCTATGTATTGATATGACTCCATAAGGGAATCAAGTGTGTCTAGAGTGGCATAAACATGGCAGCGAGAATCAGCTCAAACCCACTATAAAATGGAATTTCAAAAGCAAAACCAAAAAACAGGGAAATTCTTTACAATTCCTTCAGGGTGTCTGAGGAAACCTGGAAAGACCCTATCTACAATGACAGCTGGATGTGGCATAAGGCTGGACACTTGGGACTGAGAGGATTGGTGAGATTGGGTGAGCAAATGCAGACCCTTTAAAGCAATAATGCATGGCCCACATTCCATGGGTCCCAACTCTCCAGGTTCAAGGGAATATTACTACAGCTATAACATGTACAGGAAACCTAGAGAATGGACACACTGTGAATACGAAAGGTTTCTAAAACTCAACGAATAGTCCCTCTCCTGGTGCTCCAGTTTGACTTTCCAACTGCCTTACTATCAATCTCCCAACTTGGAGAGACAGGCCCTTTAACCTCCTGGTTTGCACAGGTTCCCAATTTGCCAGAGGATGGAAGGGACGAGGGAGAACCCATGAGAGAGTAGCTGTTAGGCATTTGGACGGGCACATGTCACTCTAATTTCCCGGCAGGAAGAAGAATTAACCAAAGTCTCAGCCACCCACCGGGAACCAGTATAGGACATGATCCAAAATTTTGGACTTGCGTTCAGCTCACAAAAAACGAGTTGAGAAATGGAGCTCAGGGGCACAGCAATTCACAAACTGGCAGAGTGATAAAGGACAACTATCGTCCAAAAATCTGTTGAGGGAAGTCAACGAGGCTGACTTGAAAGCGAGGTAAAATAGCAGGAAACAGATTTCAAGAGGTACGTTGGAATCGCCTGTAAAGCACAGGAAGAGGGGCACAACTTGGACAATGGTGCACTTGTCCAAAAAGGGCGTATGCGTTTTCTCCTGAATATATTCAGGAGAAAACGCATACGCCCTTTTTGGCCAAGCAAGCAAGCGGGCAATGCAAATCTGCACTACAAAGAAGTATCACTTCCCACCGGTCAAAAGGGACATCCACAAAATGTGTAAAAACCAGAAAGGCAAGACAGGCCCTGGAGAACAGGGAGCCTTGTTATGCTGATGGGCGGGATGTAACTTGCCAACTGCCTCACTGGAGGAGTGCATTGTGTTCCCTAAAACAAGTAAACAACAGAGCTTCAGAGCCAAGGCCACATCCAGTCTAGGGAATATACCTTGGGAAAACTGAAAATCAATAAGAAAGAGCCACCTCCAAATTTAGGGCTGCACTGGCTACAAGAACCTCAACTTGGGTACACCTTAAATATCCCAGGAAATATAAAACTGGTTCAAAACATTGTGGTACTTACGTACGATGGAATATCCCTCAGCCATGAAATCAATGTCATAAGACCAGTAGCAGCAAAGTGAGTGGATTCAGGTACGATGATTCTAAGTGAAATAAGTCACACAGAAAAAGGAAGTTATCATAAGATATCACTTATGAAGATCCTGTAAACATGGCTACACGTGAACTGAGTTAGGAAAGAGAACAGAGTCTCACATTTAGAAAACACTCTTATGCCTGCATAAAGGGGATGGAGAGGTGGGGTGATGCATAAAACCAGAGTTTGATATAAGCACAGGGACCGTTCCAAAAACCAACTTTGGAATAGACAAGACCTACACCTTCCTCAGTGAAAGAGACTCAAAACCCCATATTTCCCACAGAGGAATATATCTGACTAGTAAAAATCTTAAAACCTATGTATTGATATGACTCCATAAGGGAATCAAGTGTGTCTAGAGTGGCATAAACATGGCAGCGAGAATCATCTCAAACCCACTATAAAAAGGAATTTCAAAAGCAAAACCAAAAAACAGGGAAATTCTTTCCAATTCCTTCATGGTGTCTGAGGAAACCTGGAAAGACCCTATCTACAATGACAGCTGGTTGTGGCATAAGGCTGGACACTTGGGACTGAGAGGATTGGTGAGATTGGGTGAGCAAATGCAGACCCTTTCAAGCAATAATGCATGGCCCCCATTCCATGGGTCCCAACTCTCCAGGTTCAAGGGAATATTACTACAGCTATAACATGTACAGGAATCCTAGAGAATGGACACACTGTGAATACGAAAGGTTTCTAAAACTCAAAGAATAGTCCC
The DNA here is from genome assembly GCF_025265405.1 of Mesoplodon densirostris. Classification (NCBI taxonomy): domain Eukaryota; kingdom Metazoa; phylum Chordata; class Mammalia; order Artiodactyla; family Ziphiidae; genus Mesoplodon; species Mesoplodon densirostris. The sequence goes on along the minus strand of NC_082681.1, from coordinate 140,437,100 downwards.
TCTCCTGGTGCTCCAGTTTGACTTTCCAACTGCCTTACTATCAATCTCCCAACTTGGAGAGACAGGCCCTTTAACCTCCTGGTTTGCACAGGTTCCCAATTTGGCAGAGGATGGAAGGGACGAGGGAGAACCCATGAGAGAGTAGCTGTTAGGCATTTGGATGGGCACATGTCACTCTAATTTCCCAGCAGGAAGAAGAATGAACTAAAGTCTCAGCCACCCACTGGGAACCAGTATAGGACATGATCCAAAATTTTGGACTTGCGTTCAGCTCACAAAAAACGAGTTGAGAAATGGAGCTCAGGGGCACAGCAATTCACAAACTGGCAGAGTGATAAAGGACAACTATCGTCCAAAAATCTGTTGAGGGAAGTCAACGAGGCGGACTTGAAAGCGAGGCAAAATAGCAGGAAACAGATTTCAAGAGGTACCTTGGAATTGCCTGTACAGCAAAGGAAGAGGGGCACAACTTGGACAATGGTGCACTTGGCCAAAAAGGGCATATGCGTTTTCTCCTGAATATATTCAGGAGAAAACGCATACGCCCTTTTTGGCCAAGCAAGCAAGCAGGCAATGCAAATCTGCACTACAAAGAAGTATCACTTCCCACCGGTCAAAAGGGACATCCACAAAATGTGTAAAAACCAGAAAGGCAAGACAGGCCCTGGAGAACAGGGAGCCTTGTTATGCAGATGGGCGGGATGTAACTTGCCAACTGCCTCACTGGAGGAGTGCATTGTGTTCCCTAAAACAAGTAAACAACAGAGCTACAGAGCCAAGGCCACATCCAGTCTAGGGAATATACCTTGGGAAAACTGAAAATCAATAAGAAAGAGCCACCTCCAAATTTAGGGCTGCACTGGCTACAAGAACCTCAACTTGGGTACACCTTAAATATCCCAGGAAATATAAAATTGGTTCAAAACACTGTGGTACTTACGTACGATGGAATATCCCTCAGCCATGAAATCAATGTCATAAGACCAGTAGCAGCAAAGTGAGTGGATTCAGGTACGATGATTCTAAGTGAAATAAGTCACATAGAAAAAGGAACTTATCATAAGATATCACTTATGAAGATCCTGTAAACATGGCTACACGTGAACTGAGTTAGGAAAGAGAACAGAGTCTCACATTTAGAAAACACTCTTATGCCTGCATAAAGGGGAAGGAGAGGTGGGGTGATGCATAAAACCAGAGTTTGATATAAGCACAGGGACCGTTACAAAAACCAACTTTGGAATTGACAAGACCGACACCTTCCTCAGTGAAAGAGACTCAAAACCCCATATTTCCCACAGAGGAATATATCTGACTAGTAAGAATCTTAAAACCTATGTATTGATATGTCTCCATAAGGGAATCAAGTGTGTCTAGAGTGGCATAAACATGGCAGCGAGAATCAGCTCAAACCCACTATAAAAAGGAATTTCAAAAGCAAAACCAAAAAACAGGGAAATTCTTTACAATTCCTTCAGGGTGTCTGAGGAAACCTGGAAAGACCCTATCTACAATGACAGCTGGATGTGGCATAAGGCTGGACACTTGGGACTGAGAGGATTGGTGAGATTGGGTGAGCAAATGCAGACCCTTTCAAGCAATAATGCATGGCCCCCATTCCATGGGTCACAACTCTCCAGGTTCAAGGGAATATTACTACAGCTATAACATGTACAGGAAACCTAGAGAATGGACACACTGTGAATACGAAAGGTTTCTAAAACTCAACGAATAGTCCCTCTCCTGGTGCTCCAGTTTGACTTTCCAACTGCCTTACTATCAATCTCCCAACTTGGAGAGACAGGCCCTTTAACCTCCTGGTTTGCACAGGTTCCCAATTTGGCAGAGGATGGAAGGGACGAGGGAGAACCCATGAGAGAGTAGCTGTTAGGCATTTGGACGGGCACATGTCACTCTAATTTCCCGGCAGGAAGAAGAATTAACCAAAGTCTCAGCCACCCACCGGGAACCAGTATAGGACATGATCCAAAATTTTGGACTTGCGTTCAGCTCACAAAAAACGAGTTGAGAAATGGAGCTCAGGGGCACAGCAATTCACAAACTGGCAGAGTGATAAAGGACAACTATCGTCCAAAAATCTGTTGAGGGAAGTCAACGAGGCGGACTTGAAAGCGAGGCAAAATAGCAGGAAACAGATTTCAAGAGGTACCTTGGAATTGCCTGTAAAGCAAAGGAAGAGGGGCACAACTTGGACAATGGTGCACTTGGCCAAAAAGGGCGTATGTGTTTTCTCCTGAATATATTCAGGAGAAAACGCATACGCCCTTTTTGGCCAAGCAAGCAAGCGGGCAATGCAAATCTGCACTACAAAGAAGTATCACTTCCCACCGGTCAAAAGGCACATCCACAAAATGTGTAAAAACCAGAAAGGCAAGACAGGCCCTGGAGAACAGGGAGCCTTGTTATGCTGATGGGCGGGATGTAAATTGCCAACTGCCTCACTGGAGGAGTGCATTGTGTTCCCTAAAACAAGTAAACAACAGAGCTACAGAGCCAAGGCCACTTCCAGTCTAGGGAATATACCTTGGGAAAACTGAAAATCAATAAGAAAGAGCCACCTCCAAATTTAGGGCTGCACTGGCTACAAGAACCTCAACTTGGGTACACCTTAAATATCCCAGGAAATATAAAAATGGTTCAAAACATTGTGGTACTTACGTACGATGGAATATCCCTCAGCGATGAAATCAATGTCATAAGACCAGTAGCAGCAAAGTGAGTGGATTCAGGTACGATGATTCTAAGTGAAATAAGTCACACAGAAAAAGGAACTTATCATAAGATATCACTTATGAAGATCCTGTAAACATGGCTACACGTGAACTGAGTTAGGAAAGAGAACAGAGTCTCACATTTAGAAAACACTCTTATGCCTGTTTAAAGGGGAAGGAGAGGTGGGGTGATGCATAAAACCAGAGTTTGATATAAGCACAGGGACCGTTCCAAAAACCAACTTTGGAATAGACAAGACCTACACCTTCCTCAGTGAAAGAGACTCAAAACCCCATATTTCCCGCAGAGGAATATATTTGACTACTAAGAATCTTAAAACCTATGTATTGATATGACTCCATAAGGGAATCAAGTGTGTCTAGAGTGGCATAAACATGGCAGCGAGAATCAGCTCAAACCCACTATAAAATGGAATTTCAAAAGCAAAACCAAAAAACAGGGAAATTCTTTACAATTCCTTCAGGGTGTCTGAGGAAACCTGGAAAGACCCTATCTACAATGACAGCTGGATGTGGCATAAGGCTGGACACTTGGGACTGAGAGGATTGGTGAGATTGGGTGAGCAAATGCAGACCCTTTAAAGCAATAATGCATGGCCCCCATTCCATGGGTCCCAACTCTCCAGGTTCAAGGGAATATTACTACAGCTATAACATGTACAGGAAACCTAGAGAATGGACACACTGTGAATACGAAAGGTTTCTAAAACTCAACGAATAGTCCCTCTCCTGGTGCTCCAGTTTGACTTTCCAACTGCCTTACTATCAATCTCCCAACTTGGAGAGACAGGCCCTTTAACCTCCTGGTTTGCACAGGTTCCCAATTTGGCAGAGGATGGAAGGGACGAGGGAGAACCCATGAGAGAGTAGCTGTTAGGCATTTGGACGGGCACATGTCACTCTAATTTCCCGGCAGGAAGAAGAATTAACCAAAGTCTCAGCCACCCACCGGGAACCAGTATAGGACATGATCCAAAATTTTGGACTTGCGTTCAGCTCACAAAAAACGAGTTGAGAAATGGAGCTCAGGGGCACAGCAATTCACAAACTGGCAGAGTGATAAAGGACAACTATCGTCCAAAAATCTGTTGAGGGAAGTCAACGAGGCGGACTTGAAAGCGAGGTAAAATAGCAGGAAACAGATTTCAAGAGGTACCTTGGAATCGCCTGTAAAGCACAGGAAGAGGGGCACAACTTGGACAATGGTGCACTTGGCCAAAAAGGGCGTATGCGTTTTCTCCTGAATATATTCAGGAGAAAACGCATACGCCCTTTTTGGCCAAGCAAGCAAGCGGGCAATGCAAATCTGCACTACAAAGAAGTATCACTTCCCACCGGTCAAAAGGGACATCCACAAAATGTGTAAAAACCAGAAAGGCAAGACAGGCCCTAAAGAACAGGGAGCCTTGTTATGCTGATGGGCGGGATGTAACTTGCCAACTGCCTCACTGGAGGAGTGCATTGTGTTCCCTAAAACAAGTAAACAACAGAGCTACAGAGCCAAGGCCACTTCCAGTCTAGGGAATATACCTTGGGAAAACTGAAAATCAATAAGAGCCACCTCCAAATTTAGGGCTGCACTGACTACAAGAACCTCAACTTGGGTACACCTTAAATATCCCAGGAAATATAAAAATGGTTCAAAACATTGTGGTACTTACGTACGATGGAATATCCCTCAGCCATGAAATCAATGTCATAAGACCAGTAGCAGCAAAGTGAGTGGATTCAGGTACGATGATTCTAAGTGAAATAAGTCACACAGAAAAAGGAACTTATCATAAGATATCACTTATGAAGATCCTGTAAACATGGCTACACGTGAACTGAGTTAGGAAAGAAAACAGAGTCTCACATTTAGAAAACACTCTTATGCCTGCATAAAGGGGAAGGAGAGGTGGGGTGATGCATAAAACCAGAGTTTGATATAAGCACAGGGACCGTTTCAAAAACCAACTTTGGAATTGACAAGACCGACACCTTCCTCAGTGAAAGAGACTCAAAACCCCATATTTCCCACAGAGGAATATATCTGACTAGTAAGAATCTTAAAACCTATGTATTGATATGTCTCCATAAGGGAATCAAGTGTGTCTAGAGTGGCATAAACATGGCAGCGAGAATCAGCTCAAACCCACTATAAAAAGGAATTTCAAAAGCAAAACCAAAAAACAGGGAAATTCTTTACAATTCCTTCAGGGTGTCTGAGGAAACCTGGAAAGACCCTATCTACAATGACAGCTGGATGTGGCATAAGGCTGGACACTTGGGACTGAGAGGATTGGTGAGATTGGGTGAGCAAATGCAGACCCTTTCAAGCAATAATGCATGGCCCCCATTCCATGGGTCCCAACTCTCCAGGTTCAAGGGAATATTACTACAGTTATAACATGTACAGGAAACCTAGAGAATGGACACACTGTGAATACGAAAGGTTTCTAAAACTCAACGAATAGTCCCTCTCCTGGTGCTCCAGTTTGACTTTCCAACTGCCTTACTATCAATCACCCAACTTGGAGAGACAGGCCCTTTAACCTCCTGGTTTGCACAGGTTCCCAATTTGGCAGAGGATGGAAGGGACGAGGGAGAACCCATGAGAGAGTAGCTGTTAGGCATTTGGACGGGCACATGTCACTCTAATTTCCCGGCAGGAAGAAGAATTAACCAAAGTCTCAGCCACCCACCGGGAACCAGTATAGGACATGATCCAAAATTTTGGACTTGCGTTCAGCTCACAAAAAACGAGTTGAGAAATGGAGCTCAGGGGCACAGCAATTCACAAACTGGCAGAGTGATAAAGGACAACTATCGTCCAAAAATCTGTTGAGGGAAGTCAACGAGGCGGACTTGAAAGCGAGGCAAAATAGCAGGAAACAGGTTTCAAGAGGTACCTTGGAATTGCCTGTAAAGCAAAGGAAGAGGGGCACAACTTGGACAATGGTGCACTTGGCCAAAAAGGGCGTATGTGTTTTCTCCTGAATATATTCAGGAGAAAACGCATACGCCCTTTTTGGCCAAGCAAGCAAGCGGGCAATGCAAATCTGCACTACAAAGAAGTATCACTTCCCACCGGTCAAAAGGGACATCAACAAAATGTGTAAAAACAAGAAAGGCAAGACAGGCCCTGGAGAACAGGGAGCCTTGTTATGCTGATGGGCGGGATGTAAATTGCCAACTGCCTCACTGGAGGAGTGCATTGTGTTCCCTAAAACAAGTAAACAACAGAGCTACAGAGCCAAGGCCACTTCCAGTCTAGGGAATATACCTTGGGAAAACTGAAAATCAATAAGAAAGAGCCACCTCCAAATTTAGGGCTGCACTGGCTACAAGAACCTCAACTTGGGTACACCTTAAATATCCCAGGAAATATAAAAATGGTTCAAAACTTTGTGGTACTTACGTACGATGGAATATCCCTCAGCGATGAAATCAATGTCATAAGACCAGTAGCAGCAAAGTGAGTGGATTCAGGTACGATGATTCTAAGTGAAATAAGTCACACAGAAAAAGGAACTTATCATAAGATATCACTTATGAAGATCCTGTAAACATGGCTACACGTGAACTGAGTTAGGAAAGAGAACAGAGTCTCACATTTAGAAAACACTCTTATGCCTGCATAAAGGGGATGGAGAGGTGGGGTGATGCATAAAACCAGAGTTTGATATAAGCACAGGGACCGTTCCAAAAACCAACTTTGGAATAGACAAGACCTACACCTTCCTCAGTGAAAGAGACTCAAAACCCCATATTTCCCGCAGAGGAATATATCTGACTAGTAAGAATCTTAAAACCTATGTATTGATATGACTCCATAAGGCAATCAAGTGTGTCTAGAGTGGCATAAACATGGCAGCGAGAATCAGCTCAAACCCACTATAAAAAGGAATTTCATAAGCAAAACCAAAAAACAGGGAAATTCTTTACAATTCCTTCAGGGTGTCTGAGGAAACCTGGAAAGACCCTATCTACAATGACAGCTGGATGTGGCATAAGGCTGGACACTTGGGACTGAGAGGATTGGTGAGATTGGGTGAGCAAATGCAGACCCTTTCAAGCAATAATGCATGGCCCCCATTCCATGGGTCCCAACTCTCCAGGTTCAAGGGAATATTACTACAGCTATAACATGTACAGGAAACCTAGAGAATGTACACACTGTGAATACGAAAGGTTTCTAAAACTCAACGAATAGTCCCTCTCCTGGTGCTCCAGTTTGACTTTCCAACTGCCTTACTATCAATCTCCCAACTTGGAGAGACAGGCCCTTTAACCTCCTGGTTTGCACAGGTTCCCAATTTGGCAGAGGATGGAAGGGACGAGGGAGAACCCATGGGAGAGTAGCTGTTAGGTATTTGGACGGGCACATGTCACTCTAATTTCCCGGCAGGAAGAAGAATTAACCAAAGTCTCAGCCACCCACCGGGAACCAGTATAGGACATGATCCAAAATTTTGGACTTGCGTTCAGCTCACAAAAAACGAGTTGAGAAATGGAGCTCAGGGGCACAGCAATTTACAAACTGGCAGAGTGATAAAGGACAACTATCGTCCAAAAATCTGTTGAGGGAAGTCAATGAGGCGGACATGAAAGTGAGGCAAAATAGCAGGAAACAGATTTCAAGAGGTACCTTGGAATCGTCTGTAAAGCACAGGAAGAGGGGCACAACTTGGACAATGATGCACTTGTCCAAAAAGGGCGTATGCGTTTTCTCCTGAATATATTCAGGAGAAAACGCATACGCCCTTTTTGGCCAAGCAAGCAAGCGGGCAATGCAAATCTGCACTACCAAGAAGTATCATTTCCAACCGGTCAAAAGGGACATCCATAAAATGTGTAAAAACCAGAAAGGCAACACAGGCCCTGGAGAACAGGGAGCCTTGTTATGCTGATGGGCGGGATGCAAATTGCCAACTGCCTCACTGGAAGAGTGCATTGTGTTCCCTAAAACAAGTAAACAACAGAGCTACAGAGCCAAGGCCACTTCCAGTCTAGGGAATATACCTTGGGAAAACTGAAAATCAATAAGAAAGAGCCACCTCCAAATTTAGGGCTGCACTGGCTACAAGAACCTCAACTTGGGTACACCTTAAATATCCCAGGAAATATAAAAATGGTTCAAAACATTGTGGTACTTACGTACGATGGAATATCCCTCAGCGATGAAATCAATGTCATAAGACCAGTAGCAGCAAAGTGAGTGGATTCAGGTACGATGATTCTAAGTGAAATAAGTCAAACAGAAAAAGGAACTTATCATAAGATATCACTTATGAAGATCCTGTAAACATGGCTACACGTGAACTGAGTTAGGAAAGAGAACAGAGTTTCACATTTAGAAAACACTCTTATGCCTGCATAAAGGGGATGGAGAGGTGGGGTGATGCATAAAACCAGAGTTTGATATAAGCACAGGGACCGTTCCAAAAACCAACTTTGGAATAGACAAGACCTACACCTTCCTCAGTGAAAGAGACTCAAAACCCCATATTTCCCGCAGAGGAATATATCTGACTAGTAAAAATCTTAAAACCTATGTATTGATATGACTCCATAAGGGAATCAAGTGTGTCTAGAGTGGCATAAACATGGCAGCGAGAATCAGCTCAAACCCACTATAAAATGGAATTTCAAAAGCAAAACCAAAAAACAGGGAAATTCTTTACAATTCCTTCAGGGTGTCTGAGGAAACCTGGAAAGACCCTATCTACAATGACAGCTGGATGTGGCATAAGGCTGGACACTTGGGACTGAGAGGATTGGTGAGATTGGGTGAGCAAATGCAGACCCTTTAAAGCAATAATGCATGGCCCACATTCCATGGGTCCCAACTCTCCAGGTTCAATGGAATATTACTACAGCTATAACATGTACAGGAAACCTAGAGAATGGACACACTGTGAATACGAAAGGTTTCTAAAACTCAACGAATAGTCCCTCTCCTGGTGCTCCAGTTTGACTTTCCAACTGCCTTACTATCAATCTCCCAACTTGGAGAGACAGGCCCTTTAACCTCCTGGTTTGCACAGGTTCCCAATTTGGCAGAGGATGGAAGGGATGAGGGAGAACCCATGAGAGAGTAGCTGTTAGGCATTTGGATGGGCACATGTCACTCTAATTTCCCGGCAGGAAGAAGAATTAACCAAAGTCTCAGCCACCCACCGGGAACCAGTATAGGACATGATCCAAAATTTTGGACTTGCGTTCAGCTCACAAAAAACGAGTTGAGAAATGGAGCTCAGGGTCACAGCAATTCACAAACTGGCAGAGTGATAAAGGACAACTATCGTCCAAAAATCTGTTGAGGGAAGTCAACGAGGCGGACTTGAAAGCGAGGTAAAATAGCAGGAAACAGATTTCAAGAGGTACCTTGGAATCGCCTGTAAAGCACAGGAAGAGTGGCACAACTTGGACAATGGTGCACTTGGCCAAAAAGGGCGTATGCGTTTTCTCCTGAATATATTCAGGAGAAAACGCATACGCCCTTTTTGGCCAAGCAAGCAAGCGGGCAATGCAAATCTGCACTACAAAGAAGTATCACTTCCCACCGGTCAAAAGGGACATCCACAAAATGTGTAAAAACCAGAAAGGCAAGACAGGCCCTAAAGAACAGGGAGCCTTGTTATGCTAATGGGCGGGATGTAACTTGCCAACTGCCTCACTGGAGGAGTGCATTGTGTTCCCTAAAACAAGTAAACAACAGAGCTACAGAGCCAAGGCCACTTCCAGTCTAGGGAATATACCTTGGGAAAACTGAAAATCAATAAGAGCCACCTCCAAATTTAGGGCTGCACGGACTACAAGAACCTCAACTTGGGTACACCTTAAATATCCCAGGAAATATAAAAATGGTTCAAAACATTGTGGTACTTACGTACGATGGAATATCCCTCAGCCATGAAATCAATGTCATAAGACCAGTAGCAGCAAAGTGAGTGGAGTCAGGTACGATGATTCTAAGTGAAATAAGTCACACAGAAAAAGGAACTTATCATAAGATATCACTTATGAAGATCCTGTAAACATGGCTACACGTGAACTGAGTTAGGAAAGAAAACAGAGTCTCACATTTAGAAAACACTCTTATGCCTGCATAAAGGGGAAGGAGAGGTGGGGTGATGCATAAAACCAGAGTTTGATATAAGCACAGGGACCGTTTCAAAAACCAACTTTGGAATTGACAAGACCGACACCTTCCTCAGTGAAAGAGACTCAAAACCCCATATTTCCCACAGAGGAATATATCTGACTAGTAAGAATCTTAAAACCTATGTATTGATATGTCTCCATAAGGGAATCAAGTGTGTCTAGAGTGGCATAAACATGGCAGCGAGAATCAGCTGAAACCCACTATAAAAAGGAATTTCAAAAGCAAAACCAAAAAACAGGGAAATTCTTTACAATTCCTTCAGGGTGTCTGAGGAAACCTGGAAAGACCCTATCTACAATGACAGCTGGATGTGGCATAAGGCTGGACACTTGGGACTGAGAGGATTGGTGAGATTGGGTGAGCAAATGCAGACCCTTTCAAGCAATAATGCATGGCCCCCATTCCATGGGTCCCAACTCTCCATGTTCAAGGGAATATTACTACAGCTATAACATGTACAGGAAACCTAGAGAATGGACACACTGTGAATACGAAAGGTTTCTAAAACTCAACGAATAGTCCCTCTCCTGGTGCTCCAATTTGACTTTCCAACTGCCTTACTATCAATCTCCCAACTTGGAGAGACAGGCCCTTTAACCTCCTGGTTTGCACAGGTTCCCAATTTGGCAGAGGATGGAAGGGACGAGGGAGAACCCATGAGAGAGTAGCTGTTAGACATTTGGACGGGCACATGTCACTCTAATTTCCCGGCAGGGAGAAGAATTAACCAAAGTCTCAGCCACCCACCGGCAACCACTATAGGACATGATCCAAAATTTTGGACTTGCGTTCAGCTCACAAAAAACGAGTTGAGAAATGGAGCTCAGGGGCACAGCAATTCACAAACTGGCAGAGTGATAAAGGACAACTATCGTCCAAAAATCTGTTGAGGGAAGTCAACGAGGCGGACTTGAAAGCGAGGCAAAATAGCAGGAAACAGATTTCAAGAAGTACCTTGGAATTGCCTGTAAAGCAAAGGAAGAGGGGCACAACTTGGACAATGGTGCACTTGGCCAAAAAGGGCGTATGCGTTTTCTCCTGAATATATTCAGGAGAAAACGCATACGCCCTTTTTGGCCAAGCAAGCAAGCGGGCAATGCAAATCTGCACTACAAAGAAGTATCACTTCCCACCGGTCAAAAGGGACATCCACAAAATGTGTAAAAACAAGAAAGGCAAGACAGGCCCTGGAGAACAGCGAGCCTTGTTATGCTGATGGGCGGGATGTAAATTGCCAACTGCCTCACTGGAGGAGTGCATTGTGTTCCCTAAAACAAGTAAACAACAGAGCTACAGAGCCAAGGCCACTTCCAGTCTAGGGAATATACCTTGGGAAAACTGAAAATCAATAAGAAAGAGCCACCTCCAAATTTAGGGCTGCACTGGCTACAAGAACCTCAACTTGGGTACACCTTAAATATCCCAGGAAATATAAAAATGGTTCAAAACATTGTGGTACTTACGTACGATGGAATATCCCTCAGCGATGAAATCAATGTCATAAGACCAGTAGCAGCAAAGTGAGTGGATTCAGGTACGATGATTCTAAGTGAAATAAGTCACACAGAAAAAGGAACTTATCATAAGATATCACTTATGAAGATCCTGTAAACATGGCTACATGTGAACTGAGTTAGGAAAGAGAACAGAGTCTCACATTTAGAAAACACTCTTATGCCTGCATAAAGGGGATGGAGAGGTGGGGTGATGCATAAAACCAGAGTTTGATATAAGCACAGCGACCGTTCCAAAAACCAACTTTGGAATAGACAAGACCTACACCTTCCTCAGTGAAAGAGACTCAAAACCCCATATTTCCCGCAGAGGAATATATCTGACTAGTAAGAATCTTAAAACCTATGTATTGATATGACTCCATAAGGGAATCAAGTGTGTCTAGAGTGGCATAAACATGGCAGCGAGAATCAGCTGAAACCCACTATAAAAAGGAATTTCAAAAGCAAAACCAAAAAACAGGGAAATTCTTTACAATTCCTTCAGGGTGTCTGAGGAAACCTGGAAAGACCCTATCTACAATGACAGCTGGATGTGGCATAAGGCTGGACACTTGGGACTGAGAGGATTGGTGAGATTGGGTTAGCAAATGCAGACCCTTTAAAGCAATAATGCATGGCCCCCATTCCATGGGTCCCAACTCTCCAGGTTCAAGGGAATATTACTACAGCTATAACATGTACAGGAAACCTAGAGAATGGACACACTGTGAATACGAAAGGTTTCTAAAACTCAACGAATAGTCCCTCTCCTGGTGCTCCAGTTTGACTTTCCAACTGCCTTACTATCAATCTCCCAACTTGGAGAGACAGGCCCTTTAACCTCCTGGTTTGCACAGGTTCCCAATTTGCCAGAGGATGGAAGGGACGAGGGAGAACCCATGAGAGAGTAGCTGTTAGGCATTTGGACGGGCACATGTCACTCTAATTTCCCGGCAGGAAGAAGAATTAACCAAAGTCTCAGCCACCCACCGGGAACCAGTATAGGACATGATCCAAAATTTTGGACTTGCGTTCAGCTCACAAAAAACGAGTTGAGAAATGGAGCTCAGGGGCACAGCAATTCACAAACTGGCAGAGTGATAAAGGACAACTATCGTCCAAAAATCTGTTGAGGGAAGTCAACGAGGCGGACTTGAAAGCGAGGCAAAATAGCAGGAAACAGATTTCAAGAGGTACCTTGGAATCGCCTGTAAAGCACAGGAAGAGGGGCACAACTTGGACAATGGTGCACTTGGCCAAAAAGGGCGTATGCGTTTTCTCCTGAATATATTCAGGAGAAAACACATACGCCCTTTTTGGCCAAGAAAGCAAGCGGGCAATGCAAATCTGCACTACAAAGAAGTATCACTTCCACCGGTCAAAAGGGACATCCACAAAATGTGTAAAAACCAGAAAGGCAAGACAGGCCCTGGAGAACTGGGAGCCTTGTTATGCTGATGGGCGGGATGTAAATTGCCAACTGCCTCACTGGAGGAGTGCATTGTGTTCCCTAAAACAAGTAAACAACAGAGCTACAGAGCCAATGTCACTTCCAGTCTAGGGAATATACCTTGGGAAAACTGAAAATCAATAAGAAAGAGCCACCTCCAAATTTAGGGCTGCACTGGCTACAAGAACCTCAACTTGGGTACACCTTCAATCTCCCAGGAAACATAAAAATGGTTCAAAACATTGTGGTACATACGTACGATGGAATATTCCTCAGCCATGAAATCAATGTCATAAGACCAGTAGCAGCAAAGTGAGTGGATTCAGGTACGATGATTCTAAGTGAAATAAGTCACACAGAAAAAGGAACTTATCATAAGATATCACTTATGAAGATCCTGTAAACATGGCTACACGTGAACTGAGTTAGGAAAGAGAACAGAGTCTCACATTTGGAAAACACTCTTATGCCTGCATAAAGGGGATGGAGAGGTGGGGTGATGCATAAAACCAGAGTTTGATATAAGCACAGGGACCGTTCCAAAAACCAACTTTGGAATAGACAAGACCTACACCTTCCTCAGTGAAAGAGACTCAAAACCCCATATTTCCCGCAGAGGAATATATCTGACTAGTAAGAATCTTAAAACCTATGTATTGATATGACTCCATAAGGGAATCAAGTGTGTCTAGAGTGGCATAAACATGGCAGCGAGAATCAGCTCAAACCCACTATAAAAAGGAATTTCAAAAGCAAAACCAAAAAAACAGGGAAATTCTTTACAATTCCTTCAGGGTGTCTGAGGAAACCTGGAAAGACCCTATCTACAATGACAGCTGGATGTGGCATAAGGCTGGACACTTGGGACTGAGAGGATTGGTGAGATTGGGTGAGCAAATGCAGACCCTTTCAAGCAATAATGCATGGCCCCCATTCCATGGGTTCCAACTCTCAAGGTTCAAGGGAATATTACTACAGCTATAACATGTACAGGAAACCTAGAGAATGGACACACTGTGAATACGAAAGGTTTCTAAAACTCAACGAATAGTCCCTCTCCTGGTGCTCCAGTTTGACTTTCCAACTGCCTTACTATCAATCTCCCAACTTGGAGAGACAGGCCCTTTAACCTCCTGGTTTGCACAGGTTCCCAATTTGCCAGAGGATGGAAGGGACGAGGGAGAACCCATGAGAGAGTAGCTGTTAGGCATTTGGACGAGCACATGTCACTCTAATTTCCCGGCAGGAAGAAGAATTAACCAAAGTCTCAGCCACCCACCGGGAACCAGTATAGGACATGATCCAAAATTTTGGACTTGCGTTCAGCTCACAAAAAACGAGTTGAGAAATGGAGCTCAGGGGCACAGCAATTCACAAACTGGCAGAGTGATAAAGGAAAACTATCGTCCAAAAATCTGTTGAGGGAAGTCAACGAGGCGGACTTGAAAGCGAGGCAAAATAGCAGGAAACAGATTTCAAGAGGTACCTTGGAATCGCCTGTAAAGCACAGGAAGAGGGGCACAACATGGACAATGGTGCACTTGTACAAAAAGGGCGTATGCGTTTTCTCCTGAATATATTCAGGAGAAAACGCATACGCCCTTTTTGGCCAAGCAAGCAAGCGGGCAATGCAAATCTGCACTACAAAGAAGTATCACTTCCCACCGGTCAAAAGGGACATCCACAAAATGTGTAAAAACCAGAAAGGCAAGACAGGCCCTGGAGAACTGGGAGCCTTGTTATGCTGATGGGCGGGATGTAAATTGCCAACTGCCTCACTGGAGGAGTGCATTGTGTTCCCTAAAACAAGTAAACAACAGAGCTACAGAGCCAACCCACTTCCAGTCTAGGGAATATACCTTGGGAAAACTGAAAATCAATAAGAGCCACCTCTAAATTTAGGGCTGCACTGACTACAAGAACCTCAACTTGGGTACACCTTAAATATCCCAGGAAATATAAAAATGGTTCAAAACATTGTGGTACTTACGTACGATGGAATATCCCTCAGCCATGAAATCAATGTCATAAGACCAGTAGCAGCAAAGTGAGTGGATTCAGGTACGATGATTCTAAGTGAAATAAGTCACACAGAAAAAGAAACTTATCATAAGATATCACTTAGGAAGATCCTGTAAACATGGCTACACGTGAACTGAGTTAGGAAAGAGAACAGAGTCTCACATTTAGAAAACACTCTTATGCCTGCATAAAGGGGAAGGAGAGGTGGGGTGATGCATAAAACCAGAGTTTGATATAAGCACAGGGCCCGTTTCAAAAACCAACTTTGGAATTGACAAGACCAACACCTTCCTCAGTGAAAGAGACTCAAAACCCCATATTTCCCACAGAGGAATATATCTGACTAGTAAGAATCTTAAAACCTATGTATTGATATGTCTCCATAAGGGAATCAAGTGTGTCTAGAGTGGCATAAACATGGCAGCGAGAATCAGCTCAAACCCACTATAAAAAGGAATTTCAAAAGCAAAACCAAAAAACAGGGAAATTCTTTACAATTCCTTCAGGGTGTCTGAGGAAACCTGGAAAGACCCTATCTACAATGACAGCTGGATGTGGCATAAGGCTGGACACTTGGGACTGAGAGGATTGGTGAGATTGGGTGAGCAAATGCAGACCCTTTCAAGCAATAATGTATGGCCCCCATTCCATGGGTCCCAACTCTCCAGGTTCAAGGGAATATTACTACAGCTATAACATGTACAGGAAACCTAGAGAATGGACACACTGTGAATACGAAAGGTTTCTAAAACTCAACGAATAGTCCCTCTCCTGGTGCTCCAGTTTGACTTTCCAACTGCCTTACTATCAATCTCCCAACTTGGAGAGACAGGCCCTTTAACCTCCTTGTTTGCACAGGTTCCCAATTTGGCAGAGGATGGAAGGGACGAGGGAGAACCCATGAGAGAGTAGCTGTTAGGCATTTGGACGGGCACATGTCACTCTAATTTCCCGGCAGGAAGAAGAATTAACCAAAGTCTCAGCCACCCACCGGGAACCAGTATAGGACATGATCCAAAATTTTGGACTTGTGTTCAGCTCACAAAAAACGAGTTGAGAAATGGAGCTCAGGGGCACAGCAATTCACAAACTGGCAGAGTGATAAAGGACAACTATCGTCCAAAAATCTGTTGAGGGAAGTCAACGAGGCGGACTTGAAAGCGAGGCAAAATAGCAGGAAACAGATTTCAAGACGTACGTTGGAATCGCCTGTAAAGCACAGGAAGAGGGGCACAACTTGGACAATGGTGCACTTGTCCAAAAAGGGCGTATGCGTTTTCTCCTGAATATATTCAGGAGAAAACGCATACGCCCTTTTTGGCCAAGCAAGCAAGCGGGCAATGCAAATCTGCACTACAAAGAAGTATCACTTCCCACCGGTCAAAAGGGACATCCACAAAATGTGTAAAAACCAGAAAGGCAAGACAGGCCCTGCAGAACTGGGAGCCTTGTTATGCTGATGGGCGGGATATAAATTGCCAACTGCCTCACTGGAGGAGTGCATTGTGTTCCCTAAAACAAGTAAACAACAGAGCTACAGAGCCAACCCACTTCCAGTCTAGGGAATATACCTTGGGAAAACTGAAAATCAATAAGAGCCACCTCCAAATTTAGGGCTGCACTGACTACAAGAACCTCAACTTGGGTACACCTTAAATATCCCAGGAAATATAAAAATGGTTCAAAACATTGTGGTACTTACGTACGATGGAATATCCCTCAGCCATGAAATCAATGTCATAAGACCAGTAGCAGCAAAGTGAGTGGATTCAGCTACGATGATTCTAAGTGAAATAAGTCACACAGAAAAAGGAACTTATCATAAGATATCACTTATGAAGATCCTGTAAACATGGGTACACGTGAACTGAGTTAGGAAAGCGAACAGAGTCTCACATTTAGAAAACACTCTTATGTCTGCATAAAGGGGATGGAGAGGTGGGGTGATGCATAAAACCAGAGTTTGATATAAGCACAGGGACCGTTCCAAAAACCAACTTTGGAATAGACAAGACCTACACCTTCCTCAGTGAAAGAGACTCAAAACCCCATATTTCCCGCAGAGGAATATATCTGACTAGTAAGAATCTTAAAACCTATGTATTGATATGACTCCATAAGGGAATCAAGTGTGTCTAGAGTGGCATAAACATGGCAGCGAGAATCAGCTCAAACCCACTATAAAAAGGAATTTCAAAAGCAAAACCTAAAAACAGGGAAATTCTTTACAATTCCTTCAGGGTGTCTGAGGAAACCTGGAAAGACCCTATCTACAATGACAGCTGGATGTGGCATAAGGCTGGACACTTGGGACTGAGAGGATTGGTGAGATTGGGTGAGCAAATGCAGACCCTTTCAAGCAATAATGCATGGCCCCCATTCCATGGGTCCCAACTCTCCAGGTTCAAGGGAATATTACTACAGCTATAACATGTACAGGAAACCTAGAGAATGGACACACTGTGAATACGAAATGTCTCTAAAACTCAACGAATAGTCCCTCTCCTGGTGCTCCAGTTTGACTTTCCAACTGCCTTACTATCAATCTCCCAACTTGGAGAGACAGGCCCTTTAACCTCCTGGTTTGCACAGGTTCCCAATTTGGCAGAGGATGGAAGGGACGAGGGAGAACCCATGAGAGAGTAGCTGTTAGGCATTTGGACGGGCACATGTCACTCTAATTTCCCGGCAGGAAGAAGAATTAACCAAAGTCTCAGCCACCCACCGGGAACCAGTATAGGACATGATCCAAAATTTTGGACTTGCGTTCAGCTCACAAAAAACGAGTTGAGAAATGGAGCTCAGGGGCACAGCAATTCACAAACTGGCAGAGTGATAAAGGACAAATATCGTCCAAAAATCTGTTGAGGGAAGTCAACGAGGTGGACTTGAAAGCGAGGCAAAATAGCAGGAAACAGATTTCAAGAGGTACGTTGGAATCGCCTGTAAAGCACAGGAAGAGGGGCACAACTTGGACAATGATGCACTTGGCCAAAAACGGCGTATGCGTTTTCTCCTGAATATATTCAGGAGAAAACGCATACGCCCTTTTTGGCCAAGCAAGCAAGCGGGCAATGCAAATCTGCACTACAAAGAAGTATCACTTTCTACCGGTCAAAAGGGACATCCACAAATGTGTAAAAACCAGAAAGGCAAGACAGGCCCTGGAGAACAGAGATCCTTGTTATGCTGATGGGCGGGATGTAAATTTCCAACTGCCTCACTGGAGGAGTGCATTGTGTTCCCTAAAACAAGTAAACAACAGAGCTACAGAGCCAAGGCCACTTCCAGTCTAGGGAATATACCTTGGGAAAACTGAAAATCAATAAGAAAGAGCCACCTCCAAATTTAGGGCTGCACTGACTACAAGAACCTCAACTTGGGTACACCTTAAATATCCCAGGAAATATAAAAATGGTTCAAAGCATTGTGGTACTTACGTACGATGGAATATCCCTCAGCGATGAAATCAACGTCATAAGACCAGTAGCAGCAAAGTGAGTGGATTCAGGTACGATGATTCTAAGTGAAATAAGTCACACAGAAAAAGGAACTTATCATAAGATATCACTTATGAAGATCCTGTAAACATGGCTACACGTGAACTGAGTTAGGAAAGAGAACAGAGTCTCACATTTAGAAAACACTCTTATGCCTGCATAAAGGGGATGGAGAGGTGGGGTGATGCATAAAACCAGAGTTTGATATAAGCACAGAGACCGTTCCAAAAACCAACTTTGGAATAGACAAGACCTACACCTTCCTCAGTGAAAGAGACTCAAAACCCCATATTTCCCACAGAGGAATATATCTGACTAGTAAGAATCTTAAAACCTATGTATTGATATGACTCCATAAGGGAATCAAGTGTGTCTAGAGTGGCATAAACATGGCAGCGAGAATCAGCTCAAACCCACTATAAAAAGGAATTTCAAAAGCAAAACCAAAAAACAGGGAAATTCTTTACAATTCCTTCAGGGTGTCTGAGGAAACCTGGAAAGACCCTATCTACAATGACAGCTGGATGTGGCATAAGGCTGGACACTTGGGACTGAGAGGATTGGTGAGATTGGGTGAGCAAATGCAGACCCTTTCAAGCAATAATGCATGGCCCCCATTCCATGCGTCCCAACTCTCCAGGTTCAAGGGAATATTACTACAGCTATAACATGTACAGGAAACCTAGAGAATGGACACACTGTGAATACGAAAGGTTTCTAAAACTCAACGAATAGTCCCTCTCCTGGTGCTCCAGTTTGACTTTCCAACTGCCTTACTATCAATCTCCCAACTTGGAGAGACAGGCCCTTTAACCTCCTGGTTTGCACAGGTTCCCAATTTGGCAGAGGATGGAAGGGACGAGGGAGAACCCATGAGAGAGTAGCTGTTAGGCATTTGGACGGGCACATGTCACTCGAATTTCCCGGCAGGAAGAAGAATTAACCAAAGTCTCAGCCACCCACCGGGAACCAGTATAGGACATGATCCAAAATTTTGGACTTGCGTTCAGCTCACAAAAAACGAGTTGAGAATTGGAGCTCAGGGGCACAGCAATTCACAAACTGGCAGAGTGATAAAGGACAACTATCGTCCAAAAATCTGTTGAGGGAAGTCAACGAGGCGGACTTGAAAGCGAGGCAAAATAGCAGGAAACAGATTTCAAGAGGTACCTTGGAATCGCCTGTAAAGCACAGGAAGAGGGGCACAACTTGGACAATGGTGCACTTGTCCAAAAAGGGCGTATGCGTTTTCTCCTGAATATATTCAGGAGAAAACGCATATGCCCTTTTTGGCCAAGCAAGCAAGCGGGCAATGCAAATCTGCACTACAAAGAAGTATCACTTCCCACCAGTCAAAAGGGACATCCACAAAATGTGTAAAAACCAGAAAGGCAAGACACGCCCTGGAGAACAGTGAGCCTTGTCATGCTGATGGGCGGGATGTCAATTGCCAACTGCCTCACTGGAGGAGTGCATTGTGTTCCCTAAAACAAGTAAACAACAGAGCTACAGAGCCAAGGCCACTTCCAGTCTAGGGAATATACCTTGGGAAAACTGAAAATCAATAAGAAAGAGCCACCTCCAAATTTAGGGCTGCACTGACTACAAGAACCTCAACTTGGGTACACCTTAAATATCCCAGGAAATATAAAAATGGTTCAAAACATTGTGGTACTTACGTACGATGGAATATTCCTCAGCCATGAAATCAATGTCATAAGACCAGTAGCAGCAAAGTGAGTGGATTCAGGTACGATGATTCTAAGTGAAATAAGTCACACAGAAAAAGAAACTTATCATAAGATATCACTTATGAAGATCCTGTAAACATGGCTACACGTGAACTGAGTTAGGAAAGAGAACAGAGTCTCACATTTAGAAAACACTCTTATGCCTGCATAAAGGGGAATGAGAGGTGGGGTGATGCATAAAACCAGAGTTTGATATAAGCACAGGGACCGTTTCAAAAACCAACTTTGGAATAGACAAGACCTACACCTTCCTCAGTGAAAGAGACTCAAAACCCCATATTTCCCACAGAGGAATATATCTGACTAGTAAGAATCTTAAAACCTATGTATTGATATGTCTCCATAAGGGAATCAAGTGTGTCTAGAGTGGCATAAACATGGCAGCGAGAATCAGCTCAAACCCACTATAAAAAGGAATTTCAAAAGCAAAACGAAAAAACAGGGAAATTCTTTACAATTCCTTCAGGGTGTCTGAGGAAACCTGGAAAGACCCTATCTACAATGACAGCTGGATGTGGCATAAGGCTGGACACTTGGGACTGAGAGGATTGGTGAGATTGGGTGAGCAAATGCAGACCCTTTCAAGCAATAATGCATGGCCCCCATTCCATGGGTCCCAACTCTCCAGGTTCAAGGGAATATTACTACAGCTATAACATGTACAGGAAACCTAGAGCATGGACACACTGTGAATACGAAAGGTTTCTAAAACTCAACGAATAGTCCCTCTCCTGGTAATCCAGTTTGACTTTCCAACTGCCTTACTATCAATCTCCCAACTTGGAGAGACAGGCCCTTTAACCTCCTTGTTTGCACAGGTTCCCAATTTGGCAGAGGATGGAAGGGACGAGGGAGAACCCATGAGAGAGTAGCTGTTAGGCATTTGGACGGGCACATGTCACTCTAATTTCCCGGCAGGAAGAAGAATTAACCAAAGTCTCAGCCACCCACCGGGAACCAGTATAGGACATGATCCAAAATTTTGGACTTGCTTTCAGCTCACAAAAAACGAGTTGAGAAATGGAGCTCAGGGGCACAGCAATTCACAAACTGGCAGAGTGATAAAGGACAACTATCGTCCAAAAATCTGTTGAGGGAAGTCAACGAGGCGGACTTGAAAGCGAGGCAAAATAGCAGGAAACAGATTTCAAGAGGTACCTTGGAATCGCCTGTAAAGCACAGGAAGAGGGGCACAACTTGGACAATGGTGCACTTGGCCAAAAAGGGCGTATGCGTTTTCTCCTGAATATATTCAGGAGAAAACGCATACGCCCTTTTTGGCCAAGCAAGCAAGCGGGCAATGCAAATCTGCACTACAAAGAAGTATCACTTCCCACCGGTCAAAAGGGACATCCACAAAATGTGTAAAAACCAGAAAGGCAAGACAGGCCCTGGAGAACTGGGAGCCTTGTTATGCTGATGGGCGGGATGTAAATTGCCAACTGCCTCACTGGAGGAGTGCATTGTGTTCCCTAAAACAAGTAAACAACAGAGCTACAGAGCCAAGGCCACTTCCAGTCTAGGGAATATACCTTGGGAAAACTGAAAATCAATAAGAAAGAGCCACCTCCAAATTTAGGGCTGCACTGGCTACAAGAACCTCAACTTGGGTACACCTTAAATATCCCAGGAAATATAAAAATGGTTCAAAACATTGTGGTATTTACGTACGATGGAATATCCCTCAGCCATGAAATCAATGTCATAAGACCAGTAGCATCAAAGTGAGTGGATTCAGGTACGATGATTCTAAGTGAAATAAGTCACACTGAAAAAGGAACTTATCATAAGATATCACTTATGAAGATCCTGTAAACATGGCTACACGTGAACTGAGTTAGGAAAGAGAACAGAGTCTCACATTTAGAAAACACTCTTATGCCTGCATAAAGGGGATGGAGAGGTGGGGTGATGCATAAAACCAGAGTTTGATATAAGCACAGGGACCGTTCCAAAAACCAACTTTGGAATAGACAAGACCTACACCTTCCTCAGTGAAAGAGACTCAAAACGCCATATTTCCCGCAGAGGAATATATCTGACTAGTAAGAATCTTAAAACCTATGTATTGATATGACTCCATAAGGGAATCAAGTGTGTCTAGAGTGGCATAAACATGGCAGCGAGAATCAGCTCAAACCCACTATAAAAAGGAATTTCAAAAGCAAAACCAAAAAACAGGGAAATTCTTTACAATTCCTTCAGGGTGTCTGAGGAAACCTGGAAAGACCCTATCTACAATGACAGCTGGATGTGGCATAAGGCTGGACACTTGCGACTGAGAGGATTGGTGAGATTGGGTGAGCAAATGCAGACCCTTTCAAGCAATAATGCATGGCCCCCATTCCATGGGTCCCAACTCTCCAGGTTCAAGGGAATATTACTACAGCTATAATATGTACAGGAAACCTAGAGAATGGACACACTGTGAATACGAAAGGTTTCTAAAACTCAACGAATAGTCCCTCTCCTGGTGCTCCAGTTTGACTTTCCAACTGCCTTACTATCAATCTCCCAACTTGGAGAGACAGGCCCTTTAACCTCCTGGTTTGCACAGGTTCCCAATTTGGCAGAGGATGGATGGGATGAGGGAGAACCCATGGGAGAGTAGCTGTTAGGTATTTGGACGGGCACATGTCACTCTAATTTCCGGGCAGGAAGAAGAATTAACCAAAGTCTCAGCCACCCACCGGGAACCAGTATAGGACATGATCCAAAATTTTGGACTTGCGTTCAGCTCACAAAAAACGAGTTGAGAAATGGAGCTCAGGGGCACAGCAATTTACAAACTGGCAGAGTGATAAAGGACAACTATCGTCCAAAAATCTGTTGAGGGAAGTCAATGAGGCGGACATGAAAGTGAGGCAAAATAGCAGGAAACAGATTTCAAGAGGTACCTTGGAATCGCCTGTAAAGCACAGGAAGAGGGGCACAACTTGGACAATGATGCACTTGTCCAAAAAGGGCGTATGCGTTTTCTCCTGAATATATTCAGGAGAAAACGCATACGCCCTTTTTGGCCAAGCAAGCAAGCGGGCAATGCAAATCTGCACTACCAAGAAGTATCATTTCCAACCGGTCAAAAGGGACATCCACAAAATGTGTAAAAACCAGAAAGGCAACACAGGCCATGGAGAACAGGGAGCCTTGTTATGCTGATGGGCGGGATGCAAATTGCCAACTGCCTCACTGGAAGAGTGCATTGTGTTCCCTAAAACAAGTAAACAACAGAGCTACAGAGCCAAGGCCACTTCCAGTCTAGGGAATATACCTTGGGAAAACTGAAAATCAATAAGAAAGAGCCACCTCCAAATTTAGGGCTGCACTGGCTACAAGAACCTCAACTTGGGTACACCTTAAATATCCCAGGAAATATAAAAATGGTTCAAAACATTGTGGTACTTACGTACGATGGAATATCCCTCAGCGATGAAATCAATGTCATAAGACCAGTAGCAGCAAAGTGAGTGGATTCAGGTACGATGATTCTAAGTGAAATAAGTCACACAGAAAAAGGAACTTATCATAAGATATCACTTATGAAGATCCTGTAAACATGGCTACACGTGAACTGAGTTAGGAAAGAGAACAGAGTCTCACATTTAGAAAACACTCTTATGCCTGCATAAAGGGGATGGAGAGGTGGGGTGATGCATAAAACCAGAGTTTGATATAAGCACAGGGACCGTTCCAAAAACCAACTTTGGAATAGACAAGACCTACACCTTCCTCAGTGAAAGAGACTCAAAACCCCATATTTCCCGCAGAGGAATATATCTGACTAGTAAAAATCTTAAAACCTATGTATTGATATGACTCCATAAGGGAATCAAGTGTGTCTAGAGTGGCATAAACATGGCAGCGAGAATCAGCTCAAACCCACTATAAAATGGAATTTCAAAAGCAAAACCAAAAAACAGGGAAATTCTTTACAATTCCTTCAGGGTGTCTGAGGAAACCTGGAAAGACCCTATCTACAATGACAGCTGGATGTGGCATAAGGCTGGACACTTGGGACTGAGAGGATTGGTGAGATTGGGTGAGCAAATGCAGACCCTTTAAAGCAATAATGCATGGCCCACATTCCATGGGTCCCAACTCTCCAGGTTCAAGGGAATATTACTACAGCTATAACATGTACAGGAAACCTAGAGAATGGACACACTGTGAATACGAAAGGTTTCTAAAACTCAACGAATAGTCCCTCTCCTGGTGCTCCAGTTTGACTTTCCAACTGCCTTACTATCAATCTCCCAACTTGGAGAGACAGGCCCTTTAACCTCCTGGTTTGCACAGGTTCCCAATTTGCCAGAGGATGGAAGGGACGAGGGAGAACCCATGAGAGAGTAGCTGTTAGGCATTTGGACGGGCACATGTCACTCTAATTTCCCGGCAGGAAGAAGAATTAACCAAAGTCTCAGCCACCCACCGGGAACCAGTATAGGACATGATCCAAAATTTTGGACTTGCGTTCAGCTCACAAAAAACGAGTTGAGAAATGGAGCTCAGGGTCACAGCAATTCACAAACTGGCAGAGTGATAAAGGACAACTATCGTCCAAAAATCTGTTGAGGGAAGTCAACGAGGCTGACTTGAAAGCGAGGTAAAATAGCAGGAAACAGATTTCAAGAGGTACGTTGGAATCGCCTGTAAAGCACAGGAAGAGGGGCACAACTTGGACAATGGTGCACTTGTCCAAAAAGGGCGTATGCGTTTTCTCCTGAATATATTCAGGAGAAAACGCATACGCCCTTTTTGGCCAAGCAAGCAAGCGGGCAATGCAAATCTGCACTACAAAGAAGTATCACTTCCCACCGGTCAAAAGGGACATCCACAAAATGTGTAAAAACCAGAAAGGCAAGACAGGCCCTGGAGAACAGGGAGCCTTGTTATGCTGATGGGCGGGATGTAACTTGCCAACTGCCTCACTGGAGGAGTGCATTGTGTTCCCTAAAACAAGTAAACAACAGAGCTTCAGAGCCAAGGCCACATCCAGTCTAGGGAATATACCTTGGGAAAACTGAAAATCAATAAGAAAGAGCCACCTCCAAATTTAGGGCTGCACTGGCTACAAGAACCTCAACTTGGGTACACCTTAAATATCCCAGGAAATATAAAAATGGTTCAAAACATTGTGGTACTTACGTACGATGGAATATCCCTCAGCCATGAAATCAATGTCATAAGACCAGTAGCAGCAAAGTGAGTGGATTCAGGTACGATGATTCTAAGTGAAATAAGTCACACAGAAAAAGGAAGTTATCATAAGATATCACTTATGAAGATCCTGTAAACATGGCTACACGTGAACTGAGTTAGGAAAGAGAACAGAGTCTCACATTTAGAAAACACTCTTATGCCTGCATAAAGGGGATGGAGAGGTGGGGTGATGCATAAAACCAGAGTTTGATATAAGCACAGGGACCGTTCCAAAAACCAACTTTGGAATAGACAAGACCTACACCTTCCTCAGTGAAAGAGACTCAAAACCCCATATTTCCCACAGAGGAATATATCTGACTAGTAAAAATCTTAAAACCTATGTATTGATATGACTCCATAAGGGAATCAAGTGTGTCTAGAGTGGCATAAACATGGCAGCGAGAATCATCTCAAACCCACTATAAAAAGGAATTTCAAAAGCAAAACCAAAAAACAGGGAAATTCTTTCCAATTCCTTCATGGTGTCTGAGGAAACCTGGAAAGACCCTATCTACAATGACAGCTGGTTGTGGCATAAGGCTGGACACTTGGGACTGAGAGGATTGGTGAGATTGGGTGAGCAAATGCAGACCCTTTCAAGCAATAATGCATGGCCCCCATTCCATGGGTCCCAACTCTCCAGGTTCAAGGGAATATTACTACAGCTATAACATGTACAGGAATCCTAGAGAATGGACACACTGTGAATACGAAAGGTTTCTAAAACTCAAAGAATAGTCCCTCTCCTGGTGCTCCAGTTTGACTTTCCAACTGCCTTACTATCAATCTCCCAACTTGGAGAGACAGGCCCTTTAACCTCCTGGTTTGCACAGGTTCCCAATTTGGCAGAGGATGGAAGGGACGAGGGAGAACCCATGAGAGAGTAGCTGTTAGGCATTTGGATGGGCACATGTCACTCTAATTTCCCAGCAGGAAGAAGAATGAACTAAAGTCTCAGCCACCCACTGGGAACCAGTATAGGACATGATCCAAAATTTTGGACTTGCGTTCAGCTCACAAAAAACGAGTTGAGAAATGGAGCTCAGGGGCACAGCAATTCACAAACTGGCAGAGTGATAAAGGACAACTATCGTCCAAAAATCTGTTGAGGGAAGTCAACGAGGCGGACTTGAAAGCGAGGCAAAATAGCAGGAAACAGATTTCAAGAGGTACCTTGGAATTGCCTGTACAGCAAAGGAAGAGGGGCACAACTTGGACAATGGTGCACTTGGCCAAAAAGGGCATATGCGTTTTCTCCTGAATATATTCAGGAGAAAACGCATACGCCCTTTTTGGCCAAGCAAGCAAGCAGGCAATGCAAATCTGCACTACAAAGAAGTATCACTTCCCACCGGTCAAAAGGGACATCCACAAAATGTGTAAAAACCAGAAAGGCAAGACAGGCCCTGGAGAACAGGGAGCCTTGTTATGCAGATGGGCGGGATGTAACTTGCCAACTGCCTCACTGGAGGAGTGCATTGTGTTCCCTAAAACAAGTAAACAACAGAGCTACAGAGCCAAGGCCACATCCAGTGTAGGGAATATACCTTGGGAAAACTGAAAATCAATAAGAAAGAGCCACCTCCAAATTTAGGGCTGCACTGGCTACAAGAACCTCAACTTGGGTACACCTTAAATATCCCAGGAAATATAAAATTGGTTCAAAACACTGTGGTACTTACGTACGATGGAATATCCCTCAGCCATGAAATCAATGTCATAAGACCAGTAGCAGCAAAGTGAGTGGATTCAGGTACGATGATTCTAAGTGAAATAAGTCACACAGAAAAAGGAACTTATCATAAGATATCACTTATGAAGATCCTGTAAACATGGCTACACGTGAACTGAGTTAGGAAAGAGAACAGAGTCTCACATTTAGAAAACACTCTTATGCCTGCATAAAGGGGAAGGAGAGGTGGGGTGATGCATAAAACCAGAGTTTGATATAAGCACAGGGACCGTTTCAAAAACCAACTTTGGAATTGACAAGACCGACACCTTCCTCAGTGAAAGAGACTCAAAACCCCATATTTCCCACAGAGGAATATATCTGACTAGTAAGAATCTTAAAACCTATGTATTGATATGTCTCCATAAGGGAATCAAGTGTGTCTAGAGTGGCATAAACATGGCAGCGAGAATCAGCTCAAACCCACTATAAAAAGGAATTTCAAAAGCAAAACCAAAAAACAGGGAAATTCTTTACAATTCCTTCAGGGTGTCTGAGGAAACCTGGAAAGACCCTATCTACAATGACAGCTGGATGTGGCATAAGGCTGGACACTTGGGACTGAGAGGATTGGTGAGATTGGGTGAGCAAATGCAGACCCTTTCAAGCAATAATGCATGGCCCCCATTCCATGGGTCCCAACTCTCCAGGTTCAAGGGAATATTACTACAGCTATAACATGTACAGGAAACCTAGAGAATGGACACACTGTGAATACGAAAGGTTTCTAAAACTCAACGAATAGTCCCTCTCCTGGTGCTCCAGTTTGACTTTCCAACTGCCTTACTATCAATCTCCCAACTTGGAGAGACAGGCCCTTTAACCCCCTGGTTTGCACAGGTTCCCAATTTGGCAGAGGATGGAAGGGACGAGGGAGAACCCATGAGAGAGTAGCTGTTAGGCATTTGGACGGGCACATGTCACTCTAATTTCCCGGCAGGAAGAAGAATTAACCAAAGTCTCAGCCACCCACCGGGAACCAGTATAGGACATGATCCAAAATTTTGGACTTGCGTTCAGCTCACAAAAAACGAGTTGAGAAATGGAGCTCAGGGGCACAGCAATTCACAAACTGGCAGAGTGATAAAGGACAACTATCGTCCAAAAATCTGTTGAGGGAAGTCAACGAGGCGGACTTGAAAGCGAGGCAAAATAGCAGGAAACAGATTTCAAGAGGTACCTTGGAATTGCCTGTAAAGCAAAGGAAGAGGGGCACAACTTGGACAATGGTGCACTTGGCCAAAAAGGGCGTATGTGTTTTCTCCTGAATATATTCAGGAGAAAACGCATACGCCCTTTTTGGCCAAGCAAGCAAGCGGGCAATGCAAATCTGCACTACAAAGAAGTATCACTTCCCACCGGTCAAAAGGCACATCCACAAAATGTGTAAAAACCAGAAAGGCAAGACAGGCCCTGGAGAACAGGGAGCCTTGTTATGCTGATGGGCGGGATGTAAATTGCCAACTGCCTCACTGGAGGAGTGCATTGTGTTCCCTAAAACAAGTAAACAACAGAGCTACAGAGCCAAGGCCACTTCCAGTCTAGGGAATATACCTTGGGAAAACTGAAAATCAATAAGAAAGAGCCACCTCCAAATTTAGGGCTGCACTGGCTACAAGAACCTCAACTTGGGTACACCTTAAATATCCCAGGAAATATAAAAATGGTTCAAAACATTGTGGTACTTACGTACGATGGAATATCCCTCAGCGATGAAATCAATGTCATAAGACCAGTAGCAGCAAAGTGAGTGGATTCAGGTACGATGATTCTAAGTGAAATAAGTCACACAGAAAAAGGAACTTATCATAAGATATCACTTATGAAGATCCTGTAAACATGGCTACACGTGAACTGAGTTAGGAAAGAGAACAGAGTCTCACATTTAGAAAACACTCTTATGCCTGTTTAAAGGGGAAGGAGAGGTGGGGTGATGCATAAAACCAGAGTTTGATATAAGCACAGGGATCGTTCCAAAAACCAACTTTGGAATAGACAAGACCTACACCTTCCTCAGTGAAAGAGACTCAAAACCCCATATTTCCCGCAGAGGAATATATTTGACTACTAAGAATCTTAAAACCTATGTATTGATATGACTCCATAAGGGAATCAAGTGTGTCTAGAGTGGCATAAACATGGCAGCGAGAATCAGCTCAAACCCACTATAAAATGGAATTTCAAAAGCAAAACCAAAAAACAGGGAAATTCTTTACAATTCCTTCAGGGTGTCTGAGGAAACCTGGAAAGACCCTATCTACAATGACAGCTGGATGTGGCATAAGGCTGGACACTTGGGACTGAGAGGATTGGTGAGATTGGGTGAGCAAATGCAGACCCTTTAAAGCAATAATGCATGGCCCCCATTCCATGGGTCCCAACTCTCCAGGTTCAAGGGAATATTACTACAGCTATAACATGTACAGGAAACCTAGAGAATGGACACACTGTGAATACGAAAGGTTTCTAAAACTCAACGAATAGTCCCTCTCCTGGTGCTCCAGTTTGACTTTCCAACTGCCTTACTATCAATCTCCCAACTTGGAGAGACAGGCCCTTTAACCTCCTGGTTTGCACAGGTTCCCAATTTGGCAGAGGATGGAAGGGACGAGGGAGAACCCATGAGAGAGTAGCTGTTAGGCATTTGGACGGGCACATGTCACTCTAATTTCCCGGCAGGAAGAAGAATTAACCAAAGTCTCAGCCACCCACCGGGAACCAGTATAGGACATGATCCAAAATTTTGGACTTGCGTTCAGCTCACAAAAAACGAGTTGAGAAATGGAGCTCAGGGGCACAGCAATTCACAAACTGGCAGAGTGATAAAGGACAACTATCGTCCAAAAATCTGTTGAGGGAAGTCAACGAGGCGGACTTGAAAGCGAGGTAAAATAGCAGGAAACAGATTTCAAGAGGTACCTTGGAATCGCCTGTAAAGCACAGGAAGAGGGGCACAACTTGGACAATGGTGCACTTGGCCAAAAAGGGCGTATGCGTTTTCTCCTGAATATATTCAGGAGAAAACGCATACGCCCTTTTTGGCCAAGCAAGCAAGCGGGCAATGCAAATCTGCACTACAAAGAAGTATCACTTCCCACCGGTCAAAAGGGACATCCACAAAATGTGTAAAAACCAGAAAGGCAAGACAGGCCCTAAAGAACAGGGAGCCTTGTTATGCTGATGGGCGGGATGTAACTTGCCAACTGCCTCACTGGAGGAGTGCATTGTGTTCCCTAAAACAAGTAAACAACAGAGCTACAGAGCCAAGGCCACTTCCAGTCTAGGGAATATACCTTGGGAAAACTGAAAATCAATAAGAGCCACCTCCAAATTTAGGGCTGCACTGACTACAAGAACCTCAACTTGGGTACACCTTAAATATCCCAGGAAATATAAAAATGGTTCAAAACATTGTGGTACTTACGTACGATGGAATATCCCTCAGCCATGAAATCAATGTCATAAGACCAGTAGCAGCAAAGTGAGTGGATTCAGGTACGATGATTCTAAGTGAAATAAGTCACACAGAAAAAGGAACTTATCATAAGATATCACTTATGAAGATCCTGTAAACATGGCTACACGTGAACTGAGTTAGGAAAGAAAACAGAGTCTCACATTTAGAAAACACTCTTATGCCTGCATAAAGGGGAAGGAGAGGTGGGGTGATGCATAAAACCAGAGTTTGATATAAGCACAGGGACCGTTTCAAAAACCAACTTTGGAATTGACAAGACCGACACCTTCCTCAGTGAAAGAGACTCAAAACCCCATATTTCCCACAGAGGAATATATCTGACTAGTAAGAATCTTAAAACCTATGTATTGATATGTCTCCATAAGGGAATCAAGTGTGTCTAGAGTGGCATAAACATGGCAGCGAGAATCAGCTCAAACCCACTATAAAAAGGAATTTCAAAAGCAAAACCAAAAAACAGGGAAATTCTTTACAATTCCTTCAGGGTGTCTGAGGAAACCTGGAAAGACCCTATCTACAATGACAGCTGGATGTGGCATAAGGCTGGACACTTGGGACTGAGAGGATTGGTGAGATTGGGTGAGCAAATGCAGACCCTTTCAAGCAATAATGCATGGCCCCCATTCCATGGGTCCCAACTCTCCAGGTTCAAGGGAATATTACTACAGTTATAACATGTACAGGAAACCTAGAGAATGGACACACTGTGAATACGAAAGGTTTCTAAAACTCAACGAATAGTCCCTCTCCTGGTGCTCCAGTTTGACTTTCCAACTGCCTTACTATCAATCACCCAACTTGGAGAGACAGGCCCTTTAACCTCCTGGTTTGCACAGGTTCCCAATTTGGCAGAGGATGGAAGGGACGAGGGAGAACCCATGAGAGAGTAGCTGTTAGGCATTTGGACGGGCACATGTCACTCTAATTTCCCGGCAGGAAGAAGAATTAACCAAAGTCTCAGCCACCCACCGGGAACCAGTATAGGACATGATCCAAAATTTTGGACTTGCGTTCAGCTCACAAAAAACGAGTTGAGAAATGGAGCTCAGGGGCACAGCAATTCACAAACTGGCAGAGTGATAAAGGACAACTATCGTCCAAAAATCTGTTGAGGGAAGTCAACGAGGCGGACTTGAAAGCGAGGCAAAATAGCAGGAAACAGGTTTCAAGAGGTACCTTGGAATTGCCTGTAAAGCAAAGGAAGAGGGGCACAACTTGGACAATGGTGCACTTGGCCAAAAAGGGCGTATGTGTTTTCTCCTGAATATATTCAGGAGAAAACGCATACGCCCTTTTTGGCCAAGCAAGCAAGCGGGCAATGCAAATCTGCACTACAAAGAAGTATCACTTCCCACCGGTCAAAAGGGACATCAACAAAATGTGTAAAAACAAGAAAGGCAAGACAGGCCCTGGAGAACAGGGAGCCTTGTTATGCTGATGGGCGGGATGTAAATTGCCAACTGCCTCACTGGAGGAGTGCATTGTGTTCCCTAAAACAAGTAAACAACAGAGCTACAGAGCCAAGGCCACTTCCAGTCTAGGGAATATACCTTGGGAAAACTGAAAATCAATAAGAAAGAGCCACCTCCAAATTTAGGGCTGCACTGGCTACAAGAACCTCAACT
Organism: Mesoplodon densirostris; assembly: GCF_025265405.1. NCBI lineage: Eukaryota > Metazoa > Chordata > Mammalia > Artiodactyla > Ziphiidae > Mesoplodon > Mesoplodon densirostris. The sequence goes on along the minus strand of NC_082681.1, from coordinate 140,404,941 downwards.
TGGGTACACCTTAAATATCCCAGGAAATATAAAAATGGTTCAAAACTTTGTGGTACTTACGTACGATGGAATATCCCTCAGCGATGAAATCAATGTCATAAGACCAGTAGCAGCAAAGTGAGTGGATTCAGGTACGATGATTCTAAGTGAAATAAGTCACACAGAAAAAGGAACTTATCATAAGATATCACTTATGAAGATCCTGTAAACATGGCTACACGTGAACTGAGTTAGGAAAGAGAACAGAGTCTCACATTTAGAAAACACTCTTATGCCTGCATAAAGGGGATGGAGAGGTGGGGTGATGCATAAAACCAGAGTTTGATATAAGCACAGGGACCGTTCCAAAAACCAACTTTGGAATAGACAAGACCTACACCTTCCTCAGTGAAAGAGACTCAAAACCCCATATTTCCCGCAGAGGAATATATCTGACTAGTAAGAATCTTAAAACCTATGTATTGATATGACTCCATAAGGCAATCAAGTGTGTCTAGAGTGGCATAAACATGGCAGCGAGAATCAGCTCAAACCCACTATAAAAAGGAATTTCATAAGCAAAACCAAAAAACAGGGAAATTCTTTACAATTCCTTCAGGGTGTCTGAGGAAACCTGGAAAGACCCTATCTACAATGACAGCTGGATGTGGCATAAGGCTGGACACTTGGGACTGAGAGGATTGGTGAGATTGGGTGAGCAAATGCAGACCCTTTCAAGCAATAATGCATGGCCCCCATTCCATGGGTCCCAACTCTCCAGGTTCAAGGGAATATTACTACAGCTATAACATGTACAGGAAACCTAGAGAATGTACACACTGTGAATACGAAAGGTTTCTAAAACTCAACGAATAGTCCCTCTCCTGGTGCTCCAGTTTGACTTTCCAACTGCCTTACTATCAATCTCCCAACTTGGAGAGACAGGCCCTTTAACCTCCTGGTTTGCACAGGTTCCCAATTTGGCAGAGGATGGAAGGGACGAGGGAGAACCCATGGGAGAGTAGCTGTTAGGTATTTGGACGGGCACATGTCACTCTAATTTCCCGGCAGGAAGAAGAATTAACCAAAGTCTCAGCCACCCACCGGGAACCAGTATAGGACATGATCCAAAATTTTGGACTTGCGTTCAGCTCACAAAAAACGAGTTGAGAAATGGAGCTCAGGGGCACAGCAATTTACAAACTGGCAGAGTGATAAAGGACAACTATCGTCCAAAAATCTGTTGAGGGAAGTCAATGAGGCGGACATGAAAGTGAGGCAAAATAGCAGGAAACAGATTTCAAGAGGTACCTTGGAATCGTCTGTAAAGCACAGGAAGAGGGGCACAACTTGGACAATGATGCACTTGTCCAAAAAGGGCGTATGCGTTTTCTCCTGAATATATTCAGGAGAAAACGCATACGCCCTTTTTGGCCAAGCAAGCAAGCGGGCAATGCAAATCTGCACTACCAAGAAGTATCATTTCCAACCGGTCAAAAGGGACATCCATAAAATGTGTAAAAACCAGAAAGGCAACACAGGCCCTGGAGAACAGGGAGCCTTGTTATGCTGATGGGCGGGATGCAAATTGCCAACTGCCTCACTGGAAGAGTGCATTGTGTTCCCTAAAACAAGTAAACAACAGAGCTACAGATCCAAGGCCACTTCCAGTCTAGGGAATATACCTTGGGAAAACTGAAAATCAATAAGAAAGAGCCACCTCCAAATTTAGGGCTGCACTGGCTACAAGAACCTCAACTTGGGTACACCTTAAATATCCCAGGAAATATAAAAATGGTTCAAAACATTGTGGTACTTACGTACGATGGAATATCCCTCAGCGATGAAATCAATGTCATAAGACCAGTAGCAGCAAAGTGAGTGGATTCAGGTACGATGATTCTAAGTGAAATAAGTCAAACAGAAAAAGGAACTTATCATAAGATATCACTTATGAAGATCCTGTAAACATGGCTACACGTGAACTGAGTTAGGAAAGAGAACAGAGTTTCACATTTAGAAAACACTCTTATGCCTGCATAAAGGGGATGGAGAGGTGGGGTGATGCATAAAACCAGAGTTTAATATAAGCACAGGGACCGTTCCAAAAACCAACTTTGGAATAGACAAGACCTACACCTTCCTCAGTGAAAGAGACTCAAAACCCCATATTTCCCGCAGAGGAATATATCTGACTAGTAAAAATCTTAAAACCTATGTATTGATATGACTCCATAAGGGAATCAAGTGTGTCTAGAGTGGCATAAACATGGCAGCGAGAATCAGCTCAAACCCACTATAAAATGGAATTTCAAAAGCAAAACCAAAAAACAGGGAAATTCTTTACAATTCCTTCAGGGTGTCTGAGGAAACCTGGAAAGACCCTATCTACAATGACAGCTGGATGTGGCATAAGGCTGGACACTTGGGACTGAGAGGATTGGTGAGATTGGGTGAGCAAATGCAGACCCTTTAAAGCAATAATGCATGGCCCACATTCCATGGGTCCCAACTCTCCAGGTTCAATGGAATATTACTACAGCTATAACATGTACAGGAAACCTAGAGAATGGACACACTGTGAATACGAAAGGTTTCTAAAACTCAACGAATAGTCCCTCTCCTGGTGCTCCAGTTTGACTTTCCAACTGCCTTACTATCAATCTCCCAACTTGGAGAGACAGGCCCTTTAACCTCCTGGTTTGCACAGGTTCCCAATTTGGCAGAGGATGGAAGGGATGAGGGAGAACCCATGAGAGAGTAGCTGTTAGGCATTTGGATGGGCACATGTCACTCTAATTTCCCGGCAGGAAGAAGAATTAACCAAAGTCTCAGCCACCCACCGGGAACCAGTATAGGACATGATCCAAAATTTTGGACTTGCGTTCAGCTCACAAAAAACGAGTTGAGAAATGGAGCTCAGGGTCACAGCAATTCACAAACTGGCAGAGTGATAAAGGACAACTATCGTCCAAAAATCTGTTGAGGGAAGTCAACGAGGCGGACTTGAAAGCGAGGTAAAATAGCAGGAAACAGATTTCAAGAGGTACCTTGGAATCGCCTGTAAAGCACAGGAAGAGTGGCACAACTTGGACAATGGTGCACTTGGCCAAAAAGGGCGTATGCGTTTTCTCCTGAATATATTCAGGAGAAAACGCATACGCCCTTTTTGGCCAAGCAAGCAAGCGGGCAATGCAAATCTGCACTACAAAGAAGTATCACTTCCCACCGGTCAAAAGGGACATCCACAAAATGTGTAAAAACCAGAAAGGCAAGACAGGCCCTAAAGAACAGGGAGCCTTGTTATGCTAATGGGCGGGATGTAACTTGCCAACTGCCTCACTGGAGGAGTGCATTGTGTTCCCTAAAACAAGTAAACAACAGAGCTACAGAGCCAAGGCCACTTCCAGTCTAGGGAATATACCTTGGGAAAACTGAAAATCAATAAGAGCCACCTCCAAATTTAGGGCTGCACGGACTACAAGAACCTCAACTTGGGTACACCTTAAATATCCCAGGAAATATAAAAATGGTTCAAAACATTGTGGTACTTACGTACGATGGAATATCCCTCAGCCATGAAATCAATGTCATAAGACCAGTAGCAGCAAAGTGAGTGGATTCAGGTACGATGATTCTAAGTGAAATAAGTCACACAGAAAAAGGAACTTATCATAAGATATCACTTATGAAGATCCTGTAAACATGGCTACACGTGAACTGAGTTAGGAAAGAAAACAGAGTCTCACATTTAGAAAACACTCTTATGCCTGCATAAAGGGGAAGGAGAGGTGGGGTGATGCATAAAACCAGAGTTTGATATAAGCACAGGGACCGTTTCAAAAACCAACTTTGGAATTGACAAGACCGACACCTTCCTCAGTGAAAGAGACTCAAAACCCCATATTTCCCACAGAGGAATATATCTGACTAGTAAGAATCTTAAAACCTATGTATTGATATGTCTCCATAAGGGAATCAAGTGTGTCTAGAGTGGCATAAACATGGCAGCGAGAATCAGCTGAAACCCACTATAAAAAGGAATTTCAAAAGCAAAACCAAAAAACAGGGAAATTCTTTACAATTCCTTCAGGGTGTCTGAGGAAACCTGGAAAGACCCTATCTACAATGACAGCTGGATGTGGCATAAGGCTGGACACTTGGGACTGAGAGGATTGGTGAGATTGGGTGAGCAAATGCAGACCCTTTCAAGCAATAATGCATGGCCCCCATTCCATGGGTCCCAACTCTCCATGTTCAAGGGAATATTACTACAGCTATAACATGTACAGGAAACCTAGAGAATGGACACACTGTGAATACGAAAGGTTTCTAAAACTCAACGAATAGTCCCTCTCCTGGTGCTCCAATTTGACTTTCCAACTGCCTTACTATCAATCTCCCAACTTGGAGAGACAGGCCCTTTAACCTCCTGGTTTGCACAGGTTCCCAATTTGCCAGAGGATGGAAGGGACGAGGGAGAACCCATGAGAGAGTAGCTGTTAGGCATTTGGACGGGCACATGTCACTCTAATTTCCCGGCAGGAAGAAGAATTAACCAAAGTCTCAGCCACCCACCGGGAACCAGTATAGGACATGATCCAAAATTTTGGACTTGCGTTCAGCTCACAAAAAACGAGTTGAGAAATGGAGCTCAGGGGCACAGCAATTCACAAACTGGCAGAGTGATAAAGGACAACTATCGTCCAAAAATCTGTTGAGGGAAGTCAACGAGGCGGACTTGAAAGCGAGGCAAAATAGCAGGAAACAGATTTCAAGAAGTACCTTGGAATTGCCTGTAAAGCAAAGGAAGAGGGGCACAACTTGGACAATGGTGCACTTGGCCAAAAAGGGCGTATGCGTTTTCTCCTGAATATATTCAGGAGAAAACGCATACGCCCTTTTTGGCCAAGCAAGCAAGCGGGCAATGCAAATCTGCACTACAAAGAAGTATCACTTCCCACCGGTCAAAAGGGACATCCACAAAATGTGTAAAAACAAGAAAGGCAAGACAGGCCCTGGAGAACAGGGAGCCTTGTTATGCTGATGGGCGGGATGTAAATTGCCAACTGCCTCACTGGAGGAGTGCATTGTGTTCCCTAAAACAAGTAAACAACAGAGCTACAGAGCCAAGGCCACTTCCAGTCTAGGGAATATACCTTGGGAAAACTGAAAATCAATAAGAAAGAGCCACCTCCAAATTTAGGGCTGCACTGGCTACAAGAACCTCAACTTGGGTACACCTTAAATATCCCAGGAAATATAAAAATGGTTCAAAACATTGTGGTACTTACGTACGATGGAATATCCCTCAGCGATGAAATCAATGTCATAAGACCAGTAGCAGCAAAGTGAGTGGATTCAGGTACGATGATTCTAAGTGAAATAAGTCACACAGAAAAAGGAACTTATCATAAGATATCACTTATGAAGATCCTGTAAACATGGCTACACGTGAACTGAGTTAGGAAAGAGAACAGAGTCTCACATTTAGAAAACACTCTTATGCCTGCATAAAGGGGATGGAGAGGTGGGGTGATGCATAAAACCAGAGTTTGATATAAGCACAGCGACCGTTCCAAAAACCAACTTTGGAATAGACAAGACCTACACCTTCCTCAGTGAAAGAGACTCAAAACCCCATATTTCCCGCAGAGGAATATATCTGACTAGTAAGAATCTTAAAACCTATGTATTGATATGACTCCATAAGGGAATCAAGTGTGTCTAGAGTGGCATAAACATGGCAGCGAGAATCAGCTCAAACCCACTATAAAAAGGAATTTCAAAAGCAAAACCAAAAAACAGGGAAATTCTTTACAATTCCTTCAGGGTGTCTGAGGAAACCTGGAAAGACCCTATCTACAATGACAGCTGGATGTGGCATAAGGCTGGACACTTGGGACTGAGAGGATTGGTGAGATTGGGTTAGCAAATGCAGACCCTTTCAAGCAATAATGCATGGCCCCCATTCCATGGGTCCCAACTCTCCAGGTTCAAGGGAATATTACTACAGCTATAACATGTACAGGAAACCTAGAGAATGGACACACTGTGAATACGAAAGGTTTCTAAAACTCAACGAATAGTCCCTCTCCTGGTGCTCCAGTTTGACTTTCCAACTGCCTTACTATCAATCTCCCAACTTGGAGAGACAGGCCCTTTAACCTCCTGGTTTGCACAGGTTCCCAATTTGCCAGAGGATGGAAGGGACGAGGGAGAACCCATGAGAGAGTAGCTGTTAGGCATTTGGACGGGCACATGTCACTCTAATTTCCCGGCAGGAAGAAGAATTAACCAAAGTCTCAGCCACCCACCGGGAACCAGTATAGGACATGATCCAAAATTTTGGACTTGCGTTCAGCTCACAAAAAACGAGTTGAGAAATGGAGCTCAGGGGCACAGCAATTCACAAACTGGCAGAGTGATAAAGGACAACTATCGTCCAAAAATCTGTTGAGGGAAGTCAACGAGGCGGACTTGAAAGCGAGGCAAAATAGCAGGAAACAGATTTCAAGAAGTACCTTGGAATTGCCTGTAAAGCAAAGGAAGAGGGGCACAACTTGGACAATGGTGCACTTGGCCAAAAAGGGCGTATGCGTTTTCTCCTGAATATATTCAGGAGAAAACGCATACGCCCTTTTTGGCCAAGCAAGCAAGCGGGCAATGCAAATCTGCACTACAAAGAAGTATCACTTCCCACCGGTCAAAAGGGACATCCACAAAATGTGTAAAAACAAGAAAGGCAAGACAGGCCCTGGAGAACAGGGAGCCTTGTTATGCTGATGGGCGGGATGTAAATTGCCAACTGCCTCACTGGAGGAGTGCATTGTGTTCCCTAAAACAAGTAAACAACAGAGCTACAGAGCCAAGGCCACTTCCAGTCTAGGGAATATACCTTGGGAAAACTGAAAATCAATAAGAAAGAGCCACCTCCAAATTTAGGGCTGCACTGGCTACAAGAACCTCAACTTGGGTACACCTTAAATATCCCAGGAAATATAAAAATGGTTCAAAACATTGTGGTACTTACGTACGATGGAATATCCCTCAGCGATGAAATCAATGTCATAAGACCAGTAGCAGCAAAGTGAGTGGATTCAGGTACGATGATTCTAAGTGAAATAAGTCACACAGAAAAAGGAACTTATCATACGATATCACTTATGAAGATCCTGTAAACATGGCTACACGTGAACTGAGTTAGGAAAGAGAACAGAGTCTCACATTTAGAAAACACTCTGATGCCTGCATAAAGGGGATGGAGAGGTGGGGTGATGCATAAAACCAGAGTTTGATATAAGCACAGCGACCGTTCCAAAAACCAACTTTGGAATAGACAAGACCTACACCTTCCTCAGTGAAAGAGACTCAAAACCCCATATTTCCCACAGAGGAATATATCTGACTAGTAAGAATCTTAAAACCTATGTATTGATATGACTCCATAAGGGAATCAAGTGTGTCTAGAGTGGCATAAACATGGCAGCGAGAATCAGCTGAAACCCACTATAAAAAGGAATTTCAAAAGCAAAACCAAAAAACAGGGAAATTCTTTCCAATTCCTTCAGGGTGTCTGAGGAAACCTGGAAAGACCCTATCTACAATGACAGCTGGATGTGGCATAAGGCTGGACACTTGGGACTGAGAGGATTGGTGAGATTGGGTGAGCAAATGCAGACCCTTTCAAGCAATAATGCATGGCCCCCATTCCATGGGTCCCAACTCTCCAGGTTCAAGGGAATATTACTACAGCTATAACATGTACAGGAAACCTAGAGAATGGACACACTGTGAATACAAAAGGTTTCTAAAACTCAACGAATAGTCCCTCTCCTGGTGCTCCAGTTTGACTTTCCAACTGCCTTACTATCAATCTCCCAACTTGGAGAGACAGGCCCTTTAACCTCGTGGTTTGCACAGGTTCCCAATTTGGCAGAGGATGGAAGGGATGAGGGAGAACCCATGAGAGAGTAGCTGTTAGGCATTTGGATGGGCACATGTCACACTAATTTCCCAGCAGGAAGAAGAATGAACAAAAGTCTCAGCCACCCACCGGGAACCAGTATAGGACATGATCCAAAATTTTGGACTTGCGTTCAGCTCACAAAAAACGAGTTGAGAAATGGAGCTCAGGGGCACAGCAATTTACACACTGGCAGAGTGATAAAGGACAACTATCGTCCAAAAATCTGTTGAGGGAAGTCAATGAGGCGGACATGAAAGTGAGGCAAAATAGCAGGAAACAGATTTCAAGAGGTACCTTGGAATCGCCTGTAAAGCACAGGAAGAGGGGCACAACTTGGACAATGATGCACTTGGCAAAAAAGGGCGTATGCGTTTTCTCCTGAATATATTCAGGATAAAACGCATACGCCCTTTTTGGCCAAGCAAGCAAGCGGGCAATGCAAATCTGCACTACCAAGAAGTATCATTTCCAACCGGTCAAAAGGGACATCCACAAAATGTGTAAAAACCAGAAAGGCAACACAGGCCCTGGAGAACAGGGAGCCTTGTTATGCTGATGGGCGGGATGCAAATTGCCAACTGCCTCACTGGAAGAGTGCATTGTGTTCCCTAAAACAAGTAAACAACAGAGCTACAGAGCCAAGGCCACTTCCAGTCTAGGGAATATACCTTGGGAAAACTGAAAATCAATAAGAAAGAGCCACCTCCAAATTTAGGGCTGCACTGGCTACAAGAACCTCAACTTGGGTACACCTTAATTATCCCAGGAAATATAAAAATGGTTCAAAACATTGTGGTACTTACGTACGATGGAATATCCCTCAGCGATGAAATCAATGTCATAAGACCAGTAGCAGCAAAGTGAGTGGATTCAGGTACGATGATTCTAAGTGAAATAAGTCACACAGAAAAAGGAACTTATCATAAGATATCACTTATGAAGATCCTGTAAACATGGCTACACGTGAACTGAGTTAGGAAAGAGAACAGAGTCTCACATTTAGAAAACACTCTTATGCCTGCATAAAGGGGATGGAGAGGTGGGGTGATGCATAAAACCAGAGTTTGATATAAGCACAGGGACCGTTCCAAAAACCAACTTTGGAATAGACAAGACCTACACCTTCCTAAGTGAAAGAGACTCAAAACCCCATATTTCCCGCAGAGGAATATATCTGACTAGTAAAAATCTTAAAACCTATGTATTGATATGACTCCATAAGGGAATCAAGTGTGTCTAGAGTGGCATAAACATGGCAGCGAGAATCAGCTCAAACCCACTATAAAAAGGAATTTCAAAAGCAAAACCAAAAAACAGGGAAATTCTTTACAATTCCTTCAGGGTGTCTGAGGAAACCTGGAAAGACCCTATCTACAATGACAGCTGGATGTGGCATAAGGCTGGACACTTGGGACTGAGAGGATAGGTGAGATTGGGTGAGCAAATGCAGACCCTTTCAAGCAATAATGCATGGCCCACATTCCAAGGGTCCCAACTCTCCAGGTTCAAGGGAATATTACTACAGCTATAACATGTACAGGAAACCTAGAGAATGGACACACTGTGAATACGAAAGGTTTCTAAAACTCAACGAATAGTCCCTCTCCTGGTGCTCCAGTTTGACTTTCCAACTGCCTTACTATCAATCTCCCAACTTGGAGAGACAGGCCCTTTAACCTCCTGGTTTGCACAGGTTCCCAATTTGGCAGAGGATGGAAGGGACGAGGGAGAACCCATGAGAGAGTAGCTGTTAGGCATTTGGACGGGCACATGTCACTCTAATTTCCCGGCAGGAAGAAGAATTAACCAAAGTCTCAGCCACCCACCGGGAACCAGTATAGGACATGATCCAAAATTTTGGACTTGCGTTCAGCTCACAAAAAACGAGTTGAGAAATGCAGCTCAGGGGCACAGCAATTCACAAACTGGCAGAGTGATAAAGGACAACTATCGTCCAAAAATCTGTTGAGGGAAGTCAACGAGGCGGACTTGAAAGCGAGGTAAAATAGCAGGAAACAGATTTCAAGAGGTACCTTGGAATCGCCTGTAAAGCACAGGAAGAGGGGCACAACTTGGACAATGGTGCACTTGGCCAAAAAGGGCGTATGCGTTTTCTCCTGAATATATTCAGGAGAAAACGCATACGCCCCTTTTGGCCAAGCAAGCAAGCGGGCAATGCAAATCTGCACTACAAAGAAGTATCACTTCCCACCGGTCAAAAGGGACATCCACAAAATGTGTAAAAACCAGAAAGGCAAGACAGGCCCTGGAGAACAGGGAGCCTTGTTATGCTGATGGGCGGGATGTAACTTGCCAACTGCCTCACTGGAGGAGTGCATTGTGTTCCCTAAAACAAGTAAACAACAGAGCTACAGAGCCAAGGCCACATCCAGTCTAGGGAATATACCTTGGGAAAACTGAAAATCAATAAGAAAGAGCCACCTCCAAATTTAGGGCTGCACTGACTACAAGAACCTCAACTTGGGTACACCTTAAATATCCCAGGAAATATAAAAATGGTTCAAAACATTGTGGTACTTATGTACGATGGAATATCCCTCAGCCATGAAATCAATGTCATAAGACCAGTATCAGCAAAGTGAGTGGATTCAGGTACGATGATTCTAAGTGAAATAAGTCACACAGAAAAAGAAACTTATCATAAGATATCACTTATGAAGATCCTGTAAACATGGCTACACGTGAACTGAGTTAGGAAAGAGAACAGAGTCTCACATTTAGAAAACACTCTTATGCCTGCATAAAGGGGAAGGAGAGGTGGGGTGATGCATAAAACCAGAGTTTGATATAAGCACAGGGACCGTTTCAAAAACCAACTTTGGAATTGACAAGACCGACACCTTCCTCAGTGAAAGAGACTCAAAACCCCATATTTCCCACAGAGGAATATATCTGACTAGTAAGAATCTTAAAACCTATGTATTGATATGTCTCCATAACGGAATCAAGTGTGTCTAGAGTGGCATAAACATGGCAGCGAGAATCAGCTCAAACCCACTATAAAAAGGAATTTCAAAAGCAAAACCAAAAAACAGGGAAATTCTTTACAATTCCTTCAGGGTGTCTGAGGAAACCTGGAAAGACCCTATCTACAATGACAGCTGGATGTGGCATAAGGCTGGACACTTGGGACTGAGAGGATTGGTGAGATTGGGTGAGCAAATGCAGACCCTTTCAAGCAATAATGCATGGCCCCCATTCCATGGGTCCCAACTCTCCAGGTTCAAGGGAATATTACTACAGCTATAACATGTAAAGGAAACCTAGAGAATGGACACACTGTGAATACGAAAGGTTTCTAAAACTCAACGAATAGTCCCTCTCCTGGTGCTCCAGTTTGACTTTCCAACTGCCTTACTATCAATCTCCCAACTTGGAGAGACAGGCCCTTTAACCTCCTGGTTTGCACAGGTTCCCAATTTGGCAGAGGATGGAAGGGACGAGGGAGAACCCATGGGAGAGTAGCTGTTAGGTATTTGGACGGGCACATGTCACTCTAATTTCCCGGCAGGAAGAAGAATTAACCAAAGTCTCAGCCACCCACCGGGAACCAGTATAGGACATGATCCAAAATTTTGGACTTGCGTTCAGCTCACAAAAAACGAGTTGAGAAATGGAGCTCAGGGGCACAGCAATTTACAAACTGGCAGAGTGATAAAGGACAACTATCGTCCAAAAATCTGTTGAGGGAAGTCAATGAGGCGGACATGAATGTGAGGCAAAATAGCAGGAAACAGACTTCAAGAGGTACCTTGGAATCGCCTGTAAAGCACAGGAAGAGGGCACAACTTGGACAATGATGCACTTGTCCAAAAAGGGCGTATGCGTTTTCTCCTGAATATATTCAGGAGAAAACGCATACGCCCTTTTTGGCCAAGCAAGCAAGCGGGCAATGCAAATCTGCACTACAAAGAAGTATCATTTCCAACCGGTCAAAAGGGACATCCACAAAATGTGTAAAAACCAGAAAGGCAAGACAGGCCCTGGAGAACCGGGAGCCTTGTTATGCTGATGGGCGGGATGCAAATTGCCAACTGCCTCACTGGAAGAGTGCATTGTGTTCCCTAAAACAAGTAAACAACAGAGCTACAGAGCCAAGGCCACTTCCAGTCTAGGGAATATACCTTGGGAAAACTGAAAATCAATAAGAAAGAGCCACCTCCAAATTTAGGGCTGCACTGGCTACAAGAACCTCAACTTGGGTACACCTTAAATATCCCAGGAAATATAAAAATGGTTCAAAACATTGTGGTACTTACGTACGATGGAATACCCCTCAGCGATGAAATCAATGTCATAAGACCAGTAGCAGCAAAGTGAGTGGATTCAGGTACGATGATTCTAAGTGAAATAAGTCACACAGAAAAAGGAACTTATCATAAGATATCACTTATGAAGATCCTGTAAACATGGCTACACGTGAACTGAGTTAGGAAAGAGAACAGAGTTTCACATTTAGAAAACACTCTTATGCCTGCATAAAGGGGATGGAGAGGTGGGGTGATGCATAAAACCAGAGTTTGATATAAGCACAGGGACCGTTCCAAAAACCAACTTTGGAATAGACAAGACCTACACCTTCCTCAGTGAAAGAGACTCAAAACCCCATATTTCCCGCAGAGGAATATATCTGACTATAAAAATCTTAAAACCTATGTACTGATATGACTCCATAAGGGAATCAAGTGTGTCTAGAGTGGCATAAACATGGCAGCGAGAATCAGCTCAAACCCACTATAAAATGGAATTTCAAAAGCAAAACCAAAAAACAGGGAAATTCTTTACAATTCCTTCAGGGTGTCTGAGGAAACCTGGAAAGACCCTATCTACAATGACAGCTGGATGTGGCATAAGGCTGGACACTTGGGACTGAGAGGATTGGTGAGATTGGGTGAGCAAATGCAGACCCTTTAAAGCAATAATGCATGGCCCACATTCCATGGGTCCCAACTCTCCAGGTTCAAGGGAATATTACTACAGCTATAACATGTACAGGAAACCTAGAGAATGGACACACTGTGAATACGAAAGGTTTCTAAAACTCAACGAATAGTCCCGCTCCTGGTGCTCCAGTTTGACTTTCCAACTGCCTTACTATCAATCTCCCAACTTGGAGAGACAGGCCCTTTAACCTCCTGGTTTGCACAGGTTCCCAATTTGGCAGAGGATGGAAGTGACGAGGGAGAACCCATGAGAGAGTAGCTGTTAGGCATTTGGACGGGCACATGTCACTCTAATTTCCCGGCAGGAAGAAGAATTAACCAAAGTCTCAGCCACCCACCGGGAACCAGTATAGGACATGATCCAAAATTTTGGACTTGCGTTCAGCTCACAAAAAACGAGTTGAGAAATGGAGCTCAGGGGCACAGCAATTCACAAACTGGCAGAGTGATAAAGGACAACTATCGTCCAAAAATCTGTTGAGGGAAGTCAACGAGGCGGACTTGAAAGCGAGGTAAAATAGCAGGAAACAGATTTCAAGAGGTACCTTGGAATCGCCTGTAAAGCACAGGAAGAGGGGCACAACTTGGACAATGGTGCACTTGGCCAAAAAGGGCGTATGCGTTTTCTCCTGAATATATTCAGGAGAAAACGCATACGCCCTTTTTGGCCAAGCAAGCAAGCGGGCAATGCAAATCTGCACTACAAAGAAGTATCACTTCCCACCGGTCAAAAGGGATATCCACAAAATGTGTAAAAACCAGAAAGGCATGACAGGCCCTGGAGAACAGGGAGCCTTGTTATGCTGATGGGCGGGATGTAAATTGCCAACTGCCTCACTGGAGGAGTGCATTGTGTTCCCTAAAAGAAGTAAACAACAGAGCTACAAAGCCAAGGCCACTTCCAGTCTAGGGAATATACCTTGGGAAAACTGAAAATCAATAAGAAAGAGCCACCTCCAAATTTAGGGCTGCACTGACTACAAGAACCTCAACTTGGGTACACCTTAAATATCCCAGGAAATATAAAAATGGTTCAAAACATTGTGGTACTTACGTACGATGGAATATCCCTCAGCCATGAAATCAATGTCATAAGACCAGTAGCAGCAAAGTGAGTGGATTCAGGTACGATGATTCTAAGTGAAATAAGTCACACAGAAAAAGAAACTTATCATAACATATCACTTAGGAAGATCCTGTAAACATGGCTACACGTGAACTGAGTTAGGAAAGAGAACAGAGTTTCACATTTAGAAAACACTCTTATGCCTGCATAAAGGGGAAGGAGAGGTGGGGTGATGCATAAAACCACAGTTTGATATAAGCACAGGGACCGTTTCAAAAACCAAGTTTGGGATTGACAAGACCGACACCTTCCTCAGTGAAAGAGACTCAAAACCCCATATTTCCCACAGAGGAATATATCTGACTAGTAAGAATCTTAAAACCTATGTATTGATATGTCTCCATAAGGGAATCAAGTGTGTCTAGAGTGGCATAAACATGGCAGCGAGAATCAGCTCAAACCCACTATAAAAAGGAATTTCAAAAGCAAAACCAAAAAACAGGGAAATTCTTTACAATTCCTTCAGGGTGTCTGAGGAAACCTGGAAAGACCCTATCTACAATGACAGCTGGATGTGGCATAAGGCTGGACACTTGGGACTGAGAGGATTGGTGAGATTGGGTGAGCAAATGCAGACCCTTTCAAGCAATAATGCATGGCCCCCATTCCATGGGTCCCAACTCTCCAGGTTCAAGGGAATATTACTACAGCTGTAACATGTACAGGAAACCTAGAGAATGTACACACTGTGAATACGAAAGGTTTCTAAAACTCAACGAATAGTCCCTCTCCTGGTGCTCCAGTTTGACTTTCCAACTGCCTTACTATCAATCTCCCAACTTGGAGAGACAGGCCCTTTAACCTCCTGGTTTGCACAGGTTCCCAATTTGGCAGAGGATGGAAGGGACGAGGGAGAACCCATGAGAGAGTAGCTGTTAGGCATTTGGACGGGCACATGTCACTCTAATTTCCCGGCAGGAAGAAGAATTAACCAAAGTCTCAGCCACCCACCGGGAACCAGTATAGGACATGATCCAAAATTTTGGACTTGCGTTCAGCTCACAAAAAACGAGTTGAGAAATGGAGCTCAGGGGCACAGCAATTCACAAACTGGCAGAGTGATAAAGGACAACTATCGTCCAAAAATCTGTTGAGGGACGTCAACGAGCCGGACTTGAAAGTGAGGCAAAATAGGAGGAAACAGATTTCAAGAGGTACGTTGGAATCGCCTGTAAAGCACAGGAAGAGGGGCACAACTTGGACAATGGTGCACTTGGCCAAAAAGGACGTATGCGTTTTCTCCTGAATATATTCAGGAGAAAACGCATACGCCCTTTTTGTCCAAGCAAGCAAGCGGGCAATGCAAATCTGCACTACAAAGAAGTATCACTTCCCACCGGTCAAAAGGGACATCCACAAAATGTGTAAAAACCAGAAAGGCAAGACAGGCCCTGGAGAACAGGGAGCCTTCTTATGCTGATGGGCGGGATGTAAATTGCCAACTGCCTCACTGGAGGAGTGCATTGTGTTCCCTAAAACAAGTAAACAACAGAGCTACAGAGCCAAGGCCACTTCCAGTCTAGGGAATATACCTTGGGAAAACTGAAAATCAATAAGAAAGAGCCACCTCCAAATTTCGGGCTGCACTGGCTACAAGAACCTCAACTTGGGTACACCTTAAATATCCCAGGAAATATAAAAATGGTTCAAAACATTGTGGTACTTACGTACGATGGAATATCCCTCAGCCATGAAATCAATGTCATAAAACCAGTAGCGGCAAAGTGAGTGTATTCAGGTACGATGATTCTAAGTGAAATAAGTCACACAGAAAAAGGAACTTATCATAAGATATCACTTATGAAGATCCTGTAAACATGGCTACACGTGAACTGAGTTAGTAAAGAGAACAGAGTCTCACATTAAGAAAACACTCCTATGCCTGCATAAAGGGGATGGAGAGGTGGGGTGATGCATAAAACCAGAGTTTGATATAAGCACAGGGACCGTTCCAAAAACCAACTTTGGAATAGACAAGACCTACACCTTCCTCAGTGAAAGAGACTCAAAACCCCATATTTCCCGCAGAGGAATATATCTGACTAGTAAGAATCTTAAAACCTATGTATTGATATGACTCCATAAGGGAATCAAGTGTGTCTAGAGTGGCATAAACATGGCAGTGAGAATCAGCTCAAACCCACTATAAAAAGGAATATCAAAAGCAAAACCAAAAAACAGGGAAATTCTTTACAATTCCTTCAGGGTGTCTGAGGAAACCTGGAAAGACCCTATCTACAATAACAGCTGGATGTGGCATAAGGCTGGACACTTGGGACTGAGAGGATTGGTGAGATTGGGTTAGCAAATGCAGACACTTTCAAGCAATAATGCAGGGCCCACATTCCATGGGTCCCAACTCTCCAGGTTCAAGGGATTATTACTACAGCTATAACATGTACAGGAAACCTAGAGAATGGACACACTGTGAATACGAAAGGTTTCTAAAACTCAACGAATAGTCCCTCTCCTGGTGCTCCAGTTTGACTTTCCAACTTCCTTACTATCAATCTCCCAACTTGGAGAGACAGGCCCTTTAACCTCCTGGTTTGCACAGGTTCCCAATTTGGCAGAGGATGGAAGGGACGAGGGAGATCCCATGAGAGAGTAGCTGTTAGGCATTTGGACGGGCACATGTCACTCTAATTTCCCGGCAGGAAGAAGAATTAACCAAAGTCTCAGCCACCCACCGGGAACCAGTATAGGACATGATCCAAAATTTTGGACTTGCGTTCAGCTCACAAAAAACGAGTTGAGAAATGGAGCTCAGGGGCAGAGCAATTCACAAACTGGCAGAGTGATAAAGGACAACTATCCTCCAAAAATCTGTTGAGGGAAGTCAACGAGGCGGACTTGAAAGTGAGGCAAAATAGCAGGAAACAGATTTCAAGAGGTACCTTGGAATCGCCTGTAAAGCACAGGAAGAGGGGCACAACTTGGACAATGGTGCACTTGGCCAAAAAGGGCGTA
This sequence comes from Mesoplodon densirostris, assembly GCF_025265405.1. Lineage (NCBI taxonomy): Eukaryota > Metazoa > Chordata > Mammalia > Artiodactyla > Ziphiidae > Mesoplodon > Mesoplodon densirostris. The sequence continues at coordinate 140,387,933 of NC_082681.1, read as the reverse complement.
TGCGTTTTCTACTGAATATATTCAGGAGAAAACGCATACGCCCTTTTTGGCCAAGCAAGCAAGCGGGCAATGCAAATCTGCACTACAAAGAAGTATCACTTCCCACCGGTCAAAAGGGACATCCACAAAATGTGTAAAAACCAGAAAGGCAAGACAGGCCCTGGAGAACAGGGAGCCTTGTTATGCTGATGGGCGGGATGTAACTTGCCAACTGCCTCACTGGAGGAGTGCATTGTGTTCCCTAAAACAAGTAAACAACAGAGCTACAGAGCCAAGGCCACATCCAGTCTAGGGAATATACCTTGGGAAAACTGAAAATCAATAAGAAAGAGCCACCTCCAAATTTAGGGCTGCACTGGCTACAAGAACCTCAACTTGGGTACACCTTAAATATCCCAGGAAATATAAAAATGGTTCAAAACATTGTTGTACTTACGTACGATGGAATATCCCTCAGCCATGAAATCAATGTCATAAGACCAGTAGCAGCAAAGTGAGTGGATTCAGGTACAATGATTCTAAGTGAAATAAGTCACACAGAAAAAGGAACTTATCATAAGATATCACTTATGAAGATCCTGTAAACATGGCTACACGTGAACTGAGTTAGGAAAGAGAACAGAGTCTCACATTTAGAAAACACTCTTATGCCTGCATAAAGGGGATGGAGAGGTGGGGTGATGCATAAAACCAGAGTTTGATATAAGCACAGGGACCGTTCCAAAAACCAACTTTGGAATAGAAAAGACCTACACCTTCCTCAGTGAAAGAGACTCAAAACCCCATATTTCCCACAGAGGAATATATCTGACTAGTAAAAATCTTAAAACCTATGTATTGATATGACTCCATAAGGGAATCAAGTGTGTCTAGAGTGGCATAAACATGGCAGCGAGAATCATCTCAAACCCACTATAAAAAGGAATTTCAAAAGCAAAACCAAAAAACAGGGAAATTCTTTCCAATTCCTTCAGGGTGTCTGAGGAAACCTGGAAAGACCCTATCTACAATGACAGCTGGATGTGGCATAAGGCTGGACACTTGGGACTGAGAGGATTGGTGAGATTGGGTGAGCAAATGCAGACCCTTTCAAGCAATAATGCATGGCCCCCATTCCATGGGTCCCAACTCTCCAGGTTCAAGGGAATATTACTACAGCTATAACATGTACAGGAAACCTAGAGAATGGACACACTGTGAATACGAAAGGTTTCTAAAACTCAACGAATAGTCCCTCTCCTGGTGCTCCAGTTTGACTTTCCAACTGCCTTACTATCAATCTCCCAACTTGGAGAGACAGGCCCTTTAACCTCCTGGTTTGCACAGGTTCCCAATTTGGCAGAGGATGGAAGGGACGAGGGAGAACCCATGAGAGAGTAGCTGTTAGGCATTTGGACGGGCACATATCACTCTAATTTCCCGGCAGGAAGAAGAATTAACCAAAGTCTCAGCCACCCACCGGGAACCAGTATAGGACATGATCCAAAATTTTGGACTTGCGTTCAGCTCACAAAAAACGAGTTGAGAAATGGAGCTCAGGGGCACAGCAATTCACAAACTGGCAGAGTGATAAAGGACAACTATCGTCCAAAAATCTGTTGAGGGAAGTCAACGAGGCGGACTTGAAAGCGAGGCAAAATAGCAGGAAACAGATTTCAAGAGGTACCTTGGAATTCCCTGTAAAGCAAAGGAAGAGGGGCACAACTTGGACAATGGTGCACTTGGCCAAAAAGGGCGTATGAGTTTTCTCCTGAATATATTCAGGAGAAAACGCATACGCCCTTTTTGGCCAAGCAAGCAAGCGGGCAATGCAAATCTGCACTACAAAGAAGTATCACTTCCCACCGGTCAAAAGGGACATCCACAAAATGTGTAAAAACAAGAAAGGCAAGACAGGCCCTGGAGAACAGGGAGCCTTGTTATGCTGATGGGCGGGATGTAAATTGCCAACTGCCTCACTGGAGGAGTGCATTGTGTTCCCTAAAACAAGTAAACAACAGAGCTACAGAGCCAAGGCCACTTCCAGTCTAGGGAATATACCTTGGGAAAACTGAAAATCAATAAGAAAGAGCCACCTCCAAATTTAGGGCTGCACTGACTACAAGAACCTCAACTTGGGTACACCTTAAATATCCCAGGAAATATAAAAATGGTTCAAAACATTGTGGTACTTACGTACGATGGAATATCCATCAGCCATGAAATCAATGTCATAAGACCAGTAGCAGCAAAGTGAGTGGATTCAGGTACGATGATTCTAAGTGAAATAAGTCACACAGAAAAAGGAACTTATCATATGATATCACTTATGAAGATCCTGTAAACATGGCTACACGTGAACTGAGTTAGGAAAGAGAACAGAGTCTCACATTTAGAAAACACTCTTATGCCTGCATAAAGGGGATGGAGAGGTGGGGTGATGCATAAAACCAGAGTTTGATATAAGCACAGGGACCGTTCCAAAAACCAACTTTGGAATAGACAAGACCTACACCTTCCTCAGTGAAAGAGACTCAAAACCCCATATTTCCCGCAGAGGAATATATCTGACTAGTAAAAATCTTAAAACCTATGTATTGATATGACTCCATAAGGGAATCAAGTGTGTCTAGAGTGGCATAAACATGGCAGCGAGAATCAGCTCAAACCCACTATAAAAAGGAATTTCAAAAGCAAAACCAAAAAACAGGGAAATTCTTTACAATTCCTTCAGGGTGTCTGAGGAAACCTGGAAAGACCCTATCTACAATGACAGCTGGATGTGGCATAAGGCTGGACACTTGGGACTGAGAGGATTGGTGAGATTGGGTGAGCAAATGCAGACCCTTTAAAGCAATAATGCATGGCCCACATTCCAAGGGTCCCAACTCTCCAGGTTCAAGGGAATATTACTACAGCTATAACATGTACAGGAAACCTAGAGAATGGACACACTGTGAATACGAAAGGTTTCTAAAACTCAACGAATAGTCCCTCTCCTGGTGCTCCAGTTTGACTTTCCAACTGCCTTACTATCAATCTCCCAACTTGGAGAGACAGGCCCTTTAACCTCCTGGTTTGCACAGGTTCCCAATTTGGCAGAGGATGGAAGGGACGAGGGAGAACCCATGGGAGAGTAGCTGTTAGGCATTTGGACGGGCACATGTCACTCTAATTTCCCGGCAGGAAGAAGAATTAACCAAAGTCTCAGCCACCCACCGGGAACCAGTATAGGACATGATCCAAAATTTTGGACTTGCGTTCAGCTCACAAAAAACGAGTTGAGAAATGGAGCTCAGGGGCACAGCAATTCACAAACTGGCAGAGTGATAAAGGACAACTATCGTCCAAAAATCTGTTGAGGGAAGTCAACGAGGCGGACTTGAAAGCGAGGTAAAATAGCAGGAAACAGATTTCAAGAGGTACCTTGGAATCGCCTGTAAAGCACAGGAAGAGGGGCACAACTTGGACAATGGTGCACTTGGCCAAAAAGGGCGTATGCGTTTTCTCCTGAATATATTCAGGAGAAAACGCATACGCCCTTTTTGGCCAAGCAAGCAAGCGGGCAATGCAAATCTGCACTACAAAGAAGTATCACTTCCCACCGGTCAAAAGGGACATCCACAAAATGTGTAAAAACCAGAAAGGCAAGACAGGCCCTGGAGAACAGGGAGCCTTGTTATGCTGATGGGCGGGATGTAAATTGCCAACTGCCTCACTGGAGGAGTGCATTGTGTTCCCTAAAACAAGTAAACAACAGAGCTACAGAGCCAAGGCCACTTCCAGTCTAGGGAATATACCTTGGGAAAACTGAAAATCAATAAGAAAGAGCCACCTCCAAATTTAGGGCTGCACTGACTACAAGAAACTCAACTTGGGTACACCTTAAATATCCCAGGAAATATAAAAATGGTTCAAAACATTGTGGTACTTACGTACGATGGAATATACTTCAGCCATGAAATCAATGTCATAAGACCAGTAGCAGCAAAGTGAGTGGATTCAGGTACGATGATTCTAAGTGAAATAAGTCACACAGAAAAAGGAACTTATCATAAGATATCACTTATGAAGATCCTGTAAACATGGCTACACGTGAACTGAGTTAGGAAAGAGAACAGAGTCTCACATTTAGAAAACACTCTTATGCCTGCATAAAGGGGATGGAGAGGTGGGGTGATGCATAAAACCAGAGTTTGATATAAGCACAGGGACCGTTCCAAAAACCAACTTTGGAATTGACAAGACCAACACCTTCCTTAGTGAAAGAGACTCAAAACCCCGTATTTCCCACAGAGGAATATATCTGACTAGTAAAAATCTTAAAACCTATGTATTGATATGACTCCATAAGGGAATCAAGTGTTTCTAGAGTGGCATAAACATGGCAGCGAGAATCATCTCAAACCCACTATAAAAAGGAATTTCAAAAGCAAAACCAAAAAACAGGGAAATTCTTTCCAATTCCTTCAGGGTGTCTGAGGAAACCTGGAAAGACCCTATCTACAATGACAGCTGGATGTGGCATAAGGCTGGACACTTGGGACTGAGAGGATTGGTGAGATTGGGTGAGCAAATGCAGACCCTTTCAAGCAATAATGCATGGCCCCCATTCCATGGGTCCCAACTCTCCAGGTTCAAGGGAATATTACTACAGCTATAACATGTACAGGAAACCTAGAGAATGGACACACTGTGAATACGAAAGGTTTCTAAAACTCAACGAATAGTCCCTCTCCTGGTGCTCCAGTTTGACTTTCCAACTGCCTTACTATCAATCTCCCAACTTGGAGAGACAGGCCCTTTAACCTCCTGGTTTGCACAGGTTCCCAATTTGGCAGAGGATGGAAGGGACGAGGGAGAACCCATGAGAGAGTAGCTGTTAGGCACTTGGACGGGCACATGTCACTCTAATTTCCCGGCAGGAAGAAGAATTAACCAAAGTCTCAGCCACCCACCGGGAACCAGTATAGGACATGATCCAAAATTTTGGACTTGCGTTCAGCTCACAAAAAACGAGTTGAGAAATGGAGCTCAGGGGCACAGCAATTTACACACTGGCAGAGTGATAAAGGACAACTATCGTCCAAAAATCTGTTGAGGGAAGTCAATGAGGCGGACATGAAAGTGAGGCAAAGTAGCAGGAAACAGATTTCAAGAGGTACCTTGGAATCGCCTGTATAGCACAGGAAGAGGGGCACAACTTGGACAATGATGCACTTGGCAAAAAAGGGCGTATGCGTTTTCTCCTGAATATATTCAGGAGAAAACGCATACGCCCTTTTTGGCCAAGCAAGCAAGCGGGCAATGCAAATCTGCACTACCAAGAAGTATCATTTCCAACCGGTCAAAAGGGACATCCACAAAATGTGTAAAAACCAGAAAGGCAACACAGGCCCTGGAGAACTGGGAGCCTTGTTATGCTGATGGGCGGGATGTAAATTGCCAACTGCCTCACTGGAGGAGCGCATTGTGTTCCCTAAAGCAAGTAAACAACAGAGCTACAGAGCCAAGGCCACTTCCAGTCTAGGGAATATACCTTGGGAAAACTGAAAATCAATAAGAAAGAGCCACCTCCAAATTTAGGGCTGCACTGGCTACAAGAACCTCAACTTGGGTACACCTTAAATATCCCAGGAAATATAAAAATGGTTCAAAACATTGTGGTTCTTACGTACGATGGAATATCCCTCAGCGATGAAATCAATGTCATAAGACCAGTAGCAGCAAAGTGAGTGGATTCAGGTGCGATGATTCTAAGTGAAATAAGTCACACAGAAAAAGGAACTTATCATAAGATATCACTTATGAAGATCCTGTAAACATGGCTACCCGTGAACTGAGTTAGGAAAGAGAACAGAGTTTCACATTTAGAAAACACTCTTATGCCTGCATAAAGAGGATGGAGAGGTGGGGTGATGCATAAAACCAGAGTTTGATATAAGCACAGGGACCGTTCCAAAAACCAACTTTGGAATAGACAAGACCTACACCTTCCTCAGTGAAAGAGACTCAAAACCCCATATTTCCCGCAGAGGAATATATCTGACTAGTAAAAATCTTAAAACCTATGTATTGATATGACTCCATAAGGGAATCAAGTGTGTCTAGAGTGGCATAAACATGGCAGCGAGAATCATCTCAAACCCACTATAAAAAGGAATTTCAAAAGCAAAACCAAAAAACAGGGAAATTCTTTCCAATTCCTTCAGGGTGTCTGAGGAAACCTGGAAAGACCCTATCTACAATGACAGCTGGATGTGGCATAAGGCTGGACACTTGGGACTGAGAGGATGGGTGAGATTGGGTGAGCAAATGCAGACCCTTTAAAGCAATAATGCATGGCCCACATTCCAAGGGTCCCAACTCTCCAGGTTCAAGGGAATATTACTACAGCTATAACATGTACAGGAAACCTAGAGAATGGACACACTGTGAATACGAAAGGTTTCTAAAACTCAACGAATAGTCCCTCTCCTGGTGCTCCAGTTTGACTTTCCAACTGCCTTACTATCAATCTCCCAACTTGGAGAGACAGGCCCTTTAACCTCCTGGTTTGCACAGGTTCCCAATTTGGCAGAGGATGGAAGGGACGAGGGAGAACCCATGAGAGAGTAGCTGTTAGGCATTTGGACGGGCACATGTCACTCTAATTTCCCGGCAGGAAGAAGAATTAACCAAAGTCTCAGCCACCCACCGGGAACCAGTATAGGACATGATCCAAAATTTTGGACTTGCGTTCAGCTCACAAAAAACGAGTTGAGAAATGGAGCTCAGGGGCACAGCAATTCACAAACTGGCAGAGTGATAAAGGACAACTATCGTCCAAAAATCTGTTGAGGGAAGTCAACGAGGCGGACTTGAAAGCGAGGTAAAATAGCAGGAAACAGATTTCAAGAGGTACCTTGGAATCGCCTGTAAAGCACAGGAAGAGGGGCACAACTTGGACAATGGTGCACTTGGCCAAAAAGGGCGTATGCGTTTTCTCCTGAATATATTCAGGAGAAAACGCATACGCCCTTTTTGGCCAAGCAAGCAAGCGGGCAATGAAAATCTGCACTACAAAGAAGTATCACTTCCCACCGGTCAAAAGGGACATCCACAAAATGTGTAAAAACAAGAAAGGCAAGACAGGCCCTGGAGAACAGGGAGCCTTGTTATGCTGATGGGCGGGATGTAAATTGCCAACTGCCTCACTGGAGGAGTGCATTGTGTTCCCTAAAACAAGTAAACAACAGAGCTACAGAGCCAAGGCCACTTCCAGTCTAGGGAATATACCTTGGGAAAACTGAAAATCAATAAGAAAGAGCCACCTCCAAATTTAGGGCTGCACTGACTACAAGAACCTCAACTTGGGTACACCTTAAATATCCCAGGAAATATAAAAATGGTTCAAAATATTGTGGTACTTACGTACGATGGAATATCCCTCAGCCATGAAATCAATGTCATAAGACCAGTAGCAGCAATGTGAGTGGATTCAGGTACGATGATTCTAAGTGAAATAAGTCACACAGAAAAAGGAACTTATCATAAGATATCACTTATGAAGATCCTGTAAACATGGCTACATGTGAACTGAGTTAGGAAAGAGAACAGAGTCTCACATTTAGAAAACACTCTTATGCCTGCATAAAGGGGATGGAGAGGTGGGGTGATGCATAAAACCAGAGTTTGATATAAGCACAGGGACCGTTTCAAAAACCAACTTTGGAATTGACAAGACCGACACCTTCCTCAGTGAAAGAGACTCAAAACCCCATATTTCCCGCAGAGGAATATATCTGACTAGTAAGAATCTTAAAACCTATGTATTGATATGTCTCCATAAGGGAATCAAGTGTGTCTAGAGTGGCATAAACATGGCAGCGAGAATCAGCTCAAACCCACTATAAAAAGGAATTTCAAAAGCAAAACCAAAAAACAGGGAAATTCTTTCCAATTCCTTCAGGGTGTCTGAGGAAACCTGGAAAGACCCTATCTACAATGACAGCTGGATGTGGCATAAGGCTGGACACTTGGGACTGAGAGGATTGGTGAGATTGGGTGAGCAAATGCAGACCCTTTCAAGCAATAATGCATGGCCCCCATTCCATGGGTCCCAACTCTCCAGGTTCAAGGGAATATTACTACAGCTATAACATGTACAGGAAACCTAGAGAATGGACACACTGTGAATACGAAAGGTTTCTAAAACTCAACGAATAGTCCCTCTCCTGGTGCTCCAGTTTGACTTTCCAAATGCCTTACTATCAATCTCCCAACTTGGAGAGACAGGCCCTTTAATCTCCTGGTTTGCACAGGTTCCCAATTTGGCAGAGGATGGAAGGGACGAGGGAGAACCCATGGGAGAGTAGCTGTTAGGCATTTGGACGGGCACATGTCACTCTAATTTCCCGGCAGGAAGAAGAATTAACCAAAGTCTCAGCCACCCACCGGGAACCAGTATAGGACATGATCCAAAATTTTGGACTTGCGTTCAGCTCACAAAAAATGAGTTGAGAAATGGAGCTATGGGGCACAGCAATTCACACACTGGCAGAGTGATAAAGGACAACTATCGTCCAAAAATCTCTTGAGGGAAGTCAACGAGGCAGACTTGAAAACGAGGCAAAATAGCAGGAAACAGATTTCAAGAGGTACCTTGGAATTGCCTGTAAAGCAAAGGAAGAGGGGCACAACTTGGACAATGGTGCACTTGGCCAAAAAGGGCGTATGCGTTTTCTCCTGAATATATTCAGGAGAAAACGCATACGCCCTTTTTGGCCAAGCAAGCAAGCGGGCAATGCAAATCTGCACTACAAAGAAGTATCACTTCCCACCGGTCAAAAGGGACATCCACAAAATGTGTAAAAACCAGAAAGGCAAGACAGGCCCTGGAGAACAGGGAGCCTTGTTATGCTGATGGGCGGGATGTAAATTGCCAACTGCCTCACTGGAGGAGTGCATTGTGTTCCCTAAAACAAGTAAACAACAGAGCTACAGAGCCAAGGCCACTTCCAGTCTAGGGAATATACCTTGGGAAAACTGAAAATCAATAAGAAAGAGCCACCTCCAAATTTAGGGCTGCACTGACTACAAGAACCTCAACTTGGGTACACCTTAAATATCCCAGGAAATATAAAAATGGTTCAAAACATTGTGGTACTTACGTACGATGGAATATCCCTCAGCCATGAAATCAATGTCATAAGACCAGTAGCAGCAAAGTGAGTGGATTCAGGTACGATGATTCTAAGTGAAATAAGTCACACAGAAAAAGAAACTTATCATAAGATATCACTTATGAAGATCCTGTAAACATGGTTACACGTGAACTGAGTTAGGAAAGAGAACAGAGTCTCACATTTAGAAAACACTCTTATGCCTGCATAAAGGGGAAGGAGGGGTGGGGAGATGCATAAAACCAGAGTTTGATATAAGCACAGGGACCGTTTCAAAAACCAACTTTGGAATTGACAAGACCGACACCTTCCTCAGTGAAAGAGACTCAAAACCCCATATTTCCCACAGAGGAATATATCTGATAAGTAAGAATCTTAAAACCTATGTATTGATATGTCTCCATAAGGGAATCAAGTGTGTCTAGAGTGGCATAAACATGGCAGCGAGAATCAGCTCAAACCCACTATAAAAAGGAATTTCAAAAGCAAAACCAAAAAACAGGGAAATTCTTTACAATTCCTTCAGGGTGTCTGAGGAAACATGGAAAGACCCTATCTACAATGACAGCTGGATGTGGCATAAGGCTGGACACTTGGGACTGAGAGGTTTGGTGAGATTGGGTGAGCAAATGCAGACCCTTTCAAGCAATAATGCATGGCCCCCATTCCATGGGTCCCAACTCTCCAGGTTCAAGGGAATATTACTACAGCTATAACATGTACAGGAAACCTAGAGAATGGACACACTGTGAATACGAAAGGTTTCTAAAACTCAACGAATAGTCCCTCTCCTGGTGCTCCAGTTTGACTTTCCAACTGCCTTACTATCAATCTCCCAACTTGGAGAGACAGGCCCTTTAACCTCCTGGTTTGCACAGGTTCCCAATTTGGCAGAGGATGGAAGGGACGAGGGAGAACCCATGGGAGAGTAGCTGTTAGGCATTTGGACGGGCACATGTCACTCTAATTTCCCGGCAGGAAGAAGAATTAACCAAAGTCTCAGCCACCCACCGGGAACCAGTATAGGACATGATCCAAAATTTTGGACTTGCGTTCAGCTCACAAAAAACGAGTAGAGAAATGGAGCTCAGGGGCACAGCAATTCACAAACTGGCAGAGTGATAAAGGACAACTATCCTCCAAAAATCTGTTGAGGGAAGTCAATGAGGCGGACTTGAAAGTGAGGCAAAATAGCAGGAAACAGATTTCAAGAGGTACCTTGGAATCGCCTGTAAAGCACAGGAAGAGGGGCACAACTTGGACAATGGTGCACTTGGCCAAAAAGGGCGTATGCGTTTTCTACTGAATATATTCAGGAGAAAACGCATACGCCCTTTTTGGCCAAGCAAGCAAGCGGGCAATGCAAATCTGCACTACAAAGAAGTATCACTTCCCACCGGTCAAAAGGGACATCCACAAAATGTGTAAAACCAGAAAGGCATGACAGGCCCTGGAGAACAGGGAGCCTTGTTATGCTGATGGGCGGGATGTAAATTGCCAACTGCCTCACTGGAGGAGTGCATTGTGTTCCCTAAAACAAGTAAACAACAGAGCTACAAAGCCAAGGCCACTTCCAGTCTAGGGAATATACCTTGGGAAAACTGAAAATCAATAAGAAAGAGCCACCTCCAAATTTAGGGCTGCACTGACTACAAGAACCTCAACTTGGGTACACCTTAAATATCCCAGGAAATATAAAAATGGTTCAAAACATTGTGGTACTTACGTACGATGGAATATCCCTCAGCCATGAAATCAATGTCATAAGACCAGTAGCAGCAAAGTGAGTGGATTCAGGTACGATGATTCTAAGTGAAATAAGTCACACAGAAAAATAAACTTATCATAAGATATCACTTATGAAGATCCTGTAAACATGGCTACATGTGAACTGAGTTAGGAAAGAGAACAGAGTCTCACATTTAGAAAACACTCTTATGCCTGCATAAAGGGGAAGGAGAGGTGGGGTGATGCATAAAACCAGAGTTTGATATAAGCACAGGGACCGTTTCAAAAACCAACTTTGGAATTGACAAGACCGACACCTTCCTCAGTGAAAGAGACTCAAAACCCCATATTTCCCACAGAGGAATATATCTGACTAGTAAGAATCTTAAAACCTATGTATTGATATGTCTCCATAAGGGAATCAAGTGTGTCTAGAGTGGCATAAACATGGCAGCGAGAATCAGCTCAAACCCACTATAAAAAGGAATTTCAAAAGCAAAACCAAAAAACAGGGAAATTCTTTACAATTCCTTCAGGGTGTCTGAGGAAACCTGGAAAGACCCTATCTACAATGACAGCTGGATGTGGCATAAGGCTGGACACTTGGGACTGAGAGGATTGGTGAGATTGGGTGAGCAAATGCAGACCCTTTCAAGCAATAATGCATGGCCCCCATTCCATGGGTCCCAACTCTCCAGGTTCAAGGGAATATTACTACAGCTATAACATGTACAGGAAACCTAGAGAATGTACACACTGTGAATACGAAAGGTTTCTAAAACTCAACGAATAGTCCCTCTCCTGGTGCTCCAGTTTGACTTTCCAACTGCCTTACTATCAATCTCCCAACTTGGAGAGACAGGCCCTTTAACCTCCTGGTTTGCACAGGTTCCCAATTTGGCAGAGGATGGAAGGGACGAGGGAGAACCCATGAGAGAGTAGCTGTTAGGCATTTGGACGGGCACATGTCACTCTAATTTCCCGGCAGGAAGAAGAATTAACCAAAGTCTCAGCCACCCACCGGGAACCAGTATAGGACATGATCCAAAATTTTGGACTTGCGTTCAGCTCACAAAAAACGAGTAGAGAAATGGAGCTCAGGGGCACAGCAATTCACAAACTGGCAGAGTGATAAAGACAACTATCCTCCAAAAATCTGTTGAGGGAAGTCAACGAGGCGGACTTGAAAGTGAGGCAAAATAGCAGGAAACAGATTTCAAGAGGTACCTTGGAATCGCCTGTAAAGCACAGGAAGAGGGGCACAACTTGGACAATGGTGCACTTGGCCAAAAAGGGCGTATGCGTTTTCTACTGAATATATTCAGGAGAAAACGCATATGCCCTTTTTGGCCAAGCAAGCAAGCGGGCAATGCAAATCTGCACTACAAAGAAGTATCACTTCCCACCGGTCAAAAGGGACATCCACAAAATGTGTAAAACCAGAAAGGCATGACAGGCCCTGGAGAACAGGGAGCCTTGTTATGCTGATGGGCGGGATGTAAATTGCCAACTGCCTCACTGGAGGAGTGCATTGTGTTCCCTAAAACAAATAAACAACAGAGCTACAAAGCCAAGGCCACTTCCAGTCTAGGGAATATACCTTGGGAAAACTGAAAATCAATAAGAAAGAGCCACCTCCAAATTTAGGGCTGCACTGACTACAAGAACCTCAACTTGGGTACACCTTAAATATCCCAGGAAATATAAAAATGGTTCAAAACATTGTGGTACTTACGTACGATGGAATATCCCTCAGCCATGAAATCAATGTCATAAGACCAGTAGCAGCAAAGTGAGTGGATTCAGGTACGATGATTCTAAGTGAAACAAGTCACACAGAAAAATAAACTTATCATAAGATATCACTTATGAAGATCCTGTAAACATGGCTACATGTGAACTGAGTTAGGAAAGAGAACAGAGTCTCACATTTAGAAAACACTCTTATGCCTGCATAAAGGGGAAGGAGAGGTGGGGTGATGCATAAAACCAGAGTTTGATATAAGCACAGGGACCGTTTCAAAAACCAACTTTGGAATTGACAAGACCGACACCTTCCTCAGTGAAAGAGACTCAAAACCCCATATTTCCCACAGAGGAATATATCTGACTAGTAAGAATCTTAAAACCTATGTATTGATATGTCTCCATAAGGGAATCAAGTGTGTCTAGAGTGGCATAAACATGGCAGCGAGAATCAGCTCAAACCCACTATAAAAAGGAATTTCAAAAGCAAAACCAAAAAACAGGGAAATTCTTTACAATTCCTTCAGGGTGTCTGAGGAAACCTGGAAAGACCCTATCTACAATGACAGCTGGATGTGGCATAAGGCTGGACACTTGGGACTGAGAGGATTGGTGAGATTGGGTGAGCAAATGCAGACCCTTTCAAGCAATAATGCATGGCCCCCATTCCATGGGTCCCAACTCTCCAGGTTCAAGGGAATATTACTACAGCTATAACATGTACAGGAAACCTAGAGAATGTACACACTGTGAATACGAAAGGTTTCTAAAACTCAACGAATAGTCCCTCTCCTGGTGCTCCAGTTTGACTTTCCAACTGCCTTACTATCAATCTCCCAACTTGGAGAGACAGGCCCTTTAACCTCCTGGTTTGCACAGGTTCCCAATTTGGCAGAGGATGGAAGGGACGAGGGAGAACCCATGAGAGAGTAGCTGTTAGGCATTTGGACGGGCACATGTCACTCTAATTTCCCGGCAGGAAGAAGAATTAACCAAAGTCTCAGCCACCCACCGGGAACCAGTATAGGACATGATCCAAAATTTTGGACTTGCGTTCAGCTCACAAAAAACGAGTAGAGAAATGGAGCTCAGGGGCACAGCAATTCACAAACTGGCAGAGTGATAAAGGACAACTATCCTCCAAAAATCTGTTGAGGGAAGTCAACGAGGCGGACTTGAAAGTGAGGCAAAATAGCAGGAAACAGATTTCAAGAGGTACCTTGGAATCGCCTGTAAAGCACAGGAAGAGGGGCACAACTTGGACAATGGTGCACTTGGCCAAAAAGGGCGTATGCGTTTTCTACTGAATATATTCAGGAGAAAACGCATATGCCCTTTTTGGCCAAGCAAGCAAGCGGGCAATGCAAATCTGCACTACAAAGAAGTATCACTTCCCACCGGTCAAAAGGGACATCCACAAAATGTGTAAAACCAGAAAGGCATGACAGGCCCTGGAGAACAGGGAGCCTTGTTATGCTGATGGGCGGGATGTAAATTGCCAACTGCCTCACTGGAGGAGTGCATTGTGTTCCCTAAAACAAGTAAACAACAGAGCTACAAAGCCAAGGCCACTTGAGTCTAGGGAATATACCTTGGGAAAACTGAAAATCAATAAGAAAGAGCCACCTCCAAATTTAGGGCTGCACTGACTACAAGAACCTCAACTTGGGTACACCTTAAATATCCCAGGAAATATAAAAATGGTTCAAAACATTGTGGTACTTACGTACGATGGAATATCCATCAGCCATGAAATCAATGTCATAAGACCAGTAGCAGCAAAGTGAGTGGATTCAGGTACGATGATTCTAAGTGAAATAAGTCACACAGAAAAAGAAACTTATCATAAGATATCACTTAGGAAGATCCTGTAAACATGGCTACACGTGAACTGAGTTAGGAAAGAGAACAGAGTTTCACATTTAGAAAACACTCTTATGCCTGCATAAAGGGGATGGAGAGGTGGGGTGATGCATAAAACCACAGTTTGATATAAGCACAGGGACCGTTTCAAAAACCAACTTTGGGATTGACAAGACCGACACCTTCCTCAGTGAAAGAGACTGAAAACCCCATATTTCCCACAGAGGAATATATCTGACTAGTAAGAATCTTAAAACCTATGTATTGATATGTCTCCATAAGGGAATCAAGTGTGTCTAGAGTGGCATAAACATGGCAGCGAGAATCAGCTCAAACCCACTATAAAAAGGAATTTCAAAAGCAAAACCAAAAAACAGGGAAATTCTTTACAATTCCTTCAGGGTGTCTGAGGAAACCTGGAAAGACCCTATCTACAATGACAGCTGGATGTGGCATAAGGCTGGACACTTGGGACTGAGAGGATTGGTGAGATTGGGTGAGCAAATGCAGACCCTTTCAAGCAATAATGCATGGCCCCCATTCCATGGGTCCCAACTCTCCAGGTTCAAGGGAATATTACTACAGCTATAACATGTACAGGAAACCTAGAGAATGGACACAGTGTGAATACGAAAGATTTCTAAAACTCAACGAATAGTCCCTCTCCTGGTGATCCAGTTTGACTTTCCAACTGCCTTACTATCAATCTCCCAACTTGGAGAGACAGGCCCTTTAACCTCCTGGTTTGCACAGGTTCCCAATTTGGCAAAGGATGGAAGGGACGAGGGAGAACCCATGAGAGAGTAGCTGTTAGGCATTTGGACGGGCACATGTCACTCTAATTTCCCGGCAGGAAGAAGAATTAACCAAAGTCTCAGCCACCCACCGGGAACCAGTATAGGACATGATCCAAAATTTTGGACTTGCGTTCAGCTCACAAAAAACGAGTTGAGAAATGGAGCTCAGGGGCACAGCAATTCACAAACTGGCAGAGTGATAAAGGACAACTATGGTCCAAAAATCTGTTGAGGGAAGTCAACGAGGTGGACTTGCAAGCGAGGCAAAATAGCAGGAAACATATTTCAAGAGGTACGTTGGAATCGCCTGTAAAGCACAGGAAGAGGGGCACGACTTGGACAATGATGCACTTGGCCAAAAAGGGCGTATGCGTTTTCTCCGGAATATATTCAGGAGAAAACGCATACGCCCTTTTTGGCCAAGCAAGCAAGCGGGCAATGCAAATCTGCACTACAAAGAAGTATCACTTCCCACCGGTCAAAAGGGACATCCACAAAATGTGTAAAACCAGAAAGGCATGACAGGCCCTGGAGAACAGGGAGCCTTGTTATGCTGATGGGCGGGATGTAAATTGCCAACTGCCTCACTGGAGGAGTGCATTGTGTTCCCTAAAACAAGTAAACAACAGAGCTACAGAGCCAAGGCCACTTCCAGTCTAGGGAATATACCTTGGGAAAACTGAAAATCAATAAGAAAGAGCCACCTCCAAATTTAGGGCTGCACTGACTACAAGAACCTAAACTTGGGTACACCTTAAATATCCCAGGAAATATAAAAATGGTTCAAAACATTGTGGTACTTACGTACGATGGAATATCCATCAGCCATGAAATCAATGTCATAAGACCAGTAGCAGCAAAGTGAGTGGATTCAGGTACGATGATTTTAAGTGAAATAAGTCACACAGAAAAAGAAACTTATCATAAGATATCACTTATGAAGATCCTGTAAACATGGCTACACGTGAACTGAGTTAGGAAAGAGAACAGAGTCTCACATTAAGAAAACACTCTTATGCCTGCATAAAGGGGATGGAGAGGTGGGGTGATGCATAAAACCAGAGTTTGATATAAGCACAGGGACCGTTCCAAAAACCAACTTTGGAATAGACAAGACCTACACCTTCCTCAGTGAAAGAGACTCCAAACCCCATATTTCCCACAGAGGAATATATCTGACTAGTAAGAATCTTAAAACCTATGTATTGATATGACTCCATAAGGGAATCAAGTGTGTCTAGAGTGGCATAAACATGGCAGCGAGAATCAGCTCAAACCCACTATAAAAAGGAATATCAAAAGCAAAACCAAAAAACAGGGAAATTCTTTACAATTCCTTCAGGGTGTCTGAGGAAACCTGGAAAGACCCTATATACAATAACAGCTGGATGTGGCATAAGGCTGGACACTTGGGCCTGAGAGTATTGGGGAGATTGGGTGAGCAAATGCAGACACTTTCAAGCAATAATGCATGGCCCACATTCCATGGGTCCCAACTCTCCAGGTTCAAGGGAATATTACTACAGCTATAACATGTACAGGAAACCTAGAGAATGGACACACTGTGAATACGAAAGGTTTCTAAAACTCAACGAATAGTCCCTCTCCTGGTGCTCCAGTTTGACTTTCCAACTGCCTTACTATCAATCTCCCAACTTGGAGAGACAGGCCCTTTAACCTCCTGGTTTGCACAGGTTCCCAATTTGGCAGAGGATGGAAGGGACGAGGGAGATCCCATGAGAGAGTAGCTGTTAGGCATTTGGACGGGCACATGTCACTCTAATTTCCCAGCAGGAAGAAGAATTAACCAAAGTCTCAGCCACCCACCGGGAACCAGTATAGGACATGATCCAAAATTTTGGACTTGCGTTCAGCTCACAAAAAAACGAGTTGAGAAATGGAGCTCAGGGGCACAGCAATTCACAAACTGGCAGAGTGATAAAGGACAACTATCGTCCAAAAATCTGTTGAGGGAAGTCAAAGAGGCGGACTTGAAAGTGAGGCAAAATAGCAGGAAACATATTTCAAGACGTACCTTGGAATCGCCTGTAAAGCACAGGAAGAGGGGCACAACTTGGACAATGGTGCACTTGGCCAAAAAGGGCGTATGCGTTTTCTACTGAATATATTCAGGAGAAAATGCATACGCCCTTTTTGGCCAAGCAAGCAAGCGGGCAATGCAAATCTGCACTACAAAGAAGTATCACTTCCCACCGGTCAAAAGGGACATCCACAAAATGTGTAGAAACCAGAAAGGCATGACAGGCCCTGGAGAACAGGGAGCTATGTTATGCTGATGGGCGGAATGTAAATTGCCAACTGCCTCACTGGATGAGTGCATTGTGTTCCCTAAAACAAGTAAACAACAGAGCTACAAAGCCAAGGCCACTTCCAGTCTTGGGAATATACCTTGGGAAAACTGAAAATCAATAAGAAAGAGCCACCTCCAAATTTAGGGCTGCACTGACTACAAGAACCTCAACTTGGGTACACCTTAAATATCCCAGGAAATATAAAAATGGTTCCAAACATTGTGGTACTTACGTACGATGGAATATCCCTCAGCCATGAAATCAATGTCATAAGACCAGTAGCAGCAAAGTGAGTGGATTCAGGTACGATGATTCTAAGTGAAATAAGTCACACAGAAAAAGAAACTTATCATAATATATCACTTATGAAGATCCTGTAAACATGGCTACACGTGAACTGAGTTAGGAAAGAGAACAGAGTCTCACATTAAGAAAACACTCTTATGCCTGCATAAAGGGGATGGAGAGGTGGGGTGATGCATAAAACCAGAGTTTGATATAAGCACAGGGACCGTTCCAAAAACCAACTTTGGAATAGACAAGACCTACACCTTCCTCAGTGAAAGAGACTCAAAACCCCATATTTCCCGCAGAGGAATATATCTGACTAGTAAGAATCTTAAAACCTATGTATTGATATGACTCCATAAGGGAATCAAGTGTGTCTAGAGTGGCATAAACATGGCAGCGAGAATCAGCTCAAACCCAATATAAAAAGGAATATCAAAAGCAAAACCAAAAAACAGGGAAATTCTTTACAATTCCTTCAGGTTGTCTGAGAAAACCTGGAAAGACCCTATCTACAATAACAGCTGGATGTGGCATAAGGCTGGACACTTGGGACTGAGAGGATTGGTGAGATTGGGTGAGCAAATGCAGACACTTTCAAGCAATAATGCATGGCCCACATTCCATGGGTCCCAACTCTCCAGGTTCAAGGGAATATTACTACAGCTATAACATGTACAGGAAACCTAGAGAATGGACACACTGTGAATACGAAAGGTTTCTAAAACTCAACGAATAGTCCCTCTCCTGGTGCTCCAGTTTGACTTTCCAACTGCCTTACTATCAATCTCCCAACTTGGAGAGACAGGCCCTTTAACCTCCTGGTTTGCACAGGTTCCCAATTTGGCAGAGGATGGAAGGGACGAGGGAGATCCCATTAGAAAGTAGCTGTTAGGCATTTGGACGGGCACATGTCACTCTAATTTCCCGGCAGGAAGAAGAATTAACCAAAGTCTCAGCCACCCACCGGGAACCAGTATAGGACATGATCCAAAATTTTGGACTTGCGTTCAGCTCACAAAAAACGAGTTGAGAAATGGAGCTCAGGGGCACAGCAATTCACAAACTGGCAGAGTGATAAAGGACAACTATCGTCCAAAAATCTGTTGAGGGAAGTCAACGAGGCGGACTTGAAAGTGAGGCAAAATAGCAGGAAACAGATTTCAAGAGGTACGTTGGAATCGCCTGTAAAGCACAGGAAGAGGGGCACAACTTGGACAATGATGCACTTGGCCAAAAAGGGCGTATGCGTTTTCTCCTGAATATATTCAGGAGAAAACGCATACGCCCTTTTTGGCCAAGCAAGCAAGCGGGCAATGCAAATCTGCACTAAAAAGAAGTATCACTTCCCACCGGTCAAAAGGGACATCCACAAAATGTGTAAAAACCAGAAAGGCAAGACAGGCCCTGGAGAACAGGGAGCATTGTTATGCTGATGGGCGGGATGCAAATTGCCAACTGCCTCACTGGAAGAGTGCATTGTGTTCCCTAAAACAAGTAAACAACAGAGCTACAGAGCCATGGCCACTTCCAGACTAGGGAATATACCTTGGGAAAACTGAAAATCAATAAGAAAGAGACACCTCCAAATTTAGGGCTGCACTGACTACAAGAACCTCAACTTGGGTACACCTTAAATATCCCAGGAAATATAAAAATGGTTCCAAACATTGTGGTATTTACGTACGATGGAATATCCCTCAGCCATGAAATCAATGTCATAAGACCAGTAGCAGCAAAGTGAGTGGATTCAGGTACGACGATTCTAAGTGAAATAAGTCACACAGAAAAAGAAACTTATCATAATATATCACTTATGAAGATCCTGTAAACATGGCTACACGTGAACTGAGTTAGGAAAGAGAACAGAGTCTCACATTAAGAAAACACTCTTATGCCTGCATAAAGGGGATGGAGAGGTGGGGTGATGCATAAAACCAGAGTTTGATATAAGCACAGGGACCGTTCCAAAAACCAACTTTGGAATAGACAAGACCTACACCTTCCTCAGTGAAAGAGACTCAAAACCCCATATTTCCCGCAGAGGAATATATCTGACTAGTAAGAATCTTAAAACCTATGTATTGATATGACTCCATAAGGGAATCAAGTGTGTCTAGAGTGGCATAAACATGGCAGCGAGAATCAGCTCAAACCCAATATAAAAAGGAATATCAAAAGCAAAACCAAAAAACAGGGAAATTCTTTACAATTCCTTCAGGTTGTCTGAGAAAACCTGGAAAGACCCTATCTACAATAACAGCTGGATGTGGCATAAGGCTGGACACTTGGGACTGAGAGGATTGGTGAGATTGGGTGAGCAAATGCAGACACTTTCAAGCAATAATGCATGGCCCACATTCCATGGGTCCCAACTCTCCAGGTTCAAGGGAATATTACTACAGCTATAACATGTACAGGAAACCTAGAGAATGGACACACTGTGAATACGAAAGGTTTCTAAAACTCAACGAATAGTCCCTCTCCTGGTGCTCCAGTTTGACTTTCCAACTGCCTTACTATCAATCTCCCAACTTGGAGAGACAGGCCCTTTAACCTCCTGGTTTGCACAGGTTCCCAATTTGGCAGAGGATGGAAGGGACGAGGGAGATCCCATTAGAAAGTAGCTGTTAGGCATTTGGACGGGCACATGTCACTCTAATTTCCCGGCAGGAAGAAGAATTAACCAAAGTCTCAGCCACCCACCGGGAACCAGTATAGGACATGATCCAAAATTTTGGACTTGCGTTCAGCTCACAAAAAACGAGTTGAGAAATGGAGCTCAGGGGCACAGCAATTCACAAACTGGCAGAGTGATAAAGGACAACTATCGTCCAAAAATCTGTTGAGGGAAGTCAACGAGGCGGACTTGAAAGTGAGGCAAAATAGCAGGAAACAGATTTCAAGAGGTACGTTGGAATCGCCTGTAAAGCACAGGAAGAGGGGCACAACTTGGACAATGATGCACTTGGCCAAAAAGGGCGTATGCGTTTTCTCCTGAATATATTCAGGAGAAAACGCATACGCCCTTTTTGGCCAAGCAAGCAAGCGGGCAATGCAAATCTGCACTACAAAGAAGTATCACTTCCCACCGGTCAAAAGGGACATCCACAAAATGTGTAAAAACCAGAAAGGCAAGACAGGCCCTGGAGAACAGGGAGCATTGTTATGCTGATGGGCGGGATGCAAATTGCCAACTGCCTCACTGGAAGAGTGCATTGTGTTCCCTAAAACAAGTAAACAACAGAGCTACAGAGCCAAGGCCACTTCCAGACTAGGGAATATACCTTGGGAAAACTGAAAATCAATAAGAAAGAGACACCTCCAAATTTAGGGCTGCACTGGCTACAAGAACCTCAACTTGGGTACACCTTAAATATCCCAGGAAATATAAAAATGGTTCAAAACATTGTGGTACTTACGTACGATGGAATATCCCTCAGCCATGAAATCAATGTCATAAGACCAGTAGCAGCAAAGTGAGTGGATTCAGGTACGATGATTCTAAGTGAAATAAGTCACACAGAAAAATAAACTTATCATAAGATATCACTTATGAAGATCCTGTAAACATGGCTACATGTGAACTGAGTTAGGAAATAGAACAGAGTCTCACATTTAGAAAACACTCTTATGCCTGCATAAAGGGGATGGAGAGGTGGGGTGATGCATAAAACCAGAGTTTGATATAAGCACAGGGACCGTTCCAAAAACCAACTTTGGAATAGACAAGACCTACACCTTCCTCAGTGAAAGAGACTCAAAACCCCATATTTCCCGCAGAGGAATATATCTGACTAGTAAGAATCTTAAAACCTATGTATTGATATGACTCCATAAGGGAATCAAGTGTGTCTAGAGTGGCATAAACATGGCAGCGAGAATCAGCTCAAACCCACTATAAAAAGGAATTTCAAAAGCAAAACCAAAAAACAGGGAAATTCTTTACAATTCCTTCAGGGTGTCTGAGGAAACCTGGAAAGACCCTATCTACAATGACAGCTGGATGTGGCATAAGGCTGGACACTTGGGACTGAGAGGATTGGTGAGACTGGGTGAGCAAATGCAGACCCTTTCAAGCAATAATGCATGGCCCCCATTCCATGGGTCCCAACTCTCCAGGTTCAAGGGAATATTACTACAGCTATAACATGTACAGGAAACCTAGAGAATGGACACACTGTGAATACGAAAGGTTTCTAAAACTCAACGAATAGTCCCTCTCCTGGTGCTCCAGTTTGACTTTCCAACTGCCTTACTATCAATCTCCCAACTTGGAGAGACAGGCCCTTTAACCTCCTGGTTTGCACAGGTTCCCAATTTGGCAGAGGATGGAAGGGACGAGGGAGAACTCATGAGAGAGTAGCTGTTAGGCATTTGGACGGGCACATGTCACTCTAATTTCCCGGCAGGAAGAAGAATTAACCAAAGTCTCAGCCACCCACCGGGATCCAGTATAGGACATGATCCAAAATTTTGGACTTGCGTTCAGCTCACAAAAAACGAGTTGAGAAATGGAGCTCAGGGGCACAGCAATTCTCAAACTGGCAGAGTGATAAAGGACAACTATCGTCCAAAAATCTGTTGAGGGAAGTCAACGAGGTGGACTTGAAAGCGAGGCAAAATAGCAGGAAAAAGATTTCAAGAGGTAGCTTGGAATCGCCTGTAAAGCACAGGAAGAGGGGCACAACTTGGACAATGATGCACTTGGCCAAAAAGGGCGTATGCGTTTTCTCCTGAATATATTCAGGAGAAAACGCATACGCCCTTTTTGGCCAAGCAAGCAAGCGGGCAATGCAAATCTGCACTACAAATAAGTGTCATTTCCCATCGGTCAAAATGGACATCCACAAAATGTGTAAAAACCAGAAAGGCAAGACAGGCCCTGGAGAACAGGGAGCCTTGTTATGCTGATGGGCGGGATGTAAATTGCCAACTGCCTCACTGGAGGAGTGCATTGTTTTCCCTAAAACAAGTAAACAACAGAGCTACAGAGCCAAGGCCACTTCTAGTCTAGGGAATATACCTTGGGAAAACTGAAAATCAATAAGAAAGAGCCACCTCCAAATTTAGGGCTGCACTGACTACAAGAACCTCAACTTGGATACACCTTAAATATCCAAGGAAATATAAAAATGGTTCTAAACATTGTGGTACTTCGTACGATGGAATATCCCTCAGCCATGAAATCAATGTCATAAGACCAGTAGCAGCAAAGTGAGTGGATTCAGGTACGATGATTCTAAGTGAAATAAGTCACACAGAAAAAGGAACTTATCATAAGATATCACTTATGAAGATCCTGTAAACATGGCTACACGTGAACTGAGTTAGGAAAGAGAACAGAGTCTCACATTTAGAAAACACTCTTATGCCTGCATAAAGGGGAAGGAGAGGTGGGGTGATGCATAAAACCAGAGTTTGATATAAGCACAGGGACCGTTCCAAAAACCAACTTTGGAATTGACAAGACCGACACCTTCCTCAGTGAAAGAGACTCAAAACCCCATATTTCCCACAGAGGAATATATCTGACTAGTAAGAATCTTAAAACCTATGTATTGATATGTCTCCATAAGGGAATCAAGTGTGTCTAGAGTGGCATAAACATGGCAGCGAGAATCAGCTCAAACCCACTATAAAAGGAATTTCAAAAGCAAAACCAAAAAACAGGGAAATTCTTTACAATTCCTTCAGGGTGTCTGAGGAAACCTGGAAAGACCCTATCTACAATGACAGCTGTATGTGGCATAAGGCTGGACACTTGGGACTGAGAGGATTGGTGAGATTGGGTGAGCAAATGCAGACCCTTTCAAGCAATAATGCATGGCCCCCATTCCATGGGTCCCAACTCTCCAGGTTCAAGGGAATATTACTACAGCTATAACATGTACAGGAAACCTAGAGAATGGACACACTGTGAATACGAAAGGTTTCTAAAACTCAACGAATAGTCCCTCTCCTGGTGCTCCAGTTTGACTTTCCAACTGCCTTACTATCAATCTCCCAACTTGGAGAGACAGGCCCTTTAACCTCCTGGTTTGCACAGGTTCCCAATTTGGCAGAGGTTGGAAGGGACGAGGGAGAACCCATGGGAGAGTAGCTGTTAGGCATTTGGACGGGCACATGTCACTCTAATTTCCCGGCAGGAAGAAGAATTAACCAAAGTCTCAGCCACCCACCGGGAACCAGTATAGGACATGATCCAAAATTTTGGACTTGCGTTCAGCTCACAAAAAACGAGTAGAGAAATGGAGCTCAGGGGCACAGCAATTCACAAACTGGCAGAGTGATAAAGGACAACTATCCTCCAAAAATCTGTTGAGGGAAGTCAACGAGGCGGACTTGAAAGTGAGGCAAAATAGCAGGAAACAGATTTCAAGAGGTACCTTGGAATCGCCTGTAAACACAGGAAGAGGGGCACAACTTGGACAATGGTGCACTTGGCCAAAAAGGGCGTATGCGTTTTCTACTGAATATATTCAGGAGAAAACGCATACGCCCTTTTTGGCCAAGCAAGCAAGCGGGCAATGCAAATCTGCACTACAAAGAAGTATCACTTCCCACCGGTCAAAAGGGACATCCACAAAATGTGTAAAACCAGAAAGGCATGACAGGCCCTGGAGAACAGGGAGCCTTGTTATGCTGATGGGCGGGATGTAAATTGCCAACTGCCTCACTGGAGGAGTGCATTGTGTTCCCTAAAACAAGTAAACAACAGAGCTACAAAGCCAAGGCCACTTCCAGTCTAGGGAATATACCTTGGGAAAACTGAAAATCAATAAGAAAGAGCCACCTCCAAATTTAGGGCTGCACTGACTACAAGAACCTAAACTTGGGTACACCTTAAATATCCCAGGAAATATAAAAATGGTTCAAAACATTGTGGTACTTACGTACGATGGAATATCCATCAGCCATGAAATCAATGTCATAAGACCAGTAGCAGCAAAGTGAGTGGATTCAGGTACGATGATTCTAAGTGAAATAAGTCACACAGAAAAAGAAACTTATCATAAGATATCACTTAGGAAGATCCTGTAAACATGGCTACACGTGAACTGAGTTAGGAAAGAGAACAGAGTTTCACATTTAGAAAACACTCTTATGCCTGCATAAAGGGGAAGGAGAGGTGGGGTGATGCATAAAACCACAGTTTGATATAAGCACAGGGACCGTTTCAAAAACCAACTTTGGGATTGACAAGCCCGACACCTTCCTCAGTGAAAGAGACTCAAAACCCCATATTTCCCACAGAGGAATATATCTGACTAGTAAGAATCTTAAAACCTATGTATTGATATGACTCCATAAGGGAATCAAGTGTGTCTAGAGTGGCATAAACATGGCAGCGAGAATCAGCTCAAACCCACTATAAAAAGGAATATCAAAAGCAAAACCAAAAAACAGGGAAATTCTTTACAATTCCTTCAGGGTGTCTGAGGAAACCTGGAAAGACCCTATATACAATAACAGCTGGATGTGGCATAAGGCTGGACACTTGGGCCTGAGAGTATTGGTGAGATTGGGTGAGCAAATGCAGACACTTTCAAGCAATAATGCATGGCCCACATTCCATGGGTCCCAACTCTCCAGGTTCAAGGGAATATTACTACTGCTATAACATGTACAGGAAACCTAGAGAATGGACACACTGTGAATACGAAAGGTTTCTAAAACTCAACGAATAGTCCCTCTCCTGGTGCTCCAGTTTGACTTTCCAACTGCCTTACTATCAATCTCCCAACTTGGAGAGACAGGCCCTTTAACCTCCTGGTTTGCACAGGTTCCCAATTTGGCAGAGGATGGAAGGGACGAGGGAGATCCCATGAGAGAGTAGCTGTTAGGCATTTGGACGGGCACATGTCACTCTAATTTCCCGGCAGGAAGAAGAATTAACCAAAGTCTCAGCCACCCACCGGGAACCAGTATAGGACATGATCCAAAATTTTGGACTTGCGTTCAGCTCACAAAAAAACGAGTTGAGAAATGGAGCTCAGGGGCACAGCAATTCACAAACTGGCAGAGTGATAAAGGACAACTATCGTCCAAAAATCTGTTGAGGGAAGTCAAAGAGGCGGACTTGAAAGTGAGGCAAAATAGCAGGAAACATATTTCAAGAGGTACCTTGGAATCGCCTGTAAAGCACAGGAAGAGGGGCACAACTTGGACAATGGTGCACTTGGCCAAAAAGGGCGTATGCGTTTTCTCCTGAATATATTCAGGAGAAAATGCATACGCCCTTTTTGGCCAAGCAAGCAAGCGGGCAATGCAAATCTGCACTACAAAGAAGTATCACTTCCCACCGGTCAAAAGGGACATCCACAAAATGTGTAGAAACCAGAAAGGCATGACAGGCCCTGGAGAACAGGGAGCTATGTTATGCTGATGGGCGGGATGTAAATTGCCAACTGCCTCACTGGATGAGTGCATTGTGTTCCCTAAAACAAGTAAACAACAGAGGTACAAAGCCAAGGCCACTTCCAGTCTTGGGAATATACCTTGGGAAAACTGAAAATCAATAAGAAAGAGCCACCTCCAAATTTAGGGCTGCACTGACTACAAGAACCTCAACTTGGGTACACCTTAAATATCCCAGGAAATATAAAAATGGTTCCAAACATTGTGGTACTTACGTACGATGGAATATCCCTCAGCCATGAAATCAATGTCATAAGACCAGTAGCAGCAAAGTGAGTGGATTCAGGTACGATGATTCTAAGTGAAATAAGTCACACAGAAAAAGAAACTTATCATAATATATCACTTATGAAGATCCTGTAAACATGGCTACACGTGAACTGAGTTAGGAAAGAGAACAGAGTCTCACATTAAGAAAACACTCTTATGCCTGCATAAAGGGGATGGAGATGTGGGGTGATGCATAAAACCAGAGTTTGATATAAGCACAGGGACCGTTCCAAAAACCAACTTTGGAATAGACAAGACCTACACCTTCCTCAGTGAAGGAGACTCAAAACCCCATATTTCCCGCAGAGGAATATATCTGACTAGTAAGAATCTTAAAACCTATGTATTGATATGACTCCATAAGGGAATCAAGTGTGTCTAGAGTGGCATAAACATGGCAGCGAGAATCAGCTCAAACCCAATATAAAAAGGAATATCAAAAGCAAAACCAAAAAACAGGGAAATTCTTTACAATTCCTTCAGGTTGTCTGAGAAAACCTGGAAAGACCCTATCTACAATAACAGCTGGATGTGGCATAAGGCTGGACACTTGGGACTGAGAGGATTGGTGAGATTGGGTGAGCAAATGCAGACACTTTCAAGCAATAATGCATGGCCCACATTCCATGGGTCCCAACTCTCCAGGTTCAAGGGAATATTACTACAGCTATAACATGTACAGGAAACCTAGAGAATGGACACACTGTGAATACGAAAGGTTTCTAAAACTCAACGAATAGTCCCTCTCCTGGTGCTCCAGTTTGACTTTCCAACTGCCTTACTATCAATCTCCCAACTTGGAGAGACAGGCCCTTTAACCTCCTGGTTTGCACAGGTTCCCAATTTGGCAGAGGATGGAAGGGACGAGGGAGATCCCATGAGAAAGTAGCTGTTAGGCATTTGGACGGGCACATGTCACTCTAATTTCCCGGCAGGAAGAAGAATTAACCAAAGTCTCAGCCACCCACCGGGAACCAGTATAGGACATGATCCAAAATTTTGGACTTGCGTTCAGCTCACAAAAAACGAGTTGAGAAATGGAGCTCAGGGGCACAGCAATTCACAAACTGGCAGAGTGATAAAGGACAACTATCGTCCAAAAATCTGTTGAGGGAAGTCAACGAGGCGGACTTGAAAGTGAGGCAAAATAGCAGGAAACAGATTTCAAGAGGTACGTTGGAATCGCCTGTAAAGCACAGGAAGAGGGGCACAACTTGGACAATGATGCACTTGGCCAAAAAGGGCGTATGTGTTTTCTCCTGAATATATTCAGGAGAAAACGCATACGCCCTTTTTGGCCAAGCAAGCAAGCGGGCAATGCAAATCTGCACTACAAAGAAGTATCACTTCCCACCGGTCAAAAGGGACATCCACAAAATGTGTAAAAACCAGAAAGGCAAGACAGGCCCTGGAGAACAGGGAGCATTGTTATGCTGATGGGCGGGATGCAAATTGCCAACTGCCTCACTGGAAGAGTGCATTGTGTTCCCTAAAACAAGTAAACAACAGAGCTACAGAGCCAAGGCCACTTCCAGACTAGGGAATATACCTTGGGAAAACTGAAAATCAATAAGAAAGAGACACCTCCAAATTTAGGGCTGCACTGGCTACAAGAACCTCAACTTGGGTACACCTTAAATATCCCAGGAAATATAAAAATGGTTCAAAATATTGTGGTACTTACGTACGATGGAATATCCCTCAGCCATGAAATCAATGTCATAAGACCAGTAGCAGCAAAGTGAGTGGATTCAGGTACGATGATTCTAAGTGAAATAAGTCACACAGAAAAATAAACTTATCATAAGATATCACTTATGAAGATCCTGTAAACATGGCTACATGTGAACTGAGTTAGGAAATAGAACAGAGTCTCACATTTAGAAAACACTCTTATGCCTGCATAAAGGGGATGGAGAGGTGGGGTGATGCATAAAACCAGAGTTTGATATAAGCACAGGGACCGTTCCAAAAACCAACTTTGGAATAGACAAGACCTATACCTTCCTCAGTGAAAGAGACTCAAAACCCCATATTTCCCGCAGAGGAATATATCTGACTAGTAAGAATCTTAAAACCTATGTATTGATATGACTCCATAAGGGAATCAAGTGTGTCTAGAGTGGCATAAACATGGCAGCGAGAATCAGCTCAAACCCACTATAAAAAGGAATTTCAAAAGCAAAACCAAAAAACAGGGAAATTCTTTACAATTCCTTCAGGGTGTCTGAGGAAACCTGGAAAGACCCTATCTACAATGACAGCTGGATGTGGCATAAGGCTGGACACTTGGGACTCAGAGGATTGGTGAGACTGGGTGAGCAAATGCAGACCCTTTCAAGCAATAATGCATGGCCCCCATTCCATGGGTCCCAACTCTCCAGGTTCAAGGGAATATTACTACAGCTATAACATGTACAGGAAACCTAGAGAATGGACACACTGTGAATACGAAAGGTTTCTAAAACTCAACGAATAGTCCCTCTCCTGGTGCTCCAGTTTGACTTTCCAACTGCCTTACTATCAATCTCCCAACTTGGAGAGACAGGCCCTTTAACCTCCTGGTTTGCACAGGTTCCCAATTTGGCAGAGGATGGAAGGGACGAGGGAGAACCCATGAGAGAGTAGCTGTTAGGCATTTGGACGGGCACATATCACTCTAATTTCCCGGCAGGAAGAAGAATTAACCAAAGTCTCAGCCACCCACCGGGAACCAGTATAGGACATGATCCAAAATTTTGGACTTGCGTTCAGCTCACAAAAAACGAGTAGAGAAATGGAGCTCAGGGGCACAGCAATTCACAAACTGGCAGAGTGATAAAGGACAACTATCCTCCAAAAATCTGTTGAGGGAAGTCAACGAGGCGGACTTGAAAGTGAGGCAAAATAGCAGGAAACAGATTTCAAGACGTACCTTGGAATCGCCTGTAAAGCACAGGAAGAGGGGCACAACTTGGACAATGGTGCACTTGGCCAAAAAGGGCGTATGCGTTTTCTACTGAATATATTCAGGAGAAAACGCATATGCCCTTTTTGGCCAAGCAAGCAAGCGGGCAATGCAAATCTGCACTACAAAGAAGTATCACTTCCCACCGGTCAAAAGGGACATCCACAAAATGTGTAAAACCAGAAAGGCATGACAGGCCCTGGAGAACAGGGAGCCTTGTTATGCTGATGGGCGGGATGTAAATTGCCAACTGCCTCACTGGAGGAGTGCATTGTGTTCCCTAAAACAAGTAAACAACAGAGCTACAAAGCCAAGGCCACTTCCAGTCTAGGGAATATACATTGGGAAAACTGAAAATCAATAAGAAAGAGCCACCTCCAAATTTAGGGCTGCACTGACTACAAGAACCTCAACTTGGGTACACCTTAAATATCCCAGGAAATATAAAAATGGTTCCAAACATTGTGGTACTTACGTACGATGGAATATCCCTCAGCCATGAAATCAATGTCATAAGACCAGTAGCAGCAAAGTGAGTGGATTCAGGTACGATGATTCTAAGTGAAATAAGTCACACAGAAAAAGAAACTTATCATAATATATCACTTATGAAGATCCTGTAAACATGGCTACACGTGAACTGAGTTAGGAAAGAGAACAGAGTCTCACATTAAGAAAACACTCTTATGCCTGCATAAAGGGGATGGAGAGGTGGGGTGATGCATAAAACCAGAGTTTGATATAAGCACAGGGACCGTTCCAAAAACCAACTTTGGAATAGACAAGACCTACACCTTCCTCAGTGAAAGAGACTCAAAACCCCATATTTCCCGCAGAGGAATATATCTGACTAGTAAGAATCTTAAAACCTATGTATTGATATGACTCCATAAGGGAATCAAGTGTGTCTAGAGTGGCATAAACATGGCAGCGAGAATCAGCTCAAACCCAATATAAAAAGGAATATCAAAAGCAAAACCAAAAAACAGGGAAATTCTTTACAATTCCTTCAGGTTGTCTGAGAAAACCTGGAAAGACCCTATCTACAATAACAGCTGGATGTGGCATAAGGCTGGACACTTGGGACTGAGAGGATTGGTGAGATTGGGTGAGCAAATGCAGACACTTTCAAGCAATAATGCATGGCCCACATTCCATGGGTCCCAACTCTCCAGGTTCAAGGGAATATTACTACAGCTATAACATGTACAGGAAACCTAGAGAATGGACACACTGTGAATACGAAAGGTTTCTAAAACTCAACGAATAGTCCCTCTCCTGGTGCTCCAGTTTGAATTTCCAACTGCCTTACTATCAATCTCCCAACTTGGAGAGACAGGCCCTTTAACCTCCTGGTTTGCACAGGTTCCCAATTTGGCAGAGGATGGAAGGGACGAGGGAGATCCCATGAGAAAGTAGCTGTTAGGCATTTGGATGGGCACATGTCACTCTAATTTCCCGGCAGGAAGAAGAATTAACCAAAGTCTCAGCCACCCACCGGGAACCAGTATAGGACATGATCCAAAATTTTGGACTTGCGTTCAGCTCACAAAAAACGAGTTGAGAAATGGAGCTCAGGGGCACAGCAATTCACAAACTGGCAGAGTGATAAAGGACAACTATCGTCCAAAAATCTGTTGAGGGAAGTCAACGAGGCGGACTTGAAAGTGAGGCAAAATAGCAGGAAACAGATTTCAAGAGGTACGTTGGAATCGCCTGTAAAGCACAGGAAGAGGGGCACAACTTGGACAATGATGCACTTGGCCAAAAAGGGCGTATGCGTTTTCTCCTGAATATATTCAGGAGAAAACGCATACGCCCTTTTTGGCCAAGCAAGCAAGCGGGCAATGCAAATCTGCACTACAAAGAAGTATCACTTCCCACCGGTCAAAAGGGACATCCACAAAATGTGTAAAAACCAGAAAGGCAAGACAGGCCCTGGAGAACAGGGAGCATTGTTATGCTGATGGGCGGGATGCAAATTGCCAACAGCCTCACTGGAAGAGTGCATTGTGTTCCCTAAAACAAGTAAACAACAGAGCTACAGAGCCAAGGCCACTTCCAGACTAGGGAATATACCTTGGGAAAACTGAAAATCAATAAGAAAGAGACACCTCCAAATTTAGGGCTGCACTGGCTACAAGAACCTCAACTTGGGTACACCTTAAATATCCCAGGAAATATAAAAATGGTTCAAAACATTGTGGTACTTACGTACGATGGAATATCCCTCAGCCATGAAATCAATGTCATAAGACCAGTAGCAGCAAAGTGAGTGGATTCAGGTACGATGATTCTAAGTGAAATAAGTCACACAGAAAAATAAACTTATCATAAGATATCACTTATGAAGATCCTGTAAACATGGCTACATGTGAACTGAGTTAGGAAATAGAACAGAGTCTCACATTTAGAAAACACTCTTATGCCTGCATAAAGGGGATGGAGAGGTGGGGTGATGCATAAAACCAGAGTTTGATATAAGCACAGGGACCGTTCCAAAAACCAACTTTGGAATAGACAAGACCTACACCTTCCTCAGTGAAAGAGACTCAAAACCCCATATTTCCCGCAGAGGAATATATCTGACTAGTAAGAATCTTAAAACCTATGTATTGATATGACTCCATAAGGGAATCAAGTGTGTCTAGAGTGGCATAAACATGGCAGCGAGAATCAGCTCAAACCCACTATAAAAAGGAATTTCAAAAGCAAAACCAAAAAACAGGGAAATTCTTTACAATTCCTTCAGGGTGTCTGAGGAAACCTGGAAAGACCCTATCTACAATGACAGCTGGATGTGGCATAAGGCTGGACACTTGGGACTGAGAGGATTGGTGAGACTGGGTGAGCAAATGCAGACCCTTTCAAGCAATAATGCATGGCCCCCATTCCATGGGTCCCAACTCTCCAGGTTCAAGGGAATATTACTACAGCTATAACATGTACAGGAAACCTAGAGAATGGACACAGTGTGAATACGAAAGATTTCTAAAACTCAACGAATAGTCCCTCTCCTGGTGCTCCAGTTTGACTTTCCAACTGCCTTACTATCAATCTCCCAACTTGGAGAGACAGGCCCTTTAACCTCCTGGTTTGCACAGGTTCCCAATTTGGCAGAGGATGGAAGGGACGAGGGAGAACCCATGAGAGAGTAGCTGTTAGGCATTTGGACGGGCACATGTCACTCTAATTTCCCGGCAGGAAGAAGAATTAACCAAAGTCTCAGCCACCCACCGGGAACCAGTATAGGACATGATCCAAAATTTTGGACTTGCGTTCAGCTCACAAAAAACGAGTAGAGAAATGGAGCTCAGGGGCACAGCAATTCACAAACTGGCAGAGTGATAAAGGACAACTATCCTCCAAAAATCTGTTGAGGGAAGTCAACGAGGCGGACTTGAAAGCGAGGCAAAATACCAGGAAACAGATTTCAAGAGGTACCTTGGAATCGCCTGTAAAGCACAGGAAGAGGGGCACAACTTGGACAATGGTGCACTTGGCCAAAAAGGGCGTATGCGTTTTCTACTGAATATATTCAGGAGAAAACGCATACGCCCTTTTTGGCCAAGCAAGCAAGCGGGCAATGCAAATCTGCACTACAAAGAAGTATCACTTCCCACCGGTCAAAAGGGACATCCACAAAATGTGTAAAACCAGAAAGGCATGACAGGCCCTGGAGAACAGGGAGCCTTGTTATGCTGATGGGCGGGATGTAAATTGCCAACTGCCTCACTGGAGGAGTGCATTGTGTTCCCTAAAACAAGTAAACAACAGAGCTACAAAGCCAAGGCCACTTCCAGTCTAGGGAATATACCTTGGGAAAACTGAAAATCAATAAGAAAGAGCCACCTCCAAATTTAGGGCTGCACTGACTACAAGAACCTCAACTTGGGTACACCTTAAATACCCCAGGAAATATAAAAATGGTTCAAAACATTGTGGTACTTACGTACGATGGAATATCCATCAGCCATGAAATCAATGTCATAAGACCAGTAGCAGCAAAGTGAGTGGATTCAGGTACGATGATTCTAAGTGAAATAAGTCACACAGAAAAAGAAACTTATCATAAGATATCACTTAGGAAGATCCTGTAAACATGGCTACACGTGAACTGAGTTAGGAAAGAGAACAGAGTTTCACATTTAGAAAACACTCTTATGCCTGCATAAAGGGGAAGGAGAGGTGGGGTGATGCATAAAACCACAGTTTGATATAAGCACAGGGACCGTTTCAAAAACCAACTTTGGGATTGACAAGCCCGACACCTTCCTCAGTGAAAGAGACTGAAAACCCCATATTTCCCACAGAGGAATATATCTGACTAGTAAGAATCTTAAAACCTATGTATTGATATGTCTCCATAAGGGAATCAAGTGTGTCTAGAGTGGCATAAACATGGCAGCGAGAATCAGCTCAAACCCACTATAAAAAGGAATTTCAAAAGCAAAACCAAAAAACAGGGAAATTCTTTACAATTCCTTCAGGGTGTCTGAGGAAACCTGGAAAGACCCTATCTACAATGACAGCTGGATGTGGCATAAGGCTGGACACTTGGGACTGAGAGGATTGGTGAGATTGGGTGAGCAAATGCAGACCCTTTCAAGCAATAATGCATGGCCCCCATTCCATGGGTCCCAACTCTCCAGGTTCAAGGGAATATTACTACAGCTATAACATGTACAGGAAACCTAGAGAATGGACACAGTGTGAATACGAAAGATTTCTAAAACTCAACG
Source organism: Mesoplodon densirostris (assembly GCF_025265405.1). NCBI lineage: Eukaryota > Metazoa > Chordata > Mammalia > Artiodactyla > Ziphiidae > Mesoplodon > Mesoplodon densirostris. The sequence goes on along the minus strand of NC_082681.1, from coordinate 140,353,676 downwards.
AATAGTCCCTCTCCTGGTGCTCCAGTTTGACTTTCCAACTGCCTTACTATCAATCTCCCAACTTGGAGAGACAGGCCCTTTAACCTCCTGGTTTGCACAGGTTCCCAATTTGGCAGAGGATGGAAGGGACGAGGGAGAACCCATGAGAGAGTAGCTGTTAGGCATTTGGACGGGCACATGTCACTCTAATTTCCCGGCAGGAAGAAGAATTAACCAAAGTCTCAGCCACCCACCGGGAACCAGTATAGGACATGATCCAAAATTTTGGACTTGCGTTCAGCTCACAAAAAACGAGTAGAGAAATGGAGCTCAGGGGCACAGCAATTCACAAACTGGCAGAGTGATAAAGGACAACTATCCTCCAAAAATCTGTTGAGGGAAGTCAACGAGGCGGACTTGAAAGCGAGGCAAAATACCAGGAAACAGATTTCAAGAGGTACCTTGGAATCGCCTGTAAAGCACAGGAAGAGGGGCACAACTTGGACAATGGTGCACTTGGCCAAAAAGGGCGTATGCGTTTTCTACTGAATATATTCAGGAGAAAACGCATACGCCCTTTTTGGCCAAGCAAGCAAGCGGGCAATGCAAATCTGCACTACAAAGAAGTATCACTTCCCACCGGTCAAAAGGGACATCCACAAAATGTGTAAAACCAGAAAGGCATGACAGGCCCTGGAGAACAGGGAGCCTTGTTATGCTGATGGGCGGGATGTAAATTGCCAACTGCCTCACTGGAGGAGTGCATTGTGTTCCCTAAAACAAGTAAACAACAGAGCTACAAAGCCAAGGCCACTTCCAGTCTAGGGAATATACCTTGGGAAAACTGAAAATCAATAAGAAAGAGCCACCTCCAAATTTAGGGCTGCACTGACTACAAGAACCTCAACTTGGGTACACCTTAAATACCCCAGGAAATATAAAAATGGTTCAAAACATTGTGGTACTTACGTACGATGGAATATCCATCAGCCATGAAATCAATGTCATAAGACCAGTAGCAGCAAAGTGAGTGGATTCAGGTACGATGATTCTAAGTGAAATAAGTCACACAGAAAAAGAAACTTATCATAAGATATCACTTAGGAAGATCCTGTAAACATGGCTACACGTGAACTGAGTTAGGAAAGAGAACAGAGTTTCACATTTAGAAAACACTCTTATGCCTGCATAAAGGGGAAGGAGAGGTGGGGTGATGCATAAAACCACAGTTTGATATAAGCACAGGGACCGTTTCAAAAACCAACTTTGGGATTGACAAGCCCGACACCTTCCTCAGTGAAAGAGACTGAAAACCCCATATTTCCCACAGAGGAATATATCTGACTAGTAAGAATCTTAAAACCTATGTATTGATATGTCTCCATAAGGGAATCAAGTGTGTCTAGAGTGGCATAAACATGGCAGCGAGAATCAGCTCAAACCCACTATAAAAAGGAATTTCAAAAGCAAAACCAAAAAACAGGGAAATTCTTTACAATTCCTTCAGGGTGTCTGAGGAAACCTGGAAAGACCCTATCTACAATGACAGCTGGATGTGGCATAAGGCTGGACACTTGGGACTGAGAGGATTGGTGAGATTGGGTGAGCAAATGCAGACCCTTTCAAGCAATAATGCATGGCCCCCATTCCATGGGTCCCAACTCTCCAGGTTCAAGGGAATATTACTACAGCTATAACATGTACAGGAAACCTAGAGAATGGACACAGTGTGAATACGAAAGATTTCTAAAACTCAACGAATAGTCCCTCTCCTGGTGCTCCAGTTTGACTTTCCAACTGCCTTACTATCAATCTCCCAACTTGGAGAGACAGGCCCTTTAACCTCCTGGTTTGCACAGGTTCCCAATTTGGCAGAGGATGGAAGGGACGAGGGAGAACCCATGAGAGAGTAGCTGTTAGGCATTTGGACGGGCACATGTCACTCTAATTTCCCGGCAGGAAGAAGAATTAACCAAAGTCTCAGCCACCCACCGGGAACCAGTATAGGACATGATCCAAAATTTTGGACTTGCGTTCAGATCACAAAAAACGAGTTGAGAAATGGAGCTCAGGGGCACAGCAATTCACAAACTGGCAGAGTGATAAAGGACAACTATCGTCCAAAAATCTGTTGAGGGAAGTCAACGAGGCAGACTTGAAAGCGAGGCAAAATAGCAGGAAACAGATTTCAAGAGGTACCTTGGAATTGCCTGTAAAGCAAAGGAAGAGGGGCACAACTTGGACAATGGTGCACTTGGCCAAAAAGGGCGTATGCGTTTTCTACTGAATATATTCAGGAGAAAACGCATATGCCCTTTTTGGCCAAGCAAGCAAGCGGGCAATGCAAATCTGCACTACAAAGAAGTATCACTTCCCACCGGTCAAAAGGGACATCCACAAAATGTGTAAAAACCAGAAAGGCATGACAGGCCCTGGAGAACAGGGAGCCTTGTTATGCTGATGGGCGGGATGTAAATTGCCAACTGCCTCACTGGAGGAGTGCATTGTGTTCCCTAAAACAAGTAAACAACAGAGCTACAAAGCCAAGGCCACTTCCAGTCTAGGGAATATACCTTGGGAAAACTGAAAATCAATAAGAAAGTGCCACCTCCAAATTTAGGGCTGCACTGGCTACAAGAACCTCAACTTGGGTACACCTTAAATATCCCAGGAAATATAAAAATGGTTCAAAACATTGTGGTACTTACGTACGATGGAATATCCCTCAGCCATGAAATCAATGTCATAAGACCAGTAGCAGCAATGTGAGTGGATTCAGGTACGATGATTCTAAGTGAAATAAGTCACACAGAAAAAGGAACTTATCATAAGATATCACTTATGAAGATCCTGTAAACATGGCTACATGTGAACTGAGTTAGGAAAGAGAACAGAGTCTCACATTTAGAAAACACTCTTATGCCTGCATAAAGGGGAAGGAGAGGTGGGGTGATGCATAAAACCAGAGTTTGATATAAGCACAGGGACCGTTTCAAAAACCAACTTTGGAATTGACAAGACCGACACCTTCCTCAGTGAAAGAGACTCAAAACCCCATATTTCCCGCAGAGGAATATATCGGACTAGTAAGAATCTTAAAACCTATGTATTGATATGTCTCCATAAGGGAATCAAGTGTGTCTAGAGTGGCATAAACATGGCAGCGAGAATCAGCTCAAACCCACTATAAAAAGGAATTTCAAAAGCAAAACCAAAAAACAGGGAAATTCTTTCCAATTCCTTCAGGGTGTCTGAGGAAACCTGGAAAGACCCTATCTACAATGACAGCTGGATGTGGCATAAGGCTGGACACTTGGGACTGAGAGGATTGGTGAGATTGGGTGAGCAAATGCAGACCCTTTCAAGCAATAATGCATGGCCCCCATTCCATGGGTCCCAACTCTCCAGGTTCAAGGGAATATTACTACAGCTATAACATGTACAGGAAACATAGAGAATGGACACACTGTGAATACGAAAGGTTTCTAAAACTCAACGAATAGTCCCTCTCCTGGTGCTCCAGTTTGACTTTCCAAATGCCTTACTATCAATCTCCCAACTTGGAGAGACAGGCCCTTTAACCTCCTGGTTTGCACAGGTTCCCAATTTGGCAGAGGATGGAAGGGACGAGGGAGAACCCATGGGAGAGTAGCTGTTAGGCATTTGGACGGGCACATGTCACTCTAATTTCCCGGCAGGAAGAAGAATTAACCAAAGTCTCAGCCACCCACCGGGAACCAGTATAGGACATGATCCAAAATTTTGGACTTGCGTTCAGCTCACAAAAAACGAGTTGAGAAATGGAGCTCAGGGGCACAGCAATTCACAAACTGGCAGAGTGATAAAGGACAACTATCGTCCAAAAATCTGTTGAGGGAAGTCAACGAGGAAGACTTGAAAACGAGGCAAAATAGCAGGAAACAGATTTCAAGAGGTACCTTGGAATTGCCTGTAAAGCAAAGGAAGAGGGGCACAACTTGGACAATGGTGCACTTGGCCAAAAAGGGCGTATGCGTTTTCTCCTGAATATATTCAGGAGAAAACGCATACGCCCTTTTTGGCCAAGCAAGCAAGCGGGCAATGCAAATCTGCACTACAAAGAAGTATCACTTCCCACCGGTCAAAAGGGACATCCACAAAATGTGTAAAAACCAGAAAGGCAAGACAGGCCCTGGAGAACAGGGAGCCTTATTATGATGATGGGCGGGATGTAAATTGTCAACTGCCTCACTGGAGGAGTGCATTGTGTTCCCTAAAACAAGTAAACAACAGAGCTACAGAGCCAAGGCCACTTCCAGTCTAGGGAATATACCTTGGGAAAACTGAAAATCTATAAGAAAGAGCCACCTCCAAATTTAGGGCTGCACTGACTACAAGAACCTCAACTTGGGTACACCTTAAATATCCCAGGAAATATAAAAATGGTTCAAAACATTGTGGTACTTACGTACGCTGGAATATCCCTCAGCCATGAAATCAATGTCATAAGACCAGTAGCAGCAAAGTGAGTGGATTCAGGTACGATGATTCTAAGTGAAATAAGTCACACAGAAAAAGAAACTTATCATAAGATATCACTTACGAAGATCCTGTAAACATGGCTTACACGTGAACTGAGTTAGGAAAGAGAACAGAGTCTCACATTTAGAAAACACTCTTATGCCTGCATAAAGGGGAAGGAGAGGTGGGGAGATGCATAAAACCAGAGTTTGATATAAGCACAGGGACCGTTTCAAAAACCAACTTTGGAATTTACAAGACCGACACCTTCCTCAGTGAAAGAGACTCAAAACCCCATATTTCCCACAGAGGAATATATCTGATAAGTAAGAATCTTAAAACCTATGTATTGATATGTCTCCATAAGGGAATCAAGTGTGTCTAGAGTGGAATAAACATGGCAGCGAGAATCAGCTCAAACCCACTATAAAAAGGAATTTCAAAAGCAAAACCAAAAAACAGGGAAATTCTTTACAATTCCTTCAGGGTGTCTGAGGAAACGTGGAAAGACCCTATCTACAATGACAGCTGGATGTGGCATAAGGCTGGACACTTGGGACTGAGAGGATTGGTGAGATTGGGTGAGCAAATGCAGACCCTTTCAAGCAATAATGCATGGCCCCCATTCCATGGGTCCCAACTCTCCAGGTTCAAGGGAATATTACTACAGATATAACATGTACAGGAAACCTAGAGAATGGACACACTGTGAATACGAAAGGTTTCTAAAACTCAACGAATAGTCCCTCTCCTGGTGCTCCAGTTTGACTTTCCAACTGCCTTACTATCAATCTCCCAACTTGGAGAGACAGGCCCTTTAACCTCCTGGTTTGAACAGGTTCCCAATTTGGCAGAGGATGGAAGGGACGAGGGAGAACCCATGGGAGAGTAGCTGTTAGGCATTTGGACGGGCACATGTCACTCTAATTTCCCGGCAGGAAGAAGAATTAACCAAAGACTCAGCCACCCACCGGGAACCAGTATAGGACATGATCCAAAATTTTGGACTTGCGTTCAGCTCACAAAAAACGAGTTGAGAAATGGAGCTCAGGGGCACAGCAATTCACAAACTGGCAGAGTGATAAAGGACAACTATCGTCCAAAAATCTGTTGAGGGAAGTCAACGAGGCGGACTTGAAAGTGAGGCAAAATAGCAGGAAACAGATTTCAAGAGGTACCTTGGAATCGCCTGTAAAGCACAGGAAGAGGGGCACAACTTGGACAATGGTGCACTTGGCCAAAAAGGGCGTATGCGTTTTCTACTGAATATATTCAGGAGAAAACGCATATGCCCTTTTTGGCCAAGCAAGCAAGCGGGCAATGCAAATCTGCACTACAAAGAAGTATCACTTCCCACCGGTCAAAAGGGACATCCACAAAATGTGTAAAAACCAGAAAGGCATGACAGGCCCTGGAGAACAGGGAGCCTTGTTATGCTGATGGGCGGGATGTAAATTGCCAACTGCCTCATTGGAGGAGTGCATTGTGTTCCCTAAAACAAGTAAACAACAGAGTTACAAAGCCAAGGCCACTTCCAGTCTAGGGAATATACCTTGGGAAAACTGAAAATCAATAAGAAAGTGCCACCTCCAAATTTAGGGCTGCACTGGCTACAAGAACCTCAACTTGGGTACACCTTAAATATCCCAGGAAATATAAAAATGGTTCAAAACATTGTGGTACTTACGTACGATGGAATATCCCTCAGCCATGAAATCAATGTCATAAGACCAGTAGCAGCAATGTGAGTGGATTCAGGTACGATGATTCTAAGTGAAATAAGTCACACAGAAAAAGAAACTTATCATAAGATATCACTTATGAAGATCCTGTAAACATGGCTACACGTGAACTGAGTTAGGAAAGAGAACAGAGTCTCACATTTAGAAAACACTCTTATGCCTGCATAAAGGGGAAGGAGAGGTGGGGTGATGCATAAAACCAGAGTTTGATATAAGCACAGGGACCGTTTCAAAAACCAACTTTGGAATTGACAAGACCGACACCTTCCTCAGTGAAAGAGACTCAAAACCCCATATTTCCCACAGAGGAATATATCTGACTAGTAAGAATCTTAAAACCTATGTATTGATATGTCTCCATAAGGGAATCAAGTGTGTCTAGAGTGGCATAAACATGGCAGCGAGAATCAGCTCAAACCCACTATAAAAAGGAATTTCAAAAGCAAAACCAAAAAACAGGGAAATTCTTTACAATTCCTTCAGGGTGTCTGAGGAAACGTGGAAAGACCCTATTTACAATGACAGCTGGATGTGGCATAAGGCTGGACACTTGGGACTGAGAGGATTGGTGAGATTGGGTGAGCAAATGCAGACCCTTTCAAGCAATAATGCATGGCCCCCATTCCATGGGTCCCAACTCTCCAGGTTCAAGGGAATATTACTACAGCTATAACATGTACAGGAAACCTAGAGAATGGACACACTGTGAATACGAAAGGTTTCTAAAACTCAACGAATAGTCCCTCTCCTGGTGCTCCAGTTTGACTTTCCAACTGCCTTACTATCAATCTCCCAACTTGGAGAGACAGGCCCTTTAACCTCCTGGTTTTCACAGGTTCCCAATTTGGCAGAGGATGGAAGGGACGAGGGAGAACCCATGAGAGAGTAGCTGTTAGGCATTTGGACGGGCACATGTCACTCTAATTTCCCGGCAGGAAGAAGAATTAACCAAAGTCTCAGCCACCCACCGGGAACCAGTATAGGACATGATCCAAAATTTTGGACTTGCGTTCAGCTCACAAAAAACGAGTAGAGAAATGGAGCTCAGGGGCACAGCAATTCACAAACTGGCAGAGTGATAAAGGACAACTATCCTCCAAAAATCTGTTGAGGGAAGTCAACGAGGCGGACTTGAAAGTGAGGCAAAATAGCAGGAAACAGATTTCAAGAGGTACCTTGGAATCGCCTGTAAAGCACAGGAAGAGGGGCACAACTTGGACAATGGTGCACTTGGCCAAAAAGGGCGTATGCGTTTTCTACTGAATATATTCAGGAGAAAACGCATACGCCCTTTTTGGCCAAGCAAGCAAGCGGGCAATGCAAATCTGCACTACAAAGAAGTATCACTTCCCACCGGTCAAAAGGGACATCCACAAAATGTGTAAAACCAGAAAGGCATGACAGGCCCTGGAGAACAGGGAGCCTTGTTATGCTGATGGGCGGGATGTAAATTGCCAACTGCCTCACTGGAGGAGTGCATTGTGTTCCCTAAAACAAGTAAACAACAGAGCTACAAAGCCAAGGCCACTTCCAGTCTAGGGAATATACCTTGGGAAAACTGAAAATCAATAAGAAAGAGCCACCTCCAAATTTAGGGCTGCACTGACTACAAGAACCTCAACTTGGGTACACCTTAAATATCCCAGGAAATATAAAAATGGTTCAAAACATTGTGGTACTTACGTACGATGGAATATCCATCAGCCATGAAATCAATGTCATAAGACCAGTAGCAGCAAAGTGAGTGGATTCAGGTACGATGATTCTAAGTGAAATAAGTCACACAGAAAAAGAAACTTATCATAAGATATCACTTAGGAAGATCCTGTAAACATGGCTACACGTGAACTGAGTTAGGAAAGAGAACAGAGTTTCACATTTAGAAAACACTCTTATGCCTGCATAAAGGGGAAGGAGAGGTGGGGTGATGCATAAAACCACAGTTTGATATAAGCACAGGGACCGTTTCAAAAACCAACTTTGGGATTGACAAGCCCGACACCTTCCTCAGTGAAAGAGACTGAAAACCCCATATTTCCCACAGAGGAATATATCTGACTAGTAAGAATCTTAAAACCTATGTATTGATATGTCTCCATAAGGGAATCAAGTGTGTCTAGAGTGGCATAAACATGGCAGCGAGAATCAGCTCAAACCCACTATAAAAAGGAATTTCAAAAGCAAAACCAAAAAACAGGGAAATTCTTTACAATTCCTTCAGGGTGTCTGAGGAAACCTGGAAAGACCCTATCTACAATGACAGCTGGATGTGGCATAAGGCTGGACACTTGGGACTGAGAGGATTGGTGAGACTGGGTGAGCAAATGCAGACCCTTTCAAGCAATAATGCATGGCCCCCATTCCATGGGTCCCAACTCTCCAGGTTCAAGGGAATATTACTACAGCTATAACATGTACAGGAAACCTAGAGAATGGACACAGTGTGAATACGAAAGATTTCTAAAACTCAACGAATAGTCCCTCTCCTGGTGCTCCAGTTTGACTTTCCAACTGCCTTACTATCAATCTCCCAACTTGGAGAGACAGGCCCTTTAACCTCCTGGTTTGCACAGGTTCCCAATTTGGCAGAGGATGGAAGGGACGAGGGAGAACCCATGAGAGAGTAGCTGTTAGGCATTTGGACGGGCACATGTCACTCTAATTTCCCGGCAGGAAGAAGAATTAACCAAAGTCTCAGCCACCCACCGGGAACCAGTATAGGACATGATCCAAAATTTTGGACTTGCGTTCAGCTCACAAAAAACGAGTAGAGAAATGGAGCTCAGGGGCACAGCAATTCACAAACTGGCAGAGTGATAAAGGACAACTATCCTCCAAAAATCTGTTGAGGGAAGTCAACGAGGCGGACTTGAAAGCGAGGCAAAATACCAGGAAACAGATTTCAAGAGGTACCTTGGAATCGCCTGTAAAGCACAGGAAGAGGGGCACAACTTGGACAATGGTGCACTTGGCCAAAAAGGGCGTATGCGTTTTCTACTGAATATATTCAGGAGAAAACGCATACGCCCTTTTTGGCCAAGCAAGCAAGCGGGCAATGCAAATCTGCACTACAAAGAAGTATCACTTCCCACCGGTCAAAAGGGACATCCACAAAATGTGTAAAACCAGAAAGGCATGACAGGCCCTGGAGAACAGGGAGCCTTGTTATGCTGATGGGCGGGATGTAAATTGCCAACTGCCTCACTGGAGGAGTGCATTGTGTTCCCTAAAACAAGTAAACAACAGAGCTACAAAGCCAAGGCCACTTCCAGTCTAGGGAATATACCTTGGGAAAACTGAAAATCAATAAGAAAGAGCCACCTCCAAATTTAGGGCTGCACTGACTACAAGAACCTCAACTTGGGTACACCTTAAATACCCCAGGAAATATAAAAATGGTTCAAAACATTGTGGTACTTACGTACGATGGAATATCCATCAGCCATGAAATCAATGTCATAAGACCAGTAGCAGCAAAGTGAGTGGATTCAGGTACGATGATTCTAAGTGAAATAAGTCACACAGAAAAAGAAACTTATCATAAGATATCACTTAGGAAGATCCTGTAAACATGGCTACACGTGAACTGAGTTAGGAAAGAGAACAGAGTTTCACATTTAGAAAACACTCTTATGCCTGCATAAAGGGGAAGGAGAGGTGGGGTGATGCATAAAACCACAGTTTGATATAAGCACAGGGACCGTTTCAAAAACCAACTTTGGGATTGACAAGCCCGACACCTTCCTCAGTGAAAGAGACTGAAAACCCCATATTTCCCACAGAGGAATATATCTGACTAGTAAGAATCTTAAAACCTATGTATTGATATGTCTCCATAAGGGAATCAAGTGTGTCTAGAGTGGCATAAACATGGCAGCGAGAATCAGCTCAAACCCACTATAAAAAGGAATTTCAAAAGCAAAACCAAAAAACAGGGAAATTCTTTACAATTCCTTCAGGGTGTCTGAGGAAACCTGGAAAGACCCTATCTACAATGACAGCTGGATGTGGCATAAGGCTGGACACTTGGGACTGAGAGGATTGGTGAGATTGGGTGAGCAAATGCAGACCCTTTCAAGCAATAATGCATGGCCCCCATTCCATGGGTCCCAACTCTCCAGGTTCAAGGGAATATTACTACAGCTATAACATGTACAGGAAACCTAGAGAATGGACACAGTGTGAATACGAAAGATTTCTAAAACTCAACGAATAGTCCCTCTCCTGGTGCTCCAGTTTGACTTTCCAACTGCCTTACTATCAATCTCCCAACTTGGAGAGACAGGCCCTTTAACCTCCTGGTTTGCACAGGTTCCCAATTTGGCAGAGGATGGAAGGGACGAGGGAGAACCCATGAGAGAGTAGCTGTTAGGCATTTGGACGGGCACATGTCACTCTAATTTCCCGGCAGGAAGAAGAATTAACCAAAGTCTCAGCCACCCACCGGGAACCAGTATAGGACATGATCCAAAATTTTGGACTTGCGTTCAGCTCACAAAAAACGAGTAGAGAAATGGAGCTCAGGGGCACAGCAATTCACAAACTGGCAGAGTGATAAAGGACAACTATCCTCCAAAAATCTGTTGAGGGAAGTCAACGAGGCGGACTTGAAAGCGAGGCAAAATACCAGGAAACAGATTTCAAGAGGTACCTTGGAATCGCCTGTAAAGCACAGGAAGAGGGGCACAACTTGGACAATGGTGCACTTGGCCAAAAAGGGCGTATGCGTTTTCTACTGAATATATTCAGGAGAAAACGCATACGCCCTTTTTGGCCAAGCAAGCAAGCGGGCAATGCAAATCTGCACTACAAAGAAGTATCACTTCCCACCGGTCAAAAGGGACATCCACAAAATGTGTAAAACCAGAAAGGCATGACAGGCCCTGGAGAACAGGGAGCCTTGTTATGCTGATGGGCGGGATGTAAATTGCCAACTGCCTCACTGGAGGAGTGCATTGTGTTCCCTAAAACAAGTAAACAACAGAGCTACAAAGCCAAGGCCACTTCCAGTCTAGGGAATATACCTTGGGAAAACTGAAAATCAATAAGAAAGAGCCACCTCCAAATTTAGGGCTGCACTGACTACAAGAACCTCAACTTGGGTACACCTTAAATACCCCAGGAAATATAAAAATGGTTCAAAACATTGTGGTACTTACGTACGATGGAATATCCATCAGCCATGAAATCAATGTCATAAGACCAGTAGCAGCAAAGTGAGTGGATTCAGGTACGATGATTCTAAGTGAAATAAGTCACACAGAAAAAGAAACTTATCATAAGATATCACTTAGGAAGATCCTGTAAACATGGCTACACGTGAACTGAGTTAGGAAAGAGAACAGAGTTTAACATTTAGAAAACACTCTTATGCCTGCATAAAGGGGAAGGAGAGGTGGGGTGATGCATAAAACCACAGTTTGATATAAGCACAGGGACCGTTTCAAAAACCAACTTTGGGATTGACAAGCCCGACACCTTCCTCAGTGAAAGAGACTGAAAACCCCATATTTCCCACAGAGGAATATATCTGACTAGTAAGAATCTTAAAACCTATGTATTGATATGTCTCCATAAGGGAATCAAGTGTGTCTAGAGTGGCATAAACATGGCAGCGAGAATCAGCTCAAACCCACTATAAAAAGGAATTTCAAAAGCAAAACCAAAAAACAGGGAAATTCTTTACAATTCCTTCAGGGTGTCTGAGGAAACCTGGAAAGACCCTATCTACAATGACAGCTGGATGTGGCATAAGGCTGGACACTTGGGACTGAGAGGATTGGTGAGATTGGGTGAGCAAATGCAGACCCTTTCAAGCAATAATGCATGGCCCCCATTCCATGGGTCCCAACTCTCCAGGTTCAAGGGAATATTACTACAGCTATAACATGTACAGGAAACCTAGAGAATGGACACAGTGTGAATACGAAAGATTTCTAAAACTCAACGAATAGTCCCTCTCCTGGTGCTCCAGTTTGACTTTCCAACTGCCTTACTATCAATCTCCCAACTTGGAGAGACAGGCCCTTTAACCTCCTGGTTTGCACAGGTTCCCAATTTGGCAGAGGATGGAAGGGACGAGGGAGAACCCATGAGAGAGTAGCTGTTAGGCATTTGGACGGGCACATGTCACTCTAATTTCCCGGCAGGAAGAAGAATTAACCAAAGTCTCAGCCACCCACCGGGAACCAGTATAGGACATGATCCAAAATTTTGGACTTGCGTTCAGATCACAAAAAACGAGTTGAGAAATGGAGCTCAGGGGCACAGCAATTCACAAACTGGCAGAGTGATAAAGGACAACTATCGTCCAAAAATCTGTTGAGGGAAGTCAACGAGGCAGACTTGAAAGCGAGGCAAAATAGCAGGAAACAGATTTCAAGAGGTACCTTGGAATTGCCTGTAAAGCAAAGGAAGAGGGGCACAACTTGGACAATGGTGCACTTGGCCAAAAAGGGCGTATGCGTTTTCTACTGAATATATTCAGGAGAAAACGCATACGCCCTTTTTGGCCAAGCAAGCAAGCGGGCAATGCAAATCTGCACTACAAAGAAGTATCACTTCCCACCGGTCAAAAGGGACATCCACAAAATGTGTAAAAACCAGAAAGGCATGACAGGCCCTGGAGAACAGGGAGCCTTGTTATGCTGATGGGCGGGATGTAAATTGCCAACTGCCTCACTGGAGGAGTGCATTGTGTTCCCTAAAACAAGTAAACAACAGAGCTACAAAGCCAAGGCCACTTCCAGTCTAGGGAATATACCTTGGGAAAACTGAAAATCAATAAGAAAGTGCCACCTCCAAATTTAGGGCTGCACTGGCTACAAGAACCTCAACTTGGGTACACCTTAAATATCCCAGGAAATATAAAAATGGTTCAAAACATTGTGGTACTTACGTACGATGGAATATCCCTCAGCCATGAAATCAATGTCATAAGACCAGTAGCAGCAATGTGAGTGGATTCAGGTACGATGATTCTAAGTGAAATAAGTCACACAGAAAAAGGAACTTATCATAAGATATCACTTATGAAGATCCTGTAAACATGGCTACATGTGAACTGAGTTAGGAAAGAGAACAGAGTCTCACATTTAGAAAACACTCTTATGCCTGCATAAAGGGGAAGGAGAGGTGGGGTGATGCATAAAACCAGAGTTTGATATAAGCACAGGGACCGTTTCAAAAACCAACTTTGGAATTGACAAGACCGACACCTTCCTCAGTGAAAGAGACTCAAAACCCCATATTTCCCGCAGAGGAATATATCGGACTAGTAAGAATCTTAAAACCTATGTATTGATATGTCTCCATAAGGGAATCAAGTGTGTCTAGAGTGGCATAAACATGGCAGCGAGAATCAGCTCAAACCCACTATAAAAAGGAATTTCAAAAGCAAAACCAAAAAACAGGGAAATTCTTTCCAATTCCTTCAGGGTGTCTGAGGAAACCTGGAAAGACCCTATCTACAATGACAGCTGGATGTGGCATAAGGCTGGACACTTGGGACTGAGAGGATTGGTGAGATTGGGTGAGCAAATGCAGACCTTTTCAAGCAATAATGCATGGCCCCCATTCCATGGGTCCCAACTCTCCAGGTTCAAGGGAATATTACTACAGCTATAACATGTACAGGAAACCTAGAGAATGGACACACTGTGAATACGAAAGGTTTCTAAAACTCAACGAATAGTCCCTCTCCTGGTGCTCCAGTTTGACTTTCCAAATGCCTTACTATCAATCTCCCAACTTGGAGAGACAGGCCCTTTAACCTCCTGGTTTGCACAGGTTCCCAATTTGGCAGAGGATGGAAGGGACGAGGGAGAACCCATGGGAGAGTAGCTGTTAGGCATTTGGACGGGCACATGTCACTCTAATTTCCCGGCAGGAAGAAGAATTAACCAAAGTCTCAGCCACCCACCGGGAACCAGTATAGGACATGATCCAAAATTTTGGACTTGCGTTCAGCTCACAAAAAACGAGTTGAGAAATGGAGCTCAGGGGCACAGCAATTCACAAACTGGCAGAGTGATAAAGGACAACTATCGTCCAAAAATCTGTTGAGGGAAGTCAACGAGGAAGACTTGAAAACGAGGCAAAATAGCAGGAAACAGATTTCAAGAGGTACCTTGGAATTGCCTGTAAAGCAAAGGAAGAGGGGCACAACTTGGACAATGGTGCACTTGGCCAAAAAGGGCGTATGCGTTTTCTCCTGAATATATTCAGGAGAAAACGCATACGCCCTTTTTGGCCAAGCAAGCAAGCGGGCAATGCAAATCTGCACTACAAAGAAGTATCACTTCCCACCGGTCAAAAGGGACATCCACAAAATGTGTAAAAACCAGAAAGGCAAGACAGGCCCTGGAGAACAGGGAGCCTTATTATGATGATGGGCGGGATGTAAATTGTCAACTGCCTCACTGGAGGAGTGCATTGTGTTCCCTAAAACAAGTAAACAACAGAGCTACAGAGCCAAGGCCACTTCCAGTCTAGGGAATATACCTTGGGAAAACTGAAAATCTATAAGAAAGAGCCACCTCCAAATTTAGGGCTGCACTGACTACAAGAACCTCAACTTGGGTACACCTTAAATATCCCAGGAAATATAAAAATGGTTCAAAACATTGTGGTACTTACGTACGATGGAATATCCCTCAGCCATGAAATCAATGTCATAAGACCAGTAGCAGCAAAGTGAGTGGATTCAGGTACGATGATTCTAAGTGAAATAAGTCACACAGAAAAAGAAACTTATCATAAGATATCACTTACGAAGATCCTGTAAACATGGCTACACGTGAACTGAGTTAGGAAAGAGAACAGAGTCTCACATTTAGAAAACACTCTTATGCCTGCATAAAGGGGAAGGAGAGTTGGGGAGATGCATAAAACCAGAGTTTGATATAAGCACAGGGACCGTTTCAAAAACCAACTTTGGAATTTACAAGACCGACACCTTCCTCAGTGAAAGAGACTCAAAACCCCATATTTCCCACAGAGGAATATATCTGATAAGTAAGAATCTTAAAACCTATGTATTGATATGTCTCCATAAGGGAATCAAGTGTGTCTAGAGTGGCATAAACATGGCAGCGAGAATCAGCTCAAACCCACTATAAAAAGGAATTTCAAAAGCAAAACCAAAAAACAGGGAAATTCTTTACAATTCCTTCAGGGTGTCTGAGGAAACGTGGAAAGACCCTATCTACAATGACAGCTGGATGTGGCATAAGGCTGGACACTTGGGACTGAGAGGATTGGTGAGATTGGGTGAGCAAATGCAGACCCTTTCAAGCAATAATGCATGGCCCCCATTCCATGGGTCCCAACTCTCCAGGTTCAAGGGAATATTACTACAGATATAACATGTACAGGAAACCTAGAGAATGGACACACTGTGAATACGAAAGGTTTCTAAAACTCAACGAATAGTCCCTCTCCTGGTGCTCCAGTTTGACTTTCCAACTGCCTTACTATCAATCTCCCAACTTGGAGAGACAGGCCCTTTAACCTCCTGGTTTGAACAGGTTCCCAATTTGGCAGAGGATGGAAGGGACGAGGGAGAACCCATGGGAGAGTAGCTGTTAGGCATTTGGACGGGCACATGTCACTCTAATTTCCCGGCAGGAAGAAGAATTAACCAAAGACTCAGCCACCCACCGGGAACCAGTATAGGACATGATCCAAAATTTTGGACTTGCGTTCAGCTCACAAAAAACGAGTTGAGAAATGGAGCTCAGGGGCACAGCAATTCACAAACTGGCAGAGTGATAAAGGACAACTATCGTCCAAAAATCTGTTGAGGGAAGTCAACGAGGCGGACTTGAAAGTGAGGCAAAATAGCAGGAAACAGATTTCAAGAGGTACCTTGGAATCGCCTGTAAAGCACAGGAAGAGGGGCACAACTTGGACAATGGTGCACTTGGCCAAAAAGGGCGTATGCGTTTTCTACTGAATATATTCAGGAGAAAACGCATATGCCCTTTTTGGCCAAGCAAGCAAGCGGGCAATGCAAATCTGCACTACAAAGAAGTATCACTTCCCACCGGTCAAAAGGGACATCCACAAAATGTGTAAAAACCAGAAAGGCATGACAGGCCCTGGAGAACAGGGAGCCTTGTTATGCTGATGGGCGGGATGTAAATTGCCAACTGCCTCATTGGAGGAGTGCATTGTGTTCCCTAAAACAAGTAAACAACAGAGTTACAAAGCCAAGGCCACTTCCAGTCTAGGGAATATACCTTGGGAAAACTGAAAATCAATAAGAAAGTGCCACCTCCAAATTTAGGGCTGCACTGGCTACAAGAACCTCAACTTGGGTACACCTTAAATATCCCAGGAAATATAAAAATGGTTCAAAACATTGTGGTACTTACGTACGATGGAATATCCCTCAGCCATGAAATCAATGTCATAAGACCAGTAGCAGCAATGTGAGTGGATTCAGGTACGATGATTCTAAGTGAAATAAGTCACACAGAAAAAGAAACTTATCATAAGATATCACTTATGAAGATCCTGTAAACATGGCTACACGTGAACTGAGTTAGGAAAGAGAACAGAGTCTCACATTTAGAAAACACTCTTATGCCTGCATAAAGGGGAAGGAGAGGTGGGGTGATGCATAAAACCAGAGTTTGATATAAGCACAGGGACCGTTTCAAAAACCAACTTTGGAATTGACAAGACCGACACCTTCCTCAGTGAAAGAGACTCAAAACCCCATATTTCCCACAGAGGAATATATCTGACTAGTAAGAATCTTAAAACCTATGTATTGATATGTCTCCATAAGGGAATCAAGTGTGTCTAGAGTGGCATAAACATGGCAGCGAGAATCAGCTCAAACCCACTATAAAAAGGAATTTCAAAAGCAAAACCAAAAAACAGGGAAATTCTTTACAATTCCTTCAGGGTGTCTGAGGAAACGTGGAAAGACCCTATTTACAATGACAGCTGGATGTGGCATAAGGCTGGACACTTGGGACTGAGAGGATTGGTGAGATTGGGTGAGCAAATGCAGACCCTTTCAAGCAATAATGCATGGCCCCCATTCCATGGGTCCCAACTCTCCAGGTTCAAGGGAATATTACTACAGCTATAACATGTACAGGAAACCTAGAGAATGGACACACTGTGAATACGAAAGGTTTCTAAAACTCAACGAATAGTCCCTCTCCTGGTGCTCCAGTTTGACTTTCCAACTGCCTTACTATCAATCTCCCAACTTGGAGAGACAGGCCCTTTAACCTCCTGGTTTGCACAGGTTCCCAATTTGGCAGAGGATGGAAGGGACGAGGGAGAACCCATGAGAGAGTAGCTGTTAGGCATTTGGACGGGCACATGTCACTCTAATTTCCCGGCAGGAAGAAGAATTAACCAAAGTCTCAGCCACCCACCGGGAACCAGTATAGGACATGATCCAAAATTTTGGACTTGCGTTCAGCTCACAAAAAACGAGTTGAGAAATGGAGCTCAGGGGCACAGCAATTCACAAACTGGCAGAGTGATAAAGGACAACTATCGTCCAAAAATCTGTTGAGGGAAGTCAACGAGGCAGACTTGAAAGCGAGGCAAAATAGCAGGAAACAGATTTCAAGAGGTACCTTGGAATTGCCTGTAAAGCAAAGGAAGAGGGGCACAACTTGGACAATGGTGCACTTGGCCAAAAAGGGCGTATGCGTTTTCTCCTGAATATATTCAGGAGAAAACGCATACGCCCTTTTTGGCCAAGCAAGCAAGCGGGCAATGCAAATCTGCACTACAAAGAAGTATCACTTCCCACCAGTCAAAAGGGACATCCACAAAATGTGTAAAAACCAGAAAGGCAAGACAGGCCCTGGAGAACAGGGAGCCTTGTTATGCTGATGGGCGGGATGTAAATTGCCAACTGCCTCACTGGAGGAGTGCATTGTGTTCCCTAAAACAAGTAAACAACAGAGCTACAGAGCCAAGGCCACTTCCAGTCTAGGGAATATACCTTGGGAAAACTGAAAATCAATAAGAAAGAGCCACCTCCAAATTTAGGGCTGCACTGACTACAAGAACCTCAACTTGGGTACACCTTAAATATCCCAGGAAATATAAAAATGGTTCAAAACATTGTGGTACTTACGTACGATGGAATATCCCACAGCCATGAAATCAATGTCATAAGACCAGTAGCAGCAAAGTGAGTGGATTCAGGTACGATGATTCTAAGTGAAATAAGTCACACAGAAAAAGAAACTTATCATAAGATATCACTTATGAAGATCCTGTAAACATGGCTACACGTGAACTGAGTTAGGAAAGAGAACAGAGTCTCACATTTAGAAAACACTCTTATGCCTGCATAAAGGGGAAGGAGAGGTGGGGTGATGCATAAAACCAGAGTTTGATATAAGCACAGGGACCGTTTCAAAAACCAACTTTGGAATTGACAAGACCGACACCTTCCTCAGTGAAAGAGACTCAAAACCCCATATTTCCCACAGAGGAATATATCTGACTAGTAAGAATCTTAAAACCTATGTATTGATATGTCTCCATAAGGGAATCAAGTGTGTCTAGAGTGGCATAAACATGGCAGCGAGAATCAGCTCAAACCCACTATAAAAAGGAATTTCAAAAGCAAAACCAAAAAACAGGGAAATTCTTTACAATTCCTTCAGGGTGTCTGAGGAAACCTGGAAAGACCCTATCTACAATGACAGCTGGATGTGGCATAAGGCTGGACACTTGGGACTAAGAGGATTGGTGAGATTGGGTGAGCAAATGCAGACCCTTTCAAGCAATAATGCATGGCCCCCATTCCATGGGTCCCAACTCTCCAGGTTCAAGGGAATATTACTACAGCTATAACATGTACAGGAAACCTAGAGAATGGACACACTGTGAATACGAAAGGTTTCTAAAACTCAACGAATAGTCCCTCTCCTGGTGCTCCAGTTTGACTTTCCAACTGCCTTACTATCAATCTCCCAACTTGGAGAGACAGGCCCTTTAACCTCCTGGTTTGCACAGGTTCCCAATTTGGCAGAGGATGGAAGGGACGAGGGAGAACCCATGGGAGAGTAGCTGTTAGGCATTTGGACGGGCACATGTCACTCTAATTTCCCGGCAGGAAGAAGAATTAACCAAAGTCTCAGCCACCCACCGGGAACCAGTATAGGACATGATCCAAAATTTTGGACTTGCGTTCAGCTCACAAAAAACGAGTTGAGAAATGGAGCTCAGGGGCACAGCAATTCACAAACTGGCAGAGTGATAAAGGACAACTATCCTCCAAAAATCTGTTGAGGGAAGTCAACGAGGCGGACTTGAAAGTGAGGCAAAATAGCAGGAAACAGATTTCAAAAGGTACCTTGGAATCGCCTGTAAAGCACAGGAAGAGGGGCACAACTTGGACAATGGTGCACTTGGCCAAAAAGGGCGTATGCGTTTTCTACTGAATATATTCAGGAGAAAACGCATACGCCCTTTTTGGCCAAGCAAGCAAGCGGGCAATGCAAATCTACACTACAAAGAAGTATCACTTCCCACCGGTCAAAAGGGACATCCACAAAATGTGTAAAACCAGAAAGGCATGACAGGCCCTGGAGAACAGGGAGCCTTGTTATGCTGATGGGCGGGATGTAAATTGCCAACTGCCTCACTGGAGGAGTGCATTGTGTTCCCTAAAACAAGTAAACAACAGAGCTACAAAGCCAAGGCCACTTCCAGTCTAGGGAATATACCTTGGGAAAACTGAAAATCAATAAGAAAGAGCCACCTCCAAATTTAGGGCTGCACTGACTACAAGAACCTCAACTTGGGTACACCTTAAATATCCCAGGAAATATAAAAATGGTTCAAAACATTGTGGTACTTACGTACGATGGAATATCCCTCAGCCATGAAATCAATGTCATAAGACCAGTAGCAGCAAATTGAGTGGATTCAGGTACGATGATTCTAAGTGAAATAAGTCA
This sequence comes from Mesoplodon densirostris, assembly GCF_025265405.1. Classification (NCBI taxonomy): domain Eukaryota; kingdom Metazoa; phylum Chordata; class Mammalia; order Artiodactyla; family Ziphiidae; genus Mesoplodon; species Mesoplodon densirostris. The sequence continues at coordinate 140,333,503 of NC_082681.1, read as the reverse complement.
CACAGAAAAAGAAACTTATCATAAGATATCACTTATGAAGATCCTGTAAACATGGCTACACGTGAACTGAGTTAGGAAAGAGAACAGAGTCTCACATTTAGAAAACACTCTTATGCCTGCATAAAGGGGAAGGAGAGGTGGGGTGATGCATAAAACCAGAGTTTGATATAAGCACAGGGACCGTTTCAAAAACCAACTTTGGAATTGACAAGACCGACACCTTCCTCAGTGAAAGAGACTCAAAACCCCATATTTCCCACAGAGGAATATATCTGACTAGTAAGAATCTTAAAACCTATGTATTGATATGTCTCCATAAGGGAATCAAGTGTGTCTAGAGTGGCATAAACATGGCAGCGAGAATCAGCTCAAACCCACTATAAAAAGGAATTTCAAAAGCACAACCAAAAAACAGGGAAATTCTTTACAATTCCTTCAGGGTGTCTGAGGAAACCTGGAAAGACCCTATCTACAATGACAGCTGGATGTGGCATAAGGCTGGACACTTGGGACTGAGAGGATTGGTGAGATTGGGTGAGCAAATGCAGACCCTTTCAAGCAATAATGCATGGCCCCCATTCCATGGGTCCCAACTCTCCAGGTTCAAGGGAATATTACTACAGCTATAACATGTACAGGAAACCTAGAGAATGGACACACTGTGAATACGAAAGGTTTCTAAAACTCAACGAATAGTCCCTCTCCTGGTGCTCCAGTTTGACTTTCCAACTGCCTTACTATCAATCTCCCAACTTGGAGAGACAGGCCCTTTAACCTCCTGGTTTGCACAGGTTCCCAATTTGGCAGAGGATGGAAGGGACGAGGGAGAACCCATGGGAGAGTAGCTGTTAGGCATTTGGACGGGCACATGTCACTCTAATTTCCCGGCAGGAAGAAGAATTAACCAAAGTCTCAGCCACCCACCGGGAACCAGTATAGGACATGATCCAAAATTTTGGACTTGCGTTCAGCTCACAAAAAACGAGTAGAGAAATGGATCTCAGGGGCACAGCAATTCACAAACTGGCAGAGTGATAAAGGACAACTATCCTCCAAAAATCTGTTGAGGGAAGTCAACGAGGCGGACTTGAAAGTGAGGCAAAATAGCAGGAAACAGATTTCAAGAGGTACCTTGGAATCGCCTGTAAACACAGGAAGAGGGGCACAACTTGGACAATGGTGCACTTGGCCAAAAAGGGCGTATGCGTTTTCTACTGAATATATTCAGGAGAAAACGCATATGCCCTTTTTGTCCAAGCAAGCAAGCGGGCAATGCAAATCTGCACTACAAAGAAGTATCACTTCCCACCGGTCAAAAGGGACATCCACAAAATGTGTAAAACCAGAAAGGCATGACAGGCCCTGGAGAACAGGGAGCCTTGTTATGCTGATGGGTGGGATGTAAATTGCCAACTGCCTCACTGGAGGAGTGCATTGTGTTCCCTAAAACAAGTAAACAACAGAGCTACAAAGCCAAGGCCACTTCCAGTCTAGGGAATATACCTTGGGAAAACTGAAAATCAATAAGAAACAGCCACCTCCAAATTTAGGGCTGCACTGACTACAAGAACCTCAACTTGGGTACACCTTAAATATCCCAGGAAATATAAAAATGGTTCAAAACATTGTGGTACTTACGTACGATGGAATATCCATCAGCCATGAAATCAATGTCATAAGACCAGTAGCAGCAAAGTGAGTGGATTCAGGTACGATGATTCTAAGTGAAATAAGTCACACAGAAAAAGAAACTTATCATAAGATATCACTTAGGAAGATCCTGTAAACATGGCTACACGTGAACTGAGTTAGGAAAGAGAACAGAGTTTCACATTTAGAAAACACTCTTATGCCTGCATAAAGGGGAAGGAGAGGTGGGGTGATGCATAAAACCACAGTTTGATATAAGCACAGGGACCGTTTCAAAAACCAACTTTGGGATTGACAAGACCGACACCTTCCTCAGTGAAAGAGACTCAAAACCCCATATTTCCCACAGAGGAATATATCTGACTAGTAAGAATCTTAAAACCTATGTATTGATATGTCTCCATAAGGGAATCAAGTGTGTCTAGAGTGGCATAAACATGGCAGCGAGAATCAGCTCAAACCCACTATAAAAAGGAATTTCAAAAGCAAAACCAAAAAACAGGGAAATTCTTTCCAATTCCTTCAGGGTGTCTGAGGAAACCTGGAAAGACCCTATCTACAATGACAGCTGGATGTGGCATAAGGCTGGACACTTTTGACTGAGAGGATTTGTGAGATTGGGTGAGAAAATGCAGACCCTTTCAAGCAATAATGCATGGCCCCCATTCCATGGGTCCCAACTCTCCAGGTTCAAGGGAATATTACTACAGCTATAACATGTACAGGAAACCTAGAGAATGGACACACTGTGAATACGAAAGATTTCTAAAACTCAACGAATAGTCCCTCTCCTGGTGCTCCAGTTTGACTTTCCAACTGCCTTACTATCAATCTCCCAACTTGGAGAGACAGGCCCTTTAACCTCCTGGTTTGCACAGGTTCCCAATTTGGCAGAGGATGGAAGGGACGAGGGAGAACCCATGAGAGAGTAGCTGTTAGGCATTTGGACGGGCACATGTCACTCTAATTTCCCGGCAGGAAGAAGAATTAACCAAAGTCTCAGCCACCCACCGGGAACCAGTATAGGACATGATCCAAAATTTTGGACTTGCGTTCAGCTCACAAAAAACGAGTTGAGAAATGGAGCTCAGGGGCACAGCAATTCACAAACTGGCAGAGTGATAAAGGACAACTATCGTCCAAAAATCTGTTGAGGGAAGTCAACGAGGCGGACTTGAAAGCGAGGCAAAATAGCAGGAAACAGATTTCAAGAGGTACCTTGGAATTGCCTGTAAAGCAAAGGAAGAGGGGCACAACTTGGACAATGGTGCACTTGGCCAAAAAGGGCGTATGCGTTTTCTCCTGAATATATTCAGGAGAAAACGCATACGCCCTTTTTGGCCAAGCAAGCAAGCGGGCAATGCAAATCTGCACTACAAAGAAGTATCACTTCCCACCGGTCAAAAGGGACATCCACAAAATGTGTAAAAACCAGAAAGGCAAGACAGGCCCTGGAGAACAGGGAGCCTTGTTATGCTGATGGGCAGGATGTAAATTGCCAACTGCCTCACTGGAGGAGTGCATTGTGTTCCCTAAAACAAGTAAACAACAGAGCTACAGAGCCAAGGCCACTTCCAGTCTAGGGAATATACCTTGGGAAAACTGAAAATCAATAAGAAAGAGCCACCTCCAAATTTAGGGCTGCACTGACTACAAGAACCTAAACTTGGGTACACCTTAAATATCCCAGGAAATATAAAAATGGTTCAAAACATTGTGGTACTTACGTACGATGGAATATCCCTCAGCCATGAAATCAATGTCATAAGACCAGTAGCAGCAAAGTGAGTGGATTCAGGTACGATGATTTTAAGTGAAATAAGTCACACAGAAAAAGAAACTTATCATAAGATATCACTTATGAAGATCCTGTAAACATGGCTACACGTGAACTGAGTTAGGAAAGAGAACAGAGTCTCACATTAAGAAAACACTCTTATGCCTGCATAAAGGGGATGGAGAGGTGGGGTGATGCATAAAACCAGAGTTTGATATAAGCACAGGGACCGTTCCAAAAACCAACTTTGGAATAGACAAGACCTACACCTTCCTCAGTGAAAGAGACTCCAAACCCCATATTTCCCACAGAGGAATATATCTGACTAGTAAGAATCTTAAAACCTATGTATTGATATGACTCCATAAGGGAATCAAGTGTGTCTAGAGTGGCATAAACATGGCAGCGAGAATCAGCTCAAACCCACTATAAAAAGGAATATCAAAAGCAAAACCAAAAAACAGGGAAATTCTTTACAATTCCTTCAGGGTGTCTGAGGAAACCTGGAAAGACCCTATATACAATAACAGCTGGATGTGGCATAAGGCTGGACACTTGGGCCTGAGAGTATTGGTGAGATTGGGTGAGCAAATGCAGACACTTTCAAGCAATAATGCATGGCCCACATTCCATGGGTCCCAACTCTCCAGGTTCAAGGGAATATTACTACAGCTATAACATGTACAGGAAACCTAGAGAATGGACACACTGTGAATACGAAAGGTTTCTAAAACTCAACGAATAGTCCCTCTCCTGGTGCTCCAGTTTGACTTTCCAACTGCCTTACTATCAATCTCCCAACTTGGAGAGACAGGCACTTTAACCTCCTGGTTTGCACAGGTTCCCAATTTGGCAGAGGATGGAAGGGACGAGGGAGATCCCATGAGAGAGTAGCTGTTAGGCATTTGGACGGGCACATGTCACTCTAATTTCCCGGCAGGAAGAAGAATTAACCAAAGTCTCAGCCACCCACCGGGAACCAGTATAGGACATGATCCAAAATTTTGGACTTGCGTTCAGCTCACAAAAAAACGAGTTGAGAAATGGAGCTCAGGGGCACAGCAATTCACAAACTGGCAGAGTGATAAAGGACAACTATCGTCCAAAAATCTGTTGAGGGAAGTCAAAGAGGCGGACTTGAAAGTGAGGCAAAATAGCAGGAAACATATTTCAAGAGGTACCTTGGAATCGCCTGTAAAGCACAGGAAGAGGGGCACAACTTGGACAATGGTGCACTTGGCCAAAAAGGGCGTATGCGTTTTATACTGAATATATTCAGGAGAAAATGCATACGCCCTTTTTGGCCAAGCAAGCAAGCGGGCAATGCAAATCTGCACTACAAAGAAGTATCACTTCCCACCGGTCAAAAGGGACATCCACAAAATGTGTAGAAACCAGAAAGGCATGACAGGCCCTGGAGAACAGGGAGCTATGTTATGCTGATGGGCGGGATGTAAATTGCCAACTGCCTCACTGGATAAGTGCATTGTGTTCCCTAAAACAAGTAAACAACAGAGCTACAAAGCCAAGGCCACTTCCAGTCTTGGGAATATACCTTGGGAAAACTGAAAATCAATAAGAAAGAGCCACCTCCAAATTTAGGGCTGCACTGACTACAAGAACCTCAACTTGGGTACACCTTAAATATCCCAGGAAATATAAAAATGGTTCCAAACATTGTGGTACTTACGTACGATGGAATATCCCTCAGCCATGAAATCAATGTCATAAGACCAGTAGCAGCAAAGTGAGTGGATTCAGGTACGATGATTCTAAGTGAAATAAGTCACACAGAAAAAGAAACTTATCATAATATATCACTTATGAAGATCCTGTAAACATGGCTACACGTGAACTGAGTTAGGAAAGAGAACAGAGTCTCACATTAAGAAAACACTCTTATGCCTGCATAAAGGGGATGGAGAGGTGGGGTGATGCATAAAACCAGAGTTTGATATAAGCACAGGGACCGTTCCAAAAACCAACTTTGGAATAGACAAGACCTACACCTTCCTCAGTGAAAGAGACTCAAAACCCCATATTTCCCGCAGAGGAATATATCTGACTAGTAAGAATCTTAAAACCTATGTATTGATATGACTCCATAAGGGAATCAAGTGTGTCTAGAGTGGCATAAACATGGCAGCGAGAATCAGCTCAAACCCAATATAAAAAGGAATATCAAAAGCAAAACCAAAAAACAGGGAAATTCTTTACAATTCCTTCAGGTTGTCTGAGAAAACCTGGAAAGACCCTATCTACAATAACAGCTGGATGTGGCATAAGGCTGGACACTTGGGACTGAGAGGATTGGTGAGATTGGGTGAGCAAATGCAGACACTTTCAAGCAATAATGCATGGCCCACATTCCATGGGTCCCAACTCTCCAGGTTCAAGGGAATATTACTACAGCTATAACATGTACAGGAAACCTAGAGAATGGACACACTGTGAATACGAAAGGTTTCTAAAACTCAACGAATAGTCCCTCTCCTGGTGCTCCAGTTTGACTTTCCAACTGCCTTACTATCAATCTCCCAACTTGGAGAGACAGGCCCTTTAACCTCCTGGTTTGCACAGGTTCCCAATTTGGCAGAGGATGGAAGGGACGAGGGAGATCCCATGAGAAAGTAGCTGTTAGGCATTTGGACGGGCACATGTCACTCTAATTTCCCGGCAGGAAGAAGAATTAACCAAAGTCTCAGCCACCCACCGGGAACCAGTATAGGACATGATCCAAAATTTTGGACTTGCGTTCAGCTCACAAAAAACGAGTTGAGAAATGGAGCTCAGGGGCACAGCAATTCACAAACTGGCAGAGTGATAAAGGACAACTATCGTCCAAAAATCTGTTGAGGGAAGTCAACGAGGCGGACTTGAAAGTGAGGCAAAATAGCAGGAAACAGATTTCAAGAGGTACGTTGGAATCGCCTGTAAAGCACAGGAAGAGGGGCACAACTTGGACAATGATGCACTTGGCCAAAAAGGGCGTATGCGTTTTCTCCTGAATATATTCAGGAGAAAATGCATACGCCCTTTTTGGCCAAGCAAGCAAGCGGGCAATGCAAATCTGCACTACAAAGAAGTATCATTTCCCACCGGTCAAAAGGGACATCCACAAAATGTGTAAAAACCAGAAAGGCAAGACAGGCCCTGGAGAACAGGGAGCATTGTTATGCTGATGGGCGGGATGCAAATTGCCAACTGCCTCACTGGAAGAGTGCATTGTGTTCCCTAAAACAAGTAAACAACAGAGCTACAGAGCCAAGGCCACTTCCAGACTAGGGAATATACCTTGGGAAAACTGAAATTATCAATAAGAAAGAGACACCTCCAAATTTAGGGCTGCACTGGCTACAAGAACCTCAACTTGGGTACACCTTAAATATCCCAGGAAATATAAAAATGGTTCAAAACATTGTGGTACTTACGTACGATGGAATATCCCTCAGCCATGAAATCAATGTCATAAGACCAGTAGCAGCAAAGTGAGTGGATTCAGGTACGATGATTCTAAGTGAAATAAGTCACACAGAAAAATAAACTTATCATAAGATATCACTTATGAAGATCCTGTAAACATGGCTACATGTGAACTGAGTTAGGAAATAGAACAGAGTCTCACATTTAGAAAACACTCTTATGCCTGCATAAAGGGGATGGAGAGGTGGGGTGATGCATAAAACCAGAGTTTGATATAAGCACAGGGACCGTTCCAAAAACCAACTTTGGAATAGACAAGACCTACACCTTCCTCAGTGAAAGAGACTCAAAACCCCATATTTCCCGCAGAGGAATATATCTGACTAGTAAGAATCTTAAAACCTATGTATTGATATGACTCCATAAGGGAATCAAGTGTGTCTAGAGTGGCATAAACATGGCAGCGAGAATCAGCTCAAACCCACTATAAAAAGGAATTTCAAAAGCAAAACCAAAAAACAGGGAAATTCTTTACAATTCCTTCAGGGTGTCTGAGGAAACCTGGAAAGACCCTATCTACAATGACAGCTGGATGTGGCATAAGGCTGGACACTTGGGACTGAGAGGATTGGTGAGACTGGGTGAGCAAATGCAGACCCTTTCAAGCAATAATGCATGGCCCCCATTCCATGGGTCCCAACTCTCCAGGTTCAAGGGAATATTACTACAGCTATAACATGTACAGGAAACCTAGAGAATGGACACACTGTGAATACGAAAGGTTTCTAAAACTCAACGAATAGTCCCTCTCCTGGTGCTCCAGTTTGACTTTCCAACTGCCTTACTATCAATCTCCCAACTTGGAGAGACAGGCCCTTTAACCTCCTGGTTTGCACAGGTTCCCAATTTGGCAGAGGATGGAAGGGACGAGGGAGAACCCATGAGAGAGTAGCTGTTAGGCATTTGGACGGGCACATGTTACTCTAATTTCCCGGCAGGAAGAAGAATTAACCAAAGTCTCAGCCACCCACCGGGATCCAGTATAGGACATGATCCAAAATTTTGGACTTGCGTTCAGCTCACAAAAAACGAGTTGAGAAATGGAGCTCAGGGGCACAGCAATTCTCAAACTGGCAGAGTGATAAAGGACAACTATCGTCCAAAAATCTGTTGAGGGAAGTCAACGAGGTGGACTTGAAAGCGAGGCAAAATAGCAGGAAAAAGATTTCAAGAGGTAGCTTGGAATCGCCTGTAAAGCACAGGAAGAGGGGCACAACTTGGACAATGATGCACTTGGCCAAAAAGAGCGTATGCGTTTTCTCCTGAATATATTCAGGAGAAAACGCATACGCCCTTTTTGGCCAAGCAAGCAAGCGGGCAATGCAAATCTGCACTACAAATAAGTATCATTTCCCATCGGTCAAAATGGACATCCACAAAATGTGTAAAAACCAGAAAGGCAAGACAGGCCCTGGAGAACAGGGAGCCTTGTTATGCTGATGGGCGGGATGTAAATTGCCAACTGCCTCACTGGAGGAGTGCATTGTTTTCCCTAAAACAAGTAAAAAACAGAGCTACAGAGCCCAGGCCACTTCTAGTCTAGGGAATATACCTTGGGAAAACTGAAAATCAATAAGAAAGAGCCACCTCCAAATTTAGGGCTGCACTGACTACAAGAACCTCAACTTGGATACACCTTAAATATCCAAGGAAATATAAAAATGGTTCTAAACATTGTGGTACTTCGTACGATGGAATATCCCTCAGCCATGAAATCAATGTCATAAGACCAGTAGCAGCAAAGTGAGTGGATTCAGGTACGATGATTCTAAGTGAAATAAGTCACACAGAAAAAGAAACTTATCATAAGATATCACTTATGAAGATCCTGTAAACATGGCTACACGTGAACTGAGTTAGGAAAGAGAACAGAGTCTCACATTTAGAAAACACTCTTATGCCTGCATAAAGGGGAAGGAGAGGTGGGGTGATGCATAAAACCAGAGTTTGATATAAGCACAGGGACCGTTCCAAAAACCAACTTTGGAATTGACAAGACCGACACCTTCCTCAGTGAAAGAGACTCAAAACCCCATATTTCCCACAGAGGAATATATCTGACTAGTAAGAATCTTAAAACCTATGTATTGATATGTCTCCATAAGGGAATCAAGTGTGTCTAGAGTGGCATAAACATGGCAGCGAGAATCAGCTCAAACCCACTATAAAAAGGAATTTCAAAAGCAAAACCAAAAAACAGGGAAATTCTTTACAATTCCTTCAGGGTGTCTGAGGAAACCTGGAAAGACCCTATCTACAATGACAGCTGTATGTGGCATAAGGCTGGACACTTGGGACTGAGAGGATTGGTGAGATTGGGTGAGCAAATGCAGACCCTTTCAAGCAATAATGCATGGCCCCCATTCCATGGGTCCCAACTCTCCAGGTTCAAGGGAATATTACTACAGCTATAACATGTACAGGAAACCTAGAGAATGGACACACTGTGAATACGAAAGGTTTCTAAAACTCAACGAATAGTCCCTCTCCTGGTGCTCCAGTTTGACTTTCCAACTGCCTTACTATCAATCTCCCAACTTGGAGAGACAGGCCCTTTAACCTCCTGGTTTGCACAGGTTCCCAATTTGGCAGAGGATGGAAGGGACGAGGGAGAACCCATGGGAGAGTAGCTGTTAGGCATTTGGACGGGCACATGTCACTCTAATTTCCCGGCAGGAAGAAGAATTAACCAAAGTCTCAGCCACCCACCGGGAACCAGTATAGGACATGATCCAAAATTTTGGACTTGCGTTCAGCTCACAAAAAACGAGTAGAGAAATGGAGCTCAGGGGCACAGCAATTCACAAACTGGCAGAGTGATAAAGGACAACTATCCTCCAAAAATCTGTTGAGGGAAGTCAACGAGGCGGACTTGAAAGTGAGGCAAAATAGCAGGAAACAGATTTCAAGAGGTACCTTGGAATCGCCTGTAAACACAGGAAGAGGGGCACAACTTGGACAATGGTGCACTTGGCCAAAAAGGGCGTATGCGTTTTCTACTGAATATATTCAGGAGAAAACGTATACGCCCTTTTTGGCCAAGCAAGCAAGCGGGCAATGCAAATCTGCACTACAAAGAAGTATCACTTCCCACCGGTCAAAAGGGACATCCACAAAATGTGTAAAACCAGAAAGGCATGACAGGCCCTGGAGAACAGGGAGCCTTGTTATGCTGATGGGCGGGATGTAAATTGCCAACTGCCTCACTGGAGGAGTGCATTGTGTTCCCTAAAACAAGTAAACAACAGAGCTACAAAGCCAAGGCCACTTCCAGTCTAGGGAATATACCTTGGGAAAACTGAAAATCAATAAGAAAGAGCCACCTCCAAATTTAGGGCTGCACTGACTACAAGAACCTCAACTTGGGTACACCTTAAATATCCCAGGAAATATAAAAATGGTTCAAAACATTGTGGTACTTACGTACGATGGAATATCCATCAGCCATGAAATCAATGTCATAAGACCAGTAGCAGCAAAGTGAGTGGATTCAGGTACGATGATTCTAAGTGAAATAAGTCACACAGAAAAAGAAACTTATCATAAGATATCACTTAGGAAGATCCTGTAAACATGGCTACACGTGAACTGAGTTAGGAAAGAGAACAGAGTTTCACATTTAGAAAACACTCTTATGCCTGCATAAAGGGGAAGGAGAGGTGGGGTGATGCATAAAACCACAGTTTGATATAAGCACAGGGACCGTTTCAAAAACCAACTTTGGGATTGACAAGCCCGACACCTTCCTCAGTGAAAGAGACTCAAAACCCCATATTTCCCACAGAGGAATATATCTGACTAGTAAGAATCTTAAAACCTATGTATTGATATGTCTCCATAAGGGAATCAAGTGTGTCTAGAGTGGCATAAACATGGCAGCGAGAATCAGCTCAAACCCACTATAAAAAGGAATTTCAAAAGCAAAACCAAAAAACAGGGAAATTCTTTACAATTCCTTCAGGGTGTCTGAGGAAACCTGGAAAGACCCTATCTACAATGACAGCTGGATGTGGCATAAGGCTGGACACTTGGGACTGAGAGGATTTGTGAGATTGGGTGAGCAAATGCAGACCCTTTCAAGCAATAATGCATGGCCCCCATTCCATGGGTCCCAACTCTCCAGGTTCAAGGGAATATTACTACAGCTATAACATGTACAGGAAACCTAGAGAATGGACACACTGTGAATACGAAAGATTTCTAAAACTCAACGAATAGTCCCTCTCCTGGTGCTCCAGTTTGACTTTCCAACTGCCTTACTATCAATCTCCCAACTTGGAGAGACAGGCCCTTTAACCTCCTGGTTTGCACAGGTTCCCAATTTGGCAGAGGATGGAAGGGACGAGGGAGAACCCATGAGAGAGTAGCTGTTAGGCATTTGGACGGGCACATGTCACTCTAATTTCCCGGCAGGAAGAAGAATTAACCAAAGTCTCAGCCACCCACCGGGAACCAGTATAGGACATGATCCAAAATTTTGGACTTGCGTTCAGCTCACAAAAAACGAGTTGAGAAATGGAGCTCAGGGGCACAGCAATTCACAAACTGGCAGAGTGATAAAGGACAACTATCGTCCAAAAATCTGTTGATGGAAGTCAACGAGGCGGACTTGAAAGTGAGGCAAAATAGCAGGAAACAGATTTCAAGAGGTACCTTGGAATTGCCTGTAAAGCAAAGGAAGAGGGGCACAACTTGGACAATGGTGCACTTGGCCAAAAAGGGCGTATGCGTTTTCTCCTGAATATATTCAGGAGAAAACGCATACGCCCTTTTTGGCCAAGCAAGCAAGCGGGCAATGCAAATCTGCACTACAAAGAAGTATCACTTCCCACCGGTCAAAAGGGACATCCACAAAATGTGTAAAAACCAGAAAGGCAAGACAGGCCCTGGAGAGCAGGGAGCCTTGTTATGCTGATGGGCGGGATGTAAATTGCCAACTGCCTCACTGGAGGAGTGCATTGTGTTCCCTAAAACAAGTAAACAACAGAGCTACAGAGCCAAGGCCACTTCCAGTCTAGGGAATATACCTTGGGAAAACTGAAAATCAATAAGAAAGAGCCACCTCCAAATTTAGGGCTGCACTGACTACAAGAACCTCAACTTGGGTACACCTTAAATATCCCAGGAAATATAAAAATGGTTCCAAACATTGTGGTACTTACGTACGATGGAATATCCCTCAGCCATGAAATCAATGTCATAAGACCAGTAGCAGCAAAGTGAGTGGATTCAGGTACGATGATTCTAAGTGAAATAAGTCACACAGAAAAAGAAACTTATCATAATATATCACTTATGAAGATCCTGTAAACATGGCTACACGTGAACTGAGTTAGGAAAGAGAACAGAGTCTCACATTAAGAAAACACTCTTATGCCTGCATAAAGGGGATGGAGAGGTGGGGTGATGCATAAAACCAGAGTTTGATATAAGCACAGGGACCGTTTCAAAAACCAACTTTGGAATAGACAAGACCTACACCTTCCTCAGTGAAAGAGACTCAAAACCCCATATTTCCCGCAGAGGAATATATCTGACTAGTAAGAATCTTAAAACCTATGTATTGATATGACTCCATAAGGGAATCAAGTGTGTCTAGAGTGGCATAAACATGGCAGCGAGAATCAGCTCAAACTCAATATAAAAAGGAATATCAAAAGCAAAACCAAAAAACAGGGAAATTCTTTACAATTCCTTCAGGTTGTCTGAGAAAACCTGGAAAGACCCTATCTACAATAACAGCTGGATGTGGCATAAGGCTGGACACTTGGGACTGAGAGGATTGGTGAGATTGGGTGAGCAAATGCAGACACTTTCAAGCAATAATGCATGGCCCACATTCCATGGGTCCCAACTCTCCAGGTTCAAGGGAATATTACTACAGCTATAACATGTACAGGAAACCTAGAGAATGGACACACTGTGAATACGAAAGGTTTCTAAAACTCAACGAATAGTCCCTCTCCTGGTGCTCCAGTTTGACTTTCCAACTGCCTTACTATCAATCTCCCAACTTGGAGAGACAGGCCCTTTAACCTCCTGGTTTGCACAGGTTCCCAATTTGGCAGAGGATGGAAGGGACGAGGGAGATCCCATGAGAAAGTAGCTGTTAGGCATTTGGACGGGCACATGTCACTCTAATTTCCCGGCAGGAAGAAGAATTAACCAAAGTCTCAGCCACCCACCGGGAACCAGTATAGGACATGATCCAAAATTTTGGACTTGCGTTCAGCTCACAAAAAACGAGTTGAGAAATGGAGCTCAGGGGCACAGCAATTCACAAACTGGCAGAGTGATAAAGGACAACTATCGTCCAAAAATCTGTTGAGGGAAGTCAACGAGCCGGACTTGAAAGTGAGGCAAAATAGCAGGAAACAGATTTCAAGAGGTACGTTGGAATCGCCTGTAAAGCACAGGAAGAGGGGCACAACTTGGACAATGATGCACTTGGCCAAAAAGGGCGTATGCGTTTTCTCCTGAATATATTCAGGAGAAAACGCATACGCCCTTTTTGGCCAAGCAAGCAAGCGGGCAATGCAAATCTGCACTACAAAGAAGTATCACTTCCCACCGGTCAAAAGGGACATCCACAAAATGTGTAAAAACCAGAAAGGCAAGACAGGCCCTGGAGAACAGGGAGCATTGTTATGCTGATGGGCGGGATGCAAATTGCCAACAGCCTCACTGGAAGAGTGCATTGTGTTCCCTAAAACAAGTAAACAACAGAGCTACAGAGCCAAGGCCACTTCCAGACTAGGGAATATACCTTGGGAAAACTGAAAATCAATAAGAAAGAGACACCTCCAAATTTAGGGCTGCACTGGCTACAAGAACCTCAACTTGGGTACACCTTAAATATCCCAGGAAATATAAAAATGGTTCAAAACATTGTGGTACTTACGTACGATGGAATATCCCTCAGCCATGAAATCAATGTCATAAGACCAGTAGCAGCAAAGTGAGTGGATTCAGGTACGATGATTCTAAGTGAAATAAGTCACACAGAAAAATAAACTTATCATAAGATATCACTTATGAAGATCCTGTAAACATGGCTACATGTGAACTGAGTTAGGAAATAGAACAGAGTCTCACATTTAGAAAACACTCTTATGCCTGCATAAAGGGGATGGAGAGGTGGGGTGATGCATAAAACCAGAGTTTGATATAAGCACAGGGACCGTTCCAAAAACCAACTTTGGAATAGACAAGACCTACACCTTCCTCAGTGAAAGAGACTCAAAACCCCATATTTCCCGCAGAGGAATATATCTGACTAGTAAGAATCTTAAAACCTATGTATTGATATGACTCCATAAGGGAATCAAGTGTGTCTAGAGTGGCATAAACATGGCAGCGAGAATCAGCTCAAACCCACTATAAAAAGGAATTTCAAAAGCAAAACCAAAAAACAGGGAAATTCTTTACAATTCCTTCAGGGTGTCTGAGGAAACCTGGAAAGACCCTATCTACAATGACAGCTGGATGTGGCATAAGGCTGGACACTTGGGACTGAGAGGATTGGTGAGACTGGGTGAGCAAATGCAGACCCTTTCAAGCAATAATGCATGGCCCCCATTCCATGGGTCCCAACTCTCCAGGTTCAAGGGAATATTACTACAGCTATAACATGTACAGGAAACCTAGAGAATGGACACACTGTGAATACGAAAGGTTTCTAAAACTCAACGAATAGTCCCTCTCCTGGTGCTCCAGTTTGACTTTCCAACTGCCTTACTATCAATCTCCCAACTTGGAGAGACAGGCCCTTTAACCTCCTGGTTTGCACAGGTTCCCAATTTGGCAGAGGATGGAAGGGACGAGGGAGAACCCATGAGAGAGTAGCTGTTAGGCATTTGGACGGGCACATGTCACTCTAATTTCCCGGCAGGAAGAAGAATTAACCAAAGTCTCAGCCACCCACCGGGATCCAGTATAGGACATGATCCAAAATTTTGGACTTGCGTTCAGCTCACAAAAAACGAGTTGAGAAATGGAGCTCAGGGGCACAGCAATTCTCAAACTGGCAGAGTGATAAAGGACAACTATCGTCCAAAAATCTGTTGAGGGAAGTCAACGAGGTGGACTTGAAAGCGAGGCAAAATAGCAGGAAAAAGATTTCAAGAGGTAGCTTGGAATCGCCTGTAAAGCACAGGAAGAGGGGCACAACTTGGACAATGATGCACTTGGCCAAAAAGGGCGTATGCGTTTTCTCCTGAATATATTCAGGAGAAAACGCATACGCCCTTTTTGGCCAAGCAAGCAAGCGGGCAATGCAAATCTGCACTACAAATAAGTATCATTTCCCATCGGTCAAAATGGACATCCACAAAATGTGTAAAAACCAGAAAGGCAAGACAGGCCCTGGAGAACAGGGAGCCTTGTTATGCTGATGGGCGGGATGTAAATTGCCAACTGCCTCACTGGAGGAGTGCATTGTTTTCCCTAAAACAAGTAAAAAACAGAGCTACAGAGCCAAGGCCACTTCTAGTCTAGGGAATATACCTTGGGAAAACTGAAAATCAATAAGAAAGAGCCACCTCCAAATTTAGGGCTGCACTGACTACAAGAACCTCAACTTGGATACACCTTAAATATCCAAGGAAATATAAAAATGGTTCTAAACATTGTGGTACTTCGTACGATGGAATATCCCTCAGCCATGAAATCAATGTCATAAGACCAGTAGCAGCAAAGTGAGTGGATTCAGGTACGATGATTCTAAGTGAAATAAGTCACACAGAAAAAGAAACTTATCATAAGATATCACTTATGAAGATCCTGTAAACATGGCTACACGTGAACTGAGTTAGGAAAGAGAACAGAGTCTCACATTTAGAAAACACTCTTATGCCTGCATAAAGGGGAAGGAGAGGTGGGGTGATGCATAAAACCAGAGTTTGATATAAGCACAGGGACCGTTCCAAAAACCAACTTTGGAATTGACAAGACCGACACCTTCCTCAGTGAAAGAGACTCAAAACCCCATATTTCCCACAGAGGAATATATCTGACTAGTAAGAATCTTAAAACCTATGTATTGATATGTCTCCATAAGGGAATCAAGTGTGTCTAGAGTGGCATAAACATGGCAGCGAGAATCAGCTCAAACCCACTATAAAAAGGAATTTCAAAAGCAAAACCAAAAAACAGGGAAATTCTTTACAATTCCTTCAGGGTGTCTGAGGAAACCTGGAAAGACCCTATCTACAATGACAGCTGTATGTGGCATAAGGCTGGACACTTGGGACTGAGAGGATTGGTGAGATTGGGTGAGCAAATGCAGACCCTTTCAAGCAATAATGCATGGCCCCCATTCCATGGGTCCCAACTCTCCAGGTTCAAGGGAATATTACTACAGCTATAACATGTACAGGAAACCTAGAGAATGGACACACTGTGAATACGAAAGGTTTCTAAAACTCAACGAATAGTCCCTCTCCTGGTGCTCCAGTTTGACTTTCCAACTGCCTTACTATCAATCTCCAAACTTGGAGAGACAGGCCCTTTAACCTCCTGGTTTGCACAGGTTCCCAATTTGGCAGAGGATGGAAGGGACGAGGGAGAACCCATGAGAGAGTAGCTGTTAGGCATTTGGACGGGCACATGTCACTCTAATTTCCCGGCAGGAAGAAGAATTAACCAAAGTCTCAGCCACCCACCGGGAACCAGTATAGGACATGATCCAAAATTTTGGACTTGCGTTCAGCTCACAAAAAACGAGTTGAGAAATGGAGCTCAGGGGCAGAGCAATTCACAAACTGGCAGAGTGATAAAGGACAACTAACGTCCACAATTCTTTTGAGGGAAGTCAACGAGGCGGACTTGAAAGCGAGGCAAAATAGCAGGAAACAGATTTCAAGAGGTACGTTGGAATCGCCTGTAAAGCACAGGAAGAGGGTCACAAATTGGACAATGGTGCACTTGGCCAAAAAGGGCGTATGCGTTTTCTCCTGAATATATTCAGGAGAAAACGCATACGCCCTTTTTGGCCAAGCAAGCAAGCGGGCAATGCAAATCTGCACTACAAAGAAGTATCATTTCCCACCGGTCAAAAGGGACATCCAAAAAATGTGTAAAAACCAGAAAGGCAAGACAGGCCCTGGAGAACAGGGAGCCTTGTTATGCTGATGGGCGGGATGTAAATTGCCAAATGCCTCACTGGAGGAGTGCATTGTGTTCCCTAAAAGAAGTAAACAACAGAGCTACAGAGCCAAGTCCACTTCCAGTCTAGGGAATATACCTTGGGAAAACTGAAAATCAATAAGAAAGAGCCACCTCCAAAGTTAGGGCTGCACTGACTACAAGAACCTCAACTTGTGTACACCTTAAATATCCCAGGAAATATAAAAATGGTTCAAAACATTGTGGTACTTACGTACGATGGAATATTCCTCAGCCATGAAATCAATGTCATAAGACCAGTAGCAGCAAAGTGAGTGGATTCAGGTACGATGATTCTAAGTGAAATAAGTCACACAGAAAAAGAAACTTATCTTAAGATATCACTTATGAAGATCCTGTAAACATGGCTACACGTGAACTGAGTTAGGAAAGAGAACAGAGTCTCACATTTAGAAAACACTCTTATGCCTGCATAAAGGGGAATGAGAGGTGGGGTGATGCATAAAACCAGAGTTTGATATAAGCACAGGGACCGTTTCAAAAACCAACTTTGGAATAGACAAGACCTACACCTTCCTCAGTGAAAGAGACTCAAAACCCCATATTTCCCACAGAGGAATATATCTGACTAGTAAGAATCTTAAAACCTATGTATTGATATGTCTCCATAAGGGAATCAAGTGTATCTAGAGTGGCATAAACATGGCAGCGAGAATCAGCTCAAACCCACTATAAAAAGGAATTTCAAAAGCAAAACCAAAAAACAGGGAAATTCTTTACAATTCCTTCAGGGTGTCTGAGGAAACCTGGAAAGACCCTATCTACAATGACAGCTGTATGTGGCATGACGCTGGACACTTGGGACTGAGAGGATTGGTGAGATTGGGTGAGCAAATGCAGACCCTTTCAAGCAATAATGCATGGCCCCCATTCCATGGGTCCCAACTCTCCAGGTTCAAGGGAATATTACTACAGCTATATCATGTACAGGAAACCTAGAGAATGGACACACTGTGAATACGAAAGGTTTCTAAAACTCAACGAATAGTCCCTCTCCTGGTGCTCCAGTTTGACTTTCCAACTGCCTTACTATCAATCTCCCAACTTGGAGAGACAGGCCCTTTAACCTCCTGGTTTGCACAGGTTCCCAATTTGGCAGAGGATGGAAGGGACGAGGGAGAACCCATGAGAGAGTAGCTGTTAGGCATTTGGACGGGCACATGTCACTCTAATTTCCCGGCAGGAAGAAGAATTAACCAAAGTCTCAGGCACCCACCGGGAGCCAGTATAGGACATGATCCAAAATTTTGGACTTGCGTTCAGCTCACAAAAAATGAGTTGAGAAATGGAGCTCAGGGGCACAGCAATTCTCAAACTGGCATAGTGATAAAGGACAACTATCGTCCAAAAATCTGTTGAGGGAAGTCAACGAGGTGGACTTGAAAGCGAGGCAAAATAGCAGGAAACAGATTTCAAGAGGTACGTTGGAATCGCCTGTAAAGCACAGGAAGAGGGGCACAGCTTGCACAATGGTGCACTTGGCCAAAAAGGGCGTATGCGTTTTCTCCTGAATATATTCAGGAGAAAACGCATACGCCCTTTTTGGCCAAGCAAGCAAGCGGGCAATGCAAATCTGCACTACAAAGAAGTATCATTTCCCACCGGTCAAAAGGGACATCCACAAAATGTGTAAAAACCAGAAAGGCAAGACAGGCCCTGGAGAACTGGGAGCCTTGTTATGCTGATGGGCGGGATGTAAATTGCCAACTGCCTCACTGGAGGAGTGCATTGTGTTCCCTAAAACAAGTAAACAACAGAGCTACAGAGCCAAGGCCACTTCCAGTCTAGGGAATATACCTTGGGAAAACTGAAAATCAATAAGAAAGAGCCACCTCCAAATTTAGGGCTGCACTGACTACAAGAACCTCAACTTGGGTACACCTTAAATATCCCAGGAAATATAAAAATGGTTCAAAACATTGTGGTACTTACGTACGATGGAATATCCCTCAGCCATGAAATCAATGTCATAAGACCAGTAGCAGCAAAGTTAGTGGATTCAGGTACGATGATTCTAAGTGAAATAAGTCACACAGAAAAAGGAACTTATCATAAGATATCACTTATGAAGATCCTGTATACATGGCTACATGTGAACTGAGTTAGGAAAGAGAACAGAGTTTCACATTTAGAAAACACTCTTATGCCTGCATAAAGGGGATGGAGAGGTGGGGTGATGCATAAAACCAGAGTTTGATATAAGCACAGGGACCGTTCCAAAAACCAACTTTGGAATAGACAAGACCTACACCTTCCTCAGTGAAAGAGACTCAAAACCCCATATTTCCCGCAGAGGAATATATTTGACTACTAAGAATCTTAAAACCTATGTATTGATATGACTCCATAAGGGAATCAAGTGTGTCTAGAGTGTCATAAACATGGCAGCGAGAATCAGCTCAAACCCACTATAAAAAGGAATTTCAAAAGCAAAACGAAAAAACAGGGAAATTCTTTACAATTCCTTCAGGGTGTCTGAGGAAAACTGGAAAGACCCTATCTACAATGACAGCTGGATGTGGCATAAGGCTGGACACTTGGGACTGAGAGGATTGGTGAGATTGGGTGAGCAAATG
The DNA here is from genome assembly GCF_025265405.1 of Mesoplodon densirostris. Taxonomy (NCBI): domain Eukaryota; kingdom Metazoa; phylum Chordata; class Mammalia; order Artiodactyla; family Ziphiidae; genus Mesoplodon; species Mesoplodon densirostris. The sequence continues at coordinate 140,313,832 of NC_082681.1, read as the reverse complement.
CAGACCCTTTCAAGCAATAATGCATGGCCCCCATTCCATGGGTCCCAACTCTCCAGGTTCAAGGGAATATTACTACAGCTATAACATGTACAGGAAACCTAGAGAATGGACACACTGTGAATACGAAAGGTTTCTAAAACTCAACGAATAGTCCCTCTCCTGGTGCTCCAGTTTGACTTTCCAACTGCCTTACTATCAATCTCCCAACTTGGAGAGACAGGCCCTTTAACCTCCTGGTTTGCACAGGTTCCCAATTTGGCAGAGGATGGAAGGGACGAGGGAGAACCCATGAGAGAGTAGCTGTTAGGCATTTGGATGGGCACATGTCACTCTAATTTCCCGGCAGGAAGAAGAATTAACCAAAGTCTCAGCCACCCACCGGGAACCAGTATAGGACATGATCCAAAATTTTGGACTTGCGTTCAGCTCACAAAAAAAACGAGTTGAGAAATGGAGCTCAGGGGCACAGCAATTCACAAACTGGCAGAATGATAAAGGACAACTATCGTCCAAAAATCTGTTGAGGGAAGTCAATGAGGCGGACATGAAAGTGAGGCAAAATAGCAGGAAACAGATTTCAAGAGGTACCTTGGAATCGCCTGTAAAGCACAGGAAGAGGGGCACAACTTGGACAATGATGCACTTGGCCAAAAAGGGCGTATGCGTTTTCTCCTGAATATATTCAGGAGAAAACGCATACGCCCTTTTTGGCCAAGCAAGCAAGCGGCCAATGCAAATCTGCACTACAAAGAAGTATCACTTCCCACCGGTCAAAAGGGACATCCACAAAATGTGTAAAAACCAGAAAGGCAAGACAGGCCCTGGAGAACAGGGAGCCTTGTTATGCTGATGGGCGGGATGCAAATTGCCAACTGCCTCACTGGAAGAGTGCATTGTGTTCCCTAAAACAAGTAAACAACAGAGCTACAGAGCCAAGGCCACTTCCAGACTTGGGAATATACCTTGGGAAAACTGAAAATCAATAAGAAAGAGACACCTCCAAATTTAGGGCTGCACTGGCTACAAGAACCTCAACTTGGGTACACCTTAAATATCCCAGGAAATATAAAAATGGTTCAAAACATTGTGGTACTTACGTACGATGGAATATCCCTCAGCCATGAAATCAATGTCATAAGACCAGTAGCAGCAAAGTGAGTGGATTCAGGTACGATGATTCTAAGTGAAATAAGTCACACAGAAAAATAAACTTATCATAAGATATCACTTATGAAGATCCTGTAAACATGGCTACACGTGAACTGAGTTAGGAAAGAGAACAGAGTCTCACATTTAGAAAACACTCTTATGCCTGCATAAAGGGGATGGAGAGGTGGGGTGATGCATAAAACCAGAGTTTGATATAAGCACAGGGACCGTTCCAAAAACCAACTTTGGAATAGACAAGACCTACACCTTCCTCAGTGAAAGAGACTCAAAACCCCATATTTCCCGCAGAGGAATATATCTGACTAGTAAGAATCTTAAAACCTATGTATTGATATGACTCCATAAGGGAATCAAGTGTGTCTAGAGTGGCATAAACATGGCAGCGAGAATCAGCTCAAACCCACTATAAAAAGGAATTTCAAAAGCAAAACCAAAAAACAGGGAAATTCTTTCCAATTCCTTCAGGGTGTCTGAGGAAACCTGGAAAGACCCTATCTACAATGACAGCTGGATGTGGCATAAGGCTGGACACTTGGGACTGAGAGGATTGGTGAGATTGGGTGAGCAAATGCAGACCCTTTAAAGCAATAATGCATGGCCCACATTCCATGGGTCCCAACTCTCCAGGTTCAAGGGAATATTACTACAGCTATAACATGTACAGGAAACCTAGAGAATGGACACACTGTGAATACGAAAGGTTTCTAAAACTCAACGAATAGTCCCTCTCCTGGTGCTCCAGTTTGACTTTCCAACTGCCTTACTATCAATCTCCCAACTTGGAGAGACAGGCCCTTTAACCTCCTGGTTTGCACAGGTTCCCAATTTGGCAGAGGATGGAAGGGACGAGGAGAACCCATGAGAGAGTAGCTGTTAGGCATTTGGACGGGCACATGTCACTCTAATTTCCCGGCAGGAAGAAGAATTAACCAAAGTCTCAGCCACCCACCGGGATCCAGTATAGGACATGATCCAAAATTTTGGACTTGCGTTCAGCTCACAAAAAACGAGTTGAGAAATGGAGCTCAGGGGCACAGCAATTCACAAACTGGCAGAGTGATAAAGGACAACTATCATCCAAAAATCTGTTGAGGGAAGTCAAAGAGGCAGACTTTAAAGCGAGGCAATATAGCAAGAAACAGATTTCAAGAGGTACGTTGGAATCGCCTGTAAAGCACAGGAAGAGGGGCACAACTTGGTCATTGGTGCACTTGGCCAAAAAGGGTGTATGCGTTTTCTCCTGAATATATTCAGGAGAAAACGCATACGCCCTTTTTGGCCAAGCAAGCAAGCGGGCAATGCAAATCTGCACTACAAAGAAGTATCACTTCCCACCGGTCAAAAGGGACATCCACAAAATGTGTAAAAACCAGAAAGGCAAGACAGGCCCTGGAGAACTGGGAGCCTTGTTATGCTGATGGGCGGGATGTAAATTGCCAACTGCCTCACTGGAGGAGTGCATTGTGTTCCCTAAAACAAGTAAACAACAGAGCTACAGAGCCAAGGCCACTTCCAGTCTAGGGAATATACCTTGGGAAAACTGAAAATCAATAAGAAAGAGCCACCTCCAAATTTAGGGCTGCACTGACTACAAGAACCTCAACTTGGGTACACCTTAAATATCCAAGGAAATATAAAAATGGTTCTAAACATTGTGGTACTTCGTACGATGGAATATCCCTCAGCCATTAAATCAATGTCATAAGACCAGTAGCAGCAAGGTGAGTGGATTTAGGTACGATGATTCTAAGTGAAATAAGTCACACAGAAAAAGAAACTTATCATAAGATATCACTTATGAAGATCCTGTAAACATGGCTACACGTGAACTGAGTTAGGAAAGAGAACAGAGTCTCACATTTAGAAAACACTCTTATGCCTGCATAAAGGGGAAGGAGAGGTGGGGTGATGCATAAAACCACAGTTTGATATAAGCACAGGGACCGTTCCAAAAACCAACTTTGGAATTGACAAGACGGACACCTTCCTCAGTGAAAGAGACTCAAAACCCCATATTTCCCACAGAGGAATATATCTGACTAGTAAGAATCTTAAAACCTATGTATTGATATGTCTCCATAAGGGAATCAAGTGTGTCTAGAGTGGCATAAACATGGCAGCGAGAATCAGCTCAAACCCACTATAAAAAGGAATTTCAAAAGCAAAACCAAAAAACAGGGAAATTCTTTCCAATTCCTTCAGGGTGTCTGAGGAAACCTGGAAAGACCCTATCTACAATGACAGCTGGATGTGGCATAAGGCTGGACACTTGGGACTGAGAGGATTGGTGAGATTGGGTGAGCAAATGCAGACCCTTTCAAGCAATAATGCATGGCCCCCATTCCATGGGTCCCAACTCTCCAGGTTCAAGGGAATATTACTACAGCTATAACATGTACAGGAAACCTAGAGAATGGACACACTGTGAATACGAAAGGTTTCTAAAACTCAACGAATAGTCCCTCTCCTGGTGCTCCAGTTTGACTTTCCAACTGCCTTACTATCAATCTCCCAACTTGGAGAGACAGGCCCTTTAACCTCCTGGTTTGCACAGGTTCCCAATTTGGCAGAGGATGGAAGGGACGAGGGAGAACCCATGAGAGAGTAGCTGTTAGGCATTTGGACGGGCACATGTCACTCTAATTTCCCGGCAGGAAGAAGAATTAACCAAAGTCTCAGCCACCCACCGGGAACCAGTATAGGACATGATCCAAAATTTTGGACTTGCGTTCAGCTCACAAAAAACGAGTTGAGAAATGGAGCTCAGGGGCAGAGCAATTCACAAACTGGCAGAGTGATAAAGGACAACTAACGTCCACAATTCTTTTGAGGGAAGTCAACGAGGCGGACTTGAAAGCGAGGCAAAATAGCAGGAAACAGATTTCAAGAGGTACGTTGGAATCGCCTGTAAAGCACAGGAAGAGGGTCACAAATTGGACAATGGTGCACTTGGCCAAAAAGGGCGTATGCGTTTTCTCCTGAATATATTCAGGAGAAAACGCATACGCCCTTTTTGGCCAAGCAAGCAAGCGGGCAATGCAAATCTGCACTACAAAGAAGTATCATTTCCCACCGGTCAAAAGGGACATCCAAAAAATGTGTAAAAACCAGAAAGGCAAGACAGGCCCTGGAGAACAGGGAGCCTTGTTATGCTGATGGGCGGGATGTAAATTGCCAAATGCCTCACTGGAGGAGTGCATTGTGTTCCCTAAAAGAAGTAAACAACAGAGCTACAGAGCCAAGGCCACTTCCACTCTAGGGAATATACTTTGGGAAAACTGAAAATCAATAAGAAAGAGCCACCTCCAAATTTAGGGCTGCACTGACTACAAGAACCTCAACTTGGGTACACCTTAAATATCCCAGGAAATATAAAAATGGTTCAAAACATTGTGGTACTTATGTACGATGGAATATCCCTCAGCCATGAAATCAATGTCATAAGACCAGTATCAGCAAAGTGAGTGGATTCAGGTACGATGATTCTAAGTGAAATAAGTCACACAGAAAAAGAAACTTATCATAAGATATCACTTATGAAGATCCTGTAAACATGGCTACACGTGAACTGAGTTAGGAAAGAGAACAGAGTCTCACATTTAGAAAACACTCTTATGCCTGCATAAAGGGGAAGGAGAGGTGGGGTGATGCATAAAACCACAGTTTGATATAAGCACAGGGACCGTTCCAAAAACCAACTTTGGAATTGACAAGACGGACACCTTCCTCAGTGAAAGAGACTCAAAACCCCATATTTCCCACAGAGGAATATATCTGACTAGTAAGAATCTTAAAACCTATGTATTGATATGTCTCCATAAGGGAATCAAGTGTGTCTAGAGTGGCATAAACATGGCAGCGAGAATCAGCTCAAACCCACTATAAAAAGGAATTTCAAAAGCAAAACCAAAAAACAGGGAAATTCTTTCCAATTCCTTCTGGGTGTCTGAGGAAACCTGGAAAGACCCTATCTACAATGACAGCTGGATGTGGCATAAGGCTGGACACTTGGGACTGAGAGGATTGGTGAGATTGGGTGAGCAAATGCAGACCCTTTCAAGCAATAATGCATGGCCCCCATTCCATGGGTCCCAACTCTCCAGGTTCAAGGGAATATTACTACAGCTATAACATGTAAAGGAAACCTAGAGAATGGACACACTGTGAATACGAAAGGTTTCTAAAACTCAACGAATAGTCCCTCTCCTGGTGCTCCAGTTTGACTTTCCAACTGCCTTACTATCAATCTCCCAACTTGGAGAGACAGGCCCTTTAACCTCCTGGTTTGCACAGGTTCCCAATTTGGCAGAGGATGGAAGGGACGAGGGAGAACCCATGAGAGAGTAGCTGTTAGGCATTCGGACGGGCACATGTCACTCTAATTTCCCGGCAGGAAGAAGAATTAACCAAAGTCTCAGCCACCCACCGGGAACCAGTATAGGACATGATCCAAAATTTTGGACTTGCGTTCAGCTCACAAAAAACGAGTTGAGAAATGGAGCTCAGGGGCAGAGCAATTCACAAACTGGCAGAGTGATAAAGGACAACTAACGTCCACAATTCTTTTGAGGGAAGTCAACGAGGCGGACTTGAAAGCGAGGCAAAATAGCAGGAAACAGATTTCAAGAGGTACGTTGGAATCGCCTGTAAAGCACAGGAAGAGGGTCACAAATTGGACAATGGTGCACTTGGCCAAAAAGGGCGTATGCGTTTTCTCCTGAATATATTCAGGAGAAAACGCATACGCCCTTTTTGGCCAAGCAAGCAAGCGGGCAATGCAAATCTGCACTACAAAGAAGTATCATTTCCCACCGGTCAAAAGGGACATCCAAAAAATGTGTAAAAACCAGAAAGGCAAGACAGGCCATGGAGAACAGGGAGCCTTGTTATGCTGATGGGCGGGATGTAAATTGCCAAATGCCTCACTGGAGGAGTGCATTGTGTTCCCTAAAAGAAGTAAACAACAGAGCTACAGAGCCAAGGCCACTTCCACTCTAGGGAATATACTTTGGGAAAACTGAAAATCAATAAGAAAGAGCCACCTCCAAATTTAGGGCTGCACTGACTACAAGAACCTCAACTTGGGTACACCTTAAATATCCCAGGAAATATAAAAAGGGTTCAAAACATTGTGGTACTTATGTACGATGGAATATCCCTCAGCCATGAAATCAATGTCATAAGACCAGTAGCAGCAAAGTGAGTGGATTCAGGTACGATGATTCTAAGTGAAATAAGTCACACAGAAAAAGGAACTTATCATAAGATATCACTTATGAAGATCCTGTAAACATGGCTACACGTGAACTGAGTTAGGAAAGAGAACAGAGTCTCACATTTAGAAAACACTCTTATGCCTGCATAAAGGGGAATGAGAGGTGGGGTGATGCATAAAACCAGAGTTTGATATAAGCACAGGGACCGTTTCAAAAACCAACTTTGGAATAGACAAGACCTACACCTTCCTCAGTGAAAGAGACTCAAAACCCCATATTTCCCACAGAGGAATATATCTGATTAGTAAGAATCTTAAAACCTATGTATTGATATGTCTCCATAAGGGAATCAAGTGTATCTAGAGTGGCATAAACATTGCAGCGAGAATCAGCTCAAACCCACTATAAAATGGAATTTCAAAAGCAAAACCAAAAAACAGGGAAATTCTTTACAATTCCTTCAGGGTGTCTGAGGAAACCTGGAAAGACCCTATCTACAATGACAGCTGTATGTGGCATAAGGCTGGACACTTGGGACTGAGAGGATTGGTGAGATTGGGTGAGCAAATGCAGACCCTTTCAAGCAATAATGCATGGCCCCCATTCCATGGGTCCCAACTCTCCAGGTTCAAGGGAATATTACTACAGCTATAACATGTACAGGAAACCTAGAGAATGGACACACTGTGAATACGAAAGGTTTCTAAAACTCAACGAATAGTCCCTCTCCTGGTGCTCCAGTTTGACTTTCCAACTGCCTTACTATCAATCTCCCAACTTGGAGAGAAAGGCCCTTTAACCTCCTGGTTTGCACAGGTTCCCAATTTGGCAGAGGATGGAAGGGACGAGGGAGAACCCATGAGAGAGTAGCTGTTAGGCATTTGGACGGGCACATGTCACTCTAATTTCCCGGCAGGAAGAAGAATTAACCAAAGTCTCAGGCACCCACCGGGAGCCAGTATAGGACATGATCCAAAATTTTGGACTTGCGTTCAGCTCACAAAAAATGAGTTGAGAAATGGAGCTCAGGGGCACAGCAATTCTCAAACTGGCAGAGTGATAAAGAACAACTATCGTCCAAAAATCTGTTGAGGGAAGTCAACGAGGTGGACTTGAAAGCGAGGCAAAATAGCAGGAAACAGATTTCAAGAGGTACGTTGGAATCGCCTGTAAAGCACAGGAAGAGGGGCACAACTTGCACAATGGTGCACTTGGCCAAAAAGGGCGTATGCGTTTTCTCCTGAATATATTCAGGAGAAAACGCATACGCCCTTTTTGGCCAAGCAAGCAAGCGGGCAATGCAAATCTACACTACAAAGAAGTATCATTTCCCACCGGTCAAAAGTGTCATCCACAAAATGTGTAAAAACCAGAAAGGCAAGACAGGCCCTGGAGAACTGGGAGCCTTGTTATGCTGATGGGCGGGATGTAAATTGCCAACTGCCTCACTGGAGGAGTGCATTGTGTTCCCTAAAACAAGTAAACAACAGAGCTACAGAGCCAAGGCCACTTCCAGTCTAGGGAATATACCTTGGGAAAACTGAAAATCAATAAGAAAGAGCCACCTCCAAATTTAGGGCTGCACTGACTACAAGAACCTCAACTTGGGTACACCTTAAATATCCCAGGAAATATAAAAATGGTTCAAAACTTTGTGGTACTTCGTAAGATGGAATATCCCTCAGCCATGAAATCAATGTCATAAGACCAATAGCAGCAAGGTGAGTGGATTCAGGTACGATGATTCTAAGTGAAAGTCACACAGAAAAAGAAACTTATCATAAGATATCACTTATGAAGATCCTGTAAACATGGCTACACGTGAACTGAGTTAGGAAAGAGAACAGAGTCTCACATTTAGAAAACACTCTTATGCCTGCATAAAGGGGAAGGAGAGGTGGGGTGATGCATAAAACCAGAGTTTGATATAAGCACAGGGACCGTTCCAAAAACCAACTTTGGAATAGACAAGACCTACACCTTCCTCAGTGAAAGAGACTCAAAACCCCATATTTCCCGCAGAGGAATATATCTGACTAGTAAGAATCTTAAAACCTATGTATTGATATGTCTCCATAAGGGAATCAAGTGTGTCTAGAGTGGCATAAACATGGCAGCGAGAATCAGCTCAAACCCACTATAAAAAGGAATTTCAAAAGCAAAACCAAAAAACAGGGAAATTCTTTACAATTCCTTCAGGGTGTCTGAGGAAACCTGGAAAGACCCTATCTACAATGACAGCTGGATGTGGCATAAGGCTGGACACTTGGGACTGAGAGGATTGGTGAGATTGGGTGAGCAAATGCAGACCCTTTCAAGCAATAATGCATGGCCCCCATTCCATGGGTCCCAACTCTCCAGGTTGAAGGGAATATTACTACAGCTATAACATGTACAGGAAACTTAGAGAATGGACACACTGTGAATACGAAAGGTTTCTAAAACTCAACGAATAGTCCCTCTCCTGGTGCTCCAGTTTGACTTTCCAACTGCCTTACTATCAATCTCCCAACTTGGAGAGACAGGCCCTTTAACCTCCTGGTTTGCACAGGTTCCCAATTTGGCAGAGGATGGAAGGGACGAGGGAGAACCCATGAGAGAGTAGCTGTTAGGCATTTGGACGGGCACATGTCACTCTAATTTCCTGGCAGGAAGAAGAATTAACCAAAGTCTCAGCCACCCACCGGGAACCAGTATAGGACATGATCCAAAATTTGGGACTTGCGTTCAGCTCACAAAAAACGAGTTGAGAAATGGAGCTCAGGGGCACAGCAATTCACAAACTGGCAGATTGATAAAGGACAACTATCGTCCAAAAATCTGTTGAGGGAAGTCAAAGAGGCGGACTTGAAAGAGAGACAATATAGCAAGAAACAGATTTCAAGAGGTACGTTGGAATCGCCTGTAAAGCACAGGAAGAGGGGCCCAACTTGGTCAATGGTGCACTTGGCCAAAAAGGGTGTATGCGTTTTCTCCTGAATATATTCAGGAGAAAACACATACGCCCTTTTTGGCCAAGCAAGCAAGCGGCCAATGCAAATCTGCACTACAAAGAAGTATCACTTCCCACCGGTCAAAAGGGACATCCACAAAATGTGTAAAAACCAGAAAGGCAAGACAGGCCCTGGAGAACAGGGAGCCTTGTTATGCTGATGGGCGGGATGTAAATTGCCAACTGCCTCACTGGAGGAGTGCATTGTGTTCCCTAAAACAAGTAAACAACAGAGCTACAGAGCCAAGGCCACTTCCAGTCTAGGGAATATACCTTGGGAAAACTGAAAATCAATAAGAAAGAGCCACCTCCAAATTTAGGGCTGCACTGGCTACAAGAACCTCAACTTGGGTACACCTTAAATATCCTAGGAAATATAAAAATGGTTCAAAATATTGTGGTACTTACATACGATGGAATATCCCTCAGCCATGAAATCAATGTCATAAGACCAGTAGTAGCAAAGTGAGTGGATTCAGGTACGATGATTCTAAGTGAAATAAGTCACACAGAAAAAGAAACTTATCATAAGATATCACTTATGAAGATCCTGTAAACATGGCTACACGTGAACTGAGTTAGGAAAGAGAACAGAGTCTCACATTTAGAAAACACCTTTATGCCTGCATAAAGGGTAAGGAGAGGTGGGGTGATGCATAAAACCAGAGTTTGATATAAGCACAGGGACCGTTCCAAAAACCAACTTTGGAATAGACAAGACCTACACCTTCCTCAGTGAAAGAGACTCAAAACCCCATATGTCCCGCAGAGGAATATATCTGACTAGTAAGAATCTTAAAACCTATGTATTGATATGTCTCCATAAGGGAATCAAGTGTGTCTAGAGTGGCATAAACATGGCAGCGAGAATCAGCTCAAACCCACTATAAAAAGGAATTTCAAAAGAACAACCAAAAAACAGGGAAATTCTTTACAATTCCTTAAGGGTGTCTGAGGAAACCTGGAAAGACCCTATCTACAATGACAGCTGGATGTGGCATAAGGCTGAACACTTGGGACTGAGAGGATTGGTGAGATTGGGTGAGCAAATGCAGACCCTTTCAAGCAATAATGCATGGCCCCCATTCCATGGGTCCCAACTCTCCAGGTTCAAGGAAATATTACTAGAGCTATAACATTTACAGGAGACCAAGAGGATGTACACACTGTGAATACGAAAGGTTTCTAAAACTCAACTAATAGTCCCTCTCCTGGTGCTCCAGTTTGACTTTCCAACTGCCTTACTATCAATCTCCCAACTTGGAGAGACAGGCCCTTTAACCTCCTGGTTTGCACAGGTTCCCAATTTGGCAGAGGATGGAAGGGACGAGGGAGAACCCATGAGAGAGTAGCTGTTAGGCATTTGGACGGGCACATGTCACTCTAATTTCCCGGCAGGAAGAAGAATTAACCAAAGTCTCAGCCACCCACCGGGAACCAGTATAGGACATGATCCAAAATTTTGGACTTGCGTTCAGCTCACAAAAAACGAGTTGAGAAATGGAGCTCAGGGGCACAGCAATTCTCAAACTGGCAGAGTGATAAAGGATAACTATCGTCCAAAAATCTGTTGAGGGAAGTCAACGAGGTGGACTTGAAAGCGAGGCAAAATAGCAGGAAACAGATTTCAAGAGGTACCTTGGAATTGCCTGTAAAGCACAGGAAGACGGGCACAACTTGGACAATGATGCACTTGGCCAAAAAGGGCGTATGCGTTTTCTCCTGAATATATTCAGGAGAAAACGCATACGCCCTTTTTGGCCAAGCAAGCAAGCGGGCAATGCAAATCTGCACTACAAAGAAGTATCATTTCCCACCGGTCAAATGGGACATCCAAAAATTGTGTAAAAACCAGAAAGGCAAGACAGGCCCTGGAGAACAGGGAGCCTTGTTATGCTGATGGGCGGGATGTAAATTGCCAACTGCCTCACTGGAGGAGTGCATTGTGTTCCCTAAAACAAGTAAACAACAGAGCTACAGAGCCAAGGCCACTTCCAGTCTAGGGAATATACCTTGGGAAAACTGAAAATCAATAAGAAAGAGCCACCTCCAAATTTAGGGCTGCACTGACTACAAGAACCTCAACTTGGGTACACCTTAAATATCCCAGGAAATATAAAAATGGTTCAAAACATTGTGGTACTTCGTACGACGGAATATCCCTCAGCCATGAAATCAATGTCATAAGACCAGTAGCAGCAAGGTGAGTGGATTCAGGTACGATGATTCTAAGTGAAATAAGTCACACAGAAAAAGAAACTTATCATAAGATATCACTTATGAAGATCCTGTAAACATGGCTACACGTGAACTGAGTTAGGAAAGAGAACAGAGTCTCACATTTAGAAAACACTCTTATCCCTGCATAAAGGGGATGGAGCGGTGGGGTGATGCATAAAACCAGAGTTTGATATAAGCACAGGGACCGTTCCAAAAACCAACTTTGGAATAGACAAGACCTACACCTTCCTCAGTGAAAGAGACTCAAAACCCCATATTTCCCGCAGAGGAATATATCTTACTAGTAAGAATTTTAAAACCTATGTATTGATATGTCTCCATAAGGGAATCAAGTGTGTCTAGAGTGGCATAAACATGGCAGCGAGAATCAGCTCAAAACCACTATAAAAAGGAATTTCAAAAGCAAAACCAAAAAACAGGGAAATTCTTTACAATTCCTTCAGGGTGTCTGAGGAAACCTGGAAAGACCCTATCTACAATGACAGCTGGATGTGGCATAATGCTGGACACTTGGGACTGAGAGGATTGGTGAGACTGGGTGAGCAAATGCAGACCCTTTCAAGCAATAATGCATGGCCCCCATTCCATGGGTCCCAACTCTCCAGGTTCAAGGGAATATTACTACAGCTATAACATGTACAGGAAACCTAGAGAATGGACACACTGTGAATACGAAAGGTTTCTAAAACTCAACGAATAGTCCCTCTCCTGGTGCTCCAGTTTGACTTTCCAACTGCCTTACTATCAATCTCCAAACTTGGAGAGACAGGCCCTTTAACCTCCTGGTTTGCACAGGTTCCCAATTTGGCAGAGGATGGAAGGGACGAGGGAGAACCCATGAGAGAGTAGCTGTTAGGCATTTGGACGGGCACATGTCACTCTAATTTCCCGGCAGGAAGAAGAATTAACCAAAGTCTCAGCCACCCACCGGGAACCAGTATAGGACATGATCCAAAATTTTGGACTTGCGTTCAGCTCACAAAAAACGAGTTGAGAAATGGAGCTCAGGGGCACAGCAATTCACAAACTGGCAGAGTGATAAAGGACAACTATCGTCCAAAAATCTGTTGAGGGACGTCAACGAGGCGGACTTGAAAGCGAGGCAAAATAGCAGGAAACAGATTTCAAGAGGTACCTTGGAATCGCCTGTAAAGCACAGGAAGCGGGGCACAACTTGGACAATGATGCACTTGGCCAAAAAGGGCGTATGCGTTTTCTCCTGAATATATTCAGGAGAAAACGCATACGCCCTTTTTGGCCAAGCAAGCAATCGGGCAATGCAAATCTGCACTACAAAGAAGTATCATTTCCCACCGGTCAAAAGGGACATCCAAAAAATGTGTAAAAACCAGAAAGGCAAGACAGGCCCTGGAGAACAGGGAGCCTTGTTATGCTGATGGGCGGGATGTAAATTGCCAACTGCCTCACTGGAGGAGTGCATTGTGTTCCCTAAAACAAGTAAACAACAGAGCTACAGAGCCAAGGCCACTTCCAGTCTAGGGAATATACCTTGGGAAAACTGAAAATCAATAAGAAAGAGCCACCTCCAAATTTAGGGCTGCACTGACTAAAAGAACCTCAACTTGGGTACACCTTAAATATCCCAGGAAATATAAAAATGGTTCAAAACATTGTGGTACTTACGTACGATGGAATATCCCTCAGCCATGAAATCAATGTCATAAGACCAGTAGCAGCAAGGTGAGTGGATTCAGGTACGATGATTCTAAGTGAAATAAGTCACACAGAAAAAGAAACTTATCATAAGATATCACTTATGAAGATCCTGTAAACATGGTTACACGTGAACTGAGTTAGGAAAGAGAACAGAGTCTCACATTTGGAAAACACTCTTATGCCTGCATAAAGGGGATGGAGCAGTGGGGTGATGCATAAAACGAGAGTTTGATATAAGCACAGGGACCGTTCCAAAAACCAACTTTGGAATAGACAAGACCTACACCTTCCTCAGTGAAAGAGACTCAAAACCCCATATTTCCTGCAGAGGAATATATCTGACTAGTAAGAATCTTAAAACCTATGTATTGATATGACTCCATAAGGGAATCAAGTGTGTCTAGAGTGGCATAAACATGGCAGCGAGAATCAGCTCAAACCCACTATAAAAAGGAATTTCAAAAGCAAAACCAAAAAAGAGGGAAATTCTTTACAATTCCTTCAGGGTGTCTGAGGAAAACTGGAAAGACCCTATCTACAATGACAGCTGGATGTGGCATAATGCTGGACACTTGGGACTGAGAGGATTGGTGAGATTGGGTGAGCAAATACAGACCCTTTCAAGCAATAATGCATGGCCCCCATTCCATGGGTTCCAACTCTCCAGGTTCAAGGAAATATTACTACAGCTATAACATGTACAGGAAACCTAGAGAATGGACACACTGTGAATACGAAAGGTTTCTAAAACTCAACGAATAGTCCCTCTCCTGGTGCTCCAGTTTGACTTTCCAACTGCCTTACTATCAATCTCCCAACTTGGAGAGACAGGCCCTTTAACCTCCTGGTTTGCACAGGTTCCCAATTTGGCAGAGGATGGAAGGGAAGAGGGAGAACCCATGAGAGAGTAGCTGTTAGTCATTTGGAAGTGCACATGTCACTCTAATTTCCCGGCAGGAAGAAGAATTAACAAAGTCTCAGCCACCCACCGGGAACCAGTATAGGACATGATCCAAAATTTTGGACTTGCGTTCAGCTCACAAAAAACGAGTTGAGAAATGGAGATCAGGGGCACAGCAATTCACGAACTGGCAGAGTGATAAAGGACAACTATCGTCCAAAAAATCTGTTGAGGGAAGTCAACGAGGCGGACTTGAAAGCGAGGCAAAATACCAGGAAACAGATTTCAAGAGGTACCTTGGAATTGCCTGTAAAGCACAGGAAGAGGGGCACAACTTGGACAATGATGAACTTGGCCAAAAAGGGCGTATACGTTTTCTCCTGAATATATTCAGGAGAAAACTCATACGCCCTTTTTGGCCAAGCAAGCAAGCGGGCAATGCAAATCTGCACTACAAAGAAGTATCACTTCCCACCGGTCAAAAGGGACATCCACAAAATGTGTAAAAACCAGAAAGGCAAGACAGGCCCTGGAGAACTGGGAGCCTTGTTATGCTGATGGGCGGGATGTAAATTGACAACTGCCTCACTGGAGGAGCGCATTGTGTTCCCTAAAGCAAGTAAACAACAGAGCTACAGAGCCAAGGCCACTTCCAGTCTAGGGAATATACCTTGGGAAAACTGAAAATCAATAAGAAAGAGCCACGTCCAAATTTAGGGCTGCACTGACTACAAGAACCTCAACTTGGGTACACCTTAAATATCCCAGGAAATATAAAAATGGTTCAAAACATTGTGGTACTTACGTACGATGGAATATCCCTCAGCCATGAAATCAATGTCATAATACCAGTAGCAGCAAAGTGAGTGGATTCAGGTACGATGATTCTAAGTGAAATAAGTCACACAGAAAAAGAAACTTATCATAAGATATCACTTATGAAGATCCTGTTAACATGGCTACACGTGAACTGACTTAGGAAAGAGAACAGAGTCTCACATTTAGAAAACACACTTATGCCTGCATAAAGGGGATGGAGAGGTGGGGTGATGCATAAAATCAGAGGTTGATATAAGCACAGGGACCGTTCCAAAAACCAACTTTGGAATAGACAAGACCTACACCTTCCTCAGTGAAAGAGACTCAAAATCCCATATTTCCCGCAGAGGAATATATCTGACTAGTAAGAATCTTAAAACCTATGTATTGATATGAATCCATAAGGGAATCAAGTTTGTCTAGAGTGGCATAAACATGGCAGCGAGAATCAGCTCAAACCCACTGTAAAAAGGAATTTCCAAAGCAAAACCAAAAAACAGGGAAATTCTTTACAATTCCTTCAGGGTGTCTGAGGAAACCTGGAAAGACCCTATCTACAATGACAGCTGGATGTGGCATAAGGCTGGACACTTGGGACTGAGAGGATTGGTGAGATTGGGTGAGCAAATGCAGACCCTTTCAAGCAATAATGCATGGCCCCCATTCCATGGGTCCCAACTCTCCAGGTTCAAGGGTATATTACTACAGCTATAACATGTACAGGAAACCTAGAGAAGGTACACACTGTGAATACGAAAGGTTTCTAAAACTCAACGAATAGTCCCTCTCCTGGTTCTCCAGTTTGACTTTCCAACTGCCTTACTATCAATCTCCCAACTTGGAGAGACAGGCCCTTTAACCTCCTGGTTTGCACAGGTTCCCAATTTGGCAGAGGATGGAAGGGACGAGGGAGAACCCATGAGAGAGTAGCTGTTAGGCATTTGGACGGGCACATGTCACTCTAATTTCCCGGCAGGAAGAAGAATTAACCAAAGTCTCAGCCACCCACCGGGAACCAGTATAGGACATGATCCAAAATTTTGGACTTGCGTTCAGCTCACAAAAAACGAGTTGAGAAATGGAGCTCAGGGGCACAGCAATTCACAAACTGGCAGAGTGATAAAGGACAACTATCGTCCAAAAATCTGTTGATGGAAGTCAACGAGGCGGACTTGAAAGCGAGGCAAAATACCAGGAAACAGATTTCAAGAGGTACCTTGGAATCGCCTGTAAAGCACAGGAAGAGGGGCACAACTTGTACAATGATGCACTTGGCCAAAAAGGGCGTATGCGTTTTCTCCTGAATATATTCAGGAGAAAACGCATACGCCCTTTTTGGCCAAGCAAGCAAGCGGGCAATGCAAATCTGCACTGCAAAGAAGTATCACTTCCCACCGGACAAAAGGGACATCCACAAAATGTGTAAAAACCAGAAAGGCAAGACAGGCCCTGGAGAACAGGGAGCCTTGTTATGCTGATGGGCGGGATGTAAATTGCCAACTGCCTCACTGGAGGAGCGCATTGTGTTCCCTAAAGCAAGTAAAAAACAGAGCTACAGAGCCAAGGCCACTTCCAGTCTAGGGAATATACCTTGGGAAAACTGAAAATCAATAAGAAAGAGCCACGTCCAAATTTAGGGCTGCACTGACTACAAGAACCTCAACTTGGGTACACCTTAAATATCCCAGGAAATATAAAAATGGTTCAAAACATTGTGGTACTTACGTACGATGGAATATCCCTCAGCCATGAAATCAATGTCATAAGACCAGTAGCAGCAAAGTGAGTGGATTCAGGTACGATGATTCTAAGTGAAAGAAGTCACAGAGAAAAAGAAACTTATCATAAGATATCACTTATGAAGATCCTGTTAACATGGCTACACGTGAACTGAGTTAGGAAAGAGAACAGAGTCTCACATTTAGAAAACACACTTATGCCTGCATAAAGGGGATGGAGAGGTGGGGTGATGCATAAAATCAGAGGTTGATATAAGCACAGGGACCGTTCCAAAAACCAACTTTGGAATAGACAAGACCTACACCTTCCTCAGTGAAAGAGACTCAAAATCCCATATTTCCCGCAGAGGAATATATCTGACTAGTAAGAATCTTAAAACCTATGTATTGATATGACTCCATAAGGGAATCAAGTTTGTCTAGAGTGGCATAAACATGGCAGCGAGAATCAGCTCAAACCCACTGTAAAAAGGAATTTCCAAAGCAAAACCAAAAAACAGGGAAATTCTTTACAATTCCTTCAGGGTGTCTGAGGAAACCTGGAAAGACCCTATCTACAATGACAGCTGGATGTGGCATAAGGCTGGACATTAGGGACTGAGAGGATTGGTGAGATTGGGTGAGCAAATGCAGACCCTTTCAAGCAATAATGCATGGCCCCCATTCCATGGGTCCCAACTCTCCAGGTTCAAGGGACTATTACTACAGCTATAACATGTACAGGAAACCTAGAGAAGGTACACACTGTGAATACGAAAGGTTTCTAAAACTCAACGAATAGTCCCTCTCCTGGTTCTCCAGTTTGACTTTCCAACTGCCTTACTATCAATCTCCCAACTTGGAGAGACAGGCCCTTTAACCTCCTGGTTTGCACAGGTTCCCAATTTGGCAGAGGATGGAAGGGACGAGGGAGAACCCATGAGAGAGTAGCTGTTAGGCATTTGGACGGGCACATGTCACTCTAGTTTCCCGGCAGGAAGAAGAATTAACCAAAGTCTCAGCCATCCACCGGGAACCAGTATAGGACATGATCCAAATTTTGGACTTGCGTTCAGCTCACAAAAAACGAGTTGAGAAATGGAGCTCAGGGGCACAGCAATTCACAAACTGGCAGAGTGATAAAGGACAACTATCGTCCAAAAATCTGTTGATGGAAGTCAACGAGGCGGACTTGAAAGCGAGGCAAAATACCAGGAAACAGATTTCAAGAGGTACCTTGGACTCGCCTGTAAAGCACAGGAAGAGGGGCACAACTTGTACAATGATGCACTTGGCCAAAAAGGGCGTATGCGTTTTCTCCTGAATATATTCAGGAGAAAACGCATACGCCCTTTTTGGCCAAGCAAGCAAGCGGGCAATGCAAATCTGAACTACAAAGATGTATCACTTCCCACCGGTCAAAAGGGACATCCACAAAATGTGTAAAAACCAGAAAGGCAAGACAGGCCCTGGAGAACAGGGAGCCTTGTTATGCTGATGGGCGGGATGTAAATTGCCAACTGCCTCACTGGAGGAGTGCATTGTGTTCCCTAAAACAAGTAAACAACAGAGCTACAGAGCCAAGGCCACTTCCAGTCTAGGGAATATACCTTGGGAAAACTGAAAATCAATAAGAAAGAGCCACGTCCAAATTTAGGGCTGCACTGACTACAGGAACCTCAACTTGGGTACACCTTAAATATCCCAGGAAATATAAAAATGGTTCAAAACATTGTGGTACTTACGTACGATGGAATATCCCTCAGCCATGAAATCAATGTCATAAGACCAGTAGCAGCAAAGTGAGTGGATTCAGGTACGATGATTCTAAGTGAAATAAGTCACACAGAAAAAGAAACTTATCATAAGATATCACTTATGAAGATCCTGTAAACATGGCTACACGTGAACTGAGTTAGGAAAGAGAACAGAGTCTCACATTTAGAAAACACTCTTATGCCTACATAAAGGGGATGGAGAGGTGGGGTGATGCATAAAATCAGAGTTTGATATAAGCACAGGGACCATTCCAAAAACCAACTTTGGAATAGACAAGACCTACACCTTCCTCAGTGAAAGAGACTCAAAACCCCATATTTCCCGCAGAGGAATATATCTGACTAGTAAGAATCTTAAAACCTATGTATTGATATGACTCCATAAGGGAATCAAGTGTGTCTAGAGTGGCATAAACATGGCAGCGAGAATCAGCTCAAACCCACTATAAAAAGGAATTTCAAAAGCAAAACCAAAAAACAGGGAAATTCTTTACAATTCCTTCAGGGTGTCTGAGGAAACCTGGAAAGACCCTATCTACAATGACAGCTGGATGTGGCATAAGGCTGGACACTTGGGACTGAGAGGATTGGTGAGATTGGGTGAGCAAATGCAGACCCTTTCAAGCAATAATGCATGGCCCCCATTCCATGCGTCCCAACTCTCCAGGTTCAAGGGAATATTACTACAGCTATAACATGTACAGGAAACCTAGAGAATGGACACACTGTGAATACGAAAGGTTTCTAAAACTCAACGAATAGTCCCTCTCCTGGTGCTCCAGTTTGACTTTCCAACTGCCTTACTATCAATCTCCCAACTTGGAGAGACAGGCCCTTTAACCTCCTGGTTTGCACAGGTTCCCAATTTGGCAGAGGATGGAAGGGACGAGGGAGAACCCATGAGAGAGTAGCTGTTAGGCATTTGGACGGGCACATGTCACTCTACTTTCCCGGCAGGAAGAAGAATTAACCAAAGTCTCAGCCACCCACCGGGAGCCAGTATAGGACATGATCCAAAATTTTGGACTTGCGTTCAGCTCACAAAAAAACGAGTTGAGAAATGGAGCTCAGGGGCACAGCAATTCACAAACTGGCAGAGTGATAAAGGACAACTATCGTCCAAAAATCTGTTGAGGGAAGTCAACGAGGCGGACTTGAAAGCGAGGCAAAATACCAGGAAACAGATTTCAAGAGGTACCTTGGAATCGCATGTAAAGCACAGGAAGAGGGGCACAACTTGGACAGTGATGCACTTGGCCAAAAAGGGCGTATGCGTTTTCTCCTGAATATATTCAGGAGAAAACGCATACGCCCTTTTTGGCCAAGCAAGCAAGCGGGCAATGCAAATCTGCACTACAAAGAAGTATCACATCCCACCGGTCAAAAGGGACATCCACAAAATGTGTAAAAACCAGAAAGGCAACACAGGCCCTGGAGAACTGGGAGCCTTGTTATGCTGATGGGCGGGATGTAAATTGCCAACTGCCTCACTGGAGGAGTGCATTGTGTTCCCTAAAACAAGTAAACAACAGAGCTACAGAGCCAAGGCCACTTCCAGTCTAGGGAATATACCTTGGGAAAACTGAAAATCAATAAGAAAGAGCCACCTCCAAATTTAGGGCTGCACTGACTACAAGAACCTCAACTTGGGTACACCTTAAATATCCCAGGAAATATAAAAATGGTTCAAAACATTGTGGTACTTACGTACGATGGAATATCCCTCAGCCATGAAATCAATGTCATAAGACCAGTAGTAGCAAAGTGAGTGGATTCAGGTACGATGATTCTAAGTGAAATAAGTCACACAGAAAAAGAAACTTATCATAAGATATCACTTATGAAGATCCTGTTAACATGGCTACACGTGAACTGAGTTAGGAAAGAGAACAGAGTCTCACATTTAGAAAACACACTTACGCCTGCGTAAAGGGGATGGAGAGGTGGGGTGATGCATAAAACCAGAGTTTAATATAAGCACAGGGACCTTTCCAAAAACCAACTTTAGAATAGACAAGACCTACACCTTCCTCAGTGAAAGAGACTCAAAATCCCATATTTCCCGCAGAGGAATATATCTGACTAGTAAGAATCTTAAAACCTATGTATTGATATGACTCCATAAGGGAATCAAGTTTGTCTAGAGTGGCATAAACATGGCAGCGAGAATCAGCTCAAACCCACTGTAAAAAGGAATTTCCAAAGCAAAACCAAAAAACAGGGAAATTCTTTCCAATTCCTTCAGGGTGTCTGAGGAAACCTGGAAAGACCCTATCTACAATGACAGCTGGATGTGGCATAAGGCTGGACACTAGGGACTGAGAGGATTGGTGAGATTGGGTGAGCAAATGCAGACCCTTTCAAGCAATAATGCATGGCCCCCATTCCATGGGTCCCAACTCTCCAGGTTCAAGGGCATATTACTTCAGCTATAACATGTACAGGAAACCTAGAGAATGTACACATGTGAATACAAAAGGTTTCTAAAACTCAACGAATAGTCCCTCTCCTGGTGCTCCAGTTTGACTTTCCAACTGCCTTACTATCAATCTCCCAACTTGGAGAGACAGGTCCTTTAACCTCCTGGTTTGCACACGTTCCCAATTTGGCAGAGGATGGAAGGGACGAGGGAGAACCCATGAGAGAGTAGCTGTTAGGCATTTGGACGGGCACATGTCACTCTAATTGCCCGGCAGGAAGAAGAATTAACCAAAGTCTCAGCCACCCACCGGGAACCAGTATAGGACATGATCCAAAATTTTGGACTTGCGTTCAGCTCACAAAAAACGAGTTGAGAAATGGAGCTCAGGGGCACAGCAATTCACAAACTGGCAGAATGATAAAGGACAACTAACGTCCAAAAATCTGTTGAGGGAAGTCAACGAGGCGGACTTGAAAGCGAGGCAAAATACCAGGAAACAGATTTCAAGAGGTACCTTGGAATTGCCTGTAAAGCACAGGAAGAGGGGCACAACTTGGACAATGATGCACTTGGTCAAAAAGGGCGTATGCGTTTTCTCCTGAAAATATTCAGGAGAAAACGCATACGCCCTTTTTGGCCAAGCAAGCAAGCAGGCAATGCAAATCTGCACTACAAAGAAGTATCATTTCCCACCGGTCAAAAGGGACATCCACAAAATGTGTAAAAACCAGAAAGGCAAGACAGGCCCTGGAGAACTGGGAGCCTTGTTATGCTGATGGGCGGGATGTAAATTGCCAACTACCTCACTGGAGGAGTGCATTGTGTTCCCTAAAACAAGTAAACAACAGAGCTACAGAGCCAAGGCCACTTCCAGTCTAGGGAATATACCTTGGGAAAAAATGAAAATCAATAAGAAAGAGCCACGTCCAAATTTAGGGCTGCACTGACTACAAGAACCTCAACTTGGGTACACCTTAAATATCCCAGGAAATATAAAAATGGTTCAAAACATTGTGGTACTTATGTAGGATGGAATATGCCTCAGCCATGAAATCAATGTCATAAGACCAGTAGCAGCAAAGTGAGTGGATTCAGGTACGATGATTCTAAGTGAAATAAGTCACACAGAAAAAGAAACTTATCATAAGATATCACTTATGAAGATCCTGTAAACATGGCTACACGTGAACTGAGTTAGTAAAGAGAACAGAGTCTCACATTTAGAAAACACTCTTATGCCTGCAAAAAGGGGAAGGAGAGGTCGGGTGATGCATAAAACCAGAGGTTGATATAAGCACAGGGACCGTTCCAAAAACCAACTTTGGAATAGACAAGACCTACACCTTCCTCAGTGAAAGAGACTCAAAACCCCATATGTCCCGCAGAGGAATATATCTGACTAGTAAGAATCTTAAAACCTATGTATTGATATGACTCCATAAGGGAATCAAGTGTGTCTAGAGTGGCATAAACATGGCAGCGAGAATCAGCTCAAACCCACTATAAAAAGGAATTTCAAAAGCAAAACCAAAAAACAGGGAAATTCTTTACAATTCCTTCAGGGTGTCTGAGGAAACCTGGAAAGACCCTGTCTACAATGACAGCTGTATGTGGCATAAGGCTGGACACTTGGGACTGAGAGGATTGGTGAGATTGGGTGAGCAAATGCAGCCCCTTTCAAGCAATAATGCATGGCCCCCATTCCATGGGTCCCAACTCTCCAGGTTGAAGGGAATATTACTACAGCTATAAAATATACAGGAAACCTAGAGAATGGACACACTGTGAATACGAAAGGTTTCTAAAACTCAAAGAATAGTCCCTCTCCTGGTGCTCCAGTTTGACTTTCCAACTGCCTTACTATCAATCTCCCAACTTGCAGAGGCAGGCCCTTTAACCTCCTGGTTTGCACAGCTTCCCAATTTGGCAGAGGATGGAAGGGACGAGGGAGAACCCATGAGAGATTAGCTGTTAGGCATTTGGACGGGCACATGTCTCTCTAATTTCCCGGAAGGAAGAAGAATTAACCAAAGTCTCAGCCACACACCGGGAACCAGTATAGGACAGGATCCCAAATTTTGGACTTGCGTTCAGCTCACAAAAAACGAGTTGAGAAATGGAGCTGAGGGGCACAGCAATTCAGAAAATGGCAGAGTGATAAAGGACAACTATCGTCCAAAAATCTGTTGAGGGAAGTCAACGAGGCGGACTTGAAAGCGAGGCAAAATACCAGGAAACAGATTTCAAGAGGTACCTTGGAATCGCCTGTAAAGCACAGGAAGAGGGGCACAACTTGGACAATGATGCACTTGGCCAAAAAGGGCGTATGCGTTTTCTCCTGAATATATTCAGGAGAAAACGCATACGCCCTTTTTGGCCAAGCAAGCAAGCGGGCAATGCAAATCTGCACTACAAAGAAGTATCACTTCCCACCGGTCAAAAGGGACATCCACAAAATGTGTAAAAACCAGAAATGCAAGACAGGCCCTGGAGAACTGGGACCCTTTTTATGCTGATGGGCGGCATGTAAATTGCCAACTGCCTCACTGGAGGAGTGCATTGTGTTCCCTAAAACAAGTAAACAACAGAGCTACAGAGCCAAGGCCACTTCCAGTCTAGGGAATATACATTGGGAAAACTGAAAATCAATAAGAAAGAGCCACGTCCAAATTTAGGGCTGCACTGACTACAAGAACCTCAACTTGGGTACACCTTAAATATCCCAGTAAATATAAAAATGGTTCAAAACATTGTGGTACTTACGTACGATGGAATATCCCTCAGCCATGAAATCAATGTCATAAGACCAGTAGCAGCAAAGTGAGTGGATTCAGGTACGATGATTCTAAGTGAAATAAGTCACACAGAAAAAGAAACTTATCATAAGATATCACTTAGGAAGATGCTGAAAACATGGCTACACGTGAACTGAGTTAAGAAAGAGAACAGAGTCTCACATTTAGAAAACACTCTTATGCCTACATAAAGGGGATGGAGAGGTGGGGTGATGCATAAAATCAGAGGTTGATATAAGCACAGGGACCGTTCCAAAAACCAACTTTGGAATAGACAAGACCTACACCTTCCTCAGTGAAAGAGACTCAATACCCCATATTTCCCGCAGAGGAATATATCTGACTAGTAAGAATCTTAAAACCTATGTATTGATATGACTCCATAAGGGAATCAAGTGTGTCTAGAGTGGCATAAACATGGCAGCGAGAATCAGCTCAAACCCACTATAAAAAGGAATTTCAAAAGCAAAACCAAAAAACAGGGAAATTCTTTACAATTCCTTCAGGGTGTCTGAGGAAACCTGGAAAGACCCTGTCTACAATGACAGCTGTATGTGGCATAAGGCTGGACACTTGGGATTGAGAGGATTGGTGAGACTGGGTGAGCAAATGCAAACCCTTTCAAGCAATAATGCATGGCCCCCATTCCATGGGTCCCAACTCTCCAGGTTGAAGGGAATATTACTACAGCTATAACATATACAGGAAACCTAGAGAATGGACACACTGTGAATACGAAAGGTTTCTAAAACTCAAAGAATAGTCCCTCTCCTGGTGCTCCAGTTTGACTTTCCAACTGCCTTACTATCAATCTCCCAACTTGCAGAGACAGGCCCTTTAACCTCCTGGTTTGCACAGCTTCCCAATTTGGCAGAGGATGGAAGGGACGAGGGAGAACCCATGAGAGATTAGCTGTTAGGAATTTGGAAGGGCACATGTCTCTCTAATTTCCCGGAAGGAAGAAGAATTAACCAAAGTCTCAGCCACACACCGTGAACCAGTATAGGACAGGATCCCAAATTTTGGACTTGCGTTCAGCTCACAAAAAACGAGTTGAGAAATGGAGCTGAGGGGCACAGCAATTCAGAAAATGGCAGAGTGATAAAGGACAACTATCGTCCAAAAATCTGTTGAGGGAAGTCAACGAGGCGGACTTGAAAGCGAGGCAAAATACCAGGAAACAGATTTCAAGAGGTACCTTGGAATCGCCTGTAAAGCACAGGAAGAGGGGCACAACTTGGACAATGATGCACTTGGCCAAAAAGGGCGTATGCGTTTTCTCCTGAATATATTCAGGAGAAAACGCATACGCCCTTTTTGGCCAAGCAAGCAAGCGGGCAATGCAAATCTGCACTACAAAGAAGTATCACTTCCCACCGGTCAAAAGGGACATCCACAAAATGTGTAAAAACCAGAAAGGCAAGACAGGCCCTGGAGAACTGGGAGCCTTGTTATGCTGATGGGCGGCATGTAAATTGCCAACTGCCTCACTGGAGGAGTGCATTGTGTTCCCTAAAACAAGTAAACAACAGAGCTACAGAGCCAAGGCCACTTCCAGTCTAGGGAATATACCTTGGGAAAACTGAAAATCAATAAGAAAGAGCCACCTCCAAATTTAGGGCTGCACTGACTACAAGAACCTCAACTTGGGTACACCTTAAATATCCCAGGAAATATAAAAATGGTTCAAAACATTGTGGTACTTACGTACGATGGAATATCCCTCAGCCATGAAATCAATGTCATAAGACCAGTAGCAGCAAAGTGAGTGGATTCAGGTACGATGATTCTAAGTGAAATAAGTCACACAGAAAAAGAAACTTATCATAAGATATCACTTATGAAGATCCTGTTAACATGGCTACACGTGAACTGAGTTAGGAAAGAGAACAGAGTCTCACATTTAGAAAACACACTTACGCCTGCGTAAAGGGGATGGAGAGGTGGGGTGATGCATAAAACCAGAGTTTAATATAAGCACAGGGACCTTTCCAAAAACCAACTTTAGAATAGACAAGACCTACACCTTCCTCAGTGAAAGAGACTCAAAATCCCATATTTCCCGCAGAGGAATATATCTGACTAGTAAGAATCTTAAAACCTATGTATTGATATGACTCCATAAGGGAATCAAGTTTGTCTAGAGTGGCATAAACATGGCAGCGAGAATCAGCTCAAACCCACTGTAAAAAGGAATTTCCAAAGCAAAACCAAAAAACAGGGAAATTCTTTCCAATTCCTTCAGGGTGTCTGAGGAAACCTGGAAAGACCCTATCTACAATGACAGCTGGATGTGGCATAAGGCTGGACACTAGGGACTGAGAGGATTGGTGAGATTGGGTGAGCAAATGCAGACCCTTTCAAGCAATAATGCATGGCCCCCATTCCATGGGTCCCAACTCTCCAGGTTCAAGGGCATATTACTTCAGCTATAACATGTACAGGAAACCTAGAGAATGTACACATGTGAATACAAAAGGTTTCTAAAACTCAACGAATAGTCCCTCTCCTGGTGCTCCAGTTTGACTTTCCAACTGCCTTACTATCAATCTCCCAACTTGGAGAGACAGGTCCTTTAACCTCCTGGTTTGCACACGTTCCCAATTTGGCAGAGGATGGAAGGGACGAGGGAGAACCCATGAGAGAGTAGCTGTTAGGCATTTGGACGGGCACATGTCACTCTAATTGCCCGGCAGGAAGAAGAATTAACCAAAGTCTCAGCCACCCACCGGGAACCAGTATAGGACATGATCCAAAATTTTGGACTTGCGTTCAGCTCACAAAAAACGAGTTGAGAAATGGAGCTCAGGGGCACAGCAATTCACAAACTGGCAGAATGATAAAGGACAACTAACGTCCAAAAATCTGTTGAGGGAAGTCAACGAGGCGGACTTGAAAGCGAGGCAAAATACCAGGAAACAGATTTCAAGAGGTACCTTGGAATTGCCTGTAAAGCACAGGAAGAGGGGCACAACTTGGACAATGATGCACTTGGCCAAAAAGGGCGTATGCGTTTTCTCCTGAAAATATTCAGGAGAAAACGCATACGCCCTTTTTGGCCAAGCAAGCAAGCAGGCAATGCAAATCTGCACTACAAAGAAGTATCACTTCCCACCGGTCAAAAGGGACATCCACAAAATGTGTAAAAACCAGAAAGGCAAGACAGGCCCTGGAGAACTGGGAGCCTTGTTATGCTGATGGGCGGGATGTAAATTGCCAACTACCTCACTGGAGGAGTGCATTGTGTTCCCTAAAACAAGTAAACAACAGAGCTACAGAGCCAAGGCCACTTCCAGTCTAGGGAATATACCTTGGGAAAAATGAAAATCAATAAGAAAGAGCCACGTCCAAATTTAGGGCTGCACTGACTACAAGAACCTCAACTTGGGTACACCTTAAATATCCCAGGAAATATAAAAATGGTTCAAAACATTGTGGTACTTATGTAGGATGGAATATGCCTCAGCCATGAAATCAATGTCATAAGACCAGTAGCAGCAAAGTGAGTGGATTCAGGTACGATGATTCTAAGTGAAATAAGTCACACAGAAAAAGAAACTTATCATAAGATATCACTTATGAAGATCCTGTAAACATGGCTACACGTGAACTGAGTTAGTAAAGAGAACAGAGTCTCACATTTAGAAAACACTCTTATGCCTGCAAAAAGGGGAAGGAGAGGTCGGGTGATGCATAAAACCAGAGGTTGATATAAGCACAGGGACCGTTCCAAAAACCAACTTTGGAATAGACAAGACCTACACCTTCCTCAGTGAAAGAGACTCAAAACCCCATATGTCCCGCAGAGGAATATATCTGACTAGTAAGAATCTTAAAACCTATGTATTGATATGACTCCATAAGGGAATCAAGTGTGTCTAGAGTGGCATAAACATGGCAGCGAGAATCAGCTCAAACCCACTATAAAAAGGAATTTCAAAAGCAAAACCAAAAAACAGGGAAATTCTTTACAATTCCTTCAGGGTGTCTGAGGAAACCTGGAAAGACCCTGTCTACAATGACAGCTGTATGTGGCATAAGGCTGGACACTTGGGACTGAGAGGATTGGTGAGATTGGGTGAGCAAATGCAGCCCCTTTCAAGCAATAATGCATGGCCCCCATTCCATGGGTCCCAACTCTCCAGGTTGAAGGGAATATTACTACAGCTATAAAATATACAGGAAACCTAGAGAATGGACACACTGTGAATACGAAAGGTTTCTAAAACTCAAAGAATAGTCCCTCTCCTGGTGCTCCAGTTTGACTTTCCAACTGCCTTACTATCAATCTCCCAACTTGCAGAGGCAGGCCCTTTAACCTCCTGGTTTGCACAGCTTCCCAATTTGGCAGAGGATGGAAGGGACGAGGGAGAACCCATGAGAGATTAGCTGTTAGGCATTTGGACGGGCACATGTCTCTCTAATTTCGCGGAAGGAAGAAGAATTAACCAAAGTCTCATCCACACACCGGGAACCAGTATAGGACAGGATCCCAAATTTTGGACTTGCGTTCAGCTCACAAAAAACGAGTTGAGAAATGGAGCTGAGGGGCACAGCAATTCAGAAAATGGCAGAGTGATAAAGGACAACTATCGTCCAAAAATCTGTTGAGGGAAGTCAACGAGGCGGACTTGAAAGCGAGGCAAAATACCAGGAAACAGATTTCAAGAGGTACCTTGGAATCGCCTGTAAAGCACAGGAAGAGGGGCACAACTTGGACAATGATGCACTTGGCCAAAAAGGGCGTATGCGTTTTCTCCTGAATATATTCAGGAGAAAACGCATACGCCCTTTTTGGCCAAGCAAGCAAGCGGGCAATGCAAATCTGCACTACAAAGAAGTATCACTTCCCACCGGTCAAAAGGGACATCCACAAAATGTGTAAAAACCAGAAATGCAAGACAGGCCCTGGAGAACTGGGACCCTTTTTATGCTGATGGGCGGCATGTAAATTGCCAACTGCCTCACTGGAGGAGTGCATTGTGTTCCCTAAAACAAGTAAACAACAGAGCTACAGAGCCAAGGCCACTTCCAGTCTAGGGAATATACCTTGGGAAAACTGAAAATCAATAAGAAAGAGCCACGTCCAAATTTAGGGCTGCACTGACTACAAGAACCTCAACTTGGGTACACCTTAAATATCCCAGGAAATATAAAAATGGTTCAAAACATTGTGGTACTTACGTACGATGGAATATCCCTCAGCCATGAAATCAATGTCATAAGACCAGTAGCAGCAAAGTGAGTGGATTCAGGTACGATGATTCTAAGTGAAATAAGTCACACAGAAAAAGAAACTTATCATAAGATATCACTTAGGAAGATGCTGAAAACATGGCTACACGTGAACTGAGTTAAGAAAGAGAACAGAGTCTCACATTTAGAAAACACTCTTATGCCTACATAAAGGGGATGGAGAGGTGGGGTGATGCATAAAATCAGAGGTTGATATAAGCACAGGGACCGTTCCAAAAACCAACTTTGGAATAGACAAGACCTACACCTTCCTCAGTGAAAGAGACTCAATACCCCATATTTCCCGCAGAGGAATATATCTGACTAGTAAGAATCTTAAAACCTATGTATTGATATGACTCCATAAGGGAATCAAGTGTGTCTAGAGTGGCATAAACATGGCAGCGAGAATCAGCTCAAACCCACTATAAAAAGGAATTTCAAAAGCAAAACCAAAAAACAGGGAAATTCTTTAAAATTCCTTCAGGGTGTCTGAGGAAACCTGGAAAGACCCTGTCTACAATGACAGCTGTATGTGGCATAAGGCTGGACACTTGGGATTGAGAGGATTGGTGAGATTGGGTGAGCAAATGCAAACCCTTTCAAGCAATAATGCATGGCCCCCATTCCATGGGTCCCAACTCTCCAGGTTGAAGGGAATATTACTACAGCTATAACATATACAGGAAACCTAGAGAATGGACACACTGTGAATACGAAAGGTTTCTAAAACTCAAAGAATAGTCCCTCTCCTGGTGCTCCAGTTTGACTTTCCAACTGCCTTACTATCAATCTCCCAACTTGCAGAGACAGGCCCTTTAACCTCCTGGTTTGCACAGCTTCCCAATTTGGCAGAGGATGGAAGGGACGAGGGAGAACCCATGAGAGATTAGCTGTTAGGAATTTGGAAGGGCACATGTCTCTCTAATTTCCCGGAAGGAAGAAGAATTAACCAAAGTCTCAGCCACACACCGTGAACCAGTATAGGACAGGATCCCAAATATTGGACTTGCGTTCAGCTCACAAAAAACGAGTTGAGAAATGGAGCTGAGGGGCACAGCAATTCAGAAAATGGCAGAGTGATAAAGGACAACTATCGTCCAAAAATCTGTTGAGGGAAGTCAACGAGGCGGACTTGAAAGCGAGGCAAAATACCAGGAAACAGATTTCAAGAGGTACCTTGGAATCGCCTGTAAAGCACAGGAAGAGGGGCACAACTTGGACAATGATGCACTTGGCCAAAAAGGGCGTATGCGTTTTCTCCTGAATATATTCAGGAGAAAACGCATACGCCCTTTTTGGCCAAGCAAGCAAGCGGGCAATGCAAATCTGCACTACAAAGAAGTATCACTTCCCACCGGTCAAAAGGGACATCCACAAAATGTGTAAAAACCAGAAAGGCAAGACAGGCCCTGGAGAACTGGGAGCCTTGTTATGCTGATGGGCGGCATGTAAATTGCCAACTGCCTCACTGGAGGAGTGCATTGTGTTCCCTAAAACAAGTAAACAACAGAGCTACAGAGCCAAGGCCACTTCCAGTCTAGGGAATATACCTTGGGAAAACTGAAAATCAATAAGAAAGAGCCACGTCCAAATTTAGGGCTGCACTGACTACAAGAACCTCAACTTGGGTACACCTTAAATATCCCAGGAAATATAAAAATGGTTCAAAACATTGTGGTACTTACGTACGATGGAATATCCCTCAGCCATGAAATCAATGTCATAAGACCAGTAGCAGCAAAGTGAGTGGATTCAGGTACGATGATTCTAAGTGAAATAAGTCACACAGAAAAAGAAACTTATCATAAGATATCACTTAGGAAGATCCTGTAAACATGGCTACACGTGAACTGAGTTAGGAAAGAGAACAGAGTCTCACATTTAGAAAACACACTTATGCCTGCATAAAGGGGATGGAGAGGTGGGGTGATGCATAAAACCAGAGTTTAATATAAGCACAGGGACCGTTCCAAAAACCAACTTTAGAATAGACAAGACCTACACCTTCCTCAGTGAAAGAGACTCAAAATCCCATATTTCCCGCAGAGGAATATATCTGACTAGTAAGAATCTTAAAACCTATGTATTGATATGACTCCATAAGGGAATCAAGTTTGTCTAGAGTGGCATAAACATGGCAGCGAGAATCAGCTCAAACCCACTGTAAAAAGGAATTTCCAAAGCAAAACCAAAAAACAGGGAAATTCTTTACAATTCCTTCAGGGTGTCTGAGGAAACCTGGAAAGACCCTATCTACAATGACAGCTGGATGTGGCATAAGGCTGGACACTAGGGACTGAGAGGATTGGTGAGATTGGGTGAGCAAATGCAGACCCTTTCAAGCAATAATGCATGGCCCCCATTCCATGGGTCCCAACTCTCCAGGTTCAAGGGCATATTACTTCAACTATAACATGTACAGGAAACCTAGAGAATGTACACATGTGAATACAAAAGGTTTCTAAAACTCAACGAATAGTCCCTCTCCTGGTGCTCCAGTTTGACTTTCCAACTGCCTTACTATCAATCTCCCAACTTGGAGAGACAGGCCCTTTAACCTCCTGGTTTGCACAGGTTCCCAATTTGGCAGAGGATGGAAGGGACGAGGGAGAACCCATGAGAGAGTAGCTGTTAGGCATTTGGACGGGCACATGTCACTCTAATTGCCCGGCAGGAAGAAGAATTAACCAAAGTCTCAGCCACCCACCGGGAACCAGTATAGGACATGATCCAAAATTTTGGACTTGCGTTCAGCTCACAAAAAACGAGTTGAGAAATGGAGCTCAGGGGCACAGCAATTCACAAACTGGCAGAGTGATAAAGGACAACTAACGTCCAAAAATCTGTTGAGGGAAGTCAACGAGGCGGACTTGAAAGCGAGGCAAAATACCAGGAAACAGATTTCAAGAGGTACCTTGGAATCGCCTGTAAAGCACAGGAAGAGGGGCACAACTTGGACAATGATGCACTTGGCCAAAAAGGGCGTATGCGTTTTCTCCAGAAAATATTCAGGAGAAAACGCATATGCCCTTTTTGGCCAAGCAAGCAAGCGGGCAATGCAAATCTGCACTACAAAGAAGTATCACTTCCCACCGGTCAAAAGGGACATCCACAAAATGTGTAAAAACCAGAAAGGCAAGACAGGCCCTGGAGAACTGGGAGCCTTGTTATGCTGATGGGCGGGATGTAAATTGCCAACTACCTCACTGGAGGAGTGCATTGTGTTCCCTAAAACAAGTAAACAACAGAGCTACAGAGCAAAGGCCACTTCCAGTCTAGGGAATATACCTTGGGAAAAATGAAAATCAATAAGAAAGAGCCACGTCCAAATTTATGGCTGCACTGACTACAAGAACCTCAACTTGGGTACACCTTAAATATCCCAGGAAATATAAAAATGGTTCAAAACATTGTGGTACTTACGTAGGATGGAATATGCCTCAGCCATGAAATCAATGTCATAAGACCAGTAGCAGCAAAGTGAGTGGATTCAGGTACGGTGATTCTAAGTGAAATAAGTCACACAGAAAAAGAAACTTATCATAAGATATCACTTATGAAGATCCTGTAAACATGGCTACACGTGAACTGAGTTAGGAAAGAGAACAGAGTCTCACATTTAGAAAACACTCTTATGCCTGCAAAAAGGGGAAGGAGAGGTCGGGTGATGCATAAAACCAGAGGTTGATATAAGCACAGGGACCGTTCCAAAAACCAACTTTGGAATAGACAAGACCTACACCTTCCTCAGTGAAAGAGACTCAAAACCCCATATGTCCCGCAGAGGAATATATCTGACTAGTAAGAATCTTAAAACCTATGTATTGATATGACTCCATAAGGGAATCAAGTGTGTCTAGAGTGGCATAAACATGGCAGCGAGAATCAGCTCAAACCCACTATAAAAAGGAATTTCAAAAGCAAAACCAAAAAACAGGGAAATTCTTTACAATTCCTTCAGGGTGTCTGAGGAAACCTGGAAAGACCCTGTCTACAATGACAGCTGTATGTGGCATAAGGCTGGACACTTGGGACTGAGAGGATTGGTGAGATTGGGTGAGCAAATGCAGACCCTTTCAAGCAATAATGCATGGCCCCCATTCCATGGGTCCCAACTCTCCAGGTTGAAGGGAATATTACTACAGCTATAACATATACAGGAAACCTAGAGAATGGACACACTGTGAATACGAAAGGTTTCTAAAACTCAAAGAATAGTCCCTCTCCGGGTGCTCCAGTTTGACTTTCCAACTGCCTTACTATCAATCTCCCAACTTGCAGAGACAGGCCCTTTAACCTCCTGGTTTGCACAGCTTCCCAATTTGGCAGAGGATGGAAGGGACGAGGGAGAACCCATGAGAGATTAGCTGTTAGGCATTTGGACGGGCACATGTCTCTCTAATTTCCCGGAAGGAAGAAGAATTAACCAAAGTCTCAGCCACACACCGGGAACCAGTATAGGACAGGATCCCAAATTTTGGACTTGCGTTCAGCTCACAAAAAACGAGTTGAGAAATGGAGCTGAGGGGCACAGCAATTCAGAAAATGGCAGAGTGATAAAGGACAACTATCGTCCAAAAATCTGTTGAGGGAAGTCAACGAGGCGGACTTGAAAGCGAGGCAAAATACCAGGAAACAGATTTCAAGAGGTACCTTGGAATTGCCTGTAAAGCACAGGAAGAGGGGCACAACTTGGACAATGATGCACTTGGCCAAAAAGGGGGTATGCGTTTTCTCCTGAAAATATTCAGGAGAAAACGCATATGCCCTTTTTGGCC
Organism: Mesoplodon densirostris; assembly: GCF_025265405.1. Classification (NCBI taxonomy): domain Eukaryota; kingdom Metazoa; phylum Chordata; class Mammalia; order Artiodactyla; family Ziphiidae; genus Mesoplodon; species Mesoplodon densirostris. Next base: position 140,280,087 of record NC_082681.1, on the reverse strand, counting down.
AAGCAAGCAAGCGGGCAATGCAAATCTGCACTACAAAGATGTATCACTTCCCACCGGTCAAAAGGGACATCCACAAAATGTGTAAAAACCAGAAAGGCAATACAGGCCCTGGAGAACTGGGAGCCTTGTTATGCTGATGGGCGGGATGTAAATTGCCAACAACCTCACTGGAGGAGTGCATTGTGTTCCCTAAAACAAGTAAACAACAGAGCTACAGAGCCAAGGCCACTTCCAGTCTAGGGAATATACCTTGGGAAAAATGAAAATCAATAAGAAAGAGCCACGTCCAAATTTAGGGCTGCACTGACTACAAGAACCTCAACTTGGGTACACCTTAAATATCCCAGGAAATATAAAAATGCTTCAAAACATTGTGGTACTTACGTAGGATGGAATATGCCTCAGCCATGAAATCAATGTCATAAGACCAGTAGCAGCAAAGTGAGTGGATTCAGGTACGATGATTCTAAGTGAAATAAGTCACACAGAAAAAGAAACTTATCATAAGATATCACTTATGAAGATCCTGTAAACATGGCTACACGTGAACTGAGTTAGGAAAGAGAACAGAGTCTCACATTTAGAAAACACTCTTATGCCTGCAAAAAGGGGAAGGAGAGGTCGGGTGATGCATAAAAACAGAGGTTGATATAAGCACAGGGACCGTTCCAAAAACCAACTTTGGAATAGACAAGACCTACACCTTCCTCAGTGAAAGAGACTCAAAACCCCATATTTCCCGCTGAGGAATATATCTGACTAGTAAGAATCTTAAAACCTATGTATTGATATGACTCCATAAGGGAATCAAGTGTGTCTAGAGTGGCATAAACATGGCAGCGAGAATCAGCTCAAACCCACTATAAAAAGGAATTTCAAAAGCAAAACCAAAAAACAGGGAAATTCTTTACAATTCCTTCAGGGTGTCTGAGGAAACCTGGAAAGACCCTGTCTACAATGACAGCTGTATGTGGCATAAGGCTGGACACTTGGGACTGAGAGGATTGGTGAGATTGGGTGAGCAAATGCAGACCCTTTCAAGCAATAATGCATGGCCCCCATTCCATGGGTCCCAACTCTCCAGGTTGAAGGGAATATTACTACAGCTATAACATATACAGGAAACCTAGAGAATGGACACACTGTGAATACGAAAGGTTTCTAAATTCAAAGAATAGTCCCTCTCCTGGTGCTCCAGTTTGACTTTCCAACTGCCTTACTATCAATCTCCCAACTTGGAGAGACAGGCCCTTTAACCTCCTGGTTTGCACAGCTTCCCAATTTGGCAGAGGATGGAAGGGACGAGGGAGAACCCATGAGAGAGTAGCTGTTAGGCATTTGGACGGGCACATGTCTCTCTAATTTCCCGGAAGGAAGAAGAATTAACCAAAGACTCAGCCACAAACCGGGAACCAGTATAGGACAGGATCCCAAATTTTGGACTTGCGTTCAGCTCACAAAAAACGAGTTGAGAAATGGAGCTGAGGGGCACAGCAATTCAGAAAATGGCAGAGTGATAAAGGACCACTATCGTCCAAAAATCTGTTGAGGGAAGTCAACGAGGCGGACTTGAAATCGAGGCAAAATACCAGGAAACAGATTTCAAGAGGTACCTTGGAATCACCTGTAAAGCACAGGAAGAGGGGCACAACTTGGACAATGATGCACTTGGCCAAAAAGGGCGTATGCGTTTTCTCCTGAATATATTCAGGAGAAAACGCATACGCCCTTTTTGGCCAAGCAAGCAAGCGGGCAATGCAAATCTGCACTAAAAAGAAGTATCACTTCCCACCGGTCAAAAGGGACATCCACAAAATGTGTAAAAACCAGAAAGGCAAGACAGGCCCTGGAGAACTGGGAGCCTTGTTATGCTGATGGGCGGCATGTAAATTGCCAACTGCCTCACTGGAGGAGTGCATTGTGTTCCCTAAAACAAGTAAACAACAGAGCTACAGAGCCAAGGCCACTTCCAGGCTAGGGAATATACCTTGGGAAAACTGAAAATCAATAAGAAAGAGCCACGTCCAAATTTAGGGCTGCACTGACTACAAGAACCTCAACTTGGGTACACCTTAAATATCCCAGGAAATATAAAAATGGTTCAAAACATTGTGGTACTTACGTACGATGGAATATCCCTCAGCCATGAAATCAATGTCATAAGACCAGTAGCAGCAAAGTGATTGGATTCAGGTACGATGATTCTAAGTGAAATAAGTCACACAGAAAAAGAAACTTATCATAAGATATCACTTATGAAGATCCTGTAAACATGGCTACACGTGAACTGAGTTAGGAAAGAGAACAGAGTCTCACATTTAGAAAACACTCTTATGCCTACATAAAGGGGATGGAGAGGTGGGGTGATGCATAAAATCAGAGGTTGATATAAGCACAGGGACCGTTCCAAAAACCAACTTTGGAATAGACAAGTCCTACACCTTCCTCAGTGAAAGAGACTCAAAACCCTATATTTCACGCAGAGGAATATATCTGACTAGTAAGAATCTTAAAACCTATGTATTGATATGACTCCATAAGGGAATCAAGTGTGTCTAGAGTGGCATAAACATGGCAGCGAGAATCAGCTCAAACCCACTTTAAAAAGGAATTTCAAAAGCAAAAACAAAAAACAGGGAAATTCTTTCCAATTCCTTCAGGGTGTCTGAGGAAACCTGGAAAGACCCTATCTACAATGACAGCTGGATGTGGCATAAGGCTGGACACTTGGGACTGAGAGGATTGGTGAGATTGGGTGAGCAAATGCAGACCCTTTCAAGCAATAATGCATGGCCCCCATTCCATGGGTCCCAACACTCCAGGTTCAAGGGCATATTACTTCAGCTCTAACATGTACAGGAAACCTAGAGAATGTACACAAGTGAATACAAAAGGTTTCTAAAACTCAACGAATAGTCCCTCTCCTGGTGCTCCAGTTTGACTTTCCAACTGCCTTACTATCAATCTCCCAACTTTGAGAGACAGGCCCTTTAACCTCCTGGTTTGCACAGGTTCCCAATTTGGCAGAGGATGGAAGGGACGAGGGAGAACCCATGAGAGAGTAGCTGTTAGGCATTTGGACGGGCACATGTCACTCTAATTTCCCGGCAGGAAGAAGAATTAACCAAAGTCTCAGCCACCCACCGGGAACCAGTATAGGACATGATCCAAAATTTTGGACTTGCGTTCAGCTCACAAAAAACGAGTTGAGAAATGGAGCTCAGGGGCACAGCAATTCACAAACTGGCAGAGTGATAAAGGACAACTATCGTCCAAAAATCTGTTGAGGGAAGTCAACGAGGCGGACTTGAAAGCGAGGCAAAATAGCAGGAAACAGATTTCAAGAGGTACCTTGGAATCGCCTGTAAAGCACAGGAAGAGGGGCACAACTTGGACAATGATGCACTTGGCCAAAAAGGGCGTATGCGTTTTCTCCTGAAAATATTCAGGAGAAAACGCATACGCCCTTTTTGGCCAAGCAAGCAAGCGGGCAATGCAAATCTGCACTACAAAGTAGTATCACTTCCCACCGGTCAAAAGGGACATCCACAAAATGTGTAAAAACCAGAAAGGCAAGACAGGCCCTGGAGAACTGGGAGCCTTGTTATGCTGATGGGCGGGATGTAAATTGCCAACTACCTCACTGGAGGAGTGCATTGTGTTCCCTAAAACAAGTAAACAACAGAGCTACAGAGCCAAGGCCACTTCCAGTCTAGGGAATATACCTTGGGAAAAATGAAAATCAATAAGAAAGAGCCACCTCCAAATTTAGGGCTGCACTGACTACAAGAACCTCAACTTGGGTACACCTTAAATATCCCAGGAAATATAAAAATGGTTCAAAACATTGTGGTACTTACGTACGATGGAATATCCCTCAGCCATGAAATCAATGTCATAAGACCAGTAGCAGCAAAGTGAGTGGATTCAGGTACGATGATTCTAAGTGAAATAAGTCACACAGAAAAAGAAACTTATCATAAGATATCACTTATGAAGATCCTGTAAACATGGCTACACGTGAACTGAGTTAGGAAAGAGAACAGAGTCTCACATTTAGAAAACACTCTTATGCCTACATAAAGGGGATGGAGAGGTGGGGTGATGCATAAAATCAGAGGTTGATATAAGCACAGGGACCGTTCCAAAAACCAACTTTGGAATAGACAAGACCTACACCTTCCTCAGTGAAAGAGACTCAAAACCCTATATTTCACGCAGAGGAATATATCTGACTAGTAAGAATCTTAAAACCTATGTATTGATATGACTCCATAAGGGAATCAAGTGTGTCTAGAGTGGCATAAACATGGCAGCGAGAATCAGCTCAAACCCACTATAAAAAGGAATTTCAAAAGCAAAACCAAAAAACAGGGAAATTCTTTACAATTCCTTCAGGGTGTCTGAGGAAACCTGGAAAGACCCTATCTACAATGACAGCTGGATGTGGCATAAGGCTGGACACTTGGGACTGAGAGGATTGGTGAGATTGGGTGAGCAAATGCAGACCCTTTCAAGCAATAATGCATGGCCCCCATTCCATGGGTCCCAACACTCCAGGTTCAAGGGCATATTACTTCAGCTCTAACATGTACAGGAAACCTAGAGAATGGACACACTGTGAATTCGAAAGGTTTCTAAAACTCAACGAATAGTCCCTCTCCTGGTGCTCCAGTTTGACTTTCCAACTGCCTTACTATCAATCTCCCAACTTGGAGAGACAGGCCCTTTAACCTCCTGGTTTGCACAGGTTCCCAATTTGGCAGAGGATGGAAGGGACGAGGGAGAACCCATGAGAGAGTAGCTGTTAGGCATTTGGACGGGCACATGTCACTCTAATTTCCCGGCAGGAAGAAGAATTAACCAAAGTCTCAGCCACCCACCGGGAACCAGTATAGGACATGATCCAAAATTTTGGACTTGCGTTCAGCAAACAAAAAAACGAGTTGAGAAATGGAGCTCAGTGGCACAGCAATTCACAAACTGGCAGAGTGATAAAGGACAACTATCGTCCAAAAATCTGTTGAGGGAAGTCAACGAGGCGGACTTGAAAGCGAGGCAAAATACCAGGAAACAGATTTCAAGAGGTACCTTGGAATCGCCTGTAAAGCACAGGAAGAGGGGCACAACTTGGACAATGGTGCACTTGGCCAAAAAGGGCGTATGCGTTTTCTCCTGAATATATTCAGGAGAAAACGCATACGCCCTTTTTGGCCAAGCAAGCAAGCGGGCAATGCAAATCTGCACTACAAAGAAGTATCACTTCCCACCGGTCAAAAGGGACATCCACAAAATGTGTAAAAACCAGAAAGGCAAGACAGGCCCTGGAGAACAGGGATCCTTGTTATGCTGATGGGCGGGATGTAAATTGCCAACTGCCTCACTGGAGGAGTGCATTGTGTTCCCTAAAACAAGTAAACAACAGAGCTACAGAGCCAAGGCCACTTCCAGTCTAGGGAATATACCTTGGGAAAACTGAAAATCAATAAGAAAGAGCCAACTCCAAAGTTAGGGCTGCACTGACTACAAGAACCTCAACTTGGGTACACCTTAAATATCCCAGGAAATATAAAAATGGTTCAAAACATTGTGGTAGTTACGTACGATGGAATATCCCTCAGCCATGAAATCAATGTCATAAGACCAGTAGCAGCAAAGTGAGTGGATTCAGGTACGATGATTCTAAGTGAAATAAGTCACACAAAAAAAGAGACTTATCATAAGATATCACTTATGAAGATCCTGTAAACATGGCTACACGTGAACTGAGTTAGGAAAGAGAACAGAGTCTCACATTTAGAAAACACTCTTATGCCTGCATAAAGGGGATGGAGAGGTGGGGTGATGCATAAAACCAGAGTTTGATATAAGCACAGGGACCGTTCCAAAAACCAACTTTGGAATAGACAAGACCTACACCTTCCTCAGTGAAAGAGTCTCAAAACCCCATATTTCCCGCAGAGGAATATATCTGACTAGTAAGAATCTTAAAACCTATGTATTGATATGACTCCATAAGGCAATCAATTGTGTCTAGAGTGGCATAAACATGGCAGAGAGAGTCAGCTCAAACCCACTATAAAAAGGAATTTCAAAAGCAAAACCAAAAAACAGGGAAATTCTTTACAATTCCTTCAGGGTGTCTGAGGAAACCTGGAAAGACCCTATCTACAATGACAGCTGGATGTGGCATAAGGCTGGACACTTGGGACTGAGAGGATTGGTGAAATTGGGTGAGCAAATGCAGACCCTTTCAAGCAATAATGCATGGCCCCCATTCCATGGGTCCCAACTCTCCAGGTTCAAGGGCATATTACTTCAGCTATAACATGTACAGGAAACCTAGAGAATGTACACATGTGAATACAAAAGGTTTCTAAAACTCAACGAATAGTCCCTCTCCTGGTGCTCCAGTTTGACTTTCCAACTGCCTTACTATCAATCTCCCAACTTGGAGAGACAGGCCCTTTAACCTCCTGGTTTGCACAGGTTCCCAATTTGGCAGAGGATGGAAGGGACGAGGGAGAACCCATGAGAGAGTAGCTGTTAGGCATTTGGACGGGCACATGTCACTCTAATTTCCCGGCAGGAAGAAGAATTAACCAAAGTCTCAGCCACCCACCGGGAACCAGTATAGGACATGATCCAAAATTTTGGACTTGCGTTCAGCTCACAAAAAACGAGTTGAGAAATGGAGCTCAGGGGCACAGCAATTCACAACCTGGCAGAGTGATAAAGGAAAACTATCGTCCAAAAATCTGTTGAGGGAAGTCAACGAGGGGGACTTGAAAGCGAGGCAAAATAGCAGGAATCAGATTTCAAGAGGTACCTTGGAATCGCCTGTAAAGCACAGGAAGAGGGGCACAACTTGGACAATGATGCACTGGGCCAAAAAGGGCGTATGCGTTTTCTCCTGAAAATATTCAGGAGAAAACGCATACGCCCTTTTTGGCCAAGCAAGCAAGCGGGCAATGCAAATCTGCACTACAAAGAAGTTTCACTTCCCACCGGTCAAAAGGGACATCCACAAAATGTGTAAAAACCAGAAAGGCAAGACAGGCCCTGGAGAACTGGGAGCCTTGTTATGCTGATGGGCGGGATGTAAATTGCCAACTACCTCACTGGAGGAGTGCATTGTGTTCCCTAAAACAAGTAAACAACAGAGCTACAGAGCCAAGGCCACTTCCAGTCTAGGGAATATACCTTGGGAAAAATGAAAATCAATAAGAAAGAGCCACCTCCAAATTTAGGGCTGCACTGACTACAAGAACCTCAACTTGGGTACACCTTAAATATCCCAGGAAATATAAAAATGGTTCAAAACATTGTGGTACTTACGTACGATGGAATATCCCTCAGCCATGAAATCAATGTCATAAGACCAGTAGCAGCAAAGTGAGTGGATTCAGGTACGATGATTCTAAGTGAAATAAGTCACACAGAAAAAGAAACTTATCATAAGATATCACTTATGAAGATCCTGTAAACATGGCTACACGTGAACTGAGTTAGGAAAGAGAACAGAGTCTCACATTTAGAAAACACTCTTATGCCTACATAAAGGGGATGGAGAGGTGGGGTGATGCATAAAATCAGAGGTTGATATAAGCACAGGGACCGTTCCAAAAACCAACTTTGGAATAGACAAGACCTACACCTTCCTCAGTGAAAGAGACTCAAAACCCTATATTTCACGCAGAGGAATATATCTGACTAGTAAGAATCTTAAAACCTATGTATTGATATGACTCCATAAGGGAATCAAGTGTGTCTAGAGTGGCATAAACATGGCAGCGAGAATCAGCTCAAACCCACTATAAAAAGGAATTTCAAAAGCAAAACCAAAAAACAGGGAAATTCTTTACAATTCCTTCAGGGTGTCTGAGGAAACCTGGAAAGACCCTATCTACAATGACAGCTGGATGTGGCATAAGGCTGGACACTTGGGACTGAGAGGATTGGTGAGATTGGGTGAGCAAATGCAGACCCTTTCAAGCAATAATGCATGGCCCCCATTCCATGGGTCCCAACACTCCAGGTTCAAGGGCATATTACTTCAGCTCTAACATGTACAGGAAACCTAGAGAATGGACACACTGTGAATTCGAAAGGTTTCTAAAACTCAACGAATAGTCCCTCTCCTGGTGCTCCAGTTTGACTTTCCAACTGCCTTACTATCAATCTCCCAACTTGGAGAGACAGGCCCTTTAACCTCCTGGTTTGCACAGGTTCCCAATTTGGCAGAGGATGGAAGGGACGAGGGAGAACCCATGAGAGAGTAGCTGTTAGGCATTTGGACGGGCACATGTCACTCTAATTTCCCGGCAGGAAGAAGAATTAACCAAAGTCTCAGCCACCCACCGGGAACCAGTATAGGACATGATCCAAAATTTTGGACTTGCGTTCAGCAAACAAAAAAACGAGTTGAGAAATGGAGCTCAGTGGCACAGCAATTCACAAACTGGCAGAGTGATAAAGGACAACTATCGTCCAAAAATCTGTTGAGGGAAGTCAACGAGGCGGACTTGAAAGCGAGGCAAAATACCAGGAAACAGATTTCAAGAGGTACCTTGGAATCGCCTGTAAAGCACAGGAAGAGGGGCACAACTTGGACAATGGTGCACTTGGCCAAAAAGGGCGTATGCGTTTTCTCCTGAATATATTCAGGAGAAAACGCATACGCCCTTTTTGGCCAAGCAAGCAAGCGGGCAATGCAAATCTGCACTACAAAGAAGTATCACTTCCCACCGGTCAAAAGGGACATCCACAAAATGTGTAAAAACCAGAAAGGCAAGACAGGCCCTGGAGAACAGGGATCCTTGTTATGCTGATGGGCGGGATGTAAATTGCCAACTGCCTCACTGGAGGAGTGCATTGTGTTCCCTAAAACAAGTAAACAACAGAGCTACAGAGCCAAGGCCACTTCCAGTCTAGGGAATATACCTTGGGAAAACTGAAAATCAATAAGAAAGAGCCAACTCCAAAGTTAGGGCTGCACTGACTACAAGAACCTCAACTTGGGTACACCTTAAATATCCCAGGAAATATAAAAATGGTTCAAAACATTGTGGTAGTTACGTACGATGGAATATCCCTCAGCCATGAAATCAATGTCATAAGACCAGTAGCAGCAAAGTGAGTGGATTCAGGTACGATGATTCTAAGTGAAATAAGTCACACAAAAAAAGAGACTTATCATAAGATATCACTTATGAAGATCCTGTAAACATGGCTACACGTGAACTGAGTTAGGAAAGAGAACAGAGTCTCACATTTAGAAAACACTCTTATGCCTGCATAAAGGGGATGGAGAGGTGGGGTGATGCATAAAACCAGAGTTTGATATAAGCACAGGGACCGTTCCAAAAACCAACTTTGGAATAGACAAGACCTACACCTTCCTCAGTGAAAGAGTCTCAAAACCCCATATTTCCCGCAGAGGAATATATCTGACTAGTAAGAATCTTAAAACCTATGTATTGATATGACTCCATAAGGCAATCAATTGTGTCTAGAGTGGCATAAACATGGCAGAGAGAGTCAGCTCAAACCCACTATAAAAAGGAATTTCAAAAGCAAAACCAAAAAACAGGGAAATTCTTTACAATTCCTTCAGGGTGTCTGAGGAAACCTGGAAAGACCCTATCTACAATGACAGCTGGATGTGGCATAAGGCTGGACACTTGGGACTGAGAGGATTGGTGAAATTGGGTGAGCAAATGCAGACCCTTTCAAGCAATAATGCATGGCCCCCATTCCATGGGTCCCAACTCTCCAGGTTCAAGGGCATATTACTTCAGCTATAACATGTACAGGAAACCTAGAGAATGTACACATGTGAATACAAAAGGTTTCTAAAACTCAACGAATAGTCCCTCTCCTGGTGCTCCAGTTTGACTTTCCAACTGCCTTACTATCAATCTCCCAACTTGGAGAGACAGGCCCTTTAACCTCCTGGTTTGCACAGGTTCCCAATTTGGCAGAGGATGGAAGGGACGAGGGAGAACCCATGAGAGAGTAGCTGTTAGGCATTTGGACGGGCACATGTCACTCTAATTTCCCGGCAGGAAGAAGAATTAACCAAAGTCTCAGCCACCCACCGGGAACCAGTATAGGACATGATCCAAAATTTTGGACTTGCGTTCAGCTCACAAAAAACGAGTTGAGAAATGGAGCTCAGGGGCACAGCAATTCACAACCTGGCAGAGTGATAAAGGAAAACTATCGTCCAAAAATCTGTTGAGGGAAGTCAACGAGGGGGACTTGAAAGCGAGGCAAAATAGCAGGAATCAGATTTCAAGAGGTACCTTGGAATCGCCTGTAAAGCACAGGAAGAGGGGCACAACTTGGACAATGATGCACTGGGCCAAAAAGGGCGTATGCGTTTTCTCCTGAAAATATTCAGGAGAAAACGCATACGCCCTTTTTGGCCAAGCAAGCAAGCGGGCAATGCAAATCTGCACTACAAAGAAGTTTCACTTCCCACCGGTCAAAAGGGACATCCACAAAATGTGTAAAAACCAGAAAGGCAAGACAGGCCCTGGAGAACTGGGAGCCTTGTTATGCTGATGGGCGGTATGTAAATTGCCAACTACCTCACTGGAGGAGTGCATTGTGTTCCCTAAAACAAGTAAACAACAGAGCTACAGAGCCAAGGCCACTTCCAGTCTAGGGAATATACATTGCGAAAAATGAAAATCAATAAGAAAGAGCCACCTCCAAATTTAGGGCTGCACTGACTACAAGAACCTCAACTTGGGTACACCTTAAATATCCCAGGAAATATAAAAATGGTTCAAAACATTGTGGTACTTACGTAGGATGGAATATGCCTCAGCCATGAAATCAATGTCATAAGACCAGTAGCAGCAAAGTGAGTGGATTCAGGTACGATGATTCTAAGTGAAATAAGTCACACAGAAAAAGAAACTTATCATAAGATATCACTTATGAAGATCCTGTAAACATGGCTACACGTGAACTGAGTTAGGAAAGAGAATAGAGTCTCACATTTAGAAAACACTCTTATGTCCGCAAAAAGGGGAAGGATAGGTGGGGTGATGCATAAAACCAGAGTTTGATATAAGCACAGGGACCGTTCCAAAAACCAACTTTGGAATAGACAAGACCTACACCTTCCTCAGTGAAAGAGACTCAAAACCCCATATTTCCCGCAGAGGAATATATCTGACTAGTAAGAATCTTAAAACCTATGTATTGATATGACTCCATAAGGGAATCAAGTGTGTCTAGAGTGGCATAAACATGGCAGCGAGAATCAGCTCAAACCCACTATAAAAAGGAATTTCAAAAGCAAAACCAAAAAACAGGGAAATTCTTTACAATTCCTTCAGGGTGTCTGAGGAAACCTGGAAAGACCCTATCTACAATGACAGCTGGATGTGGCATAAGGCTGGACACTTGGGACTGAGAGGATTGGTGAGATTGGGTGAGCAAATGCAGACCCTTTCAAGCAATAATGCATGGCCCCCATTCCATGGGTCCCAACTCTCCAGGTTCAAGGGAATATTACTACAGCTATAACATGTACAGGAAACCTAGAGAATGGACACACTGTGAATACAAAAGGTTTCTAAAACTCAACGAATAGTCCCTCTCCTGGTGCTCCAGTTTGACTTTCCAACTGCCTTACTATCAATCTCCCAACTTGGAGAGACAGGCCCTTTAACCTCCTGGTTTGCACAGGTTCCCAATTTGGCAGAGGATGGAAGGGACGAGGGAGAACCCATGAGAGAGTAGCTGTTAGGCATTTGGACGGGCACATGTCACTCTAATTTCCCAGCAGGAAGAAGAATTAACCAAAGTCTCAGCCACCCACCGGGAACCAGTATAGGACAGGATCCAAAATTTTGGACTTGCGTTCAGCTCACAAAATACGAGTTGAGAAATGGAGCTCAGGGGCACAGCAATTCACAAACTGGCAGAGTGATAAAGGACAACTATCGTCCAAAAATCTGTTGACGGAAGTCAACGAGGTGGACTTGAAAGCGAGGCAAAATAGCAGGAAACAGATTTCAAGAGGTACCTTGGAATCGCCTGTAAAGCACAGGAAGAGGGGCACAACTTGGACAATGATGCACTTGGCCAAAAAGGGCGTATGCGTTTTCTCCTGAATATATTCAGGAGAAAACGCATACGCCCTTTTTGGCCAAGCAAGCAAGCGGGCAATGCAAATCTGCACTACAAAGAAGTATCACTTCCCACCGGTCAAAAGGGACATCCACAAAATGTGTAAAAACCAGAAAGGCAAGACAGGCCCTGGAGAACAGGGAGCCTTGTTATGCTGATGGGCGGGATGTAAATTGCCAACTGCCTCACTGGAGGAGTGCATTGTGTTCCCTAAAACAAGTAAACAACAGAGCTACAGAGCCAAGGCCACTTCCAGTCTAGGGAATATACCTTGGGAAAACTGAAAATCAATAAGAAAGAGCCAACTCCAAAGTTAGGGCTGCACTGACTACAAGAACCTCAACTTGGGTACACCTTAAATATCCCAGGAAATATAAAAATGGTTCAAAACATTGTGGTAGTTACGTACGATGGAATATCCCTCAGCCATGAAATCAATGTCATAAGACCAGTAGCAGCAAAGTGAGTGGATTCAGGTACGATGATTCTAAGTGAAATAAGTCACACAAAAAAGAGACTTATCATAAGATATCACTTATGAAGATCCTGTAAACATGGCTACACGTGAACTGAGTTAGGAAAGAGAACAGAGTCTCACATTTAGAAAACACACTTATGCCTGCATAAAGGGGATGGAGAGGTGGGGTGATGCATAAAACCAGAGTTTGATATAAGCACAGGGACCGTTCCAAAAACCAACTTTGGAATAGACAAGACCTACACCTTCCTCAGTGAAAGAGACTCAAAACCCCATATTTCCCGCAGAGGAATATATCTGACTAGTAAGAATCTTAAAACCTATGTATTGATATGACTCCATAAGGCAATCAATTGTGTCTAGAGTGGCATAAACATGGCAGAGAGAGTCAGCTCAAACCCACTATAAAAAGGAATTTCAAAAGCAAAACCAAAAAACAGGGAAATTCTTTACAATTCCTTCAGGGTGTCTGAGGAAACCTGGAAAGACCCTATCTACAATGACAGCTGGATGTGGCATAAGGCTGGACACTTGGGACTGAGAGGATTGGTGAAATTGGGTGAGCAAATGCAGACCCTTTCAAGCAATAATGCATGGCCCCCATTCCATGGGTCCCAACTCTCCAGGTTCAAGGGCATATTACTTCAGCTATAACATGTACAGGAAACCTAGAGAATGTACACATGTGAATACAAAAGGTTTCTAAAACTCAACGAATAGTCCCTCTCCTGGTGCTCCAGTTTGACTTTCCAACTGCCTTACTATCAATCTCCCAACTTGGAGAGACAGGCCCTTTAACCTCCTGGTTTGCACAGGTTCCCAATTTGGCAGAGGATGGAAGGGACGAGGGAGAACCCATGAGAGAGTAGCTGTTAGGCATTTGGACGGGCACATGTCACTCTAATTTCCCGGCAGGAAGAAGAATTAACCAAAGTCTCAGCCACCCACCGGGAACCAGTATAGGACATGATCCAAAATTTTGGACTTGCGTTCAGCTCACAAAAAACGAGTTGAGAAATGGAGCTCAGGGGCACAGCAATTCACAACCTGGCAGAGTGATAAAGGAAAACTATCGTCCAAAAATCTGTTGAGGGAAGTCAACGAGGGGGACTTGAAAGCGAGGCAAAATAGCAGGAATCAGATTTCAAGAGGTACCTTGGAATCGCCTGTAAAGCACAGGAAGAGGGGCACAACTTGGACAATGATGCACTTGGCCAAAAAGGGCGTATGCATTTTCTCCTGAAAATATTCAGGAGAAAACGCATACGCCCTTTTTGGCCAAGCAAGCAAGCGGGCAATGCAAATCTGCACTACAAAGAAGTTTCACTTCCCACCGGTCAAAAGGGACATCCACAAAATGTGTAAAAACCAGAAAGGCAAGACAGGCCCTGGAGAACTGGGAGCCTTGTTATGCTGATGGGCGGTATGTAAATTCCCAACTACCTCACTGGAGGAGTGCATTGTGTTCCCTAAAACAAGTAAACAACAGAGCTACAGAGCCAAGGCCACTTCCAGTCTAGGGAATATACATTGGGAAAAATGAAAATCAATAAGAAAGAGCCACCTCCAAATTTAGGGCTGCACTGACTACAAGAACCTCAACTTGGGTACACCTTAAATATCCCAGGAAATATAAAAATGGTTCAAAACATTGTGGTACTTACGTAGGATGGAATATGCCTCAGCCATGAAATCAATGTCATAAGACCAGTAGCAGCAAAGTGAGTGGATTCAGGTACGATGATTCTAAGTGAAATAAGTCACACAGAAAAAGAAACTTATCATAAGATATCACTTATGAAGATCCTGTAAACATGGCTACACGTGAACTGAGTTAGGAAAGAGAATAGAGTCTCACATTTAGAAAACACTCTTATGTCCGCAAAAAGGGGAAGGATAGGTGGGGTGATGCATAAAACCAGAGTTTGATATAAGCACAGGGACCGTTCCAAAAACCAACTTTGGAATAGACAAGACCTACACCTTCCTCAGTGAAAGAGACTCAAAACCCCATATTTCCCGCAGAGGAATATATCTGACTAGTAAGAATCTTAAAACCTATGTATTGATATGACTCCATAAGGGAATCAAGTGTGTCTAGAGTGGCATAAACATGGCAGCGAGAATCAGCTCAAACCCACTATAAAAAGGAATTTCAAAAGCAAAACCAAAAAACAGGGAAATTCTTTACAATTCCTTCAGGGTGTCTGAGGAAACCTGGAAAGACCCTATCTACAATGACAGCTGGATGTGGCATAAGGCTGGACACTTGGGACTGAGAGGATTGGTGAGATTGGGTGAGCAAATGCAGACCCTTTCAAGCAATAATGCATGGCCCCCATTCCATGGGTCCCAACTCTCCAGGTTCAAGGGAATATTACTACAGCTATAACATGTACAGGAAACCTAGAGAATGGACACACTGTGAATACAAAAGGTTTCTAAAACTCAACGAATAGTCCCTCTCCTGGTGCTCCAGTTTGACTTTCCAACTGCCTTACTATCAATCTCCCAACTTGGAGAGACAGGCCCTTTAACCTCCTGGTTTGCACAGGTTACCAATTTGGCAGAGGATGGAAGGGACGAGGGAGAACCCATGAGAGAGTAGCTGTTAGGCATTTGGACGGGCACATGTCACTCTAATTTCCCGGCAGGAAGAAGAATTAACCAAAGTCTCAGCCACCCACCGGGAACCAGTATAGGACAGGATCCAAAATTTTGGACTTGCGTTCAGCTCACAAAAAACGAGTTGAGAAATGGAGCTCAGGGGCACAGCAATTCACAAACTGGCAGAGTGATAAAGGACAACTATCGTCCAAAATTCTGTTGACGGAAGTCAACGAGGTGGACTTGAAAGCGAGGCAAAATAGCAGGAAACAGATTTCAAGAGGTACCTTGGAATCGCCTGTAAAGCACAGGAAGAGGGGCACAACTTGGACAATGATGCACTTGGCCAAAAAGGGCGTATGCGTTTTCTCCTGAATATATTCAGGAGAAAACGCATACGCCCTTTTTGGCCAAGCAAGCAAGCGGGCAATGCAAATCTGCACTACAAAGAAGTATCACTTCCCACCGGTCAAAAGGGACATCCACAAAATGTGTAAAAACCAGAAAGGCAAGACAGGCCCTGGAGAACAGGGAGCCTTGTTATGCTGATGGGCGGGATGTAAATTGCCAACTGCCTCACTGGAGGAGTGCATTGTGTTCCCTAAAACAAGTAAACAACAGAGCTACAGAGCCAAGGCCACTTCCAGTCTAGGGAATATACCTTGGGAAAACTGAAAATCAATAAGAAAGAGCCAACTCCAAAGTTAGGGCTGCACTGACTACAAGAACCTCAACTTGGGTACACCTTAAATATCCCAGGAAATATAAAAATGGTTCAAAACATTGTGGTAGTTACGTACGATGGAATATCCCTCAGCCATGAAATCAATGTCATAAGACCAGTAGCAGCAAAGTGAGTGGATTCAGGTACGATGATTCTAAGTGAAATAAGTCACACAAAAAAAGAGACTTATCATAAGATATCACTTATGAAGATCCTGTAAACATGGCTACACGTGAACTGAGTTAGGAAAGAGAACAGAGTCTCACATTTAGAAAACACTCTTATGCCTGCATAAAGGGGATGGAGAGGTGGGGTGATGCATAAAACCAGAGTTTGATATAAGCACAGGGACCGTTCCAAAAACCAACTTTGGAATAGACAAGACCTACACCTTCCTCAGTGAAAGAGTCTCAAAACCCCATATTTCCCGCAGAGGAATATATCTGACTAGTAAGAATCTTAAAACCTATGTATTGATATGACTCCATAAGGCAATCAATTGTGTCTAGAGTGGCATAAACATGGCAGAGAGAGTCAGCTCAAACCCACTATAAAAAGGAATTTCAAAAGCAAAACCAAAAAACAGGGAAATTCTTTACAATTCCTTCAGGGTGTCTGAGGAAACCTGGAAAGACCCTATCTACAATGACAGCTGGATGTGGCATAAGGCTGGACACTTGGGACTGAGAGGATTGGTGAAATTGGGTGAGCAAATGCAGACCCTTTCAAGCAATAATGCATGGCCCCCATTCCATGGGTCCCAACTCTCCAGGTTCAATGGCATATTACTTCAGCTATAACATGTACAGGAAACCTAGAGAATGTACACATGTGAATACAAAAGGTTTCTAAAACTCAACGAATAGTCCCTCTCCTGGTGCTCCAGTTTGACTTTCCAACTGCCTTACTATCAATCTCCCAACTTGGAGAGACAGGCCCTTTAACCTCCTGGTTTGCACAGGTTCCCAATTTGGCAGAGGATGGAAGGGACGAGGGAGAACCCATGAGAGAGTAGCTGTTAGGCATTTGGACGGGCACATGTCACTCTAATTTCCCGGCAGGAAGAAGAATTAACCAAAGTCTCAGCCACCCACCGGGAACCAGTATAGGACATGATCCAAAATTTTGGACTTGCGTTCAGCTCACAAAAAACGAGTTGAGAAATGGAGCTCAGGGGCACAGCAATTCACAACCTGGCAGAGTGATAAAGGAAAACTATCGTCCAAAAATCTGTTGAGGGAAGTCAACGAGGGGGACTTGAAAGCGAGGCAAAATAGCAGGAATCAGATTTCAAGAGGTACCTTGGAATCGCCTGTAAAGCACAGGAAGAGGGGCACAACTTGGACAATGATGCACTTGGCCAAAAAGGGCGTATGCGTTTTCTCCTGAAAATATTCAGGAGAAAACGCATACGCCCTTTTTGGCCAAGCAAGCAAGCGGGCAATGCAAATCTGCACTACAAAGAAGTTTCACTTCCCACCGGTCAAAAGGGACATCCACAAAATGTGTAAAAACCAGAAAGGCAAGACAGGCCCTGGAGAACTGGGAGCCTTGTTATGCTGATGGGCGGGATGTAAAATGCCAACTACCTCACTGGAGGAGTGCATTGTGTTCCCTAAAACAAGTAAACAACAGAGCTACAGAGCCAAGGCCACTTCCAGTCTAGGGAATATACATTGGGAAAAATGAAAATCAATAAGAAAGAGCCACCTCCAAATTTAGGGCTGCACTGACTACAAGAACCTCAACTTGGGTACACCTTAAATATCCCAGGAAATATAAAAATGGTTCAAAACATTGTGGTACTTACGTAGGATTGAATATGCCTCAGCCATGAAATCAATGTCATAAGACCAGTAGCAGCAAAGTGAGTGGATTCAGGTACGATGATTCTAAGTGAAATAAGTCACACAGAAAAAGAAACTTATCATAAGATATCACTTATGAAGATCCTGTAAACATGGCTACACGTGAACTGAGTTAGGAAAGAGAATAGAGTCTCACATTTAGAAAACACTCTTATGTCCGCAAAAAGGGGAAGGATAGGTGGGGTGATGCATAAAACCAGAGTTTGATATAAGCACAGGGACCGTTCCAAAAACCAACTTTGGAATAGACAAGACCTACACCTTCCTCAGTGAAAGAGACTCAAAACCCCATATTTCCCGCAGAGGAATATATCTGACTAGTAAGAATCTTAAAACCTATGTATTGATATGACTCCATAAGGGAATCAAGTATGTCTAGAGTGGCATAAACATGGCAGCGAGAATCAGCTCAAACCCACTATAAAAAGGAATTTCAAAAGCAAAACCAAAAAACAGGGGAATTCTTTACAATTCCTTCAGGGTGTCTGAGGAAACCTGGAAAGACCCTATCTACAATGACAGCTGGATGTGGCATAAGGCTGGACACTTGGGACTGAGAGGATTGGTGAGATTGGGTGAGCAAATGCAGACCCTTTCAAGCAATAATGCATGGCCCCCATTCCATGGGTCCCAACTCTCCAGGTTCAAGGGAATATTACTACAGCTATAACATGTACAGGAAACCTAGAGAATGGACACACTGTGAATACAAAAGGTTTCTAAAACTCAACGAATAGTCCCTCTCCTGGTGCTCCAGTTTGACTTTCCAACTGCCTTACTATCAATCTCCCAACTTGGAGAGACAGGCCCTTTAACCTCCTGGTTTGCACAGGTTACCAATTTGGCAGAGGATGGAAGGGACGAGGGAGAACCCATGAGAGAGTAGCTGTTAGGCATTTGGACGGGCACATGTCACTCTAATTTCCCGGCAGGAAGAAGAATTAACCAAAGTCTCAGCCACACCCCGGGAACCAGTATAGGACAGGATCCAAAATTTTGGACTTGCGTTCAGCTCACAAAAAACGAGTTGAGAAATGGAGCTCAGGGGCACAGCAATTCACAAACTGGCAGAGTGATAAAGGACAACTATCGTCCAAAAATCTGTTGACGGAAGTCAACGAGGTGGACTTGAAAGCGAGGCAAAATAGCAGGAAACAGATTTCAAGAGGTACCTTGGAATCGCCTGTAAAGCACAGGAAGAGGGGCACAACTTGGACAATGATGCACTTGGCCAAAAAGGGCGTATGCGTTTTCTCCTGAATATATTCAGGAGAAAACGCATACGCCCTTTTTGGCCAAGCAAGCAAGCGGGCAATGCAAATCTGCACTACAAAGAAGTATCACTTCCCACCGGTCAAAAGGGACATCCACAAAATGTGTAAAAACCAGAAAGGCAAGACAGGCCCTGGAGAACAGGGAGCCTTGTTATGCTGATGGGCGGGATGTAAATTGCCAACTGCCTCACTGGAGGAGTGCATTGTGTTCCCTAAAACAAGTAAACAACAGAGCTACAGAGCCAAGGCCACTTCCAGTCTAGGGAATATACCTTGGGAAAACTGAAAATCAATAAGAAAGAGCCAACTCCAAAGTTAGGGCTGCACTGACTACAAGAACCTCAACTTGGGTACACCTTAAATATCCCAGGAAATATAAAAATGGTTCAAAACATTGTGGTAGTTACGTACGATGGAATATCCCTCAGCCATGAAATCAATGTCATAAGACCAGTAGCAGCAAAGTGAGTGGATTCAGGTACGATGATTCTAAGTGAAATAAGTCACACAAAAAAAGAGACTTATCATAAGATATCACTTATGAAGATCCTGTAAACATGGCTACACGTGAACTGAGTTAGGAAAGAGAACAGAGTCTCACATTTAGAAAACACTCTTATGCCTGCATAAAGGGGATGGAGAGGTGGGGTGATGCATAAAACCAGAGTTTGATATAAGCACAGGGACCGTTCCAAAAACCAACTTTGGAATAGACAAGACCTACACCTTCCTCAGTGAAAGAGTCTCAAAACCCCATATTTCCCGCAGAGGAATATATCTGACTAGTAAGAATCTTAAAACCTATGTATTGATATGACTCCATAAGGCAATCAATTGTGTCTAGAGTGGCATAAACATGGCAGAGAGAGTCAGCTCAAACCCACTATAAAAAGGAATTTCAAAAGCAAAACCAAAAAACAGGGAAATTCTTTACAATTCCTTCAGGGTGTCTGAGGAAACCTGGAAAGACCCTATCTACAATGACAGCTGGATGTGGCATAAGGCTGGACACTTGGGACTGAGAGGATTGGTGAAATTGGGTGAGCAAATGCAGACCCTTTCAAGCAATAATGCATGGCCCCCATTCCATGGGTCCCAACTCTCCAGGTTCAAGGGCATATTACTTCAGCTATAACATGTACAGGAAACCTAGAGAATGTACACATGTGAATACAAAAGGTTTCTAAAACTCAACGAATAGTCCCTCTCCTGGTGCTCCAGTTTGACTTTCCAACTGCCTTACTATCAATCTCCCAACTTGGAGAGACAGGCCCTTTAACCTCCTGGTTTGCACAGGTTCCCAATTTGGCAGAGGATGGAAGGGACGAGGGAGAACCCATGAGAGAGTAGCTGTTAGGCATTTGGACGGGCACATGTCACTCTAATTTCCCGGCAGGAAGAAGAATTAACCAAAGTCTCAGCCACCCACCGGGAACCAGTATAGGACATGATCCAAAATTTTGGACTTGCGTTCAGCTCACAAAAAACGAGTTGAGAAATGGAGCTCAGGGGCACAGCAATTCACAACCTGGCAGAGTGATAAAGGAAAACTATCGTCCAAAAATCTGTTGAGGGAAGTCAACGAGGGGGACTTGAAAGCGAGGCAAAATAGCAGGAATCAGATTTCAAGAGGTACCTTGGAATCGCCTGTAAAGCACAGGAAGAGGGGCACAACTTGGACAATGATGCACTGGGCCAAAAAGGGCGTATGCGTTTTCTCCTGAAAATATTCAGGAGAAAACGCATACGCCCTTTTTGGCCAAGCAAGCAAGCGGGCAATGCAAATCTGCACTACAAAGAAGTTTCACTTCCCACCGGTCAAAAGGGACATCCACAAAATGTGTAAAAACCAGAAAGGCAAGACAGGCCCTGGAGAACTGGGAGCCTTGTTATGCTGATGGGCGGGATGTAAAATGCCAACTACCTCACTGGAGGAGTGCATTGTGTTCCCTAAAACAAGTAAACAACAGAGCTACAGAGCCAAGGCCACTTCCAGTCTAGGGAATATACATTGGGAAAAATGAAAATCAATAAGAAAGAGCCACCTCCAAATTTAGGGCTGCACTGACTACAAGAACCTCAACTTGGGTACACCTTAAATATCCCAGGAAATATAAAAATGGTTCAAAACATTGTGGTACTTACGTAGGATTGAATATGCCTCAGCCATGAAATCAATGTCATAAGACCAGTAGCAGCAAAGTGAGTGGATTCAGGTACGATGATTCTAAGTGAAATAAGTCACACAGAAAAAGAAACTTATCATAAGATATCACTTATGAAGATCCTGTAAACATGGCTACACGTGAACTGAGTTAGGAAAGAGAATAGAGTCTCACATTTAGAAAACACTCTTATGTCCGCAAAAAGGGGAAGGATAGGTGGGGTGATGCATAAAACCAGAGTTTGATATAAGCACAGGGACCGTTCCAAAAACCAACTTTGGAATAGACAAGACCTACACCTTCCTCAGTGAAAGAGACTCAAAACCCCATATTTCCCGCAGAGGAATATATCTGACTAGTAAGAATCTTAAAACCTATGTATTGATATGACTCCATAAGGGAATCAAGTATGTCTAGAGTGGCATAAACATGGCAGCGAGAATCAGCTCAAACCCACTATAAAAAGGAATTTCAAAAGCAAAACCAAAAAACAGGGGAATTCTTTACAATTCCTTCAGGGTGTCTGAGGAAACCTGGAAAGACCCTATCTACAATGACAGCTGGATGTGGCATAAGGCTGGACACTTGGGACTGAGAGGATTGGTGAGATTGGGTGAGCAAATGCAGACCCTTTCAAGCAATAATGCATGGCCCCCATTCCATGGGTCCCAACTCTCCAGGTTCAAGGGAATATTACTACAGCTATAACATGTACAGGAAACCTAGAGAATGGACACACTGTGAATACAAAAGGTTTCTAAAACTCAACGAATAGTCCCTCTCCTGGTGCTCCAGTTTGACTTTCCAACTGCCTTACTATCAATCTCCCAACTTGGAGAGACAGGCCCTTTAACCTCCTGGTTTGCACAGGTTACCAATTTGGCAGAGGATGGAAGGGACGAGGGAGAACCCATGAGAGAGTAGCTGTTAGGCATTTGGACGGGCACATGTCACTCTAATTTCCCGGCAGGAAGAAGAATTAACCAAAGTCTCAGCCACACCCCGGGAACCAGTATAGGACAGGATCCAAAATTTTGGACTTGCGTTCAGCTCACAAAAAACGAGTTGAGAAATGGAGCTCAGGGGCACAGCAATTCACAAACTGGCAGAGTGATAAAGGACAACTATCGTCCAAAAATCTGTTGACGGAAGTCAACGAGGTGGACTTGAAAGCGAGGCAAAATAGCAGGAAACAGATTTCAAGAGGTACCTTGGAATCGCCTGTAAAGCACAGGAAGAGGGGCACAACTTGGACAATGATGCACTTGGCCAAAAAGGGCGTATGCGTTTTCTCCTGAATATATTCAGGAGAAAACGCATACGCCCTTTTTGGCCAAGCAAGCAAGCGGGCAATGCAAATCTGCACTACAAAGAAGTATCACTTCCCACCGGTCAAAAGGGACATCCACAAAATGTGTAAAAACCAGAAAGGCAAGACAGGCCCTGGAGAACAGGGAGCCTTGTTATGCTGATGGGCGGGATGTAAATTGCCAACTGCCTCACTGGAGGAGTGCATTGTGTTCCCTAAAACAAGTAAACAACAGAGCTACAGAGCCAAGGCCACTTCCAGTCTAGGGAATATACCTTGGGAAAACTGAAAATCAATAAGAAAGAGCCAACTCCAAAGTTAGGGCTGCACTGACTACAAGAACCTCAACTTGGGTACACCTTAAATATCCCAGGAAATATAAAAATGGTTCAAAACATTGTGGTAGTTACGTACGATGGAATATCCCTCAGCCATGAAATCAATGTCATAAGACCAGTAGCAGCAAAGTGAGTGGATTCAGGTACGATGATTCTAAGTGAAATAAGTCACACAGAAGAAGGAACTTATCATAAGATATCACTTATGAAGATCCTGTAAACATGGCTACACGTGAACTGAGTTAGTAAAGAGAACAGAGTCTCACATTTAGAAAACACTCTTATGCCTTCATAAAGGGGATGGAGTGGTGGGGTGATGCATAAAACCAGAGTTTTATATAAGCACAGGGACCGTTCCAAAAACCAACTTTGGAATAGACAAGACCTACACCTTCCTCAGTGAAAGAGACTCAAAACCCCATATTTCCCGCAGAGGAATATATCTGACTAGTAAGAATCTTAAAACCTATGTATTGATATGACTCCATAAGGGAATCAAGTGTGTCTAGAGTGGCATAAACATGGCAGCGAGAATCAGCTCAAACCCACTATAAAAAGGAATTTCAAAAGCAAAACCAAAAAACAGGGAAATTCTTTACAATTCCTTCAGGGTGTCTGAGGAAACCTGGAAAGACCCTATCTACAATGACAGCTGGATGTGGCATAAGGCTGGACACTTGGGACTGAGAGGATTGGTGAAATTAGGTGAGCAAATGCAGACCCTTTCAAGCAATAATGCATGGCCCCCATTCCATGGGTCCCAACTCTCCAGGTTCAAGGGAATATTACTACAGCTATAACATGTACAGGAAACCTAGAGAATGGACACACTGTGAATACGAAAGGTTTCTAAAACTCAACGAATAGTCCCTCTCCTGGTGCTCCAGTTTGACTTTCCAACTGCCTTACTATCAATCTCCCAACTTGGAGAGACAGGCCCTTTAACCTCCTGGTTTTCACAGGTTCCCAATTTGGCAGATGATGGAAGGGACGAGGGAGAACCCATGAGAGAGTAGCTCTTAGGCATTTGGACGGGCACATGTCACTCTAATTTCCCGGCAGGAAGAAGAATTAACCAAAGTCTCAGCCACCCACCGGGAACCAGTATAGGACAGGATCCAAAATTTTGGACTTGCGTTCAGCTCACAAAAACGAGTTGAGAAATGGAGCTCAGGGGCACAGCAATTCACAAACTGGCAGAGTGATAAAGGACAACTATCGTCCAAAAATCTGTTGACGGAAGTCATCGAGGTGGACTTGAAAGCGAGGCAAAATAGCAGGAAACAGATTTCAAGAGGTACCTTGGAATCGCCTGTAAAGCACAGGAAGAGGGGCACAACTTGGACAATGATGCACTTGGCCAAAAAGGGCGTATGCGTTTTCTCCTGAATATATTCAGGAGAAAACGCATACGCCCTTTTTGGCCAAGCAAGCAAGCGGGCAATGCAAATCTGCACTACAAAGAAGTATCATTTCCCACCGGTCAAAAGGGACATCCACAAAATGTGTAAAAACCAGAAAGGCAAGACAGGCCCTGGAGAACAGGGAGCCTTGTTATGCTGATGAGCGGGATGTAAATTGCCAACTGCCTCACTGGAGGAGTGCATTGTGTTCCCTAAAACAAGTAAACAACAGAGCTACAGAGCCAAGGCCACTTCCAGTCTAGGGAATATGCGTTGGGAAAACTGAAAATCAATAAGAAAGAGCCACGTCCAAATTTAGGGCTGCACTGACTACAAGAACCTCAACTTGGGTACACCTTAAATATCCCAGGAAATATAAAAATGGTTCAAAACATTGTGGTACTTACGTACGATGGAATATCCCTCAGCCATGAAATCAATGTCATAAGACCAGTAGCAGCAAAGTGAGTGGATTCAGGTACTATGATTCTAAGTGAAATAAGTCACACAGAAAAAGAAACTTATCATAAGATATCACTTATGAAGATCCTGTAAACATGGCTACACGTGAACTGAGTTAGGAAAGAGAACAGAGTCTCACATTTAGAAAACACTCTTATGCCTGCATAAAGGGGATGGAGCGGTGGGGTGATGCATAAAACCAGAGTTTGATATAAGCACAGGGGCCGTTCCAAAAACCAACTTTGGAATAGACAAGACCTACACCTTCCTCAGTGAAAGAGACTCAAAACCCCATATTTCCCGCAGAGGAATATATCTGACTAGTAAGAATCTTAAAACCTATGTATTGATATGACTCCATAAGGGAATCAAGTGTGTCTAGAGTGGCATAAACATGGCAGCGAGAATCAGCTCAAACCCACTATAAAAAGGAATTTCAAAAGCAAAACCAAAAAACAGGGAAATTCTTTACAATTCCTTCAGGGTGTCTGAGGAAACCTGGAAAGACCCTATCTACAATGACAGCTGGATGTGGCATAAGGCTGGACACTTGGGACTGAGAGGATTGGTGAAATTAGGTGAGCAAATGCAGACCCTTTCAAGCAATAATGCATGGCCCCCATTCCATGGGTCCCAACTCTCCAGGTTCAAGGGAATATTACTACAGCTATAACATGTACAGGAAACCTAGAGAATGGACACACAGTGAATACGAAAGGTTTCTAAAACTCAACGAATAGTCCCTCTCCTGGTGCTCCAGTTTGACTTTCCAACTGCCTTACTATCAATCTCCCAACTTGGAGAGACAGGCCCTTTAACCTCCTGGTTTGCACAAGTTCCCAATTTGGCAGAGGATGGAAGGGACGAGGGAGAACCCATGAGAGAGTAGCTGTTAGGCATTTGGACGGGCACATGTCACTCTAATTTCCCGGCAGGAAGAAGAATTAACCAAAGTCTCAGCCACACACCGGGAACCAGTATAGGACAGGATCCAAAATTTTGGACTTGCGTTCAGCTCACAAAAAACGAGTTGAGAAATGGAGCTCAGGGGCACAGCAATTCACAAACTGGCAGAGTGATAAAGGACAACTATCGTCCAAAAATCTGTTGACGGAAGTCAACGAGGTGGACTTGAAAGCGAGGCAAAATAGCAGGAAACAGATTTCAAGAGGTACCTTGGAATCGCCTGTAAAGCACAGGAAGAGGGGCACAACTTGGACAATGATGCACTTGGCCAAAAAGGGCGTATGTGTTTTCTCCTGAATATATTCAGGAGAAAACGCATACGCCCTTTTTGGCCAAGCAAGCAAGCGGGCAATGCAAATCTGCACTACAAAGAAGTATCACTTCCCACCGGTCAAAAGGGACATCCACAAAATGTGTAAAAACCAGAAAGGCAAGACAGGCCCTGGAGAACAGGGAGCCTTGTTATGCTGATGGGCGGGATGTAAATTGCCAACTGCCTCACTGGAGGAGTGCATTGTGTTCCCTAAAACAAGTAAACAACAGAGCTACAGAGCCAAGGCCACTTCCAGTCTAGGGAATATACCTTGGGAAAACTGAAAATCAATAAGAAAGAGCCACCTCCAAAGTTAGGGCTGCACTGACTACAAGAACCTCAACTTGGGTACACCTTAAATATCCCAGGAAATATAAAAATGGTTCAAAATATTGTGGTACATACGTACGATGGAATATCCCTCAGCGATGAAATCAATGTCATAAGACCAGTAGCAGCAAAGTGAGTGGATTCAGGTACGATGATTCTAAGTGAAATAAGTCACACAGAAAAAGGAACTTATCATAAGATATCACTTAAGAAGATCCTGTAAACATGGCTACACGTGAACTGAGTTAGGAAAGAGAACAGGGTCTCACATTTAGAAAACACTCTTATGCCTGCATAAAGGGGATGGAGAGGTGGGGTGATGCATAAAACCAGAGTTTGATATAAGCACAGGGAGCGTTCCAAAAACCAACTTTGGAATAGACAAGACCTACACCTTCCTCAGTGAAAGAGACTCAAAACCCCATATTTCCCGCAGAGGAATATATCTGACTAGTAAGAATCTTAAAACCTATGTATTGATATGACTCCATAAGGGAATCAAGTGTGTCTAGAGTGGCATAAACATGGCAGCGAGAATCAGCTCAAACCCACTATAAAAAGGAATTTCAAAAGCAAAAACAAAAAACAGGGAAATTCTTTACAATTCCTTCAGGGTGTCTGAGGAAACCTGGAAAGACCCTATCTACAATGACAGCTGGATGTGGCATAAGGCTGGACACTTGGGACTGAGAGGATTGGTGAGATTGGGTGAGCAAATGCAGACCCTTTCAAGCAATAATGCATGGCCCCCATTCCATGGGTCCCAACTCTCCAGGTTCAAGGGAATATTACTACAGCTATAACATGTACAGGAAACCTAGAGAATGGACACACTGTGAATACGAAAGGTTTCTAAAACTCAACGAATAGTCCCTCTCCTGGTGCTCCAGTTTGACTTTCCAACTGCCTTACTATCAATCTCCCAACTTGGAGAGACAGGCCCTTTAACCTCCTGGTTTGCACAGGTTCCCAATTTGGCAGAGGATGGAAGGGACGAGGGAGAACCCATGAGAGAGTAGCTGTTAGGCATTTGGACGAGCACATGTCACTCTAATTTCCCGGCAGGAAGAAGAATTAACCAAAGTCTCAGCCACCCACCGGGAACCAGTATAGGACAGGATCCAAAATTTTGGACTTGCGTTCAGCTCACAAAAAACGAGTTGAGAAATGGAGCTCAGGGGCACAGCAATTCACAAACTGGCAGAGTGATAAAGGACAACTATCGTCCAAAAATCTGTTGACGGAAGTCAACGAGGTGGACTTGAAAGCGAGGCAAAATAGCAGGAAACAGATTTCAAGAGGTACCTTGGAATCGCCTGTAAAGCACAGGAAGAGGGGCACAACTTGGACAATGATGCACTTGGCCAAAAATGGCGTATGCGTTTTCTCCTGAATATATTCAGGAGAAAACGCATACGCCCTTTTTGGCCAAGCAAGCAAGCGGGCAATGCAAATCTGCACTACAAAGAAGTATCATTTCCCACCGGTCAAAAGGGACATCCACAAAATGTGTAAAAACCAGAAAGGCAAGACAGGCCCTGGAGAACAGGGAGCCTTGTTATGCTGATGGGCGGGATGTAAATTGCCAACTGCCTCACTGGAGGAGTGCATTGTGTTCCCTAAAACAAGTAAACAACAGAGCTACAGAGCCAAGGCCACTTCCAGTCTAGGGAATATACCTTGGGAAAAATGAAAATCAATAAGAAAGAGCCACCTCCAAATTTAGGGCTGCACTGACTACAAGAACCTCAACTTGGGTACACCTTAAATATCCCAGGAAATATAAAAATGGTTCAAAACTTTGTGGTACTTACGTACGATGGAATATCCCTCAGCGATGAAATCAATGTCATAAGACCAGTAGCAGCAAAGTGAGTGGATTCAGGTACGATGATTCTAAGTGAAATAAGTCACACAGAAAAAGGAACTTATCATAAGATATCACTTATGAAGATCCTGTAAACATGGCTACACGTGAACTGAGTTAGTAAAGAGAACAGAGTCTCACATTTAGAAAACACTCTTATGCCTGCATAAAGGGGATGGAGTGGTGGGGTGATGCATAAAACCAGAGTTTGATATAAGCACAGAGACCGTTCCAAAAACCAACTTTGGAATAGACAAGACCTACACCTTCCTCAGTGAAAGAGACTCAAAACCCCATATTTCCCGCAGAGGAATATATCTGACTAGTAAGAATCTTAAAACCTATGTATTGATATGACTCCATAAGGGAATCAAGTGTGTCTAGAGTGGCATAAACATGGCAGCGAGAATCAGCTCAAACCCACTATAAAAAGGAATTTCAAAAGCAAAACCAAAAAACAGGGAAATTCTTTACAATTCCTTCAGGGTGTCTGAGGAAACCTGGAAAGACCCTATCTACAATGACAGCTGGATGTGGCATAAGGCTGGACACTTGGGACTGAGAGGATTGGTGAAATTAGGTGAGCAAATGCAGACCCTTTCAAGCAATAATGCATGGCCCCCATTCCATGGGTCCCAACTCTCCAGGTTCAAGGGAATATTACTACAGCTATAACATGTACAGGAAACCTAGAGAATGGACACACAGTGAATACGAAAGGTTTCTAAAACTCAACGAATAGTCCCTCTCCTGGTGCTCCAGTTTGACTTTCCAACTGCCTTACTATCAATCTCCCAACTTGGAGAGACAGGCCCTTTAACCTCCTGGTTTGCACAAGTTCCCAATTTGGCAGAGGATGGAAGGGACGAGGGAGAACCCATGAGAGAGTAGCTGTTAGGCATTTGGACGGGCACATGTCACTCTAATTTCCCGGCAGGAAGAAGAATTAACCAAAGTCTCAGCCACACACCGGGAACCAGTATAGGACAGGATCCAAAATTTTGGACTTGCGTTCAGCTCACAAAAAACGAGTTGAGAAATGGAGCTCAGGGGCACAGCAATTCACAAACTGGCAGAGTGATAAAGGACAACTATCGTCCAAAAATCTGTTGACGGAAGTCAACGAGGTGGACTTGAAAGCGAGGCAAAATAGCAGGAAACAGATTTCAAGAGGTACCTTGGAATCGCCTGTAAAGCACAGGAAGAGGGGCACAACTTGGACAATGATGCACTTGGCCAAAAAGGGCGTATGTGTTTTCTCCTGAATATATTCAGGAGAAAACGCATACGCCCTTTTTGGCCAAGCAAGCAAGCGGGCAATGCAAATCTGCACTACAAAGAAGTATCACTTCCCACCGGTCAAAAGGGACATCCACAAAATGTGTAAAAACCAGAAAGGCAAGACAGGCCCTGGAGAACAGGGAGCCTTGTTATGCTGATGGGCGGGATGTAAATTGCCAACTGCCTCACTGGAGGAGTGCATTGTGTTCCCTAAAACAAGTAAACAACAGAGCTACAGAGCCAAGGCCACTTCCAGTCTAGGGAATATACCTTGGGAAAACTGAAAATCAATAAGAAAGAGCCACCTCCAAAGTTAGGGCTGCACTGACTACAAGAACCTCAACTTGGGTACACCTTAAATATCCCAGGAAATATAAAAATGGTTCAAAATATTGTGGTACATACGTACGATGGAATATCCCTCAGCGATGAAATCAATGTCATAAGACCAGTAGCAGCAAAGTGAGTGGATTCAGGTACGATGATTCTAAGTGAAATAAGTCACACAGAAAAAGGAACTTATCATAAGATATCACTTAAGAAGATCCTGTAAACATGGCTACACGTGAACTGAGTTAGGAAAGAGAACAGGGTCTCACATTTAGAAAACACTCTTATGCCTGCATAAAGGGGATGGAGAGGTGGGGTGATGCATAAAACCAGAGTTTGATATAAGCACAGGGAGCGTTCCAAAAACCAACTTTGGAATAGACAAGACCTACACCTTCCTCAGTGAAAGAGACTCAAAACCCCATATTTCCCGCAGAGGAATATATCTGACTAGTAAGAATCTTAAAACCTATGTATTGATATGACTCCATAAGGGAATCAAGTGTGTCTAGAGTGGCATAAACATGGCAGCGAGAATCAGCTCAAACCCACTATAAAAAGGAATTTCAAAAGCAAAAACAAAAAACAGGGAAATTCTTTACAATTCCTTCAGGGTGTCTGAGGAAACCTGGAAAGACCCTATCTACAATGACAGCTGGATGTGGCATAAGGCTGGACACTTGGGACTGAGAGGATTGGTGAGATTGGGTGAGCAAATGCAGACCCTTTCAAGCAATAATGCATGGCCCCCATTCCATGGGTCCCAACTCTCCAGGTTCAAGGGAATATTACTACAGCTATAACATGTACAGGAAACCTAGAGAATGGACACACTGTGAATACGAAAGGTTTCTAAAACTCAACGAATAGTCCCTCTCCTGGTGCTCCAGTTTGACTTTCCAACTGCCTTACTATCAATCTCCCAACTTGGAGAGACAGGCCCTTTAACCTCCTGGTTTGCACAGGTTCCCAATTTGGCAGAGGATGGAAGGGACGAGGGAGAACCCATGAGAGAGTAGCTGTTAGGCATTTGGACGAGCACATGTCACTCTAATTTCCCGGCAGGAAGAAGAATTAACCAAAGTCTCAGCCACCCACCGGGAACCAGTATAGGACAGGATCCAAAATTTTGGACTTGCGTTCAGCTCACAAAAAACGAGTTGAGAAATGGAGCTCAGGGGCACAGCAATTCACAAACTGGCAGAGTGATAAAGGACAACTATCGTCCAAAAATCTGTTGACGGAAGTCAACGAGGTGGACTTGAAAGCGAGGCAAAATAGCAGGAAACAGATTTCAAGAGGTACCTTGGAATCGCCTGTAAAGCACAGGAAGAGGGGCACAACTTGGACAATGAGGCACTTGGCCAAAAAGGGCGTATGCGTTTTCTCCTGAATATATTCAGGAGAAAACGCATACGCCCTTTTTGGCCAAGCAAGCAAGCGGGCAATGCAAATCTGCACTACAAAGAAGTATCACTTCCCACCGGTCAAAAGGGACATCCACAAAATGTGTAAAAACCAGAAAGGCAAGACAGGCCCTGGAGAACAGGGATCCTTGTTATGCTGATGGGCGGGATGTAAATTGCCAACTGCCTCACTGGAGGAGTGCATTGTGTTCCCTAAAACAAGTAAACAACAGAGCTACAGAGCCAAGGCCACTTCCAGTCTAGGGAATATACCTTGGGAAAACTGAAAATCAATAAGAAAGAGCCACCTCCAAATTTAGGGCTGCACTGACTACAAGAACCTCAACTTGGGTACACCTTAAATATCCCAGGAAATATAAAAATGGTTCAAAACATTGTGGTACTTACGTACGATGGAATATCCCTCAGCGATGAAATCAATGTCATAAGACCAGTAGCAGCAAAGTGAGTGGATTCAGGTACGATGATTCTAAGTGAAATAAGTCACACAGAAAAAGGAACTTATCATAAGATATCACTTATGAAGATCCTGTAAACATGGCTACACGTGAACTGAGTTAGTAAAAAGAACAGAGTCTCACATTTAGAAAACACTCTTATGCCTGCATAAAGGGGATGGAGTGGTGGGGTGATGCATAAAACCAGAGTTTGATATAAGCACATGGACCGTTCCAAAAACCAACTTTGGAATAGACAAGACCTACACCTTCCTCAGTGAAAGAGACTCAAAACCCCATATTTCCCGCAGAGGAATATATCTGACTAGTAAGAATCTTAAAACCTATGTATTGATATGACTCCATAAGGGAATCAAGTGTGTCTAGAGTGGCATAAACATGGCAGCGAGAATCAGCTCAAACCCACTATAAAAAGGAATTTCAAAAGCAAAACCAAAAAACAGGGAAATTCTTTACAATTCCTTCAGGGTGTCTGAGGAAACCTGGAAAGACCCTATCTACAATGACAGCTGGATGTGGCATAAGGCTGGACACTTGGGACTGAGAGGATTGGTGAAATTAGGTGAGCAAATGCAGACCCTTTCAAGCAATAATGCATGGCCCCCATTCCATGGGTCCCAACTCTCCAGGTTCAAGGGAATATTACTACAGCTATAACATGTACAGGAAACCTAGAGAATGGACACACTGTGAATATGAAAGGTTTCTAAAACTCAACGAATAGTCCCTCTCCTGGTGTTCCAGTTTGACTTTCCAACTGCCTTACTATCAATCTCCCAAATTGGAGAGACAGGACCTTTAACCTCCTGGTTTGCACAGGTTCCCAATTTGGCAGAGGATGGAAGGGACGAGGGAGAACCCATGAGAGAGTAGCTGTTAGGCATTTGGACGGGCACATGTCACTCTAATTTCCCGGCAGGAAGAAGAATTAACCAAAGTCTCAGCCACCCACCGGGAACCAGTATAGGACATGATCCAAAATTTTGGACTTGCGTTCAGCTCACAAAAAACGAGTTGAGAAATGGAGCTCAGGGGCACAGCAATTCACAAACTGGCAGAGTGATAAAGGACAACTATCTTTCAAAAATCTGTTGACGGAAGTCAACGAGGTGGACCTGAAAGCGAGGCAAAATAGCAGGAAACAGATTTCAAGAGGTACCTTGGAATCGCCTGTAAAGCACAGGAAGAGTGGCACAACTTGGACAATGATGCACTTGGCCAAAAAGGGCGTATGCGTTTTCTCCTGAATATATTCAGGAGAAAACGCATACGCCCTTTTTGGCCAAGCAAGCAAGCGGGCAATGCAAATCTGCACTACAAAGTAGTATCACTTCCCACCGGTCAAAAGGGACATCCACAAAATGTGTAAAAACCAGAAAGGCAAGACAGGCCCTGGAGAACTGGGAGCCTTGTTATGCTGATGGGCAGGATGTAAATTGCCAACTGCCTCACTGGAGGAGTGCATTGTGTTCCCTAAAACAAGTAAACAACAGAGCTACAGAGCCAAGGCCACTTCCAGTCTAGGG
This sequence comes from Mesoplodon densirostris, assembly GCF_025265405.1. Lineage (NCBI taxonomy): Eukaryota > Metazoa > Chordata > Mammalia > Artiodactyla > Ziphiidae > Mesoplodon > Mesoplodon densirostris. The sequence goes on along the minus strand of NC_082681.1, from coordinate 140,246,811 downwards.
AATATATTTTGGGAAAACTGAAAATCAATAAGAAAGAGCCACCTCCAAAGTTAGGGCTTCACTGACTACAAGAACCTCAAATTGGGTACACCTTAAATATCCCAGGAAATATAAAAATGGTTCAAAACATTGTGGTACTTACGTACGATGGAATATCCGTCAGCGATGAAATCAATGTCATAAGACCAGTAGCAGCAAAGTGAGTGGATTCAGGTACGATGATTCTAAGTGAAATAAGTCACACAGAAAAAGGAACTTATCATAAGATATCACTTATGAAGATCCTGTAAACATGGCTACACGTGAACTTAGTTAGGAAAGAGAACAGAGTCTCACATTTAGAAAACACTCTTATGCCTGCATAAAGGGGATGGAGCGGTGGGGTGATGCATAAAACCAGAGTTTGATATAAGCACAGGGACCATTCCAAAAACCAACTTTGGAATAGACAAGACCTACACCTTCCTCAGTGAAAGAGACTCAAAACCCCATATTTCCCGCAGAGGTATATATCTGACTAGTAAGAATCTTAAAACCTATGTATTGATATGACTCCATAAGGGAATCAAGTGTGTCAAGAGTGGCATAAACATGGCAGCGAGAATCAGCTCAAACCCACTATAAAAAGGAATTTCAAAAGCAAAACCAAAAAACAGGGAAATTCTTTACAATTCCTTCAGGGTGTCTGAGGAAACCTGGAAAGACCCTATCTACAATGACAGCTGGATGTGGCATAAGGCTGGACACTTGGGACTGAGAGGATTGGTGAGATTGGGTGAGCAAATGCAGAACCTTTCAAGCAATAATGCATGGCCCCCATTCCATGGGTCCCAACTCTCCAGGTTCAAGGGAATATTACTACATCTATAACATGTACAGGAAACCTAGAGAATGGACACACTGTGAATACAAAAGGTTTCTAAAACTCAACGAATAGTCCCTCTCCTGGTGCTCCAGTTTGACTTTCCAACTGCCTTACTATCAATCTCCCAACTTGGAGAGACATGCCCTTTAACCTCCTGGTTTGCACACGTTCCCAATTTGGCAGAGGATGGAAGGGACGAGGGAGAACCCATGAGAGAGTAGCTGTTAGGCGTTTGGACGGGCACATGTCACTCTAATTTCCCGGCAGGAAGAAGAATTAACCAAAGTCTCAGCCACCCACCAGGAACCAGTATAGGACATGATCCAAAATTTTGGACTTGCTTTCAGCTCACAATAAACGAGTTGAGAAATGGAGCTCAGGGGCACAGCAATTCACAAACTGGCAGAGCGATAAAGGACAACTATCGTCCAAAAATCTGTTGAGGGAAGTCAACGAGGCGGACTTGAATGCGAGGCAAAATAGCAGGAAACAGATTTCAAGAGGTACGTTGGAATCGCCTGTAAAGCACAGGAAGAGGGGCAAAACTTAGACAATGATGCACTTGGCCAAAAAGGGCGTATGCGTTTTCTCCTGAATATATTCAGGAGAAAACGCATACGCCCTTTTTGGCCAAGCAAGCAAGCGGGCAATGCAAATCTGCACTACAAAGATGTATCACTTCCCACCGGTCAAAAGGGACATCCACAAAAAGTGTAAAAACCAGAAAGGCAAGACAGGCCCTGGAGAACAGGGAGCCTTTGTATGCTGATGGGAGGGATGTAAATTGCCCACTGCCTCACTGGAGGAGTGCATTGTGTTCCCTAAAACAAGTAAACAACAGAGCTACAGAGCCAAGGCCACTTCCAGTCTAGGTAACATGCCTTGGGAAAAGTGGAAATCAATAAGAAAGAGCCACCCCCAAATTTAGGGCTGCACTGACTACAAGAACCTCAACTTGGGTACACCTTAAATATCCCAGGAAATATAAAAATGGTTCAAAACATTGTGGTACTTACGTACGATGGAATATCCCTCAGCCATGAAATCAATGTCATAAGAGAAGTAGCAGCAAAGTGACTGGATTCAGGTACGATGATTCCAAGTGAAATAAGTCACACAGAAAAATAAACTTATCATAAGATATCACTTATGAAGATCCTGTAAAAATGGCTAAACATGGCCTGAGTTAGGAAAGAGGATAGAGACTCACATTTAGAAAACACTCTTATGCCTGCTTAAGGGGGAAGGAGAGGTGGGGAGATGCACAAAACCAGAGTTTGATATAAGCACATGGACCATTCCAAAAACCAACTTTGGAATAGAAAAGACATACACTTTCCTCAGTGAATGAGACTCAAAACCCCATATTTCCCGCAGAGGAATATATCTGACTAGTTAGAGTCTTAAAACCTATGTATTGATATGTCACCGTAAGGGAATCGAGTGTGTCTAGAGTGGCATAAACATGGCAGTGAGAATCAGTTCTAACCCACTATAAAAAGGAATTTCAAAGCAGAACAAAAAAAACAGGGAAATTCTTTACAATTCCTTCAGTGTGTATGAGGAATCCTGGAAAGACCCTATCTACAATGATAGCTGGATGTGGCATAAGTCTGGACACTGGGGACTGAGAGGATTGGTGAGATTGGGTGAGCAAATGCAGACCCTTTCAAGCAATAATGCATAGCCCCCATTCCATGGGTCCCAACTCTCCAGGTTGAAGGGAATATTACTACAGCTATAACATGTACAGGAAACCTAGAGAATGTACACACTGTGAATACGAAAGGTTTCTAAAACTCAACGAATAGTCCCTCTCCTGGTGCTCCAGTTTGACTTTCCAACTGCCTTACTATCAATCTCCCAACTTGGAGGGACAGGCCCTTTAACCTCCTGGTTCGCACAGGTTGCCAATTTGGCAGAGAATGGAAGGGAGGTGGGAGAACCCATGAGAGAGTAGCTGTGAGGCATTTGGACGGGCACATGTCACTCTAATTTCCCGGCAGGAAGAAGAATTAACCAAAGTCTCAGCCACCCACCGGGAACCAGTATAGGACATGATCCAAAATTTTGGACTTGCGTTCAGCTCACAAAAAACGAGTTGAGAAATGGAGCTCAGGGGCACAGCAATTCACAAACTGGCAGAGTGATAAAGGACAACTATCGTCCAAAAATCTGCTGAGGGAAGGCAGCGAGGCGGACTTGAAAGCAAGGCAAAATAGCAGGAAACAGATTTCAAGAGGTACGTTGGAATCGCCTGTAAAGCACAGGAAGAGGGGCACAACTTCCACAATGATGCACTTGGCCAAAAAGGGCGTATGCGTTTTCTCCTGAATATATTCAGGAGAAAACGCATACGCCCTTTATGGCCAAGCAAGCAAGCAGGCAATGCAAATCTGCACTACAAAGAAGTATCAATTCCCACCGGTCAAAAGGGACATCCACAAAATGTGTAAAAACCAGAAAGGCAAGACAGGCCCTGGAGAACAGGGAGCCTTGTTATGCTGATGGGCGGGATGTAAATTGCCCACTGCCTCACTGGAGGAGTGCATTGTGTTCCCTAAAACAAGTAAATAACAGAGCTAGAGAGCCAAGGTCACTTCCAGTCAAGGGAATATACCTTGGGAAAACTGAAAATCAATATGAAAGTGCCACCACCAAATTTAGGGCTGCACTGACTACAAGAACCTCAACTTGGGTACACCTTAAATATCCCAGGAAATATAAAAATGGTTCAAAACATTGTGGTACTTACATACGATGGAATATCCCTCAGCCATGAAATCAATGTCATAAGACCAGTAGCAGCAAAGGGAGTGGATTCAGGTACGATGATTCTAAGTGAGGTAAGTCACACAGAAAAAGAAACTTATCATAAGGTATCACTTATGAAGATCCTGTAAACATGGCTACACATGAACTGAGTTAGGAAAGAGAACAGAGTCTCACATTTAGAAAAAAATCTTATGCCTGCTTAAGGGGGAAGGAGAAGTGGGGTGATGCATAAAACCAGAGTTTGATATAAGCACAGGGACCGTTCCAAAAACTAACTTTGGTATAGCTAGACCTACACCTTCCTCAGTGAAAGAGACCCTAAACACCATATTTTCCGCAGAGGAATATATCTGACTAGTAAGAATCTTAAAACCTATGTATTGATATGTCTCCATAAGGGAATCAAGTGTGTCTAGAGTGGCATAAACATGGCAGCGAGAATCAGCTCAAACCCACTATAAAAAGGAATTTCAAAAGCAAAACCAAAAAACAGGGAAATTCTTTACAATTCCTTCAGGGTGTCTGAGGAAACCTGGAAAGACCCTATCTACAATGACAGTTGGATGTGGCATAAGGCTGGACACTTGGGACTGAGAGGATTGGTGAGATTGGGTGAGCAAATGCAAACCCTTGAAAGCAATAATGCATGGCCCCCATTCCATGGGTCCCAACTCTCCAGGTTGAAGGGAATATTACTACAGCTATAAGATGTACAGGAAACCTAGAGAATGTACACACTGTGAATACGAAAGGTTTCTAAAACTCAACGAATAGTCCCTGTCCTGGTGCTCCAGTTTGACTTTCCAACTGCCTTACTATCAATCTCCCAACTTGGAGAGACAGGCCCTTTAACCTCCTGGTTTGCACAGGTTCCCAATTTGGCAGAGGATGGAAGGGACGAGGGAGAACCCATGAGAGAGTAGCTGTTAGGCATTTGGATGGGCATGTCACTCTAATTTCCCGGCAGGAAGAAGAATTAACCAAAGTCTCAGCCACCCACTGGGAACCAGTATAGGACATGATCCAAAATTTTGGACTTGCATTTAGCTCACAAAAAACGAGTTGAGAAATGGAGCTCAGAGGCACAGCAATTCACAAACTGGCAGAGTGATAAAGGACAACTATCGTCCAAAAATCTGTTGAGGGAAGTCAACGAGTCGGACTTGAAAGCGAGGCAAAATATCAGGAAACAGATTTCAAGAGGTACGTTGGAATCGCCTGTAAAGCACAGGAAGAGGGGCACAGCTTCGACAATGATGCACTTGGCCAAAAAGGAAGCCCTTTTTGCCAAGCAAGCAAGCAGGCAATGCAAATCTGCACTACAAAGACGTATCACTTCCCACCGGTCAAAAGGGACATCCACAAAATGTGTAAAAACCAGAAAGGCAAGACAGGCCCTGGAGAACAGGGAGCCCTGTTATGCTGATGGGCGGGATGTAAATTGCCAACTGCCTCACTGGAGGAGTGCATTGTGTTCCCTCAAACAAGGAAACAACAGAGCTACAGAGCCAAGGCCACTTCCAGTCTAGGGAATGTGCCTTCGGAAAACTGAAATTCAATAAGAAAGAGCCACCTCCAAATTTAGGGCTGCACTGACTACAAGAACCGCAACTTGGATACACCTTAAATATCCCAGGAAATATAAAAATGGTTCAAATCATTGTGGTACTTACGTACGATGGAATATCCCTTAGCCATGAAATCAATGTCATAAGACCAGTAGCAGCAAAGTGAGTGGATTCAGGTACGATGATTCTAAGTGAACTAAGTCACACAAAAAAAGAAACTTATCATAAGATATCACTTATGAAGATCCTGTAAACATGGCTACACATGAACTGAGTTAGGAAAGAGAACAGAGACTCACATTTAGAAAACACTCTTATGCCTGCTTAAGGGGGAAGGATAGGTGGGGTGATGCACAAAACCAGAGATTGATATAAGCACAGGGACCATTCCAAAAACCAACTTTGGAATAGACAAGACATACAGCTTCCTCAGTGAAAGAGACTCAAAACCCCATATTTCCCGCAGAGCAATATATCTGACTAGTAAGAATCTTAAAACCTATGTATTGATATTTCTCCGTAAGGGAATCAAGTGTGTCTAGACTGGCATAAACTTGGCAGCGAGAATCAGCTCTAACCCACTATAAAAAGGAATTTCAAAAGCAAAACAAAAAAAAAAACAGGGAATTTTTTTACAATTCCTAAAGGGTGTCTGAGGAATCCTGGAAAGACCCTATCTACAATGACAGCTGGATGTGGCATAAGGCTGGACACTTGGGACTGAGAGGATTGGTGAGATTGGGTGAGCAAATGCAGACCCTTTCAAGCAATAATGCATGGCCCCCATTCCATGGGTCCCAACTCTCCAGGTTGAAGGGAATATTACTACAGCTATAACATGTACAGGAAACCTAGAGAATGTACACACTGTGAATACGAAAGGTTTCTAAAACTCAACGAATAGTCCATCTCCTGGTGCTCCAGTTTGACTTTCCAACTACCTTACTATCAATCTCCCAACTTGGAGAGACAGGCCCTTTAACCTACTGGTTTGCACAGGTTCCCAATTTGGCAGAGGATGGAAGGGACGAGGGAGAACCCATGAGAGAGTAGCTGTTAGGCATTTGGAAGGGCACATGTCACTCTAATTTCCCGGCAGGAAGAAGAATTAACCAAAGTCTCAGCCACCCACAGGGAACGAGTATAGGACTTGATCCAAAGTTTTGGACTTGCGTTCAGCTCACAAAACACGAGTTGAGAAATGGAGCTCAGGGGCACAGCAATTCAGAAACTGGCAGAGTGATAAAGGACAACTATCGTCCAAAAATCTGTTGATGGAAGTCAACGAGGCGGACTTGAAAGCGAGGCAAAATAGCAGGAAACAGATTTCAAGAGGTATGTTGGAATCGCCTGTGAAGCAAAGGAAGAGGGGCACAGCTTCGACAATGATGCACTTGGCCAAAAAGGGCGTATGCGTTTTCTCCTGAATATATTCAGGAGAAAACACATACGCCGTTTTTGGCCAAGCAAGGAAACGGGCAATGCAAATCTGCACTACAAAGAAGTATCACTTCCCACCGGTCAAAAGGGACATCCACAAAATGTGTAAAAACCAGAAAGGCAAGACAGGCCCTGGAGAACAGGGAGCCTTGTTATGCTGATGGTCGGGGTGTAAAGTGCCAACGGCCTCACTGGAGGAGTGTATTGTGTTCCCTAAAACATGTAAACAACACAGCTACAGAGCCAAGGCCACTTCCAGTCTAGGGAATATGCCTTGGGAAAATTGAAAATCAATAAGAAAGAGCCACCTCCAAATTTAGGGCTGCACTGACTACAAGAACCTCAACTTGGGTACACCTTAATTATCCCAGGAAATATAAAAATGGTTCAAACCATTGTGGTACTTACGTATGATGGAATATCCCTCAGCCATGAAATCAATGTCTTAAGACCAGTAGCAGCAAAGTGAGTGGATTGAGGTACGATGATTCTAAGTGAAATAAGTCACACAGAAAAAGAAACTTATCATAAGATATCACTTATGAAGTTCCTGTAAACATGGCTACACATGAACTGAGTTAGGAATGAGAACAGAG